>NC_052158.1:65281331-65990872 GCF_902713615.1 Scyliorhinus canicula | reverse complement strand
CAGGCTGGTACAAAGGGTGAAGTCACACAGGGTCAGGGTGAACTGGCAGTTGGTAGAGAACTGGCTCGATCATAGAAGACAGGACAGCAGTGAAAAGGTGCTTTACTGAATGGAGGGTTGTGACTAAGGTGTTTTCCGCAGGGATCAGTGCTCGCACCTTTACTATTGTAGTTATATAAATGATTTGGAGGAAAATGTAACTGGTCTGATTAGTAAGTTTGCAATGACACAAAGGTTGGTGGTGTTGCGGAGAGTGATGAGGATTGTCAGTGGTTGGAGCAGGATATAAATCAGTTGGAGACTTAGATGGAAAATGGCAGATAGAGTTTAATCCGAACAAATGTGTAATGCATTTTGGAAGGTTTAATACAGGTGGGAAGTATACAGTAATGGCAGAACCTTATTGACAGGCAGAGGGATCTGGGTGTACAGGTCCACAGTGAAGTGGCAATAGAGGAGGATAAGGTAGTCAAGAAGGCATAGGCCATGCTTACCTTCATGTCAGGACATTGAGTATAAAATTGGCAAGTCATGCTGCAGCTGGGGCAGCTTGGCGGCGCAGTGGTTAACACTGCTGCCTCACACGCCGAGGACCTGGTTTCGATCCCATACCGGGACACTGTCTGTGTGGAGTTCTCCCCGTATCTGCGTGAATCTTACCCCCATAACCAAGAAGATGTGCAGGTAGGTGAATTGGCCACGCTAAATGTATTTTTAAAGAGTCGTGCTGCAGCTGTACAGAACTTTAGTTAGGCCACACTTGGAATATTGCGTACAATTCTACAAGAAGGAGTGGAGAGGGTGCAGAGGAGGTTTACCAGGATGTTGCTTGGTCTGGAGGATTTAGCTATGAAGAGAGGTTGGATAAACCCGTATTATTTTCACTGGAACGACGGAGTTTGAGAGGCGATCTGATAGAAGTTTACAAATGGATAGTCAGAAGCTTTTTCCCAGGCAGAATAGTCGATTTCTCGGGCATAGGTTTTAGGTGCGAGGGGGTAAAGTTTAGAGGAGATGCGCGAGGAAAGTTTTTTTTTACACAGAGGATGGTAAGTGCCTGGAACATGCTGCCTGGGGAGGTAGAAGCACTGCTGGGGGAGCTGTGGGAAGCAGATACGATAGCGGCATTTAGAGGCATCTTGACAAATACATGACTGGGATGGAATTTAGGGATACAAATCCCAGAAGTGCAGATGGTGTTAGTTTAGACAGGCATCATGGTTGGTGCAGGCATGGAGGGTCGTGGGGCCTGTTCCTCTGTGCTGTACTGTTGTTTGTTCTTTGTAATCCAGCAAACGACTTGTAATTGGCATCTCAGTGTAATCCCCTACAGGGACTGTAATTACACCTCTGTGTAATCTGGTTACACGGCCTGTAATTACACTTCGGTGTAATCAGGTACACGGCCTGTAATTACATCTCGGTGTAATCCAGTACAAGGCCTACAATTGCAGCTGAGTGTAATCCCATACACAGCCTGTAGTGGGCAGCACAATAGCACAGTGGTTGGCACAATGGCTTCACAGCCCCAAGGTCCCAGGTTCGATTCCCGCCTTGGGTTACTGTCTGTGTGGGGTCTGCACGTTCTCCCCGTGTCTGCGTGGGATTCCTCCGGGTGCGCGGTTTCCTCCCACAAGTCCTGAAAGACATGCTGTTAGGTGAATTGGATATTCTGAATTCTCCCTCTGTGTACCCGTATAGGTGCTGGAATGTGGCGACTAGGGGGATTTTCACAGTAACTTCATTGCAGTGTTAATGTAAGGCTACTTATGACAATAAAAATTATTATTGTTATTATTAATTACACCCCCGTGTAATCGGGTACACAGCCTTTAATTACACCTCTGTATAATCCAGTACACCGCCTGCAATTACACCTCGGCGGAATCCTGTACTCAGCCTGTAATTACACCTCGGCGGAATCCTGTACTCAGCCTGTAATTACACCTCGACGGAATCCTGTATTTACATCTCGCCATAATCCGGTACATGGTTTGTGATTACATCTCTGTGTAATCCTTACATGGCCAGTAATTGCACCTGGGCATAATCCGGTAAAGGACCTGTAATTAACCCTCCGTGTATCCGGTACACAGCCTGTAATTACACTTCCGTGTAATCTGGTCCACGGCCTGTAAATCACACCTCCGTGTATCCGGTGCCGGCCTGTAATCATACCTCCGTGTAATCCTGGACATGGCCTGTAATCACACCTCCGTTTATCCCGGTACACAGCCTGTAATCATACCTCCGTTTATCCTGGTACACAGCCTGTAATTACATCTTCGTGTAATCCGGTGCATGGCCTGTAATTACACCTCTTGTAATCCAGTACAGTGGCCTGGGATTACGTATGATGGGTCAAGGATGTCTTGTGCAATATGATAAGCTGATTAGTTTGAATGACACCGAGAATCTGATCTTGATATGTTCTATGCCACATGGTTGGATCCCTTAATTTGACTTAATTTATCAGTGTTGTCCTGTTAATTTATGCTAAAATTTGGGTCTGAGTCCTGGAATACTGACTGATGTCTTTAAGAATTCCTTTCAGTTTGTAAAGTGTTGATGTTGTATATTTCTATCTAATCTTGTATTGAGGCTGAGGGTTAACTTTTGCATTTAATCTAACTAAAATCGCATCTTGCTGGCTCTGTTTGTTTTGTTTATGTTGTTTGCCAAAATCTTGCATCACCAGAACAGAGACAATTCCCAAATGAGTTTAGCTTCATTGAGGCACATTAACTTCTTTGTATTCTGTTGTGCCAACCTGGAAGTTGAAGAAGAGAGACGCAAATCTAGGTTGAGCCCCATGTACTTCAGTTATTTTCCCTTTTGACTGATGCTAAACGGGACTTAATAGTTATCATTGATTTGTATTCAAGGTTACTGAAGAAACGTTCATTGAAACTAGTGAAAGTTTATACTATATTGGGTTATCTGTTGATTTCAATGTTCTGTTTCTTTGTTAGCGACTCATTGTTTATCCTGAAGTGTGTGGTCTATACACCATAAGTATAAATACCAAAAGAGATGGTTTAATAGTGGAGTCGGTTGTAATGATGAAATTGGGCAGAAATGCTCTTAGTACAGAATGGAAGAGCCTCAGTTGATATAATGATCAGTACTGTGACCTTCTAACGAGATGACAGCGATGTACCTTAGAAATGGATAGAAATATGGATGCGTATCCATCAGTGCGGGCATCTGGCAATGCCAGTGTTGCGATACTGTGTCTAGATTTTACTGGATACAGTGGTCAAATGATAGGTGGTATGGCTATGCTAGGTATGATACTGTGATGGAGTGGCAATCTTCATTAGTGTATTGTTGGGGTGATGGGCGGCACATCGACCAGCTGTGATTAGTTATCAGATGTTGATGGGCAGGGTGAATTGCTGTTTGTAGTTGCAGCAACATTTAACAAGTCCGAGGTTTTCTTTGCACTTGCTCTTCATTCTGTAGTAAGTTACAGTTCAGCGTTGGTACTTTTAAAAATAAATTTAGCGTACCCAATTCCTTTTTTCCAATTAAAGGGACAATTTAGCATGGCCAATTGACCTACCCAACACATTGTTTTGGCTTGTTGGGGTGAGACCAACACAGAACATGGGAGAATGTGCAAACTCCACGCGGACAGTGACCCGGATCCTCGGCACCATGAGGCAGAAGTGCTAACCACTGCGCCACCATGCCGCTCCTTGTTCAGTGTTGGTACTTGATATATTTAGGACATTGGTACCTATATATTATGTAAGAAAAACAACAGGGCAGCACGGTGGCACAGTGGTTAGCACTGCTGCCTCATGGCGCCGAGGTCCCAGGTTCGATCCCAGCTCTGGTTTACTGTCCGTGTAGAGTTTGCACATTCTCCCTGTGTTTGTGTGGGTTTCACCCCCACAACCCAAAACTGTACAGGGTAGGGGGATTTTACCATGCTAAATTGCCCCTTAATTGGAAAAAATTATTTGGGTATTTAAATTTATTTTTACAAATTAGGAAAAACAACAAACCCAGTTCACTTCAATGTGATACTATGATCTCATACGAAGCGCTAAATTCACAGCATCAACCACCAAATTTCTCCTGCCACCAGTGATGGATTGTAACTTCTACACAGTCTCGCAAAGCTCACAATACGTTCCAGACCAACCCCAAGTTTGGAAGGACCGGACTGAGACTGCATTCCTGAGACGTTTGTCACAATTTAGAGGTTGTGATATGAAGTGTTCGGCACTTTAGTAGGGGTGGGGGTGAGGAGAAACTCTTAAATTTAGCTGTATGCAAATATCATGTGATTACTTCTTAATGACACCGCATAGTGCTGGTGTATTGTGAATTTATTTTGTATTACTTCCTTGAGAACTTCTAGTTGGTATGTTATCTTTGTTAGTGTTGTATCTCTAATTGTTGGGCATTCTCTTGCTCAGGGTGCCGTGCTGACACTGCGTTGCAGAGGAGGATGGGAAAGAGGCGGTGCCTTCAAGCGGAGCCAACGCTCGAGCAGAAGATAGCAGCAGGGTGCTGCGGAGTGAAGAAGCCCAAGTTATCGGGCAGCAATGTGCACAACCAGCTGAACCACCCTGGCGCGGGGCTAGGCTGTGGCTCGGTGCCTGGCCTGCAGTCTGGAACAGCCCTGGGGAACCACCACAACCACAGCCAGAACCACAACTACAGCCAGAACCATTGCGAGAGGAACAACCGGGAGAGCAATGGGAACCTGAACTCCTTGAACTCTGCACTCAACCCTGTGACAGGGCTGACCACAGTGGGAAACCGTCCGAATGGAACTGGACTCAGTGGGACCAGTGGAGTGAATGTGAGGAACTTGGTGGTGACCGCAGAGATGTGCTGCTACTGCTTTGATGTGTTGTACTGTCATCTGTACGGATTCCCACTGCCCCGATCACCCAGGTTCACCAATGACCCATAGTGAGTACTGCAGGATAAGGATAGTCGATATACTACTCATTGTAGAGAGGAGCAAACACTTCCCCATTGATGCTTCCCATTTAGGGACATTAGTGAAGAGTGAGGGTAAGTCCCCTCGTGAATTATCAAATGAGTTTAAAAGAAAATCAATAAGGGATTAAGTGGCACATTGACTTTAGCTCTTGTACCTGGCGTCAGTACAAGCAGAAGGATTCCTTTTTTTTGGATGATGTGGTGAAGTGTTGGGTTAGATTGCTGATGGGTTCCTTCTGCTGTGTTGTTGGGATTTGCTGTGTTATTGGGATGTGTTTCTCTGGTTTCCAACATAGGGAGCTCTGATCTCCACCGTTATCTCATGGGGAAAAGCAGCAAATCGTAAGGCTTACTACTTAGCCAGCAACCCTTGCAGCTGATTCAATAGCTGAACAGTATTGCCAGTTACGCAAGAGCAGAGCTCTTGCCAGTCATTTCATTCAAGAGATGTTTGGTGATGCTCTTTAAGACCCAGCCCAACAACCTGCGCCAGAAACATTTTGCTGCAGTGTAACCATCATAGCTGAAATCATTTGGAAGCAGGTCAGTAGTCAGCACTGCCGTTAAAGCAGCTCGGACTGGCACAGAGACTATTTCGAAGCTGTGCAGTGATCTGAGCCAAGGCCATTTAGATGCAATGTACGTTTTGTACCATTTATGATGTGGAGATGCCGGCGTTGGACTGGGGTGAGCACAGTAAGAAGTCTTACAACACCAGGTTAAAGTCCAACAGGTTTGTTTCAAACACGAGCTTTCGGAGCACGGCTCCTTCTTCAGGTGAAGAAGGAGCCGTGCTCCGAAAGCTCGTGTTTGAAACAAACCTGTTGGACTTTAACCTGGTGTTGTAAGACTTCTTATTGTACCATTTAGACTCCATACGGGCTTTAATTCCTATTAAATTGGGAGTTCCTACTCTGCATCCTACTGCCAAGTGTTAACAGGTTAGTGAGCTTGAGCTGCTTTCTTGTTTCCTAGCAGGTGACAGAATAACTGTATTGTTGCAAGCATGGAGAACGTTCCCTTCATACCTTTACAGCTGAGAGATAGGAAGAACATTTGGTTTAAAACAAAAGAGATGCTGCTCTCCATTTTCTGAGACTTGACTTCAATTTCAGTCCAGACTGACCAGACACAAATCCTCTTTGTGCTTGGTGCTGATGCTGAGGTGGGTTTGTCACTGACCTTTCAATAGTTTAACTTGGCTAACTATAAAATGGTGTCTGACAGAGGTCATGTGGCACATACTCAGTGTGAATGTACTCCAGATATTGAAATGAGGGAAAGATCAAAGATACTATTGGGAAGGTTATTAATCAGCCCAAAGTTCCTATGTTATAAAACAAACAAAAAATGAAATGTTGGACAACATACCAAATAAACTCAATCCACAGAATTGAGTAGGAAAGTAAGGGGTTTGAAAAGGAGATGGACAGGTTCCTGACTTCTGTAGAGTTACTTAATTTTACAGAAACTGGGGATGGGCCGACTAAGATACAACTTGCATTTATGTGTGTCTTTCACACGCTCAAAAGCGTCCAGAAGTATTTCACATTTACTGTTATGCGAACATACGAATTAGGAGAAGCCACTTGGTCCCTCGAGCCTTCTCTGCCATTCAATAAGATCATGGCTGATCTGATTTTAACCTCAACTCCACATTTCCTCTACTACGCCCCTCGACAACCTTTCACCACGTCGCTTATCAAGTATTAGTTTAGCCATTAAAATATCCACTGCCTTTTGAGGAAGAGTTACACTCACTTGGAGAAAACGTTTCCCTTCTGTTAATGGGGTGCCCCATGTTTTTAAACAGTGACCCCGAGTCCTAGATTCTTCCAAAGGATGAAACATAATTTCCACATTCACCCTGTCAATACTCACCTCAGAAATTGTATGTTTCAATCAAGTCGCCTATTCAACATTTTCTCGTAAGCCAATGTGCCCATTCGAAGTATTAGTATAGTAAACTTTTTCTGAACTTCTTCCAATGCATTTGCATCCTTCCCTCAATAAGGAGAACAATCCTGTACACAGTACTCCAGATGTGGTCTCAGCAATACCCT
Organism: Scyliorhinus canicula; assembly: GCF_902713615.1. Taxonomy (NCBI): domain Eukaryota; kingdom Metazoa; phylum Chordata; class Chondrichthyes; order Carcharhiniformes; family Scyliorhinidae; genus Scyliorhinus; species Scyliorhinus canicula. The sequence goes on along the minus strand of NC_052158.1, from coordinate 65,983,844 downwards.
TCATAGCAGAAGCATTATCTCCCTACTTTTGTAGGCTATTCCTCTTACAATAAGCAATAACATTCTATTAGGTTTCCTAATTACTTGCTGTACCTGCATATTAACCTTTCATATACTAAGACACCCAGATCCCTCTGCACCCCAGAGCTCAGCAATTTCTCCCCATTTAGATAATATGCTTTTATATTCTTCCTGCCAAAATGGACAATTTCATATTTTCCCATCTTATACTCCATTTGCCAGATCTTTGCCCACTCACTTAACATGTCTATATCCCTTTGTAGCCTCCTTATGTCCTCTTCACAATTTATTTTCCTACCCATTTTTATGTCGTGAACAAATTTAGCAATCATCCCTTCAATTCATCCAAGTCATTTAAATAGATGGTAAAAAGTTAAGGCCTCAGCAAAGATTCCTGTGACACACCACTGGTTGTAAAATGTACTAGATGCTGTGGTATGAAGAGGCAAGAGTTCAGCTCCTTTTCCACCAACACACCTTTAATGGTTCAAACTCACTCTGTACAGAACTCTACAGATCATCACAAGCTCCAGAGTCCACCTGAAGCCCTTTACATATCAGTGTCAATCATTGAACACTTAACATAAATGGGACAATCATTGAACACTTAACATAAATTAGACAACTAATTGCAATGTCTCTTAACCCACTACTTAACACTGGTTACATCTGGCCAACCCAGAAAATTACCCACTTATGTCTACTCTATTTCTTGTTACCTAGCCAACCATCTATTCATGCCAATATGCTACCCACTATGCATGAGCTTTTATTTTTCACAATAACCTTCGATGTGGCACCTTAAAAAATGCCTTCTGGAAATCTTCAGTACATCTACCAGTTCCCCTTTATCCACAGCACATGTTACTTCTTCAGGGAACTCCAATTAATTGGCTAAACATGATTTCTCTTTCACAAAACCATGTTGACTCTACCTGTTTTCCCTGATTTTTTTCCAAGTGCCCTGATATAACATTTTTAATAATGACTTCTAATACCTTCCCTATTATAGATGTTAATCTAACTGGCCCATAGGTTCCTGCTTTCTGTCATCTCCCTTTTTGAATAAAAGAGTTGCATTTGTCATTTTTCAATCTAATGGAGCCTTCCCCAAATCTAGGGAATTTTGAAAAGTTAAGACCAGTTTATCATTAATCTCGCTAGGCACTTCTTTTAAGATCCTTGGATGAAGTCCATCAGGATCCAGAGACTTGTCAGCCTGCAGCTCCAACAGTTTGCTCTTCCCTGGTGATTTAATTTCTTCCATATCCTGATTTACAGCTATTTCGGGAAATGTTACTTGTGTCCTCTACCGATGCTAAATATCTGCTCAATTACCTGTTATATAAGTAATCCCCAAAAGTAGTAAATTAGATAAATAATTATGAGGAAGATGAGGAAAAGAGGGGCGGGGAGATGAGGAAAATTTAGATTCAATTCTTGCAGGCCACTGTAAACAAAATGGATTGAGAAAAGCTCACATGATTGAAATTTCCCCTCTTTGGGTTGTGTTTGCACTGAATGAATTCTGAGGCTGGGGAGCTGACAGATAAATACCAGCAGGCACTGCACCACAGGCAAATGTGCCAGCCCCCTGCTTGCTCGTAGATCTAAAGAAAAATACATCACAGAAGGTGGTCGTTTGGCCCATTGTGCTCTTGCTGGCACTTTGGTAGAGCTATCTGATTGCTGTCTACCCAAGGTACTACCCAAGCTCTTCTCTCGGCATATTCCTTTAACTTTGCTGCTGTTCTGGCGATCAAAAAATGGAGGGGTAAAATAGTACCCTTTTTGTTCCTTCATATAATGTGCAGTAATTAGCTGTAATGAACATGTGAGGTGAGGTGGACAATTGCTTTTAAAAATTATATTTCTTTCATCTTTTGTTTATTTTAGTCCCTTGGCACCAGCTGTTGTTAACTATTGGTTTTGCATAGGCACTTGAACTGTGATTGAGAGGGTGATGCCAGTCCTGTTTCCGTCTGCTGGTGTAAGCATAGAGCAGTGAAAATGGCATCAAAAGCAAAAAGTTGTTTTTTAAAATGTCCCTGTGGTGAATTTGCAGGAATACACTGGCTGAGTGAACAAGCCTGGGCATCTGGGTTGCACTGGCTGAGTGTGTGTGCTGGCATCTGGGTTGCACTGGCTGAGTGAGTGTGCGAGGGCCTCTGGGTTGCACTGGCTGAGTGAGTGTGCGAGGGCCTCTGGGTTGCACTGGCTGTGTGCGCGCGCGGGCTTCTAGGTTGCACTGGTTGAGTGAGTGTGCTGGCATCTGGGTTGCACTGGCTGAGTGAGTGTACAAGGGCCTCTGGGTTGCACTGGCTGAGTGTGCGCGCGGGCTTCTAGGTTGCACTGGTTGAGTGCGTGTGCTGGCATCTGGGTTGCACTGGCTGAGTGAGTGTGCGAGGGCCTCTCTGTTGCACTGGCTGAGTGAGTGTGCGAGAGCCTCTGGGTTGCACTGGCTGAGTGTAGGCATAGCCGGATTTTTATGCTCCCCTTGGAGGTGGGTTTGCAAGTGGGTGTGGGGCATAAAAGTGGGCACCATGTCAGTAGCACTGCCCCTATCACTCAGGCATCAGGCCACCTAATGTCTTCCAATATTGGACACTAAGGTCTCCTCTTGTTGCTGCAAGAATTTCTGCTTGACGGGGAGGCCAATGCCAAGTGTCCCAGCCACCCGGTAAAACCTGATGGCTTCATGCCCTGTCTTGATTTGGCGTTGTGGATGGTGAGTGTGCGCGATGCTTGTTCAGGCATCCTTTGCCCATTAAGGGCTTCCCCCAAGATATTCCTCTGCTCCCTACCCGCTCCGCTACATTTTATTGATGCAATTTATTTATTATTTATTTATTTGGTTGGCAGCTCTCTGAAATAGGATTTCTTCTCCAATGAGGGGGAACAGCCTCACTGAACAATTAAAGGCCCCACTTTCAGTATACTCACCCAATCACCACAACACAGAAGGAGGCCATTCGGCCTGTCATGTCTGCGTCAGCTCTCTGAATGAGTAGTGCATCGAGTACCACTCCCACCTGCTTCCCATAACCCTGCACATTCTTCCTTTCCGAATATATAATTCCCTCTTGAATGCCTCGATTGATCCTGCCTTGACCACATCCTCAAACAGCACATTCCATATCTTAACTCCTTGCTGCATGAAATGTTTCTCCTCATGTCCCCATTGCTTCCTATGCTAATTACCGTAAATCATGTACTCTCATTCTTGATTTTTCAACTAGTGAGAACAGTTTTATTTATCTACTCTATCTAGGTCCCTCATGATTTTGAATATCACTGTACTCTGGTGAGGGTTGTATGATATTCTAAGCAATCTGGCCCGAGAGATGTTTTCAAGTGTCTGTCATATATATATATATATATATATATATTTTTTTTTTCTTCTTTATAAATTTAGGATACCCAATTAATTTTCTCCAATTAAGGGGCAATTTAATGTGGCCAATTGACCTACCCTGCACATCTTTGGGTTGTGGGGGTGAAAACCCACGCAGACACGGGAGAATGTGCAAACTCCACACGGACAGTGAACCAGAGCCGGGATCGAAACTGGGACCTCAGAGCCATGAGGCAGCAGTGCTAACCACTGTGCCACCGTGCTGCCCTGTTGTTTTTCCTACATAATGTATAGGTACCAATGTCCTAAATATATCAGGTACCAACACTGAACAAGGAGCGGCATGGTGGCGCAGTGGTTAGCACTTCTGCCTCATAATGCCGAGGACCCGGGGCCGGGATCGGATCCGGGGCCGGGATCGAACCCGGGTCCTCAGCACTGTAGGCAGCAATGCTAACCATTGCACCACTGTGCCACCCATTTTTTGTTCCCATAAGTGGCCTGAGCTTCTTTTGTGCCCGTATTTACCCTAACCCTAATATAATGACATAACCTAGGAATATAACAATAATAAAATACCAAATCTTACACAATGGTCACTGTTGCAAAATGCCTTGGGTAGATCAGGCGAACGCATATTAAAGTGAGACTAGCTGCTCACTTTAACACGCAAATTTGCCAAATACGGATCCTGCCCACATTGTGACATCTTGCGAGATCCCATTAGATCTCGCAAGGCAATGGCGAGCCGGGTAAATCTCACAAGTGGTCTCTCACGACATTTACTGGCCACGTCGGACCTGAGTCGGGACCAGCCATTAGATCACGCCTAATATAATGTAAGAAGTACAGTTCTTTTTTTAAAAAATATTTTTTTATTCTCCTTTTTCACATTTTCTGCCAAATTTACAACCACCAACAATAAACAATAATCAGCAACAAACATGTCAATCCTAATAACAACGATCCCATCCTCCCACCAACCCCCAAACATTAGCCCACATGTTTACATAAACAAATGACAAAAAGGAATCCGGGATTACCCATAGTCACCCTTAATACACACAGCCCCCCCCCCAACCGTCCCACCCATCCCCCCCAACTAATGATCGATGTTATCCAGTTCTTGAAAGTGCATATGAATAATGCCCATGACTTGTAGAACCCCTCCGTCCTTCCCCTCAGTTCAAACTTAACCTTCTTAAGGGTCAAGTATTCCAACAGGTGCCCCCGCCACGCCAGGGCACAGAGTGGAGAGGTTGTCTTCAGACGATCAACAAGGCGAAGGCTACGATATCTGCCTCTGCATAAGTTTCCAACCCTGGCTGGTCCGACACCCCGATATAGCCTCCAGGGGACCCGGGTCCAGTTCCACGTGCACCACCTTGGAAATTACCCTAAAAACCTCCTTCCAGTAATCCTCTAGCTTTAGACAAAAACATATGAACATGATTAGAGGGACCCCCCCTCCCTCCCCCCCCCCCCCCCCCCCCCCCCCCCCCCCCTCCCCACACACTCTCGCAACGCTCACACACATCTTCTACTCCTTCAAATAATAGGCTCATCCTCGCCCTCGTGAGGTGCGCTCTATATACCAACTTCAGCTGTATCAGTCTCAACCTCACACATGAGGTGGAGGCATTTACTCTCCGGATCACCTCATACTAGACCCTTCCTCTATAACCTCTCCCAACTCTTCCTCCCACTTTGCTTTGATCCCTTCCAGTGCCTTATCCTCATCCAAAATAGCACCGTACACCGCTGACACTACCCCTTCTCCAGTCCCCCTTGTCGTCAGCACCTCCTCCAGCAATATGGAGGCCGGTTCCTCCAGGAAGCTCTGTATCTCCTTTCTAGCAAAATCTCGAACCTGCATGTATCTAAACATTTCTCCCTGCCCCAGCCCACACTTCACTTCCAGATCCCTCAGTCCTGCAAACCGATCCCTAAGAAACAAATATTTAGCGTCTTAATCGCCTTCTCCTCCCATTTCCGAAAATTTCCTTCCCACCTCCCTGGCTCAAATCTGTGGTTTCCCCGAATCGACATTTCCCTTAACCCTGTCCCCAACCCAAAGTGTTGGTGAAACTGCCTCCAAATTCTCAATGAAGCTATTATTACCGGACTCCCTGAGTACTTCCCTGGGACTATCGGGAGCAGCGGGGTTGCTAGTGCTTTCAGCCCCGACCCCCTGCACAAACTCTCCTCCATTCTGACCCACTGGGAATCAACCCCTCTGACCCAGCTCCGCACCTTCTCCACATACGCTGCCCAGTAGTACTACATCAGGTTCGAGAGACCCAAACCCCCTGCCTGCCTTCCCCTCTGTAGCAGTACCTTTCTAACTCTGGCCACCTTCCCTCCCCATATGAATGAGGTAATCCTTCCCTCAATCTCTCTGGAAAAAAGCCTTTGGCAGGAAATTCAGTAGGCATTGAAAAATAACAGAAAATCGCGGCAACACATTCATTTTACCCGCCTGTACCCAACCCGCCAGTGACAGAGGGAGACCATCCCACCTTGCCAGAACGGCTTTCACTCTCCCCACCAAACTAGTGATGTTGTACCTGCGAAGTCTCCCCCACCCCCGGGCAACCTGCACCCCAGATACCTAAAGTGAGTCCCTGCCCTACGGAATGGCAGCCCCCCCACCCCTACCCCCACCCCCTGCCGAGACACCACAAAATACTCACTCTTGTCCAGTTTCAGCTTGTACCCCGAGAACGACCCAAATACTCGCAGTAGCTCCAATATTCCCCCATCGACCCACTCGGCTCCGACACATACAGCAGCAAGTTGTCGGCATATAAGGACACCCTATGCTCTATCCCCCCCACACTATTCCTTTCCATGCTCCCGAACTTCTTAATGCGATGGCCAACGGCTCATCACAAGTGCAAACAGCAGGGGGGACATAGGATATCCCTGCCTTGTCCCACAGTTCGAAAAAAGCTGCCTCCCTCTAACGAACCCGTCTGATCCTCGCCTATCACCTTTGGAAGGCACTCCTCCAGCCTACCCGCCAGTACCTTCGCCAGTACTTTTGCGTCCACATTCAGAAGTGATATGGGCCTATACGACCCACACTCCATCGGATCCTTTTTTTTTATGCAACAATGAAATCGATGCCTGCCCAAGGTTTGTGGCAACACCCCCTTCCCTATCGCCTCTTCAAACATCCCCAGCATCAGGGGTGCCAGCTTATCCTTGAATTTTTTATAATATTCCACCGGAAACACTTCCGGCCCTGCCACCTTCCCCGACTGCAGCCTCCCAATCGCATCCTTTATCTCCTGCTCCACTATTGCTCCTTCTAATGTAGCCCTGTCCCCCTCCCCTAGCCTCGGCTACTCTACCCATCCAGAAATTTCTGCATCTCACGGTCTCCCCCCGGGTGGCTCTGACCTGTACAACCTCTCATAAAACTCCTCAAAAAACTTGTTAATCACCTCAGAGCCATCACCAACTTCCCTGCTCTATCCCTCACCTGAAGAATTTCCCTTGCCGGCTGCTTCCCTCCAGAGCTGACCTGCTAACATACTGCACCCCTTGCTCGTCTCAGTTGGCGCACCGCCTTCCTGGTAGACAGTCGGTCGAAGCTCGCCTGTAGTTCCTTCCTCCTTTCCAGCTTCGCTGGGTCCCCATCCTCTGCGTAACCCCCATCTACCTCCAACATCTCGTCTATTACCCTCTGCCCGCTCCAACCTCTCCTCTTTGTCCATCCTTGCCTTAAACAAATTACCTCACCCCTCACCACCGCGGTCTCCCAGACCACTGCCTTCGACACCTCACCCGTACAGTTGAAACCTACATATTCCTTAATTACCTTTTCTCACAGAACACTTGGTTCCCCAAAGTCCACATCCAGTTCCACCCCGGCCTCTGCGCTACCCCCTTCTCGAGTACCATATCCACCCAATGCGGAGCGTGATCTGACACTGCAATTGCACGTGAATTCCGACCTCTTAACCCCAGCCAGCAAAGCCTTCCCACCACAAAGACGTCCGATCCGCGAGTATACCTTATGGACTGCTGAGAAAAACAAGTACTTCTACTTCCCGTTCCCTTGGGTGCAGGAACCTCCAAGGGTCCAACCCTCCCATTTCCACCATTAGCCCAGCCAGCCCCCCCCCCCCCCCCCCCCCCCCCCCCCCCCCCCCCCGGATGGGACCAGCGAGCGCGGCCGTGATCTGTCCTACCTTAGCTCCTGCACCAAGTTCCAGTCCCCTCCCCCCCCACTATCAGTTCGTGTGTGTCCAAGTCAGGAATGGCTCCAAACACCTTCCTCGCGAATCCTACATCGTCCCAATTGGGACCGTATACACTTAACAGCGCCACTAATCTCCCCTCCAGCACCCCTGTCACAATCACATATCTACCCCCCTGATCTGCCACCACCTTCTCCATCTGGAAGCGTACCCTTTTGCTGACCAGCACTGCTACCTCTCGAGACCTTCCGTCAAATCCAGAGTGAAACGCTTGACTAACCCAGCCCTTTTTAAGTCTCATCTGGTCCTTCACCCTCAAGTGAGTTTCCTGCAGCATTGCCACATCGGCTTTAAAACCTTGACCTCCTGACCGGACCTCCTAGCCCTCTCATGTTCCACATGACTATCCTAACTGGGGGTCTCTCACCACGCCCTCCACCCTTCTTATCCACCACCATCGTACCACCGGGCCATGCCCCATAAGCCTGACCCACCCCTGTCCATTGTTAACATCGAACTCCTTCCCCCCCCCCCTCGCAAGAACCCCCCTACATTTCCCCCAGAAACAACATCTCCCAGCGTCAAACCCCCCTCCCCCCTCGCTCGCCTCGTAGGCCCATTGAAGCCTGCTATCCAGGCTCCAACGTCCGCAGCCCTCCTCACATCTCACCTCCGTTCACTAGCTAACTTTAGCTAGCTAGTGCGGGTGGCTCCCCCCGCTAAGATATATCATCCCCTTCCACCCAGTCCCAGAGAAAGAAAAAACAGACAACAATCCAACCCATACAATTCACTAAAATAAGATTTAACTGTCGCAACACAGAACGCCAATCAACCCACCATTAACTTGAACTCTGTTACAAAGCAAAGAGAAGTAAATTACAATACACATCAGTAAAAAGAAAGTTGTAGCATTTATACATTTTCCAGCTGCCCAAACAGTCCACAGTCTCTCTTCCAGTTCCGCTCCTCACGTCTGTCCCAAGCCTTCTGCCTTCACGAACACCTCAGCCGCCTCCGCTGTCTCAAAATAACAGTCTTTGGCGTTATACATTACCCTCCGCTTCGCCGGGTACACCATACCAAATCCCATCCCCTTCTGTACAGTGCCGCCTTCACCCGCCCGAACGCCGCTCGTCTCTTTGCCAACTCAACTGTCAAGTCCTGATACATCCGACCTCCAGCACCATCCCACTGCAGCTCGTGCTTCTGCTTCGCCCAGCTTAACACCTTCTCCTTCATGCAGTACTTATGGAAGCAGATAATTACTGCTCTTGGCGGCTCATTCACCTTGGGCTTTGGCCTTAATGATTGCTGAGCTCGGTCCAGCTCGTACTGGAGGGGTTCTCACCCTCCCCCATCAGCTCCGCAAACTTCTTAGCGAAGTACTCTTGTTGGCCTTGGGCCCTCTGTCCCTTCGGGCAAGCCCACAATTCTCAGATTGTGCCATCTCGAGCTGTTCTCCAAGTCGTCGAGCTTTGCTCGGAGTCCTCTGTTGACCTCCACCACTCTCCGCAGCTTGTTCCCCCCATCGAGGTGAGCTGGTCACTGCTGCGACAAGGCTTCCTCCACTTCCTTCATCTTCTCGCCCTGCTCTCTCACCTCGGCCAATGTCTTTGCCACAGCTACCCTCACCGGAGCGATTGCCTCCTCCACCAACGATTTCAATGCGACCGCCGTCTTCTTCCTCAAAGCCTCCATCTATATGCCTAGCAAACTGCTTTTCCAGCTCCACCGCCATCACCTCGGTCACCTTCACCGTAAGTAGTACGGCCCCACCATGCGGTCCGGCATCCGCCATCTTGTCCGCGCTTTTTCTGGCCTTCTCATTCAATGGCGAACCCGGGTGTTCTTCCTTCTTCCTAGCTGCTTTTCGCATCCTCTAACGACTTCTTATTTCTTCTTTCTTTCTTCAATCCGAAAATAATTAAGTAATTATTTTCACAAATTTTTTCTCCAAAAATTCCAGTCACGAAATCTCTTCCCCCGGAAAAGATCCATTTCAGTGGGAGCCACGCAGTGTCCTCTAGTCCCCCTCTACATCGCGTTCTGGACTCGGGCCTGCCACCCTCGATTGCCTCGCCTTGTGGTCAAGCTCCACCCACTCATCCGACCTCTGGGTCGATGCCTCCCACTCCGGCAGCGGACACTCCCGAGGGGCTCCTCACCAGCTCCAAACCAGACTGACCCAACGCCAGTCCCTCAGGCCCCAAAGGCTGAAGAAACCCGTCCCCTTTCATGGGAAGAAAGAACCACAGGGAAACCCCCGAAAAAGTCCGACAAATTGCGGACCGGCGGGGGCCTCTACCTGACGCAGCCACTCTACTTGCGACCGCCCAGAAGTACAGTTCTACAGGGGGTAAATAAATGATTGAAGATAGCAGAACGGTTTTAAGAGTATGGTTAATAAAGAAAATGGCATTCTGGGCTTTATCAATGGGGGCTGAGAGTAGCAAAGCAAGGGAGTTATGATAAATCTGTATAAAACTATGGTTTGGCCTGAACTGGAGTATTGTGACCCATTCTGGGCACCACACTTTAGGAAGAATATGAAGGTTAGCTATGGGGCAGAAAACATTTATGGGAATGATTCCAGGGATTTGGAACTTCAGTTACATAGAATGATTGGAGAGGTTGGGATCGTTTGCGATTGTGCGTGCAGTCAGTGGCACGCTGCACCATAGGGAAACCTACAGACTAAGCAAATGCTCATGCTACCCTGTTCGCTGAGAGTCATTCTCCCTCCCTCTTTTTTGCAGCTTATCCTGCCCTGGCACGGCCTCAGCTAATTTCTTCCAGTCATCTTGTATTCCAAGAGGAAGGTCTACCAGTGCACCCATGTCTGGAAGCAATTGGTTTGTGCAGAAACCTTGAAGTCAGCAGAAAAGTCCTTCAGCCCCTGCTTCACCACTCCCTGTAAACAACAATGAAAGCATCAAAGCGTGTATAATTGCAGCAACAGATGTGTAACTCTCAGCTAAACTACGAATAGTTAGAACATAAGACGGAGGAGCAGAAGTAGACCATTCGGCCCATCAAGTCTGCGCTGCATTCAATAAGATCATGGCTAATCTGATAATCCTCAACTCCATTTACCTGCTTTATCCCCATAACCCTTGCTAATTTAATAACTGTCCATCTCAGCCTTGGACATACTTAACGACCTGCCCTCTACAACTCTCTGCGAAAATAAATTCCATAGATTTACTACCCTCTGAAAGATAAAATTCCTTCTCGCCTCTCATTCTTCTAAACTCCAATGAGTACAGACCCAATCTACTCAACTACTCCTCGTAAGAAAATCCCTCCATACCTGGGATCAACCTCATGAACTCATGACTGCCTCTAATGCTAGTATATCTTTCCTTAGAACTGTTCACAGTATTGTAGGTATGGTTTAACCTTGTATAGTTTTAGCAGGACTTTCCTATTTTATACTCTTTGAAATAAAGGCCAACATCCATTTGCCTTTCCAATTGCCTGCTTTTTGTGATTTATGCAAGAGGTCCCCAAATCCCTTTGTACTGCAGTTTTTTGCATTAATTTTCCATTTAAATAATATTCAGCTCCTTTATTCTTCCAGCCAACGTGTACAGCTTCACATTTCCCTACATTATATTCTATCTGCCAAGTTTTTGCCCACTCATCTAACCTGTCTCTTTCCTTCGATAGATTCTGTCATCCTCACCATTTGCTTTCCCATCTATTTTTATAAGGGCTGGTTTAGCACAGTGGGCTAAACAGCTGACTTACAATGCAGAACAAGGCCAGCAGCGTGGGTTCAATTCTCGTACCGGCCTCCACGAACAGGCGGCAGAATGTGGCGACTAGGGGCTTTTCACAGTAACTTCATTGAAGCCTACTTGTGACAATAAGCGATTATTATTATTGTTATTATTTTTGTGTCATCCGCAAAGTTGGCAATAGTGCATTTACTGCCTTCATCCAAGGCAACATCTCAGGAACAGGCCCTTTGTCCCTCCAAGTCTGTGCTGTTCTTGATGCCCTAACTAAAAAAACCTTCTGTCCTTACTCGGTCCGTAGCCCTCTATTTCCTCCCTATTCATATACCCATCCAGATGCATCTTAAATGTTGTTAATGTGCCGGCTTCCACCACATTGCTGGCAGCGTGTTCTAGGCACCCACCACTCTCTGCATGAAAAATCTCCCTTAAACTTTCCCCCTCTCACCTTGAACCTATGCCTCCCTATAATTGACACTTTCACCCTTGGAAAAAGCCTCTGACCTTCCACCCTGTCTATGCCTCTCATAATTTTGCAGACCGTTATCAGGTCTCCCCTCAGCCTCCGTCTTTCCAGTGAAAACAATCCTGGTTTATTCAATGTCTCCTCATAACCAACACCCTCAAGACCAGGCAATATCCTGGTGAATCTCCTTTGCAGTCTCTCAAAAGCTTCCATGTCCTTCTGATAATGTGATGACCAGAACTGCACGCAATACTCCAAATGCGGCCTAAGCAAGGTTTTGTACAGCTGCAACATGATTTCCCTGTACTCAATGCCCCAGCTGATAAATGCAAGCATACCAAATGCCTTCTTAATCACCTTGGCCACCCGTGTTACCACTTTAGGAACTGTGGATCCTCACAACGCAGATCCCTCTGTAAGGTAATGTACCAAAATCATCAATTATGATAATTGTGGCCCCAGCACGGATCCCTGTGGCAGTCCACTAGTTACAGGTTGCCACCCTGAAAAAGCTCCTCTTATCCCAACTTTGTCTTCTATCATTTAGCCAATCCTCTATCCAGGCCAATATATAGCCACCTAACACTATGGGCTCTTATCTTATTAAGTAGTCTACTGCGTGGTACCTTATTGAACGTTTTTTTAAAAATCAAGTATATTACATCTACTGGCTCCCCTCATCTATCCTGCTCATTACCGCCTCAAAGAATTCTAATAAATTTGTCAGGCATGATTTTCCCTTTGTGAAGCCATGCTGACTCTATATGATTATGTTGTGCATTTCTAAATGCTCTGCTATTACACTCTTTACAATGGACTCTTAACATTTTTCCAATGAGAGAAGTTAAGCTAGCTGGCCTATAGTTACTTGCTTTTTGTCTCCCTCCTTTTTTGAATAAAGGTGTTAAATTGGCGGTTTTCTAATCCTCTGAGACTTTCCCATAATTTAAGGATTCATGGAAGATTACAACAGTGCTTCCACAATTTATTTTTAAAAAAAATATTTTTATTCGCCTTTTTCACATTTTCATCCAAATTTAAACACACCAACAAACAATCAACAGTGACAAATACAATGTCAAGCCCCTGGTCAACAATCCCTTCCTCCCACCAACCCCCAACATTTTAAATACAAACATCAAAGAAAAGGAACCAGGAATCCACCATCCACCCGTACATAGCCATCAACAACATACACAGTCCAAACCCACCCCCCGCAATGTTCGATGTCATCCAATTCTTGAAAGTGCATAATGAACAAAGCTCATGAATTGTAGAACCCTTTCATGCTTCCCCTCAACTCAAACTTCACCTTCTCAAGTGTTTAAAAACTCCCAACAGATCCCCCTGCCATGCCAGGGCACGGGGTGGAGAAACTGACCTCCACCCCAACAGGATCCGCCTTCGGTCGATCAGCTAGGCGAAGGCTAAAACATCTGCCTCCGCATCCGCTTCCAACCCCGGCCGATCCGATACCCCGAATATGGCCTCCAGAGGACCCGGCTCAAGTCTCACGTACCACCTTCAAAATTACCCTGAAAACCTCCCTCCAATACCCCTCCAGCTTTGGACAGGTCCAAAACATATGAACGTAGTTTGCGGGGCCCGCCCTGCAACGTTCACAAACATCCTCTACCCCCTCAAAAAGTCGGCTCATCCTCACCTTTGTGAGGTCCACCCTATACACCATCTTCCGCCTTAACGTCCCCAACTTTGTGCATGAAGTTGAAGCATTCGCGCTCCAGAGCACCTCACACCACAATCCCTCCTCCAGACCCTCTCCCAACTCTTCCTTCCACTTTGTCTTAATTCCCTTCAGCGGTGCCTTCTCTTCTCCCAGAATGCATCCTGATTTATTCCCCATCCTACAGCATGGCTACTGTTAGGGAGCCTGAAGACCAGTCCCACCAGTGTCTTCATCCCCTTGATATTTCTTGCCTCTACCCATACGGATTCTATATCTTCTGAACCAAGATAATTTCTTGCTATCGTACTTATTCCAGCTTGTACTAATAGAGCTAGTCCACCATCCTTTCCTTCCCGCCTGTCATTGCGAAAGGTCACATATCCCTGAATATTTATTTTCCAGTTTAAAACAAAAAATTTTTTTTTTACAGAAAATATAAAAAAAATAACAACAAACAATAATATGCAACAAACTACCCCATAACAACCGTAACACCCTCCAAACCGTATCAACACATGTATCCCATCCCCCCACCCCAACAACAGAACTTAACCATAAATTAAAATTAAATAAATCAAATTTAAATAAAATAAACAAACATAGTCCTTGTCCCCCCCCCCCCCCCCCCCCGGGTTGCTGTTGCTACTGTCCCAGTACCCTATCGTTGAGCCAGAAAGTCGAGGAAAGGTTGCCACCGCCTGAAGAATCCTTGTACCGATCCTCTTAGGGTGAATTTGACCTTCTCTAGTCTAATAAAACCCGCCATGTCATTGATCCAGGTCTCCACGCTTGGGGGCCTCGCATCCTTCCATTGTAGCAAAATCCTTCGCCGGGCTACTAGGGACGCAAAGGCCAGCACACCGGCCTCTTTCGCCTCCTGCACTCCCGGCTCCACCCCAACCCCAAAAATCACGAGTCCTCATCCTGGCTTGACCCTGGATCCCACCACCCTTGACACTGTCCTCGCCACCCCCTTCCAGAACTCCTCCAGTGCCGGGCATGCCCAGAACATATGGGCATGGTTCGCTGGACTCCCCGAGCACCTGACACACCTATCTTCACCCCCAAAGAATCTACTCGTCCTCGTCCCAGTCATGTGGGCCCTGTGCAGCACCTTGAATTGAATGAGGCTAAGCCGCGCACACGAGAGTGAAGAATTAACCCTCTCCAGGGCATCAGCCCATGTCCCGTCTTCGATCTGTTCCCCCAGTTCCCCCTCCCACTTAGTTTTCAGCTCCTCTACTGACGCCTCTTCCACCTCCTGCATAACCTTGTAGATATCGGATATCTTCCCCTCTCCGACCCAGACCCCTGAAAGCACCCTGTCCCTCAGCCCCCTCGCGGGAAGCAGGGAATCCCTCCACCTGCCATCTAGCAAATGCCTTTACCTGCAGATACCTGAACATGTTTCCCGGGAGGAGCCCAAATTTCTCCTCCAACTCCCCCAGGCTCGCAAACCTCCCGTCGATAAACAGGTCCCTCAGCTGTCTGATGCCCGCTCTGTACCAACCCTGAAATCCCCCATCCATGTTCCCCGGGACGAACCTATGGTTCCCCCTCAACGGAGCCTCCATCGAGCCCCCCACTTCTCCCCTATGTCGCCTCCACTGCCCCCAAATCTTGAGGGTAGCCGCCACCACCGGACTCGTGGTATACCCCGTGGGAGGGAGCGGCCACGACGCCGTTACCAGGGCCCCCAGGCTCGTATCCCCACAGGACGCTCTCTCCATCCGTTTCCATGCTGCCCCCTCCCCCTCCATCACCCACTTGCGCACCATCGACACATTGGCCGCCCAGTAGTACCCCGAGAGATTGGGCAACGCCAGCCCCCCCCTATCTCTACCCCGTTCCAAAAAGATCCTCTTCACCCTCGGGGTGCCATGCGCCCAAACAAAGCCCATGATGCTGCTGGTCACCCTTTTAAAAAAGGCCCTAGGGATAAAGATGGGCAAGCACTGGAAGAGGAACAAGAACCTCGGGAGAACCGTCATTTTGACGGACTGCACTCTACCCGCCAACGACAGCGGCACCATGTCCCACCTTTTAAATTCCTCCTCCATCTGCTCCACTAGTCTGGTGAAGTTAAGCTTATGGAGAGTCCCCCAACTCCTGGCCACCTGCACCCCCAGGTACCTGAAACTCTTCACTGCCCTCCTAAAGGGAGCCTCCCAATTCCCTCCTCTTGATCTCCCGGGTGCACTACAAATACCTCGCTCTTTCCTAAATTTAGCTTATAGCCCGAGAAGCCCCCAAATTCCGCTAACAGCTCCATCACCCCCGGCATTCCCCCCTCTGGGTCCGCCACATACAACAGCAGGTCGTCCGCATACAGCGATACCCGATGTTCCTCCCCACCCCGCACCAAACCCCTCCATCTCCCTGACTCCCTCAACGCCATAGCCAGAGGTTCAATCGCCAGTGCAAAGAGCAAGGGGGACAGGGGGCACCCCTGCCTGGTCCCACGATAGAGCCTAAAGTACTCCGATCTCCTTCCATTTGTAACTACACTCGTCATCGGAGCCGCGTAGAGCAGCCTCACCCATTTGATGAATCCCTCCCCAAATCCAAACCGCTCCAGCACCTCCCACAGGTACCCCCACTCAACTCTTTCAAACGCTTTCTCTGCGTCCAGCGCCACCACTATCTCCGCCTCACCCGCCACTGCCGGCATCATGATAACATTTAGCAGTCTCCGCACATTCGTGTTGAGCTGCCGCCCCTTGACAAATCCTGTCTGATCTTCGTGTATCACCTCTGGCACACAATCCTCTATCCTGGTGGCCAGGATCTTCGGCAGCAACTTTACATCTACATTGAGGAGCGAGATAGGCCTGTATGATCCACACTGCAAGGGGTCCTTATCCCGCTTTAGTATCAAAGAGATCAGTGCCCGCGACATCGTCGGGGGCAAAGCCCCCCTCCCATGCCTTGTTGAAGGCTCGTACTAGCAGGGGGCCCACCAGGTCCGCATACTTTTTGTAAAATTCCACCGGGAACCCGTCCGGCCCCGGGGCCTTACCTGACTGCATTTGTCCAATCCCCCTGACTAGCTCCTCCAGCTCTATCGACGCCCCCAGCCCCTCTACCAGCCCCTCTTGAACCCTTGGGAAACATAGCCTGTTCATGAAGCTCTCCATCCCCTCTCTCCCCATCGGAGGTTCCGACCGGTACAGTTCCTCGTAAAAGTCCCTAAAGACCCTGTTTACTTCTGTCCCCTTCTGCACTACATTTCCACCCCCATCCTTCACTCCACCAATTTCCCTAGCCGCATCCTGCTCGCCTTCTCCCCATACTCATATACCGCACCCTGCGCCCTCCTCCACTGTGTCTCCGCCTTTCTGGTGGTCAGCAAGTCAAATTTGGCCTGCAAACTGCACTGTTCCCCCAGCAACCCTTCCTCCGGTGCCTCCGCATATCTCCTGTCCACATCCAGGAGCTCCCCCACCAGTCTCCCCCTCTCCCTCCTTTCCCTGTGGGCCCGGATGGAGATCAGCTCCCCCCGGATCACTGCTTTCAGAGCCTCCCAGACCATCCCCACCCGGACCTTCCCCGTATCATTGGTATCCAGATACCCCTCAATGCTTCTCCGAACCCTCCTACACACCACCTCATCCGCCAGCATCCCCACATCCAGGCGCCAGAGCGGGCGCTGGTCCCGCGCCTCCCCCATCTCCAGATCAACCCAGTGCGGAGCATAGTCCGAAATCGCTATGGCCGAATACTCGGCATCCTGCACCCTCAGAATCAATCCCCTGCTCAGGACAAAAAAGTCTATCCGGGAATAAACCCTATGGACATGAGAGAAAAAGGAATACTCACGCGCTCTTAGTCTCCCAAACCTCCAGGGATCCATCCCTCCTATCTGGTCCATGTATCCCCTCAGTACTTTGGCCGTCGCCGGTCTCCTACCCGTCCTTGCACTGGACCGGTCCAGTGTGGGATCCAGCACTGTGTTAAAATCTCCCCCCATGATCAGGCCCCCTGCCTCCAGATCCGGGATGCGGCCCAGCAAGCGCCTCATGAAGCCAGCATCATCCCAATTCGGGGCATATACATTAACCAGCACCACCTTCTCTCCCTGCAGCCTACCCTTCACCATGATATATCTGCCCTCCTTGTCCGACACCACCTTCAGCCGCCTCGAACGCCACCCTCTTCCCCACCAGAATCGCCACCCCCCGGTTCTTCGCGTCCAATCCTGAGTGAAAAACCTGCCCCACCCACCCCTTCCTCAGACGAACCTAGTCCGCCACCTTCAGGTGGGTCTCCTGGAGCATAGCCACGTCCACCTTCAGCCCCCTCAGATGAGAAAATACCCTGGTTCTCTTAACCGGCCCATTCAGTCCCCTCACGTTCCAGGTAATCAGCCGGATCAGAGGGCAACCCACCCCCCTCCCCCGCCGGCTATCCATAGCGGATATCAAATGTTCGCCCCGGGCCAGCACACCTCGCCCGACCCGTTCCCCATGGCGATAATGTCTCTCCTCTTCCCTCCCCCAGCCCTCACCAGCTCCTTCCTGGCCATTCCAGCAGCAACCCGGTATCCCCCCCCCCCCCCCCCCCCCCCCCCCCCCCACCCCCCCCAGGCTAGGACCCCTCCTAGCCGCGACGCACCCTCCATAGTACTTCCTTGAGTCAGCTGACTTCTGCTAACCCCGGCAGCTCCCGCCAACGCCCATCCCCTCCTGACATGGGGTCATCCCCCTCTTGCCACACCTCCTTGGCACTGCTTCAGCGCGGGAAAGAAGACCAGTAGAGGCCCCGCCCCCACCGCCAACTCCACCCCCCCCGCCCCGCAGCGCGGACATCCAGAGGAAAGCCCGCGCTTTCACACTGCCGCAACCCACCCTTCTAACGCAGTTCCCGAACATCCAGTTTCACCCCAACCCCCAGCCCCGTACAGAAGAGAACATATAAAACACAAACCCCCAACATTCCCCACCTAACCCCCAACCATACCCAACAGACAAACCCACCTGTAAACAGAGCAAAAAGAAAAAACCAGCATACATAACACACATGTCAAAGTTAAAAATAGTTGAAAAAACAGCAACAGCGAAAACAGCAACGGCCATAGTATGTCCCCAGACCCTAGTTCGAGTCCAGCTTCTCCGCCTGTACAAAGGCCCACGCCTCCTCCGGGGACTCGAAGTAATGGTGCCGGTCCTTGTATGTCACCCACAGGCGCGCAGGCTGCAACATTCCAAACCTGACCTGCTTGGCATGAAGCACCGCCTTCGTCCGGTTGAACCCGGCCCGCCGCTTAGCCACCTCCGCACTCCAGTCCTGGTAGATCCTCACTACCGAATTCTCCCATTTACTGCTCCTCTCTTTCTTGGCCCAGCGCAGCACACACTCCCGGTCACTGAATCGATGGAACCGCACCAGCACCGCCCTCGGGGGCTCATTTGCCTTGGGCCTCCTGGCCATCACTCTGTGAGCTCCCTCAAGCTCCAGGGGCAAATGGAAGGACCCCGCTCCCATCAACGAGTTCAGCATCGTAGTCACGTACACCGGGAGGTCCGACCCCTCCAGCCCCTCCGCCAGGCCCAGGATCCTCAAATTCTTTCGCCTCGTGCTAACGTCCAGCTCCTCCAAGCGGTCTTGCCACTTTTTATGAAGTGCCTCGTGCAACTCCACTTTCCCCACAAGGACCACGGCCTCCTCCTCCCTTTCAACGGCCTGCTGCTGCAACTCCCGAATAGACACCTCCTAGGCCGCCTGGGTCCCAAGCAGCTTGTTTGTAGTTGTGTTCATGGAGTCCAGCAACTCAGCCTTCAGCTCCGCAAAACAGCGCAGAAGAGAGGCCTGCTGCTCCTGCGCCCACTTCCACCAGTCCTCGGGTGTCCTGCCGGCCGCCATTTTGTTCTTCTTCCCCCGTTTTTTTTGGGGAGCTGCTGCAGCTTCTTCCTTCGTCCCACTCCGGGTGAGCACCATAAAGTGTGTGGAAAGCTCCTCCAGACACCTTCCCCCACCGGAATGCGTTAAAACAGCGCCGTTTGGGGCCCTCAAATCGGCCCAAAAGTCCCTAAATAGTGGGAGCTGCCGAACGTGCGGCTTAGCTCCGCATAGCTGCAACCGGAAGTCTATTTTCCAGTTTTGATCTCCCTGTAACCACATCTGTATAATCGCAATAAGATCATACCCATTAACCTCAATTTGTGCTGTTAATCCATTTGTTCTTTCCTTTCAAACTCTGGGTATCATTACCTAAATAACTGCCTTCTAATGTGATCATATCCTTTTGCGTGGCAAGCCTATAGACCCCCCGCAATAACACTTGTCCCAGCACGGCCATCCCAATGATACAGCCTCCACTTTCCCCAGTATGCTGATGCCAGTGCTCTGCGAAACAAAACCCACTTCTCCCACACCAGTCTTTGAGCCACGTATTCATCTCTCTAATTTTATGCACCCTATGCCAATTTGCGCAAGACTCTGGTAATAATCCAGAGATGTTAGCCTTGGAAGTTCTGTTTAATTTAATGCCTAGCTCATCAAACTCTCTCTGCAGAACCGCTTCCCTCTTTCTGCCTATGTCATTGGTACCTACATGGACCATGACAATGGGATCCTCTCCCTCCCACTGCAAGATCCTCTCCAGCCCGGAGTAGATGTCCCCGTACCCTGGCACCTGACAGGCAACACAGCTGTCGGGACTCTCTATCCTGGCTACAGAGAACAGTGTTGATTCCCCTAACTACACTATCCCAGACTATGACTATATTTCTATCTTCTCCCCCCAGTTAGAACATAGAACATAGCACAGTACAGGCCCTTCAGCCAACGATGTTGTGCCATTTATCCTAATCTAAGATCAACCTAACCTACACCCCTTCAGTTTACTGCTGTGCATGTGCCTGTCTAAGAGTTGCTTAAATGTCCCTAATGACTCTGACTCCGCCACCACTGCTGGCAGTGCATTCCACACACCCACCACTCTAAAGAACCTACCTCCTGACATCTCCCCTATACCTTCCTCCAATCACCTTAAAATTATGTCCCCTCGTGACAGCCATTTCCACCCTGGGGAAAAGTCTCTGGCTATCCACTCTATCCATGCCTCTCATCACCTTGTACACCTCTGTCAAGTCACCTCTCTGCCTTCTTCGCTCCAGTGAGAAAAGCCTTAGCTCCCTTAACCTTTCTTCTTAAGACATGCCCTCCAGTCCAGGCAGCATCCTGGTGAATCTCCTCTGTACCCTCTCCAAAGCATCCACATCCTTCCTATAATGAGGCGACCAGAACCGGACACAATATTCCAAGTGTGGTCTAACTAGAGTTTTATAAAGCTGCAGCAAAATCTTGCTGCTCTTAATCCCCCTGTTAATGAAAGCCAACACACCATACGTCTTCTTAACAACCCTATCAACCTGGATGGCAACTTTGAGGGATCTATGCACGTGAACCCCAAGATCCCTTTGTTCCTTCACACTTCCAAGAATCCTGCCTTTAACCCTGTATTCAGCATTCAAATTCGACCTTCCAAAATGAATCACTTCACATTTATCAAGGTTGAACTCCACCTGTCACTTCTCAGCCCAGCTCTGCATCCTGTCAATGTCCTGTTGTAACCTGCAACAACCCTCAACGCTATCTACAATTACCCCAACCTTCGTGTCATGGGCAAACTTACTAACCCATCCTTCCACTTCCTCATCCAAGTCATTTATAAAAACGACAAGAGCAGAGGTCCCAGACAGATCCCTGCGGGACACCACTGGTCACCGACCTGCAGGCAGAATACTTTCCATCCACTACCACTAGCTGTCTTCTTTCGGCCTGCCAAATCTGTATCTAGACAACCAAATTTCCCTTTATCCCATGCCCCCTAACTTTCTGAATGAGCCTACCATGGGGAACTTTATCAAATGCCTTACTGAAATCCATATACACCACATCCACTGCCCGACCTTCATTAATGTATCTTGTCACGTCCTCAAAGAATCCAATGAGGCTTGTGAGGCATGACCTTTCCCTCACAAAGCCATGCTGACTACCTTTAAACAAACTGTTTTTCTAAATAATCATAAAGCCTATCTCTCCGAATCCTTTCCAATATTTTGCTCACCACAGACGTAAGAGTGATGGGTCTGTAATTCCCAGGGATTTCCCTATTCTCTTTCTTGGACAGGGGAACAACATTCGCCTCCCTCCAATCATCCGGGACTACTCCAGTGGAGAGTGAGGACGCAAAGATCATCGCCAACAGCGCAGCAATCTCCTCCCTCGCTTCCCGTAGTAACCTTGGGTATATCCCGTCAGGCCCAGGGGACTTATCTATCCTGATGCTTTTCAAAATTTCCAGCACATCCTCCTTAATATCAACCTGTTTGAGTCTATTAATCTGGTTCACACTGTTCTCATGAGCAACAAGGTCCCTCTCTCTAGTGAATATTGAAGCAAAGTATTCATTTAGGGCCTCACCCATCTCCTCAGACTCTCAGCACAATTCCCTCCACTGTCCCTGATCGGCCCTACACTCACTCTGATCATCCTCTTATTTCTCACATAAGTGTAGAATGCCTTGGGGTTTTTTCTAATCCTTCCCACCAGGGTTTTTTCATGCCCAATTCCAACTCTCCTCAGTCCATTTTTGAGTTCCTTCCTGGCTACCTTGTAACCCTCGAGAGCCGAATCAGATCCTTGTTTCCTCAACCTTACGTAAGCTTCCTTCTTCCTCTTGACTAGAAGCTCCGCTTCTCTTGTCACCCAAGTCTCCTTCATCTTACCATTCCTTCCTCGTCTCAGTGGGACAAAACTACTCAGCACATACAGCAAATGCTCTTTAAACAATCCCCACATTACTGTTGTGCATTTCCCCAAGAACAATTGTTCCAACTTTATACTTCAGCTCCTGTCTAATAGCAGTATAATTTCCCCTCCCACAATTAAATACCTTCCCATACTGTGTGTTCCTATCCCTCTCCATGACTATGGTAAAGGTCAAGGAGTTGTGCTCACTGTCACCGAAATGCTCTCCCACCGCGACATTTGACACCTGGCCTGGTTCGTTGCCGAGCATCAAGTCCAATATGGCCTTCCCCCTAATCGGCCTATCTACATATTGAGTCAGGAATCCTTCCTGTACACACCTGACAAAATCTGCTCCATCCAAACCATCTGCAGTAAGGAGGTTCCAGTCAATATTAGAGTAGTTGAAGTCAACCATGACAACGGCTCTGTTACTTCTGAAGTTAAATGGCTCCCTGATACCACGGTGCTGTGGTCATTTTTTCTCAACCTCCCTACAGTCCCCACACTCGTCCACACAGGGAGCAAGAATCTCTAACCTATTGGGCAAGAGCAAGGCAGATGCACCTGCAGTCATACCTTTCAGATCCCTCAACCTGCCTCACTTGCAGTTACACGCTCTACCCTGATCACTAAACAAATTCAAGGTAGTGAATCTAAAGGGTGTGACTGCCTCCTGAAACAGTGTCCAGCTCATTAACTCTGAGCTGAAGTTCCCTGAGCAACCAACATTTACTACAGATGTGGCCACTATGAACCACAATGGGATCCACCATCTCCCAAATGTTGCAGCTACAACACATCGCCTGGCCCTCCATCCCTATTTTATTTACTTAGATTTTCAATTTGTTTTTAATTTTACTATTGATCTTTAGTTTTCACACTAACCTTTTCTATCTAACCTTCAATCTCAAAACAAGTCCGATAAGGTAGAGGACAGAATTACTCACTTACCAACCACTTACCTGTGATATCACAGGCGTATTCACTCGATGCTGGAGGACTGCTGTAACATATCTCCCAGCTCTCCAGCCTTGATCTGCTCCTGCCCCCACTGACCTGTGGACGTAGTAAAGGAAACAGCATTACTTCCCTCCCCCATTTCCCTAAACTCCCACACTTACCTCAACTTCAGAGTCTCATTCACTGCAACTAGCACTCTCTGCAGACTGCACTTTTGAAGCCTGTTTTTGTATAGTCGATGGCAGTCGTGATGTGGAGATGCCGGCGTTGGACTGGGGTGAGCACGGTAAGAAGTCTTACAACACCAGGTTAAAGTCCAACATGTTTGTTTCAAATCACTAGCTTTCGGAGTACTGCTCCTTTCACCTAAGGAAGGAGCAGTGCTCCGAAAGCTAGTGATTCAAAACAAACCTGTTGGACTTTAACCTGGTGTTGTAAGACTTCTTACTGTTTTTGTATAGTTAATGCTGAATTATCCTTTCACTTCAATGGATGAACATTCAGCAAGGAGACCAGTTGTTCACCATTAGGTTGGTGTTATCTTAATATGTGATGTTAACCAAATCTTGATTCGTAGACTTGATTGCATATAAAGTCACTGCTGGAGGAGTGGAAGAAGGTACTGGCTACGGGGTGTGCTAACCTGCCCTGTAGGCACCTGACTCTGTTCTCAAATGTTGAAATTGTTTGATGACAGAGACTTCTCCATTTGAATCTGTCCAGGATTACTTTATCATCATAGTGAGGCCCAATTAGCTTCCAGAATGTTTTTCTGTCTAGTTTTGAGTGGTTATAATCCCATTAATTAGCTTTACTGATGGGTCCTTCCTGCTGCTGTACATATGATGTGGAGATGCCGATGTTGGGCTGGGGTGAGCACAGTAAGAAGTCTTACAGCACCAGGTTAAAGTCCAACATGTTTGTTTCAAACACGAGCTTTCGGGGCACCTGAGGAAGGAGCAGCGCTCCGAAAGCTAGTGTTTGAAACAAACCTGTTGGACTTTAACCTGGTGTTGTAAGACTTCTTACTGTACATATGTTCAGCGCTACATGCTTGAGAGGGCCTAGCCTGGATTATTGAGCTGCAAAATGGCAGTGCGGCCAAAGTTAAGTCAGT
The DNA here is from genome assembly GCF_902713615.1 of Scyliorhinus canicula. Classification (NCBI taxonomy): domain Eukaryota; kingdom Metazoa; phylum Chordata; class Chondrichthyes; order Carcharhiniformes; family Scyliorhinidae; genus Scyliorhinus; species Scyliorhinus canicula. The sequence goes on along the minus strand of NC_052158.1, from coordinate 65,959,530 downwards.
GTTGCACACTGATTGACATCATGAACTGCTTGCCCTGCATACCATTTTTTAAATACATTTAGAGTACCCAATTCATTTTTTCCAATTAAGGGGCAATTTAGCGTGACCAATCCACCTAGCCTGCACACCTTTGGGCTGTGGGAGCAATACCCACGCAAACACGGGGAGAATATGCAAACTCCACACGGACAGTGACCCAGAGCCGGGATCGAACCTGGGACCGTGAGGCAGCATTGCTAACCACTGCGCCACCGTGCTGCCCTCTTGCCCTGCATACTTGTGATGGACATTCACTGTCTGCACACTAAGCCTGTGTAATATGGTGTCCCTCACGTTTCACGTCACGAGTGTTTGTACGCCATGTGGATGCTATTTTTGAGGTCTGAAGATACAGCATTCAAAAAGTGGGTGCTACAAAGTAGGTTCCCACCCCATATCTTTCATGAATGCCCTTTGTGCACTTCTCCAATCTTTTTGAAGGCTGCCTGATAAACACCTGTGAAGCAAAGCCAAGGGTGAATGATTAAGATGCCTTAATTCATAGATAATATGGGTATGATCAAACAGGGTACAGAAGTAATTGCTAGCTACCGAGCCGTCTCAACTAATAATCCTGAGAACATGATTTAAAATCCCCCCCCCCCCCCCCCCCCCCCCCCCCCCCCCCCCCCCCCCCCCACACTTCCCATGCAAGTTTGAGAATTTGAATTTGGAAATTAAAAAGCTGTTTTTGGAAAAATTGAAAATGAGCTGATGCATTATCGTAAAATCTCACCTGGTTCGTTAATGTCCTTTTAGAGAAGGAATCCTACAAGTCAGTATCCTGACTGGCTGAGTTCAGGACTCCTTACTGCGCCCCTGAACTGATCTCGCATGTTGTTCATTTTTTTTTTTTTTTTTTTGAGTACCCAATTCATTTTTCCAATTAAGGGGCAATTTAGCGTGGCCAATCCACCTACCCTGCACATCTTTGGGTTGTGGGGGCGAAACCCCAGCAACCACGGGGAGAATGTGCAAACTCCACACGGACAGTGACCCAGAGCCGGAATCGAACCTGGGACCTCAGCACCGTGAGGCAACAGGGCTAACCCACTGCGCCACCATGCTGTCCAAGTCATTTAGTTGTATCAAATCTCTGAGAAACTTGACCCACAATAAATATCATCCTTGCCAGCAATACCCTTGTCCCAAGGATTAATTAAAGTGATAGGGAGTAATCAAATTACATTTAATCCAGTCTTTCATCTCTATCAAAATGTGGGAAATAATTTTGGTATTACCTTTCTTCCAGACTGATTCAAACTTCAAAATCTGACCACCTGCGTTTTTAACTCCAAGATTGTCTTTTTCAGTATCTTGTTTAAATTTCAGTTATATATCTGTCTCTTTAGTTTCCTTTTGATTATGCCAATTCCATGTCACCTTCCCTGTGCAGTCAATTTAGGAGATCAGAACTCTGGGAAATTACTATCTGACATCCAATGACAAACAAAAACTAGTTCTGAGCAACAACAGTGACCATGTGATACATCACCCAACATGTGTACTGCGGTATGAGCATATTCCAGGTACACACCCAGCTTCCTTTTGAACATTTGTAGTGAATCTGCACCCCTTTTACGAGTCATCAGTCCATCCAAAGGCCATGGACCCAGTGGGGGGAAAATAAACCTCCTGACTTTGAACTAGTTCTACACTTAGCTAGCTTGTATCCATAGCCTTTCATCGTTCATTACTTATCAAATAATCTGTCCATAGGTGCACAGTTTACTCTTTCCAAAGTCTGTTTCTCTGGAGTAAAAAGACAAAGTTCTTGAACTGATCGGTGACAACTAAAGGCTTTCAAACTAGGTTTATAGAATCATAGAATTTACAGTGCAGAAGGAGGCCATTCGGCCCATCGAGTCTGCACCAGCCCTTACAAAGAGCACCCTCCTGAAGCTCACATATCTACCCTATCCCCATAACTCCCACTTAACATTTTTTGAACACTAAGGGCAATTTAGCATGGCCAATACACCTAATCGAACTGTGGGAGGAAAACGGAGCACCCGGAGGAAACCCACACAGGCACGGGGAGAACATGCAGACTCCGCACAGACAGTGAACCAGCGGGAATCGAAACTGGGGCCCTGGCGCTGTGAGGCAACTGTGCTAACCACTATGCTGCTATGCTGCCCAAACAGTAATCCTTCTCTGAACCTTTTCTTGGGGCCTTTGAAACTTCCACCAAGCCAGAGGACCAGCACTGCTGGATTGCAGTGTGATTTTCTTTTCTCCTCAAGCTTATTGACACAAACACAGATCTTTGTGTCACCTGAAAACTTGTGGACAGTTCCCATAACGTTTTCCAAAGCACTAAGTTGCGAAGTGTAATGGTACTCACACCACTTATGACTGGTCTGCACATGGAGCCGCTGTCATTAACGACGATCCTTTGTCACAAAAACCTGATGCCACCTACCACTCATTGAGTACCTAAAGAACGGAACTATCCTGTTTTAAAAACTAGTGCACTTGACATTCTTCAAAATAACTAGGGTTAATTCTAAAGTATGAGAATCACAAATATAAAGATGGAATATCTTTTTTTATAAATTTTTTTATTGGCATTTCTCGTATTTATTTTTTTAAAATAACAATAGCAAATTTTCTCCCCGCAATTTAAAACAAACAAGGCGTGTTTCCACACCAAAACAAGAAAAGAACTCTCTGCCCCCCAAAATAAATAATAACAAATAACAATACAAGAAAGAAGAAAATAACATAACAAACCCACCGCCGCAAAAACAAACCCCCCAACCATCCCCAAACCTGTCGAGACCGGCCACTCTCTACCCCTTCGCCAGGAAATCGAGAAAGGGCTGCCACCGCCGAAAGAACCCCTGTACCGACCCCCTCAGGGCAAATTTCATCCTCTCCAACTTGAGGAACCCAGCGATGTCGTTGACCCAGGTCTCCGAACTCGGGGGGGCCGCGTATCCCTCCACTGTAACAGAATCCTGCACCGGGCTACTAGAGACGCAAAGGCCAGAATGCCGGCCTCTCTCGCCTCCTGCACTCCCGGCTCCGAAGCTACCCCAAGGATCGCGAGCCCCCAGCCCGGCCTGACCCTAGACCCAACTATTTCCGACAAAATCCCCGCCACCACCTTCCAAAACCCCTTCAGGGCCGGATATGCCCAAAACATATGGGTGTGGTTTTCCGGGCCACCCGAACACCTCCCACACCTGTCTTCCCCTCCGAAAAACCGGCTCATCCTTGCTCCCGTCATATGAGCCCTGTGCAGCACCTTCAGCTGAATTAGGCTGAGCCGTGCGCAAGAGGAGGAAGAATTCACCCTCTCCAGGGCGTCCGACCACGTCCCATCCTTAATCTCTTCCCCTAGCTCTTCCTCCCATTTCGCTTTGAGCTCATCTACTGAGGCCTCCTCCTCCTCCTGCATCAGTTGGTAAATAGCCGAGATCTTCCCTTCCCCGACCCACGTCCCCGAAAGCACCCTGTCCTGCACCCCCCTGGCGGCAGCCGCGGAAACTCCTCCACCTGCCTCTTAACAAAGTCCCTGACCTGCATATACCTAAAAGCATTCCCAGGGGGGAGGTTCCACTTCCCCACCAGCTCCTCCAGAGTCGCGAACTTCCCATCCAGGAAGAGGTCCCCAAACTGTCTGATGCTTGCCCTGTGCCAACTCCCAAATCCCCCACCCCTTCTCCCTGGCGCAAAACGGTGATTGCCCCGTATCGGGGCCCAAACTGAGGCCTTCACTAACCCCCTATGCCGCCTCCACTGTCTCCAGATTTTGAGGCTCGCAACCACCACCGGACTCGTGGAGTACTTTGCCGGGGGGAGTGGAAGTGGGGCCGTCACCAAAGCCTCCAGACTCGTACCCGCACAGGACGCCATCTCCAGTCTCTTTCATGCGCCACCCTCCCCTTCCGTCACCCACCTGCGAATCATCGCCACGTTCGCCGCCCAATAATATCCACACAGGTTGGGCAGCGCCAGGCCCCCTACCTCCCTTCTTCGCTCCAAAAATACCCTCCTTACTCTCGGGGCCTTCCGCGCCCACACAAACCCCAGAATCGACTTATTCACCCTTCTAAAAAAGCCTTCGGGATCAATATGGGGAGGCACTTGAAAATAAATAAAAACCTCGGGAGCACTGTCATTTTAACCGACTGGACCCTGCCCACCAACGAGAGCGGCAGCGCATCCCACCTCCTGAACTCCTCCATCTGCCCCACCTGCCGCGAAAAGTTAAGCCTATGCCTAGCCCCCCAGGTCCTGGCCACGTGGACCCCAAGATACCTAAAGCTCCTCTCAGCCCTCCTCAATGGGAGTTTCCCTATCTCCCTCTCCTGACCCCCCGGGTGCAGGACAAACAGCTCAGTTTTCCCCACGTTGAGCTTATATCTCGAAAAGTCCTCAAGTATCCTCAGCACCTCTGGCATCCCTTCAGCCGTGTCCGCGACATAAAGCAGCAGAACATCTGCATACAGCGACAACCGGTGCTCCCCCCACACACAATCCCCCTCCAACTCTTCGAGTCCCTCAGCGCCATGGCGAGGGGCTCAATTGCTAACGCGAGGAGCAGGGGAGACAAGGGGCACCCCTGCCTCGTCCCTCTGGAAAGCCGAAAGTCCTCTGACCTCCTCCCATTCGTCACCACACTCGCCACCGGGGAACTGTACAGCAACCTCACCCAGCTGATGAACCCCTCACCAAACCCAAATCTCCGCAACACCTCCCTCAGGTAACTCCACTCCACCTTATCAAAATCTTTCTCCGCATCCATGGACGCCACTATTTCTGACTCCCCAGCCCCTGGCACCATCATCATGACATTCAGGAGCCTCCGCACGTTGGCATTCAATTGTCTCCCCTTTACAAACCCCGTTTGGTCCTCATGAATCACCGTCGGGACCACATCATCCACCCTCCTGGACAGCACCTTTGCCAACAACTTGACATCTACATTAAGGAGCGAGATCGGCCTATAAGACCCACACTGAAGGGGGTCCTTGTCCCGCTTCAGGAGCAAAGAGATAATTGCCCTGGACATCGTCGGGAGCAGAGCCACCCCCCCCCCCCCCCCCCCCCACCCCCCCTCTCGCACTCATTCAGGGTCCTCACCAGCAGCGGGCCCAGCAATACTGAAAATCTCTTGTAAAACTCCACCGGGAACCCGTCAGGTCCCGGCGCTTTCCCTGTCTGCATGCTTTCCAACACCTCCACCAGCTTCTCCAACTCGATTGGGGCCCCCAAACCCTCCACCCGCTCGTCCCCTACTCTTGGGAACTACAGCCTATCCAAAAAGCGGTCCATCCCAAGCATTTCTCATATTTATAAGCAGTTGTATATATGCACATCACATTTTCCTCACCCGCGCTAATTTCCTTTATTATACAGAGAGGTTTAGTTTGTCCTTTGTTTAACTGACCCTATATGCATTTCGTTGCCCTCTGGATCGGTCTATGGTGTCGTCCCCCGTCCCCCCCCCCCCCCCCCCCCTCCGGGCGTGCGATTAGGGAAGCGAAAGTGAGGGCGTTGGCCCCCTTCCCCATGTGTAACTCTGGCTGCTTCGATACCCTGAAGGCTGCCACTATTGGGCATGGCTTCACCCTCACCCCCACAACCTTGGTCATTGCCTTGGAGAAGACTGTCCAGAGCCCAGCCAGCTTGGGGCAAGCCCAAAACGTGTGGGTGTGATCGGCCAGACTCCTCTGGCACCGCTCACATTTGTCCTCCACCTCCGGGAAGAATCTGCTCATGCGAGTTCTGGTCAGGTGCGCTCTGTGCACCACTCAGCTGCATTAGGCTTAGCCTTGCGCAGGAGAAGGTGGAGTTCACCCCGCTCAGTGCTTCGCTCCTGAGTCCCATCCTACCTCTGTCCCCAGTTTGTCCTCCCATTTTTGTCTGGTCTCGTCCAGTGGAGTCCGGGCTCTGTCCAGCAGTTGTCCGTATATTTTCCCACATAGCTCCCCCTTCATGTTGCTTGTGCCTATCCGGTCCTCTAGTAGTGTGGTTTCCGGGGCCCTGTGGTACCCTACAGTCTCTTTGCAGAGGAAGTGTTTTATTTGGAGGTGTCTCATTTTCTGTCCATTTGCTAGCCTCCACTTCCTCGTTAGTTGGTCTAGTGCCCGACGTAGAAGTCCACGACCGTCAATGTGCCCCCGTCCCACCTCCATCTTTTGAAGGTGGTATCCAGCATGGCTGAGGGGAATCTGTGATTGCCGCGTATGGGAGCCATTTTGGCTATCCCGGAGTGTTGTCTCAGTGTGGCCGCTACCACTGGGCTCGTTGCGTATAGTGTTACGGAGGATGGGAGTGCTGCTGTGGCCAGGGCCCGGAGGGTTATTCCTTTACAAGATGCCTCCTCCATTTGTACCCAAACTGTGTCGGGTTCTTGTACCCATCCCCTCACTCTTTTGCCATTGCTGCCCAGTGGTAGTATTGTAGGTTTGGTAAGGCCACACCTCCTTTGATTTTCCATTTTTGCAGTGTCTGTTTGGGAATTCTCGGGTTCTTACTCCCCCTACACACAAACGCCATGATTAGACTGTGTACGTTTTTGAAAAAAGCATTGGGGATGCAAATTGGAATGGATCTAAACAGGAAGAGCGTTCATCTTGAACGTCTGCACTCTCCCCGCCAGGGAGAGTGGGAGTGAGCCGCACCTTTGAAGGTCTCTTCTTCCTTTCTCCGCCAGGCTGGTTCCACTTGCGGATCTGTGTACAGTCTCTGGCTAGCTGGATCCCCAGGTAGCGGAATCTGTTCTGGGCTGTTTTGAACGGGAGCCCCTCCAGCTCTCTCCCTCCCCCTTTTTGGGTTCACTGGGAATGCCTCGCATTTGCCCAGGTTTAGTTTGTAGCCCAAGAAGGTTCCAAACTCTTTCAGTATTTGCAGGTGATATCCAATATGACTGGATGCCTTCAGTCCCTCCTGTGGCTTCGGGACATAGAGGAGCAGGTCATCTGCATAGAGTGAGGCTCTGTGCTCTCTGTCTCCTCTTCGGATTCCCTTCCAGCTTTTCGCGTCCCGCAGGGCTATCGCCAGGGGTTCGATCGCTAGCGCGAACAAGAGTGGGGACGGGAGCAGCCCTATCTTCCTCTCTGCAGCAGAAAGTATTCAGAGCTGATGGTGTTAGTTTGGACGCTCGCTTTGGGAGCGTTGTGCAGGAGCCTCACCCAGGTGGTGAATCCCGCTCCTAGCCCAAACCGTTCCAGTACCTCAAGGAGGTATTTCCATTCGACTCTGTCAAAGGTATTTTCTGCTTCCAGGGAGACAATCACCTCTGGTGTTCTCTCCCCCGGCGGGGTGGGGGTGGGGTCATTATTACGTTCAGCAGCCGCCTGATGTTCGCTGTGAGCTGCCTACCCTTGACAAAGCCCGTTTGGTCCTCTGCGACCACCTCCAGCCTTTTGGCCGGGACCTTTGTGAGTATTTCCGCATCCACGTTCAGCAGTGAAATGGATCTGTATGATCCGCATTCGTCAGGTCTTTATCTATTTTGGGTATCGGTGAAATTGTAGCCTGCACTATCGTGGGGGGCAAGGTGCCCCTTGCCAGTGAGTCCACGAACATGTCCCTTAGGTGTGGGGCCAGGACTGGTGCAAATTTTTTGTAGAAGTCCGCCAGGAACCCGTCTGGTCCCAGTGCCTTCCCCTCCTGCATGGAGCTGATGCTCTCCATGATTTCTCCCAGGTCTATTGGTGCTTCCAGCTCCCCCCGTCTGTCTTCCCCCACAACTGGTAATTCCAGTCCGTCTAGGAACTGTTTCATCCCCGCATCCCTGTTTGGGGGCTCGGAGGCGTACAGCCCCCAGTAGAAGGTCTCAAATGCCCGATTGTCCTCCTTTGATTCTGTTACCAGCCTGCTTCTGCTATCCTTTACCTGCGCTATTTCCCTTCTGGCTGCCTGCTTTCTCAGCTGGTGAGCCAATAGGTGGCCAGCCTTGTCTCCGTGATCGTAGAAGGTCCCCAGTGTCTGGCGGAGTTGGTACACTGATTTCCTAGTGGAGAGCAGGTTAAAGTCCATTTGCAGCTTTTTTTTCTTTCCGCCAGCAGCTCTACAGTCGGGGCCTCGGAGTATTTTCTGTCGACTTCCAGGATGGAGTCCACCAGTTGTTGCCTGGCCACCCCCTCTTCCCTATCTCTGCTTGCCTTGTTGGCTATGATCTCTCCTCTAATCATGGCCTTCAGTGCCCCTCAGAACGTGGAGGGTGAGACCTCCCCGTTTTGGTTGTTACTAACGTAGTCGCCTATGGCCCGCGATGCTTTTTGACACAAGGCCTTGTCGGCCAGGAGGTCCGTGTCCAGCCTCCACGTGGGGGGCTGGGCCCAGCCTGTCTCCAACCTCACATCCATGTAGTCTGGAGCGTGGTCAGAGATAACGATCGCGGAGTACTCCGTCCCCATGATCCCTGGAAGCACCGATTTTCCCCATTGCAAAGAAGTCGATACGGGTGTATACCTTGTGTATTTTTGGGAAGTATGAAAATTCCTTCTCTCCCGGGTGCAGGAACCTCCATTTTAACATTCTGCCTTCTGGACCTATTTTCCTGGTCCTCCACTTTATCTCTTAGGCTCCCTGGGTCGTTATCAGCCTTTTCACCTCGGTTTCCTGAGTTACCATCCTGTCACTCTGGTCCGAGGCAGCCCTCTCCAACTCCTGAATCGTCTTCTCCTGCGCCTCCACCTTCCTTTCCAGGCCATCGATGGTTCGCTGCACTTTGTCCGTTTTCTCCGCCAGCATCTCCTTCATCATTGTGTGGAGGTCCGTCCTGAGTGCCTCCCTCATGGTGTTTATCTCCGTTTTTATCTCCTTTTTGGCGTTTATCTCCGTTTTCAGCATGCTTCTCCATGCCTCCCCCTGTGCGGGGGGGGGGGGGGGGGGGGGGGGGGGGGATGGGCGTCGCATCCTGCTCCGCTGCCAGCTTTACTGCTTCCTGGTACGCCTGAACCTCCGCCTCACCCCGTGGGGTCGTCTGCCTGCACTGCCGCAGCTCCTGCCTTTTTCCTTCGCTTCGATGCTGCTCCTTCTTACATCTCGCCGTACCCCCGATTTATTATTATTTGCAGGCATATTCCTGTTATGTGCCTTTCTCCTTTTTTCCCTGGATTTTGGTGCGAAAAATATTCTTCTTTTTTTCGCCCCCCAAAGCAAAATACCCCAAGGGTTTTTTCTCCTTTTAAAAACGATTTTCTTTTTATATAAAACGGAAATTTTTTAAAAAGCGTTTTATATTAAAACATTTTTTAAAATTTTCAGGAGCAGGGGGAAACAAAAAGTTGAATTAAAAAATTATTATTTTGTTTTTGTCTTCACCTCTCTGTGCTCTTGACTTTCAGGCAGTTTGCTCATTGGGCTAAATCGCTGGCTTTTAAAGCAGGCCAGCAGCACGGTTCGATTCCCGTATCGGCCTCCCCGGACAGACGCCGGAATGTGGCGACTAGGGGCTTTTCAAAGTAACTTCATTGAAGCCTACTCGTGACAATAAGCGATTTTCATTTCATTTCTTGTTCCGGTTCCCGCTCCTCCTCCACGTGCAGCTGCTCCGTTGACCAGGACCAGTCTCTCCTCTTCTTTTCCTCTTCAGCTCCGTGGAACGGAGCTTTGGCACCTGGGCAGGGCGAGGGAGGCAGGGCCGATTTCGCAAGGCTTTAATTTTTAAGAACCCGCTGGGAAACCCCACGGAAAAGGCTGCGATTTTGTGGATCTGCAGGAGCCTCTTTGCTGCACCCGTTCCATTCGCGAACGGCACCAGAAGTCCTAAAGATGGAATATCTGAGCAAATAGACTACCCATGGTGAATTCTCCATGGCAACACTCTACCAATCAGAGTCCATTTGCCAACCAATCAGCATTCTCTTCTCGTGCAGTATGATGGCGTTGTTGTTTCTCCTGACATTGATGTTCTTGGGATTGTCCTGATGAGTTCAAAATGAATAGCTTCGACAAAATATCTCTCTTTTCAGCAATACCCAGTTTCGATACGACCAAATGATTATTTATTTTGGGTGCAAGAGTTTGCTGAATATTTGGGAGTTATAGCTAATTATCTGGCCCTAGGGGTAACTATTTCTGAATAATCAATCTATTTTTGAATATCCAAATGCTGGATCCAATTCTAGAATATCTATTTAGTGGATTTAATTCCAAAATATTCGATCAATGTTTCCTGCTAAACTGCACTGATGTGCGGCTGCACAGTAGCTGAAAGGTACTGCGCAGGCCTTTGGGATTAAAAAATGCATTTGCTGCTGGAGAAGAACATTTGAATGGATTGTGTACTGGCCAGGGGCTGGTTTAGCACAGTGGGTTAATAACTGGCTTGTAATACAGAACAATATCAGCAACACGGGTTTAATTCCCATACCAGCCTCCCCGAATGTGGCGACTAGGGGCTTTTCACAGTAACTTCATTGAAGCCTGCTTGTGACAATAAGCGATTATTATTAAGAGTGGACCAGCGACAACAACTAAATTTTAAAGGAAACAGCGCTGATCAGTGGCCTTAATTCTAGACACCTGCGGCTCAAAACTCATCCCAGTATATCTGCAACCACATTGCAGAGCATTAGATATAATAATTCCCATTTGTGTTTGAGATGTAGGTCTAATTCCATGATATCTGGAGTTCCAATCTCAGACATTGTGGGCATGAGCAAATTCCTGAATGTTGGAGACATGGTGCCAATTGCAGTTCTCAGGTTATTTGAAGCTCAGCGTTATGCAGACTGCCCCATGATTATCTGTGGTTCTGCGCCACGAGACTGCTTCTGGAATATCTGGAGCAATTGGGCCAATTTAAGAATATTCGTGATACATGGCAATCCTGGAAGATCTAGAACCGGGATTCCTTGCACAATATTTGGGATAATTGCTAACTCCATAATATTTGAGGTACTGGCCAATTGACAATATACCTGAGGTTTGGAATTAATTCTATAATTTCTGAGGTTAGAATATATTCCAAATGCCAGACGCACATAGTAATTCCAGAATATCTAGAGGTATTGCAGATAATCTGGGAGACTGAACCAGAAATATCACATAATTATCAGATAATTACCGAATTATCTCTGGATATGCGTGTCATTCCATACTGCAGTCCGACTGAGCACTGTTGCAGCAGAATATTTGCCTGAATTTGAGGAATATGGATTTATCCCCAATATATCTGAAGTTCTCTGAGCTCTCTGCAGGATATTTGGGTCATGCATTTAAGATCTGGATTCCCAAGGGACCACAGTCACCCTCCTATATTCGAGGCACTGGGCTTCCTGTCTGCATTTTAGATTAATCTTTATAGTAGAGTCTCGTGTCAGGTGTTTGTGTTCTGTGCAATCCATATGACCTGATTCTATTATGTAGGAATGAATGGCTTTGTGTTTTCCAGCCCATTGTTTGTCACGTGGAAGATGGGCCGTGATAAACGCTTGCGAGGCTGCATTGGGACCTTCTCTGCCATGAACCTCCATTCAGGACTCAGGGAATACACACTTACCAGGTAAGAACATCTAAGCTCTGTAAGTAATAATAAGAAATTCAAGATGGGGCGAAAGGATCGTTTTGCCAATGTGAAAATATGCTCAGCAGCCCCTCAGCTTTGCAGTAATATAACTAGCCGACGCTAGTTGGGCTGAATATCTGCTGTATAGTCTATGTCATTTATAACTGTGTTGGATAGTGGTTTATTTCATGCACATGGTGCTGTTGGGGCCACTGTAAATGTAAATTCTGGCATTCTCCATATCAGAGGGCTGAATGTCACACAGTGAAAGGCAGATTTTATAATGTGTAACAGTTGGTAAGATGCAGGCAGAGAGCTTGAGGTGGCCTGTGTAATGGTTGGTGCTAGTGGTAACCCAAGTGCCCCTGGCTGGAATATGGAACCAAAAGCTTGTGTAGTTCTTGACTGGGTGACCTGCAGCTCCTAATGTTTGGGGAGGGCAGCGGAACCTGTATAGGTCCTGGCTGAAAGGAGTATACTGTACAAGTCTCCCAACTGAAGGAAGGAAAATCAGCATGTTCTTTGGTTTGGTGAGGTAGGGTTGACTGGAGTAATAACCGTTGAAGTTTATGATTTTGTTGGAGGTGGGGAGATGGTGCTAGATAGATATTGTTAGATTATATGGAATTTACAGTGCAGAAGGAGGCCATTCGGCCCATCGAGTCTGCACAGGCTCTTGGAAAGAGCACCCTACCCAAGCCCACACTTCCACAATATCCCCATAACCCAGTAACCCCACTCAACACTAAGGGCACTTTTGGACACTAAGGGCAATTTAGCATGGCCAATCAACCTAATCTGTACATTTTTGGATTGTGGAAGGAAACCGGAGCACCCGGAGGAAACCCATGCGCACACGGGGAGAACGTGCAGACTCCGCACAGACAGTGAACCAAGCCGGGTATCGAACCTGGGACCCTGGAGCTGTGAAGCAATTGTACTAACCACTATGCTACCATGCTGCATGGTAGCATGTAAGACACTTGCATGTTCTGATGGAGACAAATTCCTAACATTCAGTGGAGACCCCGTAAATAAACACAGATTGAAACTATGGTTGTTGGATTAAGAGGTTTATGCTTGTAATGTGCATCTCTGCAAATAAATGAAAAAGTGTGTAACGTGTTTCTCCAGTTCTATCGTTCATCAACTATCTTTCTGTATTATAACAGATCATTACCCAGATTTTTAGCTTCTTCATTCATAGTGGTCTATCAATACTCTGAAAGATCCAGCCTAATCTTGTTGATACCTTTCTCTGCTCACAGTGCCCTTAAGGACAGCCGCTTCCCTCCGCTGACTCGTGAGGAACTTCCCAAACTCTTCTGCTCTGTTTCGCTGCTCACTAATTTCGAGGATGCCAGTGATTACCTGGACTGGGAGGTAATGGAATTCCAGTTCAAATTTGCTATCACCACAGGAGGCTGAGGTGGGATAGTGTTTAATGGGAAGTGTTTTTAATACATTTTTCTCCTGCGCTCTCCCTTAATCTCCCAAAGGTGCTGAGTTGTTCTAGAATACGTTGCCCTGGGATGCAGACAGCTTTTTGGTATCTGAAACATTTAAGCCTAGATGTTGGGTGTTGACGTATGGTGGAAATGAGTTTTATTACAGCAGAACTGGACCCTGATCTTATCTGTTATCTACCCATGCATATTCCAGCAGGGCCATTTTATGGTGGTGTTTCTTGATGCATGAAATTCCATTGTTCGTCCTACAAATCAAACCAATTGGAAATCTACACCCACCCTTTCAGGTCTTTGTTATCTCTCTTATGGTGTTCAACCGTGCAGATAAGACCATATCCAATTTAACTGTTTCTGACACTGGGGGAATTGCTCAAATTTAACCAGCTGTGTCGGCCATGGCTCAGTTGGAAGTATTCTTGCCTCTGAGTCAGAATGCGGTGTGTTTTTTTAAAATTTGTTCATGGGATGTGGCCATTTATTGCCCATCCCTAATTACCTTGAGAGGTGGTGGTGTGTTGCCTTTTTGAACCACTGCAGTCCGTAGGGTGTAGGAATACCCACAGTGCTGTTGGGAACGGGGTTCCAGGATTTTGACCCAGCCACAGTGAAGGATCTAGTCCCCAGTCAGGGTGGTTTGTGATTTGGAGGGAAACCTGGAGGGTGGTGTGCTCCCCTGCGTCTGCTGCCCTTGTCATTCTCGGTGGTAGAGATTGCAAGTTTGGAAGGTGCTGTTGAAGGAGCCTTTGTGAGTTGCTGCAGTACAAGTTGAAGGTGGCGCACACAACTGCTACTGCGTGGGCATTCAAGCTCTGATCCAAAGAATTTAGCACATAATCCAGGCTGATTCTTCAGTCCAATACTGAGGTAACATTGCACCTTTAAGAAGTATTGTGTTTGAATGAAATATTAAAATGTATTTTCCATGCTACTAATGGCTCATGGTGGTCAACATTATCTGTCAGTCAATCCTGCGAAAAAATTGTCTCGTTACTTATTTATTGAACCTTGCTGTACACAACTTGTTTCTGCAAAACAACAGTGATCATATTTCAGAAAGTGTGGTTGTGAAGCATTTTGTGACGTACTGGAAACATACCGGATGCTATACAAATGCAAAATGTCTTTTCAACTAAAACTACAAAACCTACCAGTGTAGAATGCTAGTAAGATCCCCACTTCTCATCTGTCTAGAGGATAAATAATTACTGAATCAGTGAACAATCTACGAGCACAAATTTGTGTACTTGCTAGGCACTTGTCATGTACTGGGAGCTGTTGTACTTCATCTTTGCAGCAAGTCTCGGTTGCTTCAGAGAAATTCCATGTACCACTTTAGACGCAGTGTGATTTTGCCCAAGAACTCTCTTTCCCTTTTAGCCGTCTTAACAAGACCGGATCAGATAACAGTTTGGTTAAGAATGCAACTAGGAACCAATTTGTCACAGCAACTGCTGCCAAGTCCGTTTTTTATTGTCGAATGCCACAAAAGACTGGTGTCAAGGCAGCACAGTGATCTTCCTCTTTTAGTCCAGTTGCGCACAGCACAGAAACTGAGAGTCTCTGACTTGGTAGTCACTTTGTCTTGGGGACCAACTTTCTGAGCAAGCTGTCGAAGGACTGCTACCTTAACAAAGAAAGGATCAGGCCTCTAGTCTGAGGCTTCCAGGGTGATCCTGAGAAAGCTTTACAGGGTAGATGCTGAGAGGATATTTCCTCTCGTGGTGGACACTAGAACTATAGTGCACAGTTTCAAAATAAGGGTCTCCCACATAAGATGAAGATGAATTTCTTCCCCAAGTGGATTGGTCATTAGAATTCACTTCCTCAGAGATCAATAGGGGCTGGGTCATTCAATATGATCAGGGCGGAGTTAGATGGATTTTTGATTGAAAAGGGAGTCGAGGTTTGATTGAAAAGGCAGTCAAGGTTATAGGGGAAAGGCAGGAAGGTGGAGTTAAGGCCACATCAGCCATTATATTATTGACTGGTGGAGCAGGCTTGAGGGGCTGAATGGCCCATTCCTCCAATTTCTTATGTTCCTATCTAGCAATTAGGAAAATAAAGCAATGTTGAACTACAACGAGGTAATTGATCACCCCGCATCTCCAAATCCACATAACATGTAAACTAAATGGAAGCAGCGAGCATTTCTGGCTTTGGAATTGGCATCATCTTTAAAGGTCTCAACGTGGCATTTCCAGTCATCTGAGAGGAGCAATAGGTGATTTAAAAAAACATGATGCAGGATCATTTGGAGATGCACCTACAGTCTCAATAATTTTCCGTATAGTAGAAGGATTCCAATAGCCATGATCTCGTCAAGTTGAGCCCTGGAGGCCCCAACTTTCACTGGAAGTAGGAGATGGTCTCTGAGTAGGCTCAAATCCCAGGGACTATATTTGGATTTGGCTCATAGGTTGTTCAGCTTAATGTGTTGCCATGGAACCTTAGTTGATAGTCATCGGTAATTCTTTGGGTGCAGTCTAACAGCCTCCTCGTGCCTGACCTTGTGGTGCCACGAGGCTGTAGACAAATGAAATGTCTTGCGAGATTCATCCAAACCACACGAGATGTTGTGATCTGGATCTCCCCCTCGCTGGGAGACCTGAAAAGGTAGGGACCCCATGGTGGGGCGGGGGAGTGGGGGAGGAGAGAGAGTCAGTATTGCCTGGGCGGGCAAGCGGCTGACATTTCCCATGGGTGGGGCGTCTGGGTGACCCTCAAGTGCACTTAGACAGTGAGGCACCCTTTCAAAATGGCGGCCGGACCTCTGAGGAGCCAGTCTCAGCAGCATGTTCAGCTCCCCGGTGTTGAAAAAATTTCCAAGTGTGGGCTTGACCAGGAGAAACTCCCCAAGGCCCCAAAAAATGACTGAAGTGAGGTTGAATAGTGGTGTTGATCTCACCCAAAAAGTCAGTGAAAAACACCCTGCCAAACTTGTGCAAAATGACACTTGGAAATGTTTTGGCTGAATTGCGCCTTATATCTTTCCTACCACGGTAGGGTCATGTTACTTTCCTAAGAAAGAGAAAGTCTTTTCTTTGGCATCTTGATGCCCAAGGGCAGCATGGCAGCATAGTGGTTAGCACAGTTGCTTCACAGCTCCAGGGTCCCAGGCTCGATTCCCGGTTTGGGTCACTGTCTGTGCGGAGTCTGCATGTTCTCCCCATGTCTGCGTGGGTTTCCTCCGGGTGCTCCGGTTTCCTCCCACAGTCCAAAGATGTGCAGGTTAGGTGGATTGGCCATGCTAAATTGCCCTTCCACAAAAGATCAGGTGGAGTTACGGGGTTAGGGTGGAGGTATGGGCTCAGCTAGGGTGCTCTTTCCAAGGGCTGGTGCAGACTCGATGGGCTGAATGGCCGCCTTCTGCACTGTTAGTTCTATGATTCTATGAATTGATATTCTAATTGGCAAACGACTGGCCAGATCATTGAGGGTTGTCCTTATTCTCCTCAATGGGGTGATTGCTTGAGGCAGGTTGAGAATGCTTACTAATAGAGGAAAATAATCTTGCTTAGAAACTCAAGAATGTCACATGAGTAAAATTACATCCTGTGCACTCGGGAACCTAAACTGAATCATTGATTTCATGTGGGCAACTCCAGTATGAGAATGAGCAACAGGCGGAGAAGGACAACCCTGCTGAAAACCTCAATATTGTTTGAACAGTAGGGAGGAATGAGGATTGGTGTTGAGCCCTATAGCATGATAACTATAGAAGTAACATTCATAAATGGGCCCCTCATGGTATGTAGGATAGAAAATAGAAAAGTTGACATCAACAAGGATTGGGCAGTGTTAGTTTCTTTCAATAACGGATCTCAATGTAATAGCCAAGTTTCTAACTAAGATTCTTTGACCAACACGCAGTGTAAAGGTGTAGATTTATTTATTTCCAACATCGAGATCATCCAAGCAGCTGCTTCTACTACCATCTCCCCATTCTTCATGATCAATCCCCCATCCCAATCAACCCCATTGGCTCTTGATCATCTTATCTGACTCGTGGCTCTCTAGTTCTGGTATTGTATTAATGTGGAGTTTTCCATCCGCTCCTGCATGCCTTCTCCTTGCTTATCTCGATTTTGCGAATCAACTCCTGCTTGTTAATCTCCACCCGGCTTAACTTCAGACCACTTTCTCTTCTGTCTCCTATGTGAGCAGATACTATTAATGATTCTCTTCTCTCATGCATCATACCCTCTCCCTTTATGGATAGGTTACCAAAGGTGATGGAATCTTTTTTGCCATTGCCCCCTTTTGCAGATATTTCACGAAAGAACTTGGGTGCATCAGACATCTGGGACGGGATTTGCCGTCCAGCGACGCCGGAATCGCCACCACAAAGTCCACAACCAGGTGCCATCCTGCCGGTGGGGCAATCACGTGGCCCGCCCAAGGGGAATGCCCACAGTATCTCTTACAGGAGGGTGCTGGACGGGGGCTGCAGAGCTTACCACTGGCATGGGTAGCACCAGCCAGAAAGGAAGGTTAAAGACACAGCATGGTACTTGGGTATCCTCCACACTGCCTGTATCCTCGATTGACATTACTGTGAAGAACTTACTCATCCACAGTGACTAATACAAGCCTCTGCTGAAAGACTTGTTCCCGGGGGGAGTGGTTACCCCACTGATAGAATGAGATACAGCACATCTGTGCTGCAGCTCACTCAGAAAGACTCTTGCCTTGGAATGAAGTGGTTGTGAGTTGAATTTCCACTCCAGGCACTTGAACATGAAGCCCACTGACTTTCCAGAAATAATTACAACGGCTCAGTAAAGTCCAATCTAACCCCATGCTGACTTATTTTTCATAGTTGGTCAAAATTCTAACAAAAGTGAATCGGCTTATTAATCTGACCGCTTTCACCAATTATTTCCTTATTTGATCAGGTCCTGTGTTAACCTCAAAAGTAGAAGATTTTGGAGGTGCACAACAAGTGAATTAGCATCTGAGAGAGGAAGGATCTGCAAAACTGGCCAAAAACACGACAGTATATGCATGAACTAATAGAGCGGGTAATGCTCAAACCTGAATACTGTTGATGGATAATGGGCCGTGGGCAGGTTACTCCCAAATGGATGGACAATCTGACAAATGAAACAGCAGCAAATTATCATCATGCCTAATAGCGAGGGCTTGCTTCTCCACCGCCGCCCCCACTTCCATGTCAGCAACGGTATGTTTTTCCTCCAGAAGCCAGTGATAAAGGGGACAGAACCTGTGCTGTGTTGCTGTATAGCCACTTGGTGGTGCAGCTGCATTCGCCCCAGCCTTTCCGAAGTTTCCCATCATTGCCTCCTGCTTTCTATATGTAGCTTTGTAGTATTAATTTTCTCCTTATTCAAACATCTTACCGGGGGAATTGATCAAGCTCCATTCACCAGGTCTGGCGGTGTGAGGGCTGGCTTCCTCATTCCAATCAACAGCACAAAGATGAGTACACAAAATTGGGCAACTTTGCTTGAGTTTGAGAGATGGGGGACTAGGTCTGACAGCAAGGTTCAAAGATTGGGCACCACCGTAACAGGTCCCCACCATACTCACCTGCCATCTGACGGTCCACTGTCAAGCAAGAAACACTTCTAAAAAAGAATTCAAATGATTTCAATGAAACCATTCACTGGTATAAGGAGCCAGTGAAAGATTATTTTACTTGGTTGCCAATGACGCAGCTGTGTAAAACATTAATGATCAGGGTCTAAGTTAAATATCCAAGTTTGCAGATTACACAAAATTAATAATAATCTTTATTGTCACAAGTAGGCTCACATTAACACTGCAATTAAGTTACTGTGAAAGTCCACTAGTTGCCATTCTTCGGTGCCTGTTTGGGTACACAGAGGAAAAATTCAGAATGTCCAATTCACCTAACAATTAAGGTTAGTTAAAGGGAGGAAACCGGATCATCCGGAGAAAACATACACAGACATGGGGAGAATGTGCAGACTCATAGAATCATAGAACTGACAGTGCAGAAGAAGGCCATTCGGCCCATCGAGTCTGCACCGACCCTTGGAAAGAGCACTCTACTTAAGCCCTTGCCTCTACCCTATCAACGTGACCTACCTAACCTTTTTGATATTCGGGGTGGGGTTGGTGAGGGGGGGGGGGGGGGGGGGGGGAGAGAGTTTAGCATGGCCAATCCAACTAACCTGCATATCTTTGGACTTTGGGAGAAAACCGGAGCAACCAGACACTGGGGAAAAGTGCAAACTCTACACAGACAGGAACCCGGGACCCTGGAACTGTGAGGCAGCAGTGCTAACCACTGTGCCACCATGTCACACAAGTTGTGCAGAGAAAATTAGAAAAGATCATAGGGTGCGATTTAACCAAAATATCTCTATTTCAGAAGGGTATCACGGACGTGCATGTGGTTAGCACTGCTGCCTCACAGAGCCGAAGACCCAGGTTCGATCCCGGCCCCGGATCACTGCCCATATGGAGTTTGCACATTCTCCTCATGTCTGTGTGGGTCTCACCCCCACAACCCAAAGGCCTGGCTAGGTGGATTGGCCACGCTAAATTGCCCCTTAGCTTTGCAGTCGACTGCGGTATACCCACTCCACTGCTGACCAGAAGATCTGCACTTAATTGGAAAAAAAAGAATGTACTTTAATTTTTTTTTAACAATTCCATTTCTGGATTTGGGCTGGTTTAGCGGCGCAGCTGCAGCACTGAGAAACGCCCTGCTATTCAACGGCATTTTGCTGTTTGTCTACCTCAGGAAGTTTCTCTCTGCTGTGGCCGTGCTTAAAGTGATTTCCTACTTGTGAGCAGATCGGGGCGCCATAGAATCATAGAATTTACAGTGCAGAAGGAGGCCATTTGGCCCATCACGCCCGCCCCCCCCCCAACCCCCTCCCCATCCCTGGCACCAGGCAGCCTAGCACACTGGCAGTGCCTGGGTGCCAGCGCCAGGATGGCTGTGCCAAGGTGCCCAGGTATCAGCAAGAGAGCCAGGGTGACAACATGCCCTGTTGCCAACCATACAGGGGTCTCTAATGGTGTGGGCGACCCCTTCCAGGTACCATTACATTTGTTTTTTTTTTCTAATTTTGGAGTACCCAATTAATTTTTTCCAATTAAGGAGCAATTTAGCGTGGCCAATCCACCTAACCTGCACATCTTTGGTTTGTGGGGGTGAAACCCACGCAAACACAGGGAGAATGTGCAAACTCCACACAAACAGTGACCCAGAGCCGGGATCGAACCTGGGACCTCGGCGCCGTGAGGCAGCAGAGCTAACCCACTGTGCTACCGTGCTGCCCTACCATTACATTTGTGTGGACCAGTACTAAACGGCACCCTGGCGAGGTCTCCCAGGCATGGCCGTTAATCCCGGCCACCGGGAGAATGCATATGTAAATGAGCCTAATTCCGTTGGATTGCGCGAGACGTTTCAAGCGCTGCAAATCTGAGAGGCCTCTCCCGTGATTCAACGGTAGTCTGCGAATGGAAAAGCAGTGGTAAATGCAGTTCAGTGTGGGAAAGGGTGAGGGATTTATTGAGGTGGCCTGGTACAGAAATCACTCCAGGCTTGTGCACAGGTATCAACAGTAATCAATGAAAGGCGAATAGAATGTTTTCCTTCATCTCACCATGGCTGCAATTCCAGAATGAGGAAATTATGCTTCTGTTGGTTAGGCCCCTTCTAGTGAACTGTATCCACTTTTGTTACCGATCCACAAGAAAGATATTGGCCGTGGACCGGGTACAGCAAAAATTCACCTGGAGGCCATCGTGGTTTAAAGGGTTAAATTTAAACTTGAGTTGCTTTGCTATTAAAAGGTTGAGAGGCAGCAACCCTGGGGGGGGGGGGGGGGGGGATGGGGTGGGGGGGGGGGGTGGGGGGGGGGGGATGGGGGATGGGGGGGGGGGGGTGGGCGTTGATTATGTTAGCTTATTTTATTTAAATTTGATTTATCTAATTTTAATTTATGGTTAAGTTCTCTTGTTTGGGGGGGGGTGGGGGAATCTGATACATGTGATGTTACGGTATGGGGGGAATTGTGGGTGTTATGGGGCTGTTAGTTGCATATTACTGCTTTTTGCTATACTTTTTGTTATATTTTCTGCAAAAAATTCCAATAAAAAAAAAAAAAAAAAAAGGTTGAGAGGTAAGCAGCTGAGAGCAATGATGTTGCAGGTGCCAATACCTTAGCTGAGACCAGCAAACATGGGATACACCAGAGACTTTCTGGTCTGCATGGCTCTGTACTATACGAAGCATCACAGGAGCTGGTTTGTTTCAAGTAACGACCATTCAGTCAGTCTTTTCATCCTTTCATCTGTTACTGAGGTAGCAGTTTGGTGTAGACCTGGCACTCAAATGTGGGATTGTATTTACACGCACAAGTGATGATGCATTAAATGAAATATATTTGGTGGTCTTATAGTAATAAAGGTGAATCTGTGTTTAGGTGGGAGTACATGGAATTCGAATAGAGTTTGTGAATGAGAAGGGGGCAAAACGCACCGCAACATACTTGCCAGAAGTGGCCAAGGAACAGGGTAAGTTTGTTCCAAAACCTGGAAAATCTATTCTTTTAGTTTTCTGTTTCTGTGTGTGTTTATAGAGGGGCAGAGTCAGGAGGCCAAGTGGTGAAATGTAACTGCAGTGGAGTCACATCTCCCTTTCATCATGAACTGAACGCCATTGTCAGCAGGGAAGGGGGGGGGGGGGGGGGGGGGTGAAGCATTGTTGTAGACTGGGGTGGGTTGGGGGGAGTGAGAATTTTCTGGTGTGGAGAGGGCGGTAGCATTGTTGTGGGAGTTAGCGTTGCTGTGAGAGGAGGCTGTGAGGCGTTGTGGGTGACAGGGATATTTAACATCTCTGCAATCTCACATCTCTGTGAACTGAAGACAATCTTTCGGGGATGTGGATCAGCTGTAGTTAACCGTTGCCACTTGGTCTCCCGACTCTACTCGTCACTGGATTCAACCTGGAGCGGGGACCCAGAGGTCCACGGGCTCCAGAATAAAAAGGTACAGTTTGAATCACAGTCGACAGCAGTACAATCACTCCGCTTTTGAGAAATCTCATTCTTTTGATTGTAAGTATATGTGTAATTGAGTTATTTACTAGTCTGTCAAGCTTGCTTTATGTAAATTCAGTTGAAGGAAAGCATTGCAAACAGTTCATATCCCATTTTCCCTCCTATTTTCCCTTTACTTTATTATCCTGGATATTGTAATTTGTGTATGAGACCAAAAGCTGGTGGCCTTGTTGGTATTGGAGGCTCACTGCAGGCATTAGCCGATACCAAGGTATAGATTTGCCCCTGGCATTAACTGCGTGTATGTTCATTTTGCAGACTGGGACCAGATTCAGACCATAGACTCGCTTCTGCGTAAAGGAGGTTATAAAGCTCCAATAACAAATGAATTCAGGAAAGCAATCAAACTCACCAGGCAAGTAACACAGAAAAACTATATTCAAAACTGTATAAAGAGAGTGGAGACCAATAACACAAATGAATCTGTGTAAAGACTGGAAGCATATTATCTGTATGCAGAAAGATTGGAGACATATGAGACAAAATCTGTCCAGAAAGTCTTGAGTCTGATAAGGTGTCAGTAGTTCTAGAGCGGTTAAGCTTGTTTTTAATTTAGTTTTGACTTGTGCCAACTGAAGGTGCAAAGCGTTCCTTATTGGTTATCCTTGGTTGATTCTGGAAAATCTTCAGTTGCCAAATCTTTTTTTTAAATTATTGTCACTTAACTCTGCAATGAAGTTATTGTGAAAATCCCCTAGTCGCAACACTCCGGCGCCTGTTAGGGTACACAGACGGAGAATTCAGAATGTCCAATTCACCTAACAGCACGTCTTTCGGGACTTGTGGGAGGAAACCAGAGCACCCGGAGGAAACCCAAGCAGACACGGGGAGAACTTGCAGACTCCGCACAGACAGTGACCCAAGCGGGAATTGAACCTGGGACCCTGGCGCTGTGAAGCAACAGGGCTAACCACTGTGCTACCATGCTGCCTGATGGAACCATCAATTCACGAGACACGTGCTTTAAGATATGAACAGTGGTTTTAATCTACTTACTACAGAGCCAGCCTGTTACCCGTTGAACTCTCGATGAACTGCACGCTGGCTCTGGACACGGTTATTTATACAGCAGTCAAGGGGGAGGAGTCATGGGCGGAGCCAAGGGTGGAGCCCTGTACAAACTCCTGAGCATTCCCAGAGCTACTCACCCTAGTGGCCGGATAACGCTACTGCGCTTACAATGGTAGTGGTAAATACAGTGTGAATTACTACGTTACATTCACCACATTCACCCCCTGCAAAAAAAATCAAGTCCGGCGGGGGTGGTGGTCTACAAAGTAAGTCTGTCCGGTGGTCGAACTGTCCGCTGTGATCTGCGGAGCACCGGGGTTGCAGCCTCTTGCGGTGGCTGGATGGGTGTTGTGTGCTGGGGTACAATGGCGGACTCCAGGGAGGGTTGTGTCCGAGCTTCATACTCTTCTGGTTCGACTGGGGGCTCTGGGGGCTGGCCGACGCGGGTGCATGGAACTGGTGGAGCGAGCTCGTGGGCTCGGGAGCGCGAGGGGGCGGCAGAATGGGGTGTAGGGTGAGGGGGTCCTTCTGTGGGGGTAGAGGGGGCGCTGGATCCGGCGGGTGCCAGATCCCGGAGGGATACTGTCCTGGTGGCCGTCAGGGAACTCGACGAAGGCGTACTGGGGGTTGGAGTGGAGCAGGCGCACCTTCTCAACAAGGGAGTCGTTTTTGTGTGCCCTGACGTGTTTCCTCAAGAGTACCGGGCCCGGTGTCCTCAGCCATGCCGGAAGTGAAACCCCCGTGGTAGTGCCCCTGGAAAAAATGAAGAGCCTTTCGTGAGGGGTCTGATTGGTCGCTGTGCACAAAAGGGACCTAATAGCGTGGAGCGCGTCTGGGAGGACTTCCTGCCACTGGGACACTTGGAGCTTTCTAGACCGGAGGGTCAGTAGGACGGTCTTCCAGACCGTCGCGTTCTCCCTCTCCACCTGCCCGTTCCCCCTGGGGTTGTAGCTGGTAGTCCTGCTTGAGGCAATGCCCTTGTCGAGCGGGTACTGACGCAGCTCGTCGCTCATGAAGGACGAACCCCGGTCGCTGTGCACGTAACTGGGGAAACTAAACAGGGTGAAGATGCTATGCAGGGCCCTAATGACTGTGTGGGAGGTCATGTCGGGGCACGGATAGCAAATGGGAAACGGGAGAACTCATCTACGACGTTTAGAAAGTAAACGTTCTTGTTAGTTGAGGGGAGTGGCTCTTTGAAATCAATCGCGAGGCGTTCAAAGGGCCCAGAAGCCTTGACCAGGTGGGCCCTGTCTGCTCTATAGAAGTGCGATTTGCACTCCGCACAGATCGGGCAGTCCCTGGTGACCGCTTTTACCTCCTCGTTGGAGAAAGGCAGGTTTCGGGCTCTGATGTAGTGGGCGAGCCGGGTGACTCCCGGGTGGTAGAGGTCGTTGTGGATGACTTTCAGTCTGTCAATCTGCACGCTGGCGCATGTCCCGTGGGATAGGGCATCCAGAGGCTCTTTGAGCTTCCCGGGTCGATACTTAATATCATAGCTATAGGTGGAGAGTTCGATCCTCCACCAAAGAATTTTATAATTTTTTATTTTGCCCCTTTGCGAGTTATCAAACATAAAGGCGACCGATCTTTGGTCGGTGATGAGGGTGAACCTCCTACCTGCGAGGTAGTGCCTCCAGTAACGAATAGCCTCCACAATGGCTTGTGCTTCTTTCTCGACTGAGGAGTGTCGGAGTTCTGAAGCGGAGAGGGTACGGGAGAAAAATGCGACTGGTCTCCCTGCCTGATTTAGTGGCTGCTAGAGCTACCTCTGAGGCTCTCAACCTGGAATGGAGTGGATTCATCCACCGCCCGCATGGCTGCTTTGGCGATGTCCTCCTTGATGCAGTTGAAGGCCTGGCGTGCCTCAGCTGACAGGGGAAATCGTGTGGCCTTAAAGAGTGGGTGGGCTTTGTCCGCATATTGAGGGACCCACTGGGCTTAGTAGGAGAAGAAGCCCAAGCACCGTTTGAGGGCCTTGGGGCAATGGGGGAGGGGGAGTTCTAAGAGGGGCGCATACGGTCCGGGTCTGGGCCCAGGACTCCGTTTTCCACGACGTAGCCGAGGATGGCCAGTCTGTTTGTGCGGAAAACGCATTTCTCTTTGTTGTAGGTGATGTTTAATTTCTGTGCCGTCTGGAAAAAACGGTGGAGTTTGGCGTCGTGGTCCTGCTGGTCATAGCCGCAGATGGTGACATTGTCCAAGTACGGAAACGTGGCCCGCAGCCCGTACTGGTCCACCATTTGGTCCATTGCTCGTTGGAACACCGAGACCCCATTAGTGACGCCGAAGGGGACCCGGAGGAAATGGACGAGGCGGCCATCGGTCTCGAATGCCGTGTAGTGGCAATCCTCCGGGCGGTTTGGGAGCTGGTGGTATGCAGACTTCAGATCCACCGTGGAAAAGAGCCGATACTGGGCGATCTGATTTACCATGTCGGCAATCCTGGGGAGGGGATACGTGTCGAGGAGCGTAAATCTATTTATGGTCTGACTATAGTCGACAACCATGCGGAATTTTTCCCCTGTCTTAACGACCACCACCTGAGCTCTCCAGGGACTATTGCTGGCCTCTATAATCCCCTCACTTCGGACCTCTGATCTGATAAATACCCTATCCTGCAGGCTGTACCGCCTGCTCGAGTGGCTACGGGTTTGCAATCCGGGGTGAGATTGGCGAAGAGAGGAGGGGGGAGATTCGCAGTTAGCGAGGCTGCAGATAGTGAGTGGGGGGAGGGGCCCGCCAAAGCTGAGGGTGAGGGTCTTAATGTTACACTGAAAATCTAGGCCTAATAAGAGTGGCGCGCAGAGGTCGGGCAAAACGTAGAGTTGAAATTTTGAGTAGCTAGCGCCTCTGATTGAGAGTGTCGCGGCAGTGCGCCCCTGGATCTGTACCGAATGGGAGCCTGAAGCGAGCGAGATAGTTTGCTGCACGGGGAAAACGGGGAGCGAACAGCGTCTTACCAGGTCTGGGTGTATGAAGCTCTCAGTGCTCCCGGAGTCAAAAAGGCATGGCGTGTTGTACCCGTTGATTTGGACCTCTGCCATCAAATTTCGCAGATGCTTCGGGCGTGATTGATCCAGGGTGACTGCGCCGAGTTGCGGGCTACGTGACGAGCGCCCGGGGAGGTCGTACTCTTCCGATGAGTTGTCCGAGCGTGGAGATGCAGGTCGGGCCCGTGGATCGCACGTGGCGGACGGCGAGGCAGATGGCGTCCAAGATGCCGGCCCCCATGAGTCGCACGTGGCCGGCCGGTGGTGGAGGTTTGCCAAGATGGCGGCCCCCATGGATCGCACGTGGCGGGAGGGGGCGGGGTCGGGGCATAGACCGCAGCGTTTCGGGGCCTGCGGGTGTGGGAACGATTACTTTGTGCCGCTGGGGAGTTGGAAGCTGGGGCCCTTTTTGCCAGGCACACTCTCGCGTAGTGGCCTTTCCGCCCGCAGCTGCTGCAGGTTGCGTTGCGGGCCGGGCAGTGCTGATTCTGGCCGCAGAAATGGCAGGCTGGAGCAGCCTGGTGGCTGGGCAGCCGCGTGGCATAGGCCTGGGGGAGTCGCTGGTAGGGTGCCCATGATTGGGTCGCGGGGAACGAGGTGAGGCTGCGGAAGGAGACCTCCATCGTGGTAGCAATTTCCGCAGTTCTTTCTATGTCTTGGGCCCCCTTTTCCAGCAGTCGTTGGCGCACATAATTAGACCTGAGGCACGCTACAAAAACGTCACGTACTGCAAGTTCTCTATGTTCAGCCGCGGTCACCGCTTGATAGTTACAGTCATTAGATAGATTATTGAGCTCTCTTAAAAATTCGGCGAGTGATTCTGTAGGCCGCTGGCGGCGAGTCGTGAACACATGGCGTGCGTAAACTTCGTTAATGTGCTTTACATACATCTTATCGAGTATTGCTAGAGCTGCAGTATATGAACCGGCCGAGTTTAGTTGCGTAGAGATTCTGTGGCTCACCCTCGCGTGCAGTCGACTTAACTTCTGTTCCTCTGTTGTTTCGGCTGTGCTCACTTCTGCCAGGTAGGCCTTAAAGCACCGCAGCCAGTGGGAGAAGATTTCTTTTGCCTCTGCATCCTGTGGGTCGAGTTCCAGGCGTCCAGGCTTGAGGGCTGATTCCATGATCGATCCTGACTGTTCTTAAGTAGATTAAATTGATGGAACCATCAATTCACGAGACACGTGCTTTAAGATATGAACAGTGGTTTTAATCTACTTACTACAGAACCAGCCTGTTACCCGTTGAACTCTCGATGAATTGCACGCTGGCTCTGGACACGGTTATTTATACAGCAGTCAAGGGGGAGGAGTCGTGGGCGGATCCAAGGATGGAGCCCTGTACAAACTCCTGAGCATTCCCAGAGCTACTCCCCCTAGTGGTCGGATAACGCTACTGCGCCTACAATGGTATTGGTAAATACAGTGTGAATTACTACGTTACATTCACCACACTGCCCAATGACCTCTCTTCCTTGAGTTTTGCAAGCAGGGGGTGAAGCCTATTGCTGATTTATCTTGTATGTTGGGGCTGCTTGCGAGGTATTAAGCTGGGAATCTATTAATTGTTTCAGTGGAGCTGAAATCTGTTTCAGATGTGCATGCCCTTTAATCATTTACTGGTTTTGAGGAACTGTAGTCCATCATGGTTTGGGTTTGCCCCTCAACAGTTGTAAGCAATGTCCTTGTAGTGATATATGGCCCTTGTGTTCCATGAGAATACTTATTCGGGTGTAGAACTTAAGGCAGGTTCTCTACTCTGCAGTTATGTTGTGCACTGGAGTTCTAGAGCAGTGTTCTTCAAACTATTTTTCCGGGGACCCATTTTTACCAACAGGCCGACCTTCACGACCCACGCCGGCCGACCTACGCCGGCCGAGCTGCGTGACCCACCATTTTCTTTTACCTTGTTTGCTGCTGACAAAAATGGTTTTGGGACCCTTTGGCCCTCTTACACGCTCCTCCAGTGGAACCTGTTGGATGAAGTGTGAAGCCTTCCGGTGTCGGAAAATATGGAGTCTCCATCTGTCCAAAGACCTGAATTTTTTTCCTGTAAAATTTTATCAAATAAACCCCCCCCCCCCCTCGAATTTGTAAAAAAAAATAAAAAAAAAAATGAGTAAAATAAATGAAAAAAATGAATAAAACCTCCCCGAACTTATAAAAAAAATGAAATGAATAAAATAAATGAAAAAAATGAATAAAACCCCCCAAACTTATAAAAATAATATGAATACAATAAATGAATAAACCCCCCCCCCCCCGAACTTGTAAAAAAAAAATGAATAAAATAAATGAAAAAAATTAAATGAATAAAATAAATTAATAAAAACCACAACAGAACTTGTAAAACAAAAAGCTGCAACCGTTTTAAAAATAGCAGCCGCACTGCGCATGCGTGCCCGATTTGCGCATGCCCACCAATCATTGTGTGCCCATGCGCAATGCGGCCAAATTTGTTTTTTTTAAAAATATTTTTTATTCAAATTTTCAACAACAAATTTTATCCCAACAAAGAAAAACAGCAACCCCCCCCCTCTCCAAATACAAAAACAATTAATTAAAAGAAAAATAAATAAGCATAGAACCATGAAAACAAACCCCCGTAACAAACCCGTACCCCCCCCCTCCCCACCCCGGGTTGCTGCTGAAGTTAACCACCCTCTAACGCTCCGCCAGGAAATCAAGAAAGGGCTGCCACCGCTGGAAGAACCCCTGCACCGACCCCCTCAGGGCAAACGACCCTCTCCAGTTTAATGAACCCAGCCATGTCGCTGATCCAGGATTCCGGGGCTCGGGGGCTTTGCGTCCCTCCACTGTAAAAGAATCCTGCGCCGGGCTACCAGGGACGCAAAGGCCAGAATGCCAGCCTCTTTCGCCTCCTGCACTTCCGGCTCCAATGCTACCCCAACCGAATTTGTTTTTTAACATGTTCCCGGCCGCTTGCAGCCGGCTGCTACGCGGGGATTTGCGCGATCGGGAGCGCCGCGGACAACAGCTCCGCGACCCTCCCGACACCCGTCCGCGATGCACCCACAGGTCGCGCCCCCGACTTTGAAGAACACTGTTCTAGAGGATTCCCACTTTCCTCTGAATTCAGTTCTGAAAATGTCTCAGTTAAAATTCTATTGTTTTGGCTATGAATAGTAAGCGGTTTATTTGCATTTTAGTTATATACAAAGGTAGACACGTTAGGCGAACTACAAGATGATTTTTCCAAACATGGGCATATAGATTGGAAAGCCTCCTTTAGGTTTTTTTCACATTCCTTTGATTGTTACAAATGTTTAAGGGACTCTATTTTTGGGAAGTCTTACATATGTATATGGGGTGGTTCTTTAGATTGGGTCACTGGCTGTCAGAGAATTTAATAATCATTTTGCTGTTTTGAGACCACTGGGATGTGTTGCACAAGGTATTCTTCCTACAAGGCTAATTCAAACATTCCCAGGTCCAGTTCAAGATTGTCTCAGGAAGGGGTCCATAAGAGAAGGTACATTATGGGCGAGATACAGGGTATAACTTCTTCTGCAGGTTAAAGCTTCTTTGGTAACAAAATAACTTGCATTTTTTAACATCAGGGCACCCCAAAGTGCACCACAACTATCAAGCATTTTTGAATTGTAGCCACTGTTACATTGAAGGGAAACTCAGCAGTCCTATTGTGCTGATCAAGGTCCTTCAAACACCAATGAGATAAATGTCACCAATAATCGGTGGGGATAGTTGAAGGATAAAGATATTGGAAGAACTCCCTTTGCTCTGTGAACAAACCATGGAATCTTGTGCGTCCACTTCAAAAAGCAGATGAGGCCTCGGCTTGATATCATCCGAATTTGGCACCTCTGATCATAACAGCAGTCCCCAGTACTGTAATGAAGTGTCATTCTAGTTGGTAATCAGTTTTCTGGCGTGGGACTTGAATTCACAAATGTTTGACTCTCAAAATGAGAGTTAGAATCATAGAATTCCAACAGTGCGGAAGGAGGCCATTTGGCCCAACGAGTCTGCACCCACTACGTGGACTCATGCCTCCACCCTATCCCCATAATCCAATAAGCCCACCTAACCTTTTGGACACTTAAGGGACAATTTAGCATGGCCAGTTCACCTCACCTTCACATCTACTTTTGAACTGTGGGTGGAAACCGGAGCACCCAGAGGAAATCCATGGGGTGAATGTGCAAACTCCACACAGTCACCCGAGGCTGGAATTGAACCCGTGTTCCTGGTGCTGTGAGGCATCAGTGCCAACCACCGTGTTGCCCTTAGTTGTACCACTAAACTGCAAGAATATTTCAGGTAACACTGACATATAAAGTGCAGAATGGATTACATGCAGGGTAAAACTCACAATACACTGTCCTCCGAACAGTTATAATATGGTGAATCTCCTGTTCTAGTTAAGGAAATTTAACCCCTTGGGATGTTTTCTTCTACAATAAAGATGCCACATATCAGGTTGTTATGCAGTGGGTAGGTGCAAGGTGCAGCTCCCCCAACAGATTGTGCTGTTGACACAAGATTATTGACTGAATCCTTTAATGATGAGTTCTGTGTCTACCCATGCCAGCAGTTGAAGTTGCTGAATAATGGTCATTTTCTTCCTTATAGAATGAAGGGAAAGAAATTCCATCGGTAGGTCATCCTGGTCTGCTACTAGTAATTGATTCACAGGCAGAGTAACTCACCATCTTTACTGGGGCAGAGGATTGGGTGGGGCAAAACAAGTAGGAAAAAAATAATGAAAGCAGAAATTGAAAATAAACATTCAAATGTATGAAATAAAATAAGGAATTAGGCCCTGCAACAGATCTGTCAGTATCTGAGGTGAGGAAGAACAGGTAAACCTTTCAGGTTTGAGGATACGATTTAACTAAATGGGAACAGAGTCCCATAGCGAGCGCCTGGTTCCCGTTTGTGGAGACCTGTACTGAAAGGCGCTCGCCCGGGGTCTCAACACCCTGGGTGCCTCAGGTGGCTGCATATTGAAGTGAGACTAGCTGTCTCGCTCTCATATACAGATCTGCCAAAAGGTGATCCTGCCCACAATGGGCGGGATTTAGATCGCAACACCTATACCCCATGAAAGGATGAAAGAAAGGCTGTGATGTGAAAGCTTCTTCAATGGTTGTAACCTTTACGGTAACTAATAGTATAGGTCAGTCTCATAAGATGGGAGTATTGTACTGCCGCTACAACTTGTATGATGAGGGGTTATCAATTCAGATCTGAACTCTGATTGTATTTTCCTGGAACTGCCTAGAACAGATTTCGAACCCTGAAACATCTGACTCTGAAAATGCCACCACTGACACAAAGGATTGCTCCCTTGGAGCTGATAATTGAAAGCTCAGTTGCTGGACTGTGATATCTGGTTCTCTCTCCCATGCTGAGTTAGCTAACCTCTGTCAGAGAAGCCGTTGAACCACTACAATTCGCATCGACAATCCTGGGTTAGATAGAACACTGCGGAGGGCAATCGTCAGTAATTGCTATTGACTGCCATTTTGCTTGTGGATACTTGTTTCCTCACAGCATTGGGACCAAGTTGGATGCTGTGCTGATTTAAAGGGCCCTGTTGACACTTGCTCCTTCAGGAAAGTAGCCCCTTTGGGAAGGTAGCGTTGACAGACATGCTGTCATCGGTCCATCTTTTCAGAAAGCGGGATGGGGAATGCCGTAGAACAGGGGTGGGCAAACTACGGCCCGCGGGCCGCATGCGGCCCGCCAAAGGTATTTCTGCGGCCCACCAAGTCATTAAAAAAAAAAAAAAAAAAATTTTTTAATTTTTTTTTTTTTTTTAATTTTTTTTTTAAGGTTAATGGGGGGGGGCTGTTGGGTTACTTACTGGTATAGGGTGGATACGTTGACTTGAGTAGGGTGATCATTGCTCGGCACAACGTCGAGGGCCGAAGGGCCTGTTCTGTGCTGTACTGTTCTATGTTCTATATGAGGTGCCCAGAATCATAACCGGGTGAAGTAATTATTTTACTTAATATACTATGCGGCCCTTTGTGAATTGTGAATTTCTGAATGTGGCCCTTGCACGGAAAAGTTTGCCCACCCCTGCCGTAGAAGGTGTCACTCGTCTGTTTGAATCTAACCAGGCACAACCACGTTAATATGCATCCATTTTATTTTTTCTCAGGTACCGCAGTGAGAAAGTAACAATCAGCTACGCTGAGTACATGGCCTCCCGGCAACACTATTTTCAAAATGGCACCCTCCATGCTCCACCACTCTACAATCATTACTCCTGACAACAGGCTGCACGACCAATCACGGGACTCCACCTATGACCTCATCGGGGGTGACGCCTCCACTTCCTGGTCTAGTTACTTTTACTACTGCACTATTTTATGATGCTAGCTTCCGTTGCCAAGCACGCCTTCGGTCAGCGCTACCTCAGACAGACTTGGCAACGGAATGCTGCGGTGAAACAGTAGGATATTGTTGGGGGACGGGGAGGGATTTCTATCAAATCTTGTTTCTGTTTCTATACTTGTTTACCTATGTTTGCCTTACTTTGGTAACTTGCAGGACTCCAAATATGAACTGCAGGTTTTAGTACTGAAACCATTGATGTGTGTGGGGTGCTCAGGCTCTTGGACAATGGACAACGTTTCCACACGGTTGCTATTTTCAGGCGTGTCTCCATAAGCCAAATGGCACGGCCACTGGTTTGAGATTTTCATGTGCGACGTGATTCCCCAAAACGCTGGTCAAAATGGGGGGAAAATTCCAAACTCCTGTGTAATAAAATGGAGTTTGAATTTATTCACTCAGCACATACCAATGGTCTGCCAACAGTCGCAACTGAAAATCGGACCGGAACAAAAACATTTTCCTTTGTTCCTCACAAAGGCCTGTCCCCTGTGACACAAGTATTAACTTGAAGCATATAACAGGATTTCAAGCCGACATGTTGTGCGTAATTGCCACCTGCCAGTTGGCATTCAATTACGTGTTGCGTGCCTGCAGGTCAAGTAAAAACCAAGTGTAGATGCTGGATTTCTCTGCACATTATACAAGAGTACAGCACAGTCCCAATTCAAGCAGTCACTCTGGCAATAATCCGGTTATCTTTTAATCAACAGTATTGGAGGGGCAGTAAAATCTAATAAGGTTTTTTTGTTGGCCTCATTTACTACTTGTATATCTATAGCCCAAACGTACACGTTTTGTGAATGAAAACCCTTTGATAAAGTGAATTGTATTTAATCTGTGTCTCTTGGTCTGTGTATGACATTACATGCCTGTTTTCCATAGCCCCTGCTCTCTCTGGAATAATCCTGCTCTCAGTGCAGAAACTTTTTTCGGTAAATAGTGCACCGAATGCTAACATTTGAGTTCAGCACTGTGGAGCTCGGGACTCTTTCACGTTCAGAGTCCTGATTAAATGTTCAACGTCAGCCCCTCGTATGGCTTATTGGATAAGGACACTGCCAGGAGCAGCGCTAAGCGACGAGAGGATCCCAGGTTTGAATCCCAGGCTGCACTGAATGATCTGATCACCATTCGATGATCTCTGTACCTCCAGGGCTAGGGAAGAGGAAACAGTCAGTTCCCACTGCTGGTTACTGTGTGGTTGAGCCGTGCTGGAAAATGCACGTATATTTGTGAACAGATGAGGGCAAGATCAGTTTGGCAGTGAGGATGTATACGATCCAATAGCTTTTTGGTGTTTTCTCTTTGAACTCGGGTGGAATGAATGAAGGGATGGATAGAATACTGGAACAGGTACCAATTGTTCCCATCATTAACCTTGCTACGTTTAAACAATCTAAATGACTGGTAGCTACTGAGGCTTTAATTTTAATGGCTGTATTCTTTTCTGCTTAAACCCCTACCACAATTAATCATATTGTCACCTTAGATTTGCCCAGAAGTTAGTCAACTCTATATCTTATTTGATATAGACACAAGTAAAATATTATTTATAATTCTCTCACTTAGTGCCCGTAAAGAAAATCATGACCAATTGATCACCAAAGCCCTCCACTTGATTCTGCTGCATAATAATTCATTACAGTCAACAGTCACTGTGGTCAACTTTAGCCCCATCCTTCACTCCCAACTGGTCAGTCATTGATTCGGGCATCACTCACTTCCATGGTTTCCAGCTCAAAATCCCAAGTGTGGACAGCTGGGGTTGAGGGAATAGAGCCAGGTCAGTAATATTACGTGTTGACAACATGGTCAGAGACTGCAATCTGAGAAAGAGAGGTCAAGGGAGACTGGCGCAACAAACACTTATTAACATGACAGCTCCATCGATGGAGTGGTTGTATCACTGGGTAAGTAGTTACTCAATAGAAAGCCAGACAGAATGTGATGTGTTATCAGTTTGGCAATTTCATTGGAAGATGTGTGTACCGGTCAGCTGGACAGGCAGGAATGTCCCACCCGGAAATCAGGGATATTTGATTCCATATGCCAACTCCAATCTGTCGAGGAACAGGAGGAGGGCATTCTGCTGCCCAAGGCTCATCGCACTCAGCCGGATTGTGGCTGCTCTGCAGCGTAACTCTAATTTAACTTCTTTGGTTTCCTTATCTCTTGATGCCGTTGCCTAACAAAAAAATCTTAGATTAGAAAATTTCAGCTGACACTAGCAGGCTGAGCAGATTTGTTTTTCAGGTCAGGGGTAGGAAAAGTTCCCGCTTTCCACTACCCTTTGTGCCAAGAAGTGCTTCCTGGCATCACCCTGGAATGGTCTCACTCTAAAGGTTCCGTATCCCCGTTATTCAGGACAGCACCACCAGTGGAGATAGTTTCTATTTACTGTGTCAAGTCCTTTAATCACCTTAAACACCTCGATTAGACCACCCTTTAATTTTCCTTCTTCAAGGCAACATGAGCCGAGTCTATGCAACATGCCCCCATTTAACCCTTTAAGCCCCAGTATGATTCTACGCTGTACCCCCTCTAAGGCCAGTGTAT
Organism: Scyliorhinus canicula; assembly: GCF_902713615.1. Taxonomy (NCBI): domain Eukaryota; kingdom Metazoa; phylum Chordata; class Chondrichthyes; order Carcharhiniformes; family Scyliorhinidae; genus Scyliorhinus; species Scyliorhinus canicula. The sequence continues at coordinate 65,924,532 of NC_052158.1, read as the reverse complement.
CTTTGCTGAGCTGTGGTGCTCAAGTGAACGCACAACTCCAGATGGGATCTAACCAGAGCTCTGCAACTGTAGCAAAACTTCCAGATGTTTTATATTCCAGCCCCCTTGTGTTAAAGGCCAACATTCCATTAGCCTTTTCATTATTGCTTTGTACTTGTCCACTGGATTTTAATGATTTTGATACGTGACCCCTAAGTTGCTCTGCACTTCCACGGTTTCTAGCTTCTCACCATTTAGAAAATCCTCTCACCTTATTATCTATCTTTGTTCCACACTGGATGACCTCACACTTACCCTGCCGCAGTTTTACTCATTTAATCTTTTAATGAAACTTTGCAACTGACGTCTCAAACCCCGATGTGCATATCTTTGTGCAACTGTTAACCCCCACGAGCGTACACAGTTTTCGCAGAATGTCTGCCTTGCTGTTTGCCAGTTTGGGCTGCTTTTGTACTGCACTACAATGCAGTGAGTGCTCTTTTGACTGACGATCAAACACAGACTGTGTAAATGGCCAAAAGCACTTGAGTGTTCATGAAGCCAACTACAGCAGGAACGATGTGATTAAAAAAAACCTGCCCAATAAGGTAAGAACTTGCATCTTGTTAGCTTTTTTCAACCATTAAAATCCCACTGACAATGGGAGAGAAGGCAATGCCTGCATGTGAAATATGTAGACAGCTGTCTATGACTTTTCAGGCAGTGAAAACAGCACCGAGGGTGCCACGGTGGCGCAGTGGTTAACACTGCTGCCTCATGGCGCTGAGGGTTCGATCCCGGCCCCGAGTTACTGTCCGTGTGGAGTTTGCACATTCTCCCTGTGTCTGCTTGGGTTTCGCCCCCACAACCCAAAGATGTGCAGGTTAGGTGGATTGGCCACGCTAAATTGCCCCTTAATTGTCATTAATTCTTTTCCCTTGTTTTCTTTTTATTCTCCAATTATCTTATTTCTCTTCTCTACTACCTCTCTTAGCTCCCTCATCTCTGCCACCACCTTCCTTCCACCACTTGTTCACACCCTTATCTTTCTCCCTTTCCTGCCTCTATTCGCCCCAGCACTTGATTTCACTTTCCTGTGTGTGTCCGTATGCTTCCTTGCTTTTCCCCACTCCCTTATCTTTGTTTCCCACTGCTTCACTGGTCAGTCTTGCCTCCTGCTCATTCTCTTGTTTATCCTTTTCATTTCTTTCTCATCTTATGCTCTAGCTGGCAACCCCCTTTCCAGCACACCCTTTCTATCTATCTATCTCTTCCACCACCAGCTTCGTTCTTCCCTGCTCCTTCTCGATACTACTTTTCACTTTCTATCTCTCTTTCCCTTTTTTCTGCCTGTCTTGAACCTAATTCACACATGTTAGCATAGTTGTGCCTCTTGTTGGCCGACTCCCTCTTAGCTTCCAAACCTCCTGTCACAGCACTCACCATCCTTTGGACAATATGCTCCCCATCTCCCTACAACCGTGTGTCAGCCTTCTCCTTAGGGAGGCTCGCCATCCATTCCACCCTCCCACCCTGTGGCTCAATCTCCATCTCTCAGGCAACAGTGTGCCTCTACTTCCCTTTTGACCCTCGCTACACTCCCTCCCAAACTCTAACCTCGCAGCTCTTTCACTGGAACAAATTTCTCTCTTGTTTTTCTCTCTCTCACTACTTCATTCTCTCCCCTGAGTGGCTGACCCTCTACCCATTTCACTCTCTGTCACAACTCTCCCCCACACACACACCCAGGAATAACTTTCCCCCACCTCTTTCTGTCCTCCCACCCCTCCCCCTCCTTCCGCTCCCTCTCCTCCTGCCCCTCCACCTCATTCCACTTCCTCTCCTGCTGCTCCCCCCTCTCCGTTCCCCCACCCCTCTCCGTTCCCCCACCCCTCTCCGTTCCCCCACCCCTCTCCGTTCCCCCACCCCTCTCCGTTCCCCCGCCCCTCCCCGTTCCCCCGCCCCTCCCCGTTCCCCCGCCCCTCCCCGTTCCCCCGCCCCTCCCCCTTCCCCCCCCCTCCCCGTTCCCCCGCCCCTCCCCGTTCCCCCGCCCCTCCCCGTTCCCCCACCCCTCTCCGCGTGTCGCCCCCTCTCCGCGTGTCGCCCCCTCTCCGCGTGTCGCCCCCTCTCCGCGTCTCGCCCCCTCTCCGCGTCTCGCCCCCTCTCCGCGTCTCGCCCCCTCACCGCGTCTCGCCCCCTCGGTCCGCACTTCCGCTCTCGCCCCCTCTCCGCGTCTCGCCCCCTCTCCGCGTCTCGCCCCCTCTCCGCGTCTCGCCCCCTCTCCGCGTCTCGCCCCCTCTCCGCGTCTCGCCCCCTCTCCGCGTCTCGCCCCCTTCTCCGCTTGTCCCCCCTCTACTCGCGCGTCCTGCTCCCCCCCCTCTCGCGTCCGCCCCCCTCTCCTCTTCGCCCCCCCTCCTCCCCCGCGTCGCCCCCCCTCTCCCGCTCGCCCCCCCCTCTCCGCGTCGCCCCCCCTCTCCGCGTCGCCCCCTCTCTCCGCGTCGCCCCCCCTCTCTCCGCGTCGCCCCCCCCTCTCCGCTCGCCCCCCCTCTCCGCGTCGTCCCCCCCCCTCGCGTCGCCCCCCCTCTCCGCGTCGCCCCCCTCTCCGTCTCTCGCTCCCCTCCGCGTCTTCGCCCCCTCTCCGCGTCGCGCCCCTCTCCTCTCGCGTCTCGCCCCCCTCCCGCGTCGCCCCCCTCTCCGCGTCGCGCCCCCCTCCCTCCGCGTCGCCCCCCTCTCTCCGCGTCGCCCCCTCTCTCCGCTCGCCCCCTCTCTCCGCGTCGCCCCCTCTCTCCGCGTCGCCCCCTCTCTCCGCAGCGCCCCCCCTCCGCGTCGCGGCCCCCTCTCTCCCGCGTCGCGCCCCCCTCTCTCCGCGTCGCGCCCCCCCTCTCTCCGCGTCGCGCCCCCCTCTCTCCGCGTCGCGCCCCCTCTCTCCGCGTCGCGCCCCCTCTCTCCGCGTCGCCCCCTCTCTCCGCGTCGCCCCCCCTCTCTCCGCGTCGCCCCCTCTCTCCGCGTCGCCCCCTCTCTCTGCGTTCGCCCCCTCTCTCCGCAGCGCCCCCCCCTCTCCGCGTCGCGCCCCCCCCTCTCCGCGTCGCGCCCCCACCCCTCCCTCCGCGTCGCGCCCCCCTCTCTCCGCGTCGCGCCCCCCTCTCTCCGCGTCGGCCCCCCCTCTCTCCGCGTCGCGCCCCCCTCTCTCCGCGTCGCGCCCCCCTCTCTCCGCGTCGCGCCCCCCTCTCTCCGCGTCGCGCCCCCCTCTCTCCGCGTCGCGCCCCCCTCTCTCCGCGTCGCGCCCCCCTTCTCTCCGCGTCGCGCCCCCCTCTCTCCGCGTCGCGCCCCCCTCTCTCCGCGTCGCGCCCCCCCTCTCTCCGCGTCGCGCCCCCCTCTCTCCCGCGCCCCCTCTCTCCCGCGCCCCCTCTCTCCCGCGCCCCCTCTCTCCCGTCGCCCCCCTCTCTCCGCGTCGCCCCTCTCTCCGCGTCGCCCCCGTCTCTCGCTCACCGCGTCGCCCCCTCTCTCCGCAGCGCCCCCCCCCCTCCCGCGTCGCGCCCACCCCTCTCCGCGTCGCGCCCCCCCCTTCCTCGTCGCGCCCACCCCTCTCTCCGCGTCGCGCCCCCCTCTCTCCGCGTCGCGCCCCCCCCCCTCCGCGCGCGCCCTCTCTCCGCGCGCGCCCTCTCTCCGCGCGCGCCCTCTCTCCGCGCGCGCCCTCTCTCCGCGCGCGCCCTCTCTCCGCGCGCGCCCCCCTCTCTCCCGCGTCGCGCCCCCCTCTCTCCTCGCGTCCGCCCCCCTCTCCGCTCGCGCCCCCCTCTCTCCGCGTCGCGCCCCCCCCTCTCTCCGCGCGCGCCCCCCCTCTCCACGTCGCGCCCCCCTCTCTCCGCGTCGCGCCCCCCTCTCTCCGCGTCGCGCCCCCTCTCTCCGCGTCGCGCCCCCCTCTCCGCGTCGCTCCCGGAAGTAGATTTGATGAGGGGAGCCAGTGGATGTGATTTATTTGGATTTTCAGAAGGCTTTCGACGAATTCCCACCTATGTGTAAATTAAAGGGTATGGCATTGGGGGTAGCATATTGTGATGCATAGAAAGCTGGTTGGCAGATAGGAAACAAGGTTATGAGATTCGGATCGTGTATTGAGATGGATAGAAAGCTGGTTAGCAGACACGAAACGAAGAGTAGGAATAAAAAGGTGTTTTTTCAAAATAGCAGGCAGTGACTATTTGGGTACAGCAGGGATCAGTGCTAGCACTATATTGATGATTTAGATGAGGGACTTAAATGTAATATCAGCAAATTTTGCAGATGATGCAAAGCTGGATGTGAGGGTGAGCTGTGAAGCGAATGCAGAGATGCTTCAGTGTGGTTTGGACAAGTGAGTGAATGGGCAGATGCAGTATTATATGGCTAAATGTGAAGTTATCCACCAAGGCAGATTATTATCAGAATGGCAATAGGTTGAAGGAAATGTGCAACAAGATCTCGGTATCCTTGTACACCAGTCCCTGAAGGTAAGCAGTAGGCAGTAAAGAAGGCAAATGGTTTATTGGCCTTCATAGTGAAAGGATTTGAGTATTAGAGCAGGGATGTCATGCTGCAATTGTACAGGGCCTTGATGAACATTGTGTGCAGATTTGACTTCCTTATCTGAGGAAGGATGTTCTTGCTGTAGAAGGAGTGCCGAGAAAATTTACCAGACTTCATTCAGGATGATGAGAATGATGTACGAGAAGAGATTGAGTCTGTTTGGATTATATTTATGGAGTTTACAAGAATGACTGGGGATCTCATGAAAAACTATAAAATTTGAACAGGACGAGACAGGGTAGATGCAGGGAGGATGTTCCTGCTGATGGGGGAGTCCAGCACTAGGGGTCACAGTCTGAGAATACGTCAGTCATTTTGGACTGAGATGGGAAATTATTTCACCCAGAAACCGGTGAGCCTGTGGAATTCTATACCACAGAAATCAGTTGAGACCAAAACAATTAATGTATTCAAGCAGGAGTTATGTATAGCACTTGGGGCTAAAGGGATCAACAGATATGGCGGGGGGGGAAGGAAGGCCCTGCTCTCGCCCGTGCCGCCCAAGCCCCCCCCCCCCCCCCCCTCGCCGCCCCTGTCCCCCCTCGCCGCCCCTGTCCCCCCCTCGCCGCCCCTGTCCCCCTCTCGCCGCCCCTGTCCCCCTCTCGCCGCCCCTGTCCCCCCCTCGCCGCCCCTGTCCCCCTCTCGCCGCCCCTGTCCCCCTCTCGCCGCCCCTGTCCCCCTCGCCGCCCCTGTCCCCCCCCTCGCCGCCCCTGTCCCCCCTCGCCGCCCCGTCCCCCCTCGCTGCCCGTGACCCCCCTCGCTGCCCGTGACCCCCCTCGCTGCCCGTGACCCCCCTCGCTGCCCGTGACCCCCCTCGCTGCCCGTGACCCCCCTCGCTGCCCGTGACCCCCCTCGCTGCCCGTGACCCCCCTCGCTGCCCGTGACCCCCCTCGCTGCCCGTGACCCCCCTCGCTGCCCGTGACCCCCCTCGCTGCCCGTGACCCCCCTCGCTGCCCGTGACCCCCCTCGCTGCCCGTGACCCCCCTCGCTGCCCGTGACCCCCCTCGCTGCCCGTGACCCCCCTCGCTGCCCGTGACCCCCCTCGCTGCCCGTGACCCCCCTCGCTGCCCGTGACCCCCCTCGCTGCCCGTGACCCCCCTCGCTGCCCGTGACCCCCCTCGCTGCCCGTGACCCCCCCTCGCTGCCCGTGACCCCCCTCGCTGCCCGTGACCCCCCTCGCTGCCCGTGACCCCCCTCGCTGCCCGTGACCCCCCTCGCTGCCCGTGACCCCCCTCGCTGCCCGTGACCCCCCTCGCTGCCCGTGACCCCCCTCGCTGCCCGTGACCCCCCTCGCTGCCCGTGACCCCCCTCGCTGCCCGTGACCCCCCTCGCTGCCCCGTGACCCCCCTCGCTGCCCGTGCCCCCCCCTCGCTGCCCGTGACCCCCCTCGCTGCCCGTGCCCCCCCTCGCTGCCCGTGACCCCCCTCGCTGCCCGTGACCCCCCTCGCTGCCCGTGACCCCCCTCGCTGCCCGTGACCCCCTCGCTGCCCGTGACCCCCCTCGCTGCCCGTGACCCCCCTCGCTGCCCGTGACCCCCCTCGCTGCCCGTGACCCCCCTCGCTGCCCGTGACCCCCCTCGCTGCCCGTGACCCCCCTCGCTGCCCGTGACCCCCCTCGCTGCCCGTGACCCCCCTCGCTGCCCGTGACCCCCCTCGCTGCCCGTGACCCCCCTCGCTGCCCGTGACCCCCCTCGCTGCCCGTGACCCCCCTCGCTGCCCGTGACCCCCCTCGCTGCCCGTGACCCCCCTCGCTGCCCGTGACCCCCCTCGCTGCCCGTGACCCCCTCGCTGCCCGTGACCCCCCTCGCTGCCCGTGACCCCCCTCGCTGCCCGTTGACCCCCCTCGCTGCCGTGACCCCCCTCGCTGCCGTGACCCCCCCTCGCTGCCGTGACCCCCCCCGCTGCCCGTGACCCCCCCTCGCTGCCCGTGACCCCCCTCGCTGCCCGTGACCCCCCCTCGCTGCCGTGACCCCCCCTCGCTGCCCGGGACCCCCCTCGCTGCCCGTGACCCCCCCTCGCTGACCCGTGACCCCCCTCGCTGCCCGTGACCCCCCCTCGCTGCCCGTGACCCCCCCTCGCTGCCCGTGACCCCCCCTCGCTGCCCGTGACCCCCCCTCGCTGCCCGTGACCCCCCTCGCTGCCCGTGACCCCCCTCGCTGCCCGTGACCCCCCCCCTCGCTGCCCGTGACCCCCCCTCACCGCCCGCGCCCCCCCCCCCCCCCCCCCCCCATCTCGCCTGCCCTTGACTTTCTATTTTCCGAGATTAAGTTATACTTTGCAATTAACTAGTATCTGTCTGAGAGGCATGTCGTGTTTGCTATATAGCAGAAAGCTGGTGCGACTGAAATGCCAAACCTGTGTTCAGGCCTCTCTGACTTCGGGGGGGGTGACACATCCAGAAATGTAAGCAACATTTAAACAATGTTTTATAAGGAGATCAATTTAAATAATTACTGTCATAATTATGGAATTGTTGAACTGAAGGAAAATAGAGATGTAACTTAAATCATTAGTAGTTATGTTGAAATTGCACAATGTGGTATTAGCAATAAAAGATGTGACGTTCCCCTGGCTATTATTTTAAGAAACGCATGCACTATTTAAGTTAAGGTTTCGGAACTTCCTATGAACATCTCATCGCTAATATTCTACAACCCAATTTCACCCTTCTTTAAAATGTTATCCCTGAATTCTAGATCCCAGGCAACTCGAGTCTTATCTTCAGCAGCACGGACTTCTTTAACCTTTTCGTAGTAGTGCGCTCCCTTCAGACTCTAAACTTGACATCGTCACTGTGTGGGTTGTCTGCAGCCAGAATTGGAGAGTGCTGAGTCAAGTCCCACTGTTGAGCCTCTGTACACCCCTAAGCTGCTGACTTTTCTTTTTAAATTGCTAGTTGTCGACTAGTTTAAAAGAAACCAGTCTACTATTATTTCTGTGCCCCTTTCTTACCCCCGCTAGTTCAGTATATTCATGATGCACTTTTATAAGCTAACATTGACACAGTTACCAACAAATTTAATTTGCCGCCTGTCTGTTCAGTTGTGTAGCCAATGGTTTTTCTTTTTTCTTTATAAATTTAGTGTACCCAATTCATTTTTTTCCAATTAAGGGGAATTTAGCGTGGCCAATCCACCAACCCTGCACATCTTTGGGTTGTGGGGGTCAAACCCACGCAGACACGGGGAGAATGTGCAAACTCCACACGGACAGTGACCCAGAGCCGGGATCGAACCTGGGACCTCGGCGCCGTGAGGCAGCAGAGCTAACCCACTGCGCCACCGTGCTGCCCTCGTAGCCAATGGTTATTCTTCAAATCTTTGGCCTCCTCCGCTGTCTCTACTACTCTTGTTTTACTGTCATCGGGAAGTTCTGACTAGGAAATTTGGAGTTGCTGGTTTAGATTGTTCACATGGGAAAATCTGCTTTTTCACTACTGAGGTAAGTCTTTTCTACAATCCAAAGCACTCCACGTGTGCTTTAGTGCAATTCGTGTGTGCGTATATGAGTGAGAAGGGGATTGTTGTACCACAACTTGAAGGCACATTAGTGAGAGACGATTTGTAATTTACTTCTTTTGAAGCACTCATCAACCATTAAGTGCCCCATTTAAAAGAGCCTATGCTGGTCGATCAGGTACCGCACAAAAGCCTACTTAATAAGATAAAAGCCCATAGTGTTGAGGCTAATATATTAACATGGACAAGAGGATTGACTGACTGATGGAAAACAGAGTGAAATAAGATGGACATTTTCAGGATGGCAAACTGTAACCAGGAGAGTGCCACAGGGATTCATGCTGGGGCCACAATTATTCACAGTATATATTAGTGACTTGGAAGAGGGAAATCCTATTGCCAAGTTTGTGGGTGACACAAAAATAGGTGGGAAGGAAGTGATGGGAATGACCAAGTGTCCACTGAGGGATATAGACAGGTTAGGTGAGTGGGCAAATACTTGACAGTTGGAATATAATGTAGGAAAATGTGAAGCTATACACTTTGGTGGGAAGAATAGAGGAGCTGAATATTATTGAAATGGAGAAAGACTGCAGAAAACTGCCGTACAGAGGGATTTGGGGTCCTCGTGTATAAATCATAAAAAGCTAGCATTGCAAATTCCGCAGGTAATAGGGAAGCAAAATGGAATGTTGGCCTTTGTTACTAAGGGAGTAGAGTATAAAAATAGGGAGCCATGCTAAAACTATGCAAGGCACTACTTCGATCACACCTGGAATACTGTGAACAGTTTTGGGCCCTTATCTAAGGAAAGATTGACATTGGAGGCAGACCACAGAAGGTTCACTAGATTGATTCCGGGTGTGGAGGAATTTTCTTATGAGGAGAACTTGAGTAGGTTGGGCCTGTACTCATTAGAGTTTATTGAGGCCTATAGGTTTCTCAGGGGGCTTGACAGGGTAGATGCTGAGGATGTTTCCTCTTGTGGAAGAGTCTAGGACCAGGGGGCATAATCTCGGAGTAAGGGGTCGCTTATTTAAGACAGAGATGAGGAGGAATTTCTTCTTTCAGAGGGTAGTGAATCTGCGGAATTCTTTACCACAGAGAGCTGTAGAGGCTGCGTTGTTAACCATGTTCAAGGATGAGCTAGACAGATTTTTCATCAATCAGAGAATCCAGTGTTATGGGATAAGGTGGGAAAGTGGGGTTGAGGATCATCAGGTCAGTCAAGATCTCGTTGAATGGTGGAACAAACCCAACGGGAGCTACTTGAAGGCCTACTTCCATTCCTCCGTCTTATGGTCCGTAACAGAAACAAATAAAAACTTTAAAGGAAACTTAATTCAAATTAAAATGACATTCCACTTTTTGTTGATGAAGTCAATTCCTGCCCCCACCCCGGTTCCCACAAGTCTCAGAATGTCTCAAACGCACTGGCGGACACTGCGTGCTCCTCTAGGGTCACACGAGCATGGAGGTAGCTTTGGAGGAGAGGCAGGCAGTCAGGTCAACTGAACTCCCTCAACTGCATATTGCCTGGACCTATTGAAGGCCATTTTGTCCAGGCCCATGAGCAGCCCAGTGAGGCGATCTCCTGATCTGCCCCACCCCCCACTCTTGCACCAGGTGGCCAAAGATCAAGCCAGCACACAAATCTTAAGGTTCAGACAGATCTGCGCCCAATGTCTGTTTCACTACAAGAATATATAATCAGCATCCCAGTGAGGTCCTCATCAATGATGCTATTTTAACACCAACCTGAGCAGGGAAACCAGAAGAAACAATTTAAGATACATTCTAGGACGTTTCCCTGCCCTACAGCCCTCACCTGCACAAGGGGGAACTTTGTGCTTGCTGAAACATGGCATCTTTGTTACCTTAACCTAAAACATGGAATGATGTGTATTATTATTTATAATCCAGCCTCTACCACTGCCCAACTGCAGCAAAAAGGCGACAGATCTCTCTAGAAATGCAATCATGAATTGTCAAATAGTGTTTTGTGCATGGAACTTGGTTCTTTTATTGTGGATTATTATAATGCCCCCACCACTCTAACCGGCAACTCCTCCACATACCCGTTGCAATGGTATGAATTCCTCTGAGTTAGCCATCCTGGTGAACTCCCTACTGAAATTGCGATCCTCACATTAACTTAACTCTGGGCATATTCCTGGAGCTTTTAATCACATTCAGCTAATCATTTTCCATCTCCATTATTTTTTATAATAGTAAAGCTCTTCAAACATAATGTAATAAATGTTTTTTAAGGGTGGAACAATGGTTAGCACTACTGCCTCACAGTTCCAGGGTCCCGGGTTCAATTCCGGATTCGGGTGACTGTCCAGTTTCCTCCCACAGTCCAAAGATGTGCAGGTTAGGTGGATTGGCCATCCTAAATTGTCCCTTAGTGTCCAAAAGGTTAGGTGGGGTTACTGGTATATGGAGACACGGTGGAGGCATGGGTTTAAGTTGGGTGCTCTTTCAAGGACCAGTGCAGACTCGATGGGCCGAATGGCCTCCTTCTGCACTGTAAATTCCTTGATCGAAAAAAATGCCCATGACTTTCTCTCAGGCTGCACTCCGCAGTATTTTGGAGATTGAGCTATAATCCTTGAAAACTTCTGTCTGAGCCTGGAGAGTTGTCAACCCTTGCCCTAACTGTAGATCTTCATTTTGTACCCAACTAACAAGAGGTCAGTCCAACTTTCTGCATAGTGGCTGCTGCCTTCTTCTTGGATCCTGGCCTAATTTGTGCTGCACTAGATGATTTTTTTAACATATGCCTATGTGCGTGTGTTTCGGTTTGAGCATTTATCAAAATCTTTTGAATTTCTCAAAGCTGAATCATTATCAGAAAGGGTTACCCGTTGCAAGAGTTTCTACTTTTTAAAAAAACTTTGTATTTGTTGAGAAGTTGAACAAAGTAAACCATGCAGGCATTTGTGCTATAGCACTACTAAATGGGGTTCATGCTCCTTGCAATAGGAGACAAGTCTGCAACTCGAGCTGAAATGGCACCAATTTTTCTGTGGCATAACAAGGGGCAGCTGCTGGACCAGTGTTTGAGGACAAGTCATAGATTCATAGAATCATACAGCACAGCAAAGGCTGTTCTGCCCATCGCATCTGCGCCGGTTAAAAACAGCCACCTAACCATTCTAATCCCATTTTCCAGCACTTGGCCCATAGCCTTGTATGCCCTTGGGATCGCAAGTTCACATTTGTATACTTCTTAAATGTTCTGTCTCCATCATCCTTTCAGGCATTAACTTGAACATATTCCTGGAGCTTTTAATCATGTGACTGCCCCCAAAATTCCAAACTCCCACCACCTTCTGAGTAAAAATGTTTTTCCTCACATCCCCTTTGAACCTCTTGCCCCTTACCTTAAATCTATGCTCCCTGTCATTGACCCCCTCCACCAAGGGGAAAAGTTTGTTCCTCTCTACTCGATGTCCCTCATAATTTTATACATCTCAATCATGTCCCCCCCTCAGTCTCCCTGCTCCAAGGAAAACAATCCAATCTCTCTTCATAACTAACACTCATCAGCCCACGCAACATCCTGGTAAATCTCCTCTGCATCCTTTCCAGTGATATTGCATCCCTCCGATAATGTGGATTCCAGAACTGCATACAATACTCCAGCTGTGGTCTAACCAACGTTTTATACAGTTCCAGCTCCCTGCTCTTAAACTCTATGCCTCGGTTAATAAAGGAAACCATACCATATGCCTTCTTAACCATTGTATTCACCTGCTCTGCTACCTTAAGGGACCAGTGTACACGCACACCAAGATCCCTCTGATCCTCGGTGTTTGCCAGGGTCCTGCCGTTTATCATGTGTTCCCTTGCCTTGTTTGTCCTGCCAAGAGCAACACCTCACACTTATTTGGATTGAATTCCATTTGCCACTGATCAGCCCTTCTGACCAGCCCATCTATAATCCCCCTGTATTCTAAGGCTATTCTCACTATGTACCACCCCACCGATTTTTGTATAACAGCCACAAACTTACTGATCAACCCTCCTACATTCATATCCAAATCATTTATGTAAACCACAAACAGCAAGGGCCCCAACACTGATCCCTGCGAGAACCCACTGGACACAGACTTCCAGTCAGAAAATCACCCCTCGACCATCACCCTCAGCTTCCTGCCAAGCAGCCAATTTTGGATCCAATTTTCCAAGTTTCCTTAGATCCCATGGGCTCTTAACCTTCGTTATCAGTCCCCCCATATGAGACCTTATCAAAGGCCTTCCTAAGATCCAGGTAGACTACGCCAAATGCATTACCCTCATCTGCATACCTGGTCACCTCTTCGAAAAACTCAATCAAGTTGGTGAGACATTACCTCCCCTTAACAAAACCATGCTGACTGTTCTCGATGAATCTCTGCCTCTCCAAATGCAGATTAATTCTGACTCTCAGAATTTCTTCCAACAGTTTAACCACCACTGAGGTTAGACTGACTGGCCTGTAGTTTCCTGGTTTCTCCCTTCCTCCATTCTTGAATAACCACATTGGCTATCCTCCAGTCCGCTGGCACCTCTCCTGTGGCCAGAGAGGAGTTGAAAATGATTGCCCGCACCCCTGCTGTTTCCTCCCCTGCCTTACTGAGCAGTCTGGGATACATTTCATCTGGAGATTTGTCTACCTTTAAGCCTGACAGACCACTCAGAACCTGTCAATTGTTTTATTACAGTCCTTTAATTGTATTACTGTCCTTCACCTTGATTTCTATACCCACACTATTCCTCTCACGAGTGAACACTGACACAAGGTATTCATTTAGAACCCCACCTACGTCCTCCGGCTCCACACACACATTACCAGTGTGGTCCTACTCTTTCCCTAGTTAGCACTTTACCCTTAATGTACTGATAAAACAACTTAGGATTTTCCTTTATTTTACCTGCCAGTATCCTTTCATTTCCCTTTTTGCTCTCCTTATTTCCTTTTTATGTTCCCTGTTGCACATTCTATATGCCTTTAGGGTTTCTGCTGTTTTGAGCACTCGATATCCGCCATAAGCCTCCCTTTTTCTCCTCATCCAATTCTGTATATCCCTTGATAGCCTGGGTTCGCTGGATTTGTTGGTCCCACCCTTTTTCTTGATTGGAACGTGTTGGCCCTGCACTCTCCCTATTTCCTTCTTGAATGCGTCCCCCTGTTCTGTCACAGGTTTATCTAAAAGTGTCCGCTCCCAGTCCACTGTCCAAATCATGTGATCTTAGTAAAATCGGCTTGCCCCAGTTTAGATCTTTGATCTCGGGGCCCATCGTGGTCCTTTTGGGAGCTATAAAATAAATGGCAGAACCATCAGGAGCATAGACACACAGAGAAATCTGGGTGTGCAGGTCCACAGTTCCTTAAAAGTGGCAGCGCAGATGGAAATGGTGGTAAAGAAATATGGCATATGGCATGCTTGCCTTCATCGGACGGGGTATCAAGTATAAAAGCTTACCAATTATGTTACAATTATATAGAGCGTTGGTTAGGCCACATTTGGAATACTGTGTCCAATTCTGGTCACCGCACTACCAGAAGGACGTAGAGACTGTGGAGAAATTACAAAAAAGGTTTGCCAGGATGTTGCCTGGAATGGAGGGTATTAGCTATGAGGAGAGATTGAATAAACTGTGATTATTCTCTTTAAGAGAGATGGAGGCTGAGGGGCGACCTGACAGAAGTTTATAAAATTCTGAGGGGTATAGATAAGGTGAACAGTTGGAGGCTTTTTCCCAGTGCGGAAATGACAATTACAAGGGGGCACAGGTTCAAGGTGAGGGGGGATAGGTTCAGTGGAGATGTGCGGGGGAAGTTTTTATATGCCAAGGGTGGTGGTGGTCTGGAATGCACTGCCAAGTGAGATGGTTGAAGCAGATATGTTAGCGACCTTTAAGACTTATCTACTTATCGAGATAGACATGAACAGACGGGGTATAGAAAGATATAGGTGGTTGGTCTAGATTGGATACATAATAGGCGCAGGCCTGGAGGGCCTGTTCCTGAGCTGTACTGTTCTTTGTTCTTTGTTCTTTTCCATAACAATGTTGAATCTAATGGAGTAATGATCACAGTCTGCAAAATGTTTACCCATTAATACTTCAACCACTTTCCCAGGTCCGTTACCGAAATTTAAGTCCAGAACCGCACCCTCTCTTGTAGATCCTTTTATAAACTGGCTTAAAAAGTTATCCTGGGTGCATTTTAAGAATTCCACTCCCTCTAAACCTTTCACACTTTGGCTTCCCCAGTTACATTGGCAATTTGAAATTCCCCACTATCACTATCCCTATTACTATTAAATTTCTCTGAAATTTGCCTACATATCTGCTCTTGAAATGAAAAAATGAAAATCGCTTATTGTCACGAGTAGGCTTCAATTAAGTTACTGTGAAAATCGCCTAGTCGCCACATTCCGGCGCCTGTCCGGGGAGGCTGGTACGGGAATCGAACCGTGCTGCTGGCCTGCTTTAAAAGCCAGCGATTTAGCTGAGTGAGCTAAACCAGCCCCTTCTATTTCTCTCAAACTGTTAGGGGGCCTGTGGAACACCCCGACCAATATGACTGCTCCTTTTTGGTTTTTAAGTTCTACCATATGGCCTCAGTTGAAGAGCCATCTAAGATGTCATCCCTCCTTACTGCTGTAATTGATTCCCTAATCAAAAGTGCGACACCCTTACATCGCCTGATGATTCTGTATCCTGCAAAATTGAGCTGCCAATCCTGCCCCTCTCTAAACCATGTCTCAGTGACATTGATAACATCATAGCTCCATGTTTTAATTTGTGCCCTCAATTCATCTGCCTTGTTCGTCAGGCGCCTCGCATGAAAATAATTACCATCCAATCTTGCAAAACTCCCTGGTGACTTAACTGGTCTAGACATTCTATGCTTTCCTGACTCACTTGGTGTCATCTCTAATTTGTGCATCTATCCCTGCTGAGCCTTCTCTCAGGATCCCAGTCCCCTGTCAAGTTAGTTTAAACCCTCCCCAATAGCACTAGCAAACCTCCCTTCAAGGACACTTCAATTCAATTCAGGTGCAAACCGTCCCCGAAAATGGTCCCAATGTCCCAGAAATCTAAAGCCCTCCTTCCTGCACCATCTCTCCAGCCACGCATTCATCTGGACTAACCTTTTTCTATACTCACTGGCACATGGCACCAGAAGTAGTCCAGAGATTAATCAAGAGTCTAAGCAGACGGTGCAGAGAATGCCTATAGGGAGTCAAAGGGCGAAGAAGGTGTATTCCCAACGCCTAATATTACCCCAAGTTAGCAATTGTCTGTTCCGACATGGATATTGCAGGCTCTTGGGAGCATATGCTCAGAAGAAAGGGATCTGTCTCACCTGTGCTAGCTGCTCTGTGCACCACTACAAGGTTGTTACCTTCCTGCACCTCCATAAATCCCTGCAAGGTTGGTTGTTTCTTCCTGCTGAGTGCAGCACTGAGGTTGCTGCCTTCCTACTGCTCCATGCCTGGGCGCTAATGCTAACACTTGGGCGGTCTGATTTTACACAGCTCATGATTGTTTGGCAATCTGCAGCCAGCAATGGTGGTCCCTGAGCCAACACAAACCTTTGGACTTTTGAGGCACTGGAATTGGATTGGGAGTGCAGAGGTTGCAGGTCCCTTACCATGCTCTGATGCCAAGATTGGAAAGATTGCTGCATTTTGCAGAATGGAGATACCAGAAGAGGCTGAAGAAGATAGCAAACGTTGATCAGCATTAGCCATCGCCAGACCAGATGTGGCAGGACGGTCTTGCACAACAGTCTAATTATGTGGTGCACTTCATAAGATGATCTGCAACAATGATTTGCGGTTGGCAAGTACCAACTGTAATGTCATGTTGCTTTTCCTCTTTATTTAGGAAATGGGATAACACATCAAATAAATATGCCTTGTGCAACGTTCAATGTACTGAGATATTTTGTTGCTACTTTCCAGTGTCTAAGGGCTTGGCATCCTAACCCGTTAAAGGTGAAGCATTAGACTAACCTATTCTTCAACTCTGCCTGCAGTCTGTCTTCACCCTTCGCCCCTGTTGAGAAACAAAAAGTTTAAGGTTCAGAAGGAGGCCATTCAGCCCATCATGTCTGCTAAATAAATGGAGCTTTTCAACTCTGGCCCATAGCCCTGGAGGTGACAGCAACTCAAGTGCATATCTAAGTACTTTTAAATGGGATAAGGGTTTCTCCCTCTTGGACCAGTGAGTCCCAGACCCCTCGCACCCTCTGGGTGAATACATTTCTCTCAACTCCCCTTCTAATCCTCTTCAAATAAATGTAAATGCTTTAAATCTATGCCTCCTGGTTGCTGACCTCCCTGCTCAGGGAAATGGGTCTATCCTATCCACTCTACTGAGGTTCCTATTAACAGCTTTGTTAAATCTCCTTTCTGTTCCAAAGAAAACCATTCCAGCTGAGAAAGATTCAATTTTTGAAAACATCTTTGTAAATTTGCTCCATACCCTCTTGAGAGTGAGGTAATGGCTGTTTTCATTCTACATCCTTTCTGGGATGTGGGCATCACTTGCAAAGCCGACATTTGTTGCCCATCCCTGGTTGCCTGGCGCAGAACATTTCAGTGACTAGCTATGAGTCAATTACATTGCTGTGGGTCTTTCATAGAATTTACAGTGCAGAAGGAGGCCATTCGGCCCATCGAGTCTGCACCGGCTCTTGGAAAGAGCATCCTTCCAAGCCCACAACCCCACCATATCCCCATAACAATATAACCCCACTCAACACTAAGGGTAATTTTGGACACGAAGGGCAATTTAACATGGCCAATCCACCTAACCTACACATCTTTGGACTGTAGGGAGGAAACCGGAGCACCCTAAGGAAACCCACGCACAGACGGGGAGAACGTGCAGACTCCGCACAGACAGTGACCCAAGCCAGGAATCGAACCTGAGACCCTGGAGCTGTGAAGCAATTGTGCTAACCACAATGCTACCGTGCTGCCCACGGAGTCAAGTGTGGACCAGACTAAGGATGGCAGAATTCCTTCCCTAAAGGAGCATTCATGAACCGAATGGGTTTTTATGACGATCAATGAGAGTTTCACAGTCACCGTTACTGAAACTAGTTTTAAATTCCAGATTTATTAATTGAATTTAAATTGGACAACATAGCAGAGGGAACATGATCCCAGCAAAAGCTAGCAGCATCGAGAGATAAGGGGAGAGGTGAGGGATTTAGAAAGCTGAAGCTGGGTTTGTTCTCCTTGGAGCAGAGAAGATTGAGGGGAGATTTAAAAGAGGTGTTCAAAGTCATTACAGACTGTGTCAGTTTTTTAAAAAGACTGAACGAATTAACAGGTGCACAGACCATAGCAGCTGCTAATGAGCTGTGGGCATGCAGAGATTAAGTGATCCAAACTAAGGACACAATGTAGAAAAATACTCATGTTTTGGATTTCTTTTTCTCACATGGTCTTTTCAGTAATCCAACATATTTGCTTGGTCAGATTTGGGCTTCCATCAGTTGTCAAACTTTCCAGTTTTTTCCACTCCATTCCTAATTTTGCCATGCAATAAATCATTAACTGCATTGTTGCCAACTCTTCTGCAAGCTTGGGGTTTTTGGTGGTGCCTCGACTGAAAAACAGCAACTGAGCCTTTAATATCTTTAGCATCGCAACTCTCTTGGGGCCCAATGTGAAATAGAAGACTTTGTGTCCCTAACTTTTCAACTGCATATCCAGGTTCTTGGCGATATCCTCAATACATTCCTCAATATTTCAACCATGACGAGAAAATGTTTCCAAACACTTATTCTTCTCTGGGCGCAAAATCATGGCAGATTTTCCACACGTTCCTTTCTAAATTCTTCTTCAGAGAGTGATTTTTTAAATTCTTGCTGATTTTGTATGCAATCACTTTGTTAGAGTGAAAATGTTCACACGCAGGCCTTTGAATGAGTAAAGAAGCAGTTTATTATATCAGAGCTCTGGGAGAAATATCTGTGGCTCCTCAGCCTTTAGACAGCACTCTTTCTCACTTGAGCTAACTTTCATACGGGGTTAATATACAGATTCAAATACAAAATTAGTTTGAACTCGCACTTATATACAGCCAATCAACTTTATTCGCATCACAATTCATTACATGCAACTGGTCACTTCTCCATTATCTCAGTCCATGCCATAAGTGGTTCGTAACATACAGCCTCTTCCTGTTGTTGCTAATTTCTCAGCTTGCAGCTAGCCGGGCCGTTATAGATAACCTAAGGCATGCAGACCTTGGGCAAAGTTTGTCAATAGTCCATTGTTTCGAAGTATGCACCAGATGATGAATCATTTGTTTTGCACAGAGGGCTGCTATTTTCAGTAGAAGAGACAGAAAATAGATCGAGCTGCAGCGTTAGATATAATTTGCAACATGGTTAAGAATTAGTTATATATTGTAAAAAGCAGAATTTCCCACATGAATGTCCCACAACGATATAATGTGAGTTTTCCCACCAACAACTTACCTATTTCTCCTAATTCCATCCTGAATTGCTGATAGTGGGTGGCCTTATTTAAAGAGGGACACACTTGCGTCGGAGGCAGTTCGAAGAGTGTTCATTCAGTTGATTCCTGGGATGAAGGGCTTGCCTTGTGAGGAAAAGTTGATCAGGCTGGGCCTGTACTCATTGGAGTTTAGATGAATGAGAGGTAATCTTATTTAAACATAAGATTCTGAGGGGGCTTGGAAGGGTAGATGCTGAGAGCATGTTTCTCCCAGTAGGGGAATCTAGAACTAGGGGGCACCGTTTCAAAATAAGGGATCTCTCATTCTACATAGAAACAGGAAATAGGTGCCGGTGCCCCCTCAAGCTTGCTCCGCCATTCAATTAGATCATGGTTCATCATCCAGGTCAATGCCATTTTCTGGCACTATCCCCATATCCCTAGAGAGCAATCAAAGCTGGATCACTGAGTAAATTCTCACGGTTGAGTTAGATTTTTTTTGATCTACAAGGGAGTTCAAGATTACGGGAGTGGGCGAAAGGCAGGAATGTGGAATTAAGGCCACAATTAAATCAGCCGTAATCTTATTGAATGGTAGAGCAGGCTCAAGGGGCCAACTGACCTACTCCTGCTCCAATTTCTTATTTCTGTTTGTTCTGATGTTCTCAGTTCTGTGTAAAAGGTGCACCTTTGCATTCAAACATTCATGTCATCAGCTTCCTTTGCTTATTTTTTGGCAGATCTATTCTAATATTTGGATGCATGTTCACTCTCAAAATGCCAATTCAGATTGTATCCTTTGAACTTTGCCAGGCTTTGCAAATTAAGTGCACAACCTTTCCACTCACATTGGGAAAGCAAAATTTAGACAAGCCCATTCTTTCTTAAATATTTACCATCTACATTTCTCTTCTTTGATGAGCTAATTCCCGAATTTACCACAGGGTTCAAAATTCATATAAATACCACAAATCTCATGTATTTGAAATAATTCCGCAAATTGTACAAATACATTGGGTTCTGCTTTAGTTTAGGATAAACTGATGAATAGCCAATCACTCCATTTGACCTACGCAGCCAATGCCCACAAAACTATTTCCGTACTCTGCTCCAGATTGAATACCATTGACATATTTTGTGAATTTCGAGATAAACTCCAATAGTAAATGCCCACCATTCACAGGTTGAGGCTATTCTTCATTAAATAGTTGGCTAAGTGTGGCAAAAAGAACCTTCAAAAGATGGGGTAGGGACGGCATGTGGCGCAGTGGTTAGCACTGGGACTGAGGCACTGAGGATCCGGGTTCGAATCCCGGCCCTGGGTCACTGTCCGTGTGGAGTTTGCACATTCTCCCCATGTCTGCGTAGGTTTCACCCCACAACTTAAAGATGTGCAGGTTAGGTGGATTGGTCACGCTAAATTGCTCCTTAATTGGGAAAAAAATAATTGGGTACTCTAAATTTATTTTATAAAATGATGGGGAAGAGGAATAAACGTACTTTGTAGATAATAAATTGCTTCTTATTAGTGTTCTTCAATTAAAAATTTTACATAGCTGACCAGTAATGACCTGTTTAAATAGTTCATTATCAGCCCATCAAGTCCTTGTCAGCTCTCTGCAGAGCACTCCAATCAATCCAATTGCACCACTCTATCTGGTAGCCCATGCAGGTTTAGTTCCTTCAAGTACGCATCCAATTCCCTTTCAAAATCCTTAATCGTCCCTTCTTCCTCCACCCTCATAGGCGCAGTGAGTGGCAGGTCATTATCACTTGCTGCGTAAAACTTTCCTCCTCACTACCCCCTGCATCTTTTGCCCAAAAACTTCAATCTATCTGCCCCTAGTCCTTCTACCATCAGCTAATGGAAACAATTTTCTTTTGTGTGGCTTTTACAAACCTGTCATAATCTTGTATGCCACTAACAAATTTCCCCTGAACCAACGCATGACACTGTTCAGGGGCTGGTGTAGTGCAGAGGGTGAACCTTAAGGGCTGGTGTAGTGGAGGTGGGGTGGAGAAACGAGTGTAATGAGGAGGGTGACCCTATTTTGGGGCTAGTGTAGTGGGGTGTGAAGCTGTTTAGGAGTTAACATTGTATTGGAAGGAACAGAAGGAATTAATTTGCAAGCCTTTTATTGTGTCCCTGAGGTGTATCCTATGTACTATGAATGACTTGTAAAGCTGTGCTCGCCATGTACAGAAACCTGACAAAGCTTTACATGCCTTAAGGTTCCCCAAATGGTAGTGCGATAAATAATCAATAATCTGTTTTGGATGATGTGTAGCTGGGGAGTATTGTTGGCCAGGACAGTGAGCAAATTCCCTGTGCTTCTTTGAATAGTGCTGCGGGACCTTTAATACTTGATTGAACTACAGATACAGAGGCCTATAGGATAGAAATGCCTTTTCATAATCTGCCCCAATAGATGTCAGTGTTGCAGTTGGCGTTGCTCTGAAAGTTGGAGCTGGTATAGCTCGGGTATTCTGAAACAAATTCCCCATTTTCAAGAGAGATACCAACTGACTTCGTCTAGTGACCTTTTTCTCTTCAAAAAGTATAATTTATTCATAAAATATCAAAAAGTGCATTTCAAATTTGACATTACAGAAAGTGCAATAGTATTCCACTTTTCTCTGGAATATTTTTCACTTTTGAGATGCCTCAATACAATTGTAATACATGTA
This sequence comes from Scyliorhinus canicula, assembly GCF_902713615.1. Taxonomy (NCBI): domain Eukaryota; kingdom Metazoa; phylum Chordata; class Chondrichthyes; order Carcharhiniformes; family Scyliorhinidae; genus Scyliorhinus; species Scyliorhinus canicula. The sequence goes on along the minus strand of NC_052158.1, from coordinate 65,903,364 downwards.
ATATTTGCTATATGCATTCAATGTCTGGCATACAGCCATTAGAGGGTCGACAAAGTTACCAGCCATCAAAGCACTAAGGCAGGCAGTCTTAAGCCTGTGGCCTTTCTCCATTGAACATTTGCAGTGGCTGCCCCAAGCTTTAATATGTCCCTCAGCAACTACATATACTATTTAACCTCTGTTCAATTTTCTAAAAATAGCAGAGAGAGCTCCACTGTCTCACCTCCACTCAACACAATGTGTCAGCCTCAGAACAGTATTCTCTATTCATGGTACTATTTTAAATTTAACAATCCATACCTGCTCCCAATAGAAAATCTCGCTCAGCAGGTTAGGCAGCATCTATGGAGAGTTTCAGGTAAAAATCCTGTCATCAGAGTCCCCGCTATTTTTATGCACCTTGGGATGAGACTGTCAATTATTTGTGCTGTGTGAACTGGATGGAAACGAGCTGAACTCATTTTAAACAGAAGCTGACCGACCAGCAAACTTTCAACTGAACTCTAACAAAGGTAGGTGAGGTAAAAGTGCGATGTCCTGAATATTACAAAGTCCACCTCACCGAATGTCTTGTGCTGATCATCATTCTCAAGCAGTCAGTCCAGTTTTACATTTTTCTGTTTTATTACCACTCGAGGCACCAACCTATTTCCACAATGCCGTGGATATATGACTCTCCACTTGATGTTGCTCTGAGCTAGTGCCACTTCTACTTTGCGAGCCCCAGCCACTGCTGCACTGCATGGGAGCTGCACCCACGACTTGCTCCATGTGCGAGCCATGCCCACGAATGCTCTGCCTGTGGGGGCCATTTCCTTGTGGTTATTGATATAGCAGCTTTGTGGTGTGTAATTTTAAGTGAGAGAAAGGCAGCACACTCTGGATCAGGGTATGGGGAAGTTGAACACGTTAAACATGCATTAGAAAAATGTAGCAATAAATTGAAAAAGTGGATAAAAAACCAGGAAATGGCTGCTCTTTTATTGTGGTCCTGAAGGGTTATTTACAGCGATGTCCTGATGCAACCTAGAAACTGGTACTGAATCTGCTCATCAGCTTTATAACTCTGAAAGTTGTGCAAAACCTGACAATCTCTTCTCTCTGTCTATTGAGCAGACATTAATACCATGGAATACTGTTACTGAGAAGTGATGTGCACTTCCCAGTGATTGTGGACATGATCAGCATTTCCATTAAACGTTGCGGTGACCTCTACTTTTTCTGATATCACAAAAGTTAGTTTCACTGAACCTCACATTGAGAAAAACAAAATTAATTAAAGCCAAAGGAGTCTTCACTGAGCCCCTCAGCACATTCCCCGACTTGATAAGAAATATAGGTAGCTCGGTTACATCGCAGTTGAAGGTAATCTGTACAGTTTTTGAGTCTTGGGGCTGTTGATCAGATATGTTTGCTGATCTCATTTGAGTTTTGACAGATCTCCGCTGGCTATTGTGGCCAGAGAGTTGCCATTGTGGACAATTTCGCATCAGAGGATGGAGCCCACCCCCGATGGCAGGTAATGTAGCCCTGCATCTTCTGTGGTGGAACTGCTTCCATACGGTCCTTGCGCAGATCTGCTTCCAAGGGGGTCAAACCTCCATCATGGAGCTTGGGATTACATCGTATTTGCAGGACAGAAACAGGCCATTTGGCCCAACCAGACCACGCCAGTGTTTATGTTCCACTTGAACACCCTTCCACATCTGAATCTACCAGCATTATCTCTATTTGCTGTTCACCCATATACGCCTGCAGCTCTAAGTGCATCTGTACTATTCAATTCAACCACTCCCTGTGCTAGCGACTTCCACATTCACACCATTCTATTGGAAAACCAGTTTCTTCTGAATTCCCAATTGAGTTTCTTGGTGACTATCTTATATTGATGACCTTTAGCTTTGCTCTTCCCCACAAATGTAACCATTCTCTTTCCATCTACACTATCAAAACCTTTCAAAATTTTAAATACCTCTATTAGATTACCACTCCGCCGCCTTGTTTCCAAGAGAAATGAGACCTAGCTTGTTATTCCTCTCCTAAGTATACTGCTGCACTTCTGTATCACCCATGCAAACCTTTTTTTGCACCTTCTCCCGTGCCTCTATATCTTACTTATAATATTGCGAGCAGAACTAGGGATACTCCAGGAGAGGGTCTGACCAAGGTGCAATACAGCTTTATTGTAACTTCCCTACTTTTCAATTCGGTTGCTCTAGGAATAAAGCCTAATGCTCCCCCCCCCCCCCCGTTGACCTGCGTCACTACTTTTAATGACTAGTGTATTTGTGCTGCCAGATTCTTTTGTTCCTCTACCCCAAGCAGATTCTTGCTTTATAAATAATATGCTACCGCCTTATTTTTCTTGCAAACGGATAATTATGTTGAAATTTATTTGCCAATTATATGCCCATTCTGCAAGTTTATTAATATCTTCTTGTAATTTATTTGCTCTCCTCCCCCAATTTAGTGTCACCTGCAAATTTAGACATTGTCTATTATATTCCACAGTCTATATTGTTAATATAAACGATGAACAACAGTGGGTACACCACTTCCTACCTTCTGCCACTCTTGAGTAACTACTCTTATTCTCTGCTTTCTGCCTGTATTGTGTGCTTGAACTAAACCTGTTGGTGCTGATCCCCGAGCCGATGTCCAGGCAGGCTGTTGTCTCATTGATGATCTTTTGACAAGAAATTTCTGATCTGCACCAGTGAGACATATTGTGCAAGCTAGAATATCTAGAATATTTATAAATCTCACTCCTCCATTAAGGGGAAAATAAAACTTGAATATTATTTATTGATTTGCTTACTGTGAGGACTAAGTTTTGCCATTTTGCCCAGTATTCTGGGCTATGCTGCAGCTGTGGTCTGCTTCCAGGTCTCCACCTAAGTCACTTTGATCAAAAATGGTATGAGAGCAGCCTGGAGAAGCACACCTTCCCACAATGGAAGTACCCAGTAGCTCCTAAACCATCAGACCTAAGTTGAGGAGCTTGGTTAATGTTGTGTATTAATGGAATGGAGACATTTTCATAACCTTCATTCATTTGAGGACGAGAGCTGTTTATTTGGTCGATGACAATAAATTTGGGACTTTGTTGAATTTAATTTATTGTGGTGGGTAAAATATTAATCATTTTAATTTTAATCTTGCTAATTTTCTCGTGATTCAATTAACCATGTTCTTAACAAAAATTGCTGTCTCTTGAGCTTTTGAGCCCAGTTAACTAACCCTGCTCTCTGCTGTTGATATGTCCAATGCAAAGTGTGGAGCTGGGCAGTTTATACCAGAAAGGGGGAGGGTCAATCTTTGGCCTGTGATGAGTGAGCTGATCTCAGGCTGGATGATGGTTGGGTCCAGTAATTATCCTTAAGCTCCTGAATTTGGGAGGAGCGAAACACTGATTGTTCCTGCCCTTGATTGCTGCCCAGTGACTCTTCCTGAGCAGCGGGAGGCTGAGGATAGTGGATGAAGACCGATCCGATTCCACTGTGATGTTGTCGCTGCCCCCCCCCAACCACCCACACACACACACACAGCTGAATAATCTTTTTGCAGTAGTTGCCGATGGCGAGGAAGAGAGGAGAGTTCTCCATTGGTTGGAGTCATATCTAGTCCAAAGGAAGATGGTTGTGTTTGCTGAGGGTCAATCATCATCTCAGTCCCATGACATTGCTGCTGCAGTTCCTCAGGGTAGTATCCAAAGCCCAGCCATCTTCAACTGCTTCATCAATGATCTTTCCTCCATCATATGGTCAGAAATGGGAATGTTTGCTGAAGATTGCACAACGTTCAGCACCATTCATGGCTCCTCGGATACTGAAGTATGTGTACAGCTGTCGCAAGACATGGACATTATCCAGGTTTTGGCTGATAAGTGCCAAGTAACATGCCACACAAATGCCAGGTGATGACCAACTTCAATAAGGGAAAATGTAACCATCTCTTTTTTTTTTTAAATTTAGAGTACCCAATTCATTTTTTTTCCCGATTAAGGGGCAATTTAGCATGGCCAATCCTCCTAGCTTGCACATCTTTTGGGTTGTGGGGACAAAACCCACGCAAACACGGGGAGAATGTGCAAACTCCACACAGACCTTGTCTCGGAGCCGGGTACAAGGCCGCAGTGCTATAACCATCTCTCTTTAATATTAAATGGCATTACCATTACTACAAACGTCCTGGAAGTTACCATTGACCAGAAACAAAAATGGATCAGCCATATAAACACTGTAGCTATAAGAGCAGGTCAGAGGCTGGAATTCTGCAGAGAATCTCTCACCTCCTGGCTCCTCAAAGTCTGTCCACCATGTACAAGGCACAAGTCAGGAGTGTAATGGAATACTCTTCACTTGCTTAGATGATTACAGTTCCAACAATACTCGAAGCTCAACATCATCCAGGATAAAGCAGCCAATTTGACTGGCACCCCATCCACCACCTTGAGCTTTCACTCCCTCCACCACTACCAATGCGTGGTGGCAACCGTGTGTACCATCTACAAGATGCATCACAGCAACTCATCCAGGCTTCGACAGCACCTTTCAAACACTCAATTCCTAACACCTAGAAGGACAAGGGCAGCAGATGCAAGGAAATACCACCACCTGCAAGTTCCCCCCGCCCCCAAGCCACACACCACCCTCACTTGAAACTATATCAAATTTCCTTCACTGTCACTGGGTCAAAATCCTGAAACTCCTTCTCTACCAACACATGGACTGCAGTGGTTCAAGAAGGCAGCTCATCACCACTGTCTCAAGATCAGTTAGAGATGGACAATAAATGTTGACATAGCCAGCGACCTCCACGTCCTGTAAGCAAATGAAAAAGAAAATTATGCCAAACAAGCAACAGAAGCTCAATGGCAGGTCTTCCTGGGTTGATTTAAGTGTGTGCTATGAAGCCTAATGGAGGCCACCCTTAAACTGTTATTTTACCTATACCTGGCATTTGTTGACACTAACAGTTCTTGGTGTATTGATTTAGGATTTATCCACAGGACTAAGAACAGGTCCCTCCAAAACTGGCTCAAAGCTCAAACGGGACAAAGCCGTGAGTAAGAAATATAAGTGCAAGTAGGCCTGTGGTGTCTTAGCTTTGAGGGCGTGGATATCAGGGCCAAAAGGCCACAAGCAACTCTGTGGGTGGTGGTTTGGGCTCCCCTGCTACACGTTGCCCTACCTGGTGCACATAACGAACAACCCAAGCCGGCAGTGGATTAATTGATTCTTCGTAGTTAATGATATAAATTTGTGAATTGAGGAAGAGTCTTCCCTCATTTTCTGAGGTGACCAGTTGGCGGTCATACAGCTTTAATCCCTAACTGCAGTCTTCTCACTTCAGGCTGTGATATTAAACCCCCCCGCCCCCACCCCAGCTAAATCTGGCCACAGCATAGGGCTGCTTCAACTTGCTTTCTATTTGTTGCTTATCTGTGAATCAACCTTAAGAAAATACACTTGAAATTGGTGCTGGTCACCCTCCAGTAAATCTGGTGAGTGCTGATGTGGGCTGAGAACACCAAAAGTATTGGCCCAATGTATGCATTGAGTGTTTAACCGCATTGACTGTACATAAACACAAATAGCTTTGAGTTTGTACATTCCTTAGTTGTGGAAGGATTTTCTGCATTGGCAGTTACTTCAGTGCCTGTGAATGGTCCAACTTATCCTCAAGAATACTGTGCTATGGAATGATGGGAGCATTTGTTTCCTGATTGGTAATGCAACAACAACTTGCATTTATGTAGCACCTTTAACTTAGTAAAACCTCCCACAGAGCCTTATTAAATCAAAACTTGATTCGATGCCACGGATGGAGACATTAGTAGAAATAAACCAAAGTTCAGTAAAAAAGGTAGGTTTTAAGGAGAATCTTAAAGTCGGAGATTAGGTTGGAGAGGTTTAGGGAGGGAATTCCAGACCTTGGGGCCTGGACAACAGACTGTGACAGCACAGCTGACAATGATGCAATGGAGTAAATTGGAAATGCACATGAGACTAGAATTGGGACAGAAATAGGACAATCTCAGCAGATCTGACAGCATCTGTGGAGAGACAACAGAGCTAACATGTCCAGTCTGGATGACTCTTCGTCAAAGCTCTGACAAATACTCATCCAGACTCGAAAGGTTAGCTCCCTTCTCTCTCCACAGATGCTGTCAGACCTGCTGAGATTGTCCAGCATTTTCTGTTATTGTTTCAGATTCCAGCATCTGCAGTAATTTGCTTTTATCTTGGGTTAGAATTGGGGGTTTGTAGCACAGGAGGAGATTTCAGAGATTGGGAAGCGCAAGGCCATGGAGGAGTGTGAAAACAAGGATGAAAATTTAAATGGAGCGGTTGCTGGACTGGGATATGATGTAGGTCTGAGACCATAGGGTGATGGATGAACGGAACGTGGTACGAGGTTGGATAAAGGCAGCAGTGTTTTGGTGCGTTCGGGTTTACAGAGAGTGCAATGTAGGAGGTTGTGCATTGGAATAGTAACATGCTATAACCAACCATAGCTTAAAGATTGTTCACATCATGAGGCATATGCTGTAATTGGCTTTTGCATCTCCAGGCTAGGGAGGAAAAACTCAACCATGGCTTAACTCCAAAGTGGTGTTTAATAATTCCTGCTAAATGGGTGAGTGCCTGTTAGGTGAAGAGAGCATTGGGCTGAGCTATCTTGTAAAGAAAAGATACTGAAGGGTTACCAGCTGTTGAATTGGGCCCTCATTGTAGGTCATTGCCTTAAGAAGAAGGAAAGAAAATGATCCTAATTTGTTGAAATGGCTGATATTTGCAGAACAAGCATTCTCTGCCTCAGCAGCAAATCTCAGTGGAAGAGAAAACCTCAAATTTCCCATATATACATAGAAAATAATGATCAGGTGCCACAAAGCTGAAGGCTCGCGTGACTAAGGATTTTTAACTGAGTGCCAGGCGCTACTGAAAATATGGAAAAGCATCAGGGTGACCGACACTTGGCATCATGAAGAGAGAATTAAAGTTAGACAGCTCTGGGATCATAGAAAAGAGTCAGAGTGGCGCAGCTGTCAGATTGAGGCAGAGTGAGGGACTGCGTTGGCACTGAGGAAACAATTGAAGAGCGTATCTGGTTAACATACAGTCTGAGATTGAGGACATTCACCCACCTCTGTCAATAAGATTGCGACAAGGACTGTGGACTCTCACTTGACTGAGGTAGTGGGTCTGAGCATCAAGCAGGGCAGCCTGGCATTTGGCTTGACAGGGAAACAGTTAACCGATCGAGCGTTTAGATTTTGTGCCACTGGTTGAAGTTTGGCAATTGGGAAGACAGGTGGAGAGGAAGCTGACAACATTGTGTAACATTGGCTTGGTAAGTATATGGCTAGTTCTAGAAATCTCTGTTAGCTGTGATGGTTGTTAATGGCCCACTAGGCCAGAAGCCCTCAATTGTTGAACCTGAACTCTTATTTCATTTCTGCGTGTGTTGGTTGAGCTGTTTTTGCATGATTGACAGTGGATAGAGGTTGTTTTATAAACATAAGGTTAATTTTGAATTTCACAGTATGAATTACGTACACCAGGATTGACCCTTCTCTTTCTGCTGGGTTAAATCCATAACGTATCTGGCACTTTAGTAACCGTGGGTAACTTCCACCTACCAAAGATGCCAATGCAAGGACCACAGATCCTCAATGAACTTCGTCGCATTAAGGAATGTACCTGTTTTAATGTTTTCTTGTTTTGGAATTTGTACTCATTTTATTGTTATGTGGTTCACAATCACATTGAATTTTACAACAACACAATTGATTCTGTGAGCATTCTGTTCAAGAGCATATTGTCCTGATCCAGCTTCCTGATCTCGTACAGACTACAAGCCTTTTACTGGAGTGAATCCTTAGATGCTGTATCATATATTTCAATTAATATTGTACAGAATAAACTATGAAATACAGTTTGGGTGCCTCTGGATTGCTTTCCTCTTTGTTTTGATGTTCCTGACAGTTTAACCACGACAGCGCGAGGAGTTCATGTACCCGTGGGGCTGACAGAAAAATGGGCTGACCTTTCGGGGCCCCAGCGAGGGCAGGCGGCAAGGCGGTGGGACTGAAAATGATGAGGCCAGTTGGTGCGCCAGTTTACTGACTCCTTTCTTGACATCGGCCCTGTGGTGATGTGCATCACTCCAAATACACAAGGGGTTACTGTAAATACATGTAGACTAGCTAGACACTAGAGGGAGCACCAGAGAGACACACACGCACTCAACCAATAGTTCAGTTAGATAGGACACGACCAATGGGCATTCACGATACACACAGAGGTGACACAACCACAGGAGGGCATTACACCAACCCATATATAAAGGATACCACACACATGATCTGCCTCTTTCCAGTGGAGACAGTCAGTGAGTACAGACACAGGGTTGATTCAATATCACTCCCACCACGTGGATTGTAGCAGACTGGTTCGTCAGTCTGAGTAGCTGTAGTAGGATTAGCAGTAGTGTTGAACCTGAGTAATAGAAGTGTAAATAGTTTAATAAACGTGTTGAAGTTATCTCCACATCTGAACCTTCCTTTGTCAAGTGCACCACAAGGAAGCCGTGTATGCCACACTTAGAGCATAACAAGACAGGCCCATGAACCAGATTGGCAGTTGGGTTTGAGTAAGTAACAGAGGCCCACTGGGGCTTTCCAGTCAGCCTCCAGTTTTCCAGTGAGACAGGGATTAACTACCTGCCGAAAGGCACCTCCCAACAGCAGGCTGGGGGTGCCATGCTCTCCAGGCAGGCTTAGAGACCAATAACTGCCTTGTAGAGGGGCTCCCACACACAGTGATGGCCTTGCTGTGTTCTCTTATCTTTTATTCAAATTCTTAAAAAGTAACCAAGGAGGCACCTTAATGAAGCACCATCTCAATTACTTACTCATTAGTGGAGCCAGTTGCATTGCTGAAGCTGGAAGGCCTTTGATTCAGTATCTGTCTCCTTGTAAATTTATGGGGATGCCATAGTTGAAATTCCAGGTGAATTAATGTTTCCACCCCAGCAGTGAGTTTGTGACCAGGAAATAACAATAATCTTTATTGTAACACATAGGCTTACATTAACACTGCAATGAAGTTACTGTGAAAAGCCTCTAGTCGGCGCATTCCTGCGCCTGTTCGGGTACATGGAGGGAGAATTCAGAATGTCCAAATTACTTAACAGCACATCTTTGGGACTTATGGGAGGAAACCGGAGCACACGGAGGAAACCCACACAGACACAGGGAGAATGTGGAACGTGCAGACTCCGCACAGTCAGTGGCCCAATCTGGGAATCGAACCTGGGACCCTGGTGCTGTGAAGCAACAGTATTCACCACTGTGCTACCATGCCACCCTGGAAACACCCCTGGCTCCGTTTTCCTATCCCCAAGGCAAAGTTTTGGCCCATGTTGTCTGCATTAGCGGTGCAGTGATCAGCCACATCTTTTCCCAGGGCCACCCACCTCAGTGTGGCAAAGCTAGCCCTCGCTGGGATGCAGGATCAGCTGTCAGGTGGAGAGTAGACACTCCCCAAAAGAAGTTGTCCCTTGAAGGGGAGCATTCGCTTGCTGTGTGCAAGCTGGAATGAGGGTGCCTTGCCTCTCCCTTTTCTCTGCACAGCATCTTTTCTGAGTTCATTGTAGGCAGTTTATAGAGGAACTACAGAATTCAGATCCTTAAGGTGAAAGATCACTGCTAACCTGCAGCTCTATCTATTGTGCTACAAACAGCAGCGCATACATCTCCAGTATGTTTACTCCGGAAGAACAAATTTTATAAAAGTATTGATTCGTACAAGCTCGGTGGGCTTTGTGACACATAAGACGGAATGGAACTCTAATTAATCTGGGATTTAGGTTTGGAGCCCTGATTGCTCGGCTTAAAGGAGCCAGGATACAGTAGAATCTGAACAAGGGCTTAACAGAGTGCTCAATAGCAGATGTGCAATGTGATGGGTCAATGGTTTACTGGCTACAATGACTGTGCTCCATTGTTTGTTTATATTCAGGCAGGTTTATTCTTCCACCAGCTCTGAATTTCCCACATTACAGCAACAGGCCTCCGCAGCGTGACTCTAATGCACTTGGAATTCAGAGGCTTAGTGTTGCCACAGGCACACCTACATGGCCTGGGCTAGTCATCGAGCACTGGAACATGTAGGCCTTAGAGGGGAAGGTGGTGTAGGGCAATGGTTATATTTGGGGGGGGGGAATAAAAGTTCAGAATTGCGCTTGGAAAGAATTTACATGAACCTATCATCGATTGTCAAAAAACAATCTGGGAACGAAATCTGTCATCCTCGCATGGTCTGGCCTATATGTGACTTGATGCACAGCAATTTGGTTGACTCCTAATCCTCATTCAGTTGTAACAAACTGCTACAAAACCTGAACCTGATGGACTGCAGCAGTTCAAGAAAGCGGCTCACCACCACCTTCTCAACAGAAATTAGGGATGGAATCGCTTCTCGGCCTTTTGGTAAGATGAGCGTGAGGCCCGGTGTAATGCCTGGATCTGGTATGTCTCCCTTGTGGGGACCATGAATTGGATTCGATTTGAATTGGATTTTGGAGCAGGCAAGGAGCTGGATTAGGGATTTGCCCCTGTCCACAATCTGAGCTCTGGCTTTGTAACTCTGATAAAGCAATTAAAAAATAAAAGAAATTGGGGATGGACAACAAATGCTAACCTTGTCGGGACTGTGGGCTGTGCTCTACAATGCTGCCCCTCGTCCTACTTTGGAGAAGTGCAGTCTAGAGGCCTTGCCAATGTTGACATTAAATGCAGATTTTCTTCAGTCTTTTAACTACTGCTGGAATTATGAGGCCACATTAGCATTGATCTTACTGATGTTTCTATGGTCATTTTCATGTATACAGGTGTTGGGAATCTCACCCATGCAGAAGCCATCACTTGGGGAATGGGGCGCTTTGGGGAGTCTCCGGATCTCTGAGGCAGCAGTGGAAGTGCTGCTGAACCCCATTCACCAGGGAATGAGAGACCCAGTTAGAACAGGAGCTGTGACTCTCCTGAAGGAATGCTGCCAGCCTCTGTAGAAAGTGATATCTTTGGCAGTGGGTGCCAACTCCACAACCCAGTGCACAGCAACATGGTACTGCGAGAGGTTGGATGATAGTAACAAGTAGAATAAGAGGAACGTTTTCAGAAGTAGACTGCACTAAACATGTCTGCAACTTAAACTCTGCTCCCTTAATCATCATTCTGAAAAATTAGTTGCTTGCCATCCATACCCAAGAGGTTTTTACCTTCACCACAAGTCTTCCCTGCAGGTGCTCCTTCAGTCACATTCACCTGTGTAGTCGCATTTCCAATAGCTTCATGTACTGTGTAATTGCTTCGCTGGTGTACCTTTAATGATCTCCATTACGATCTGACTGCTGACACTTCGATTTAACTTCATATCATTCCGTCTTTCTTCATTCTCCTCAGTAGTAAATATAACCAGAATGGAATTGGCCACAGGTGGTCGACCCCTCAACATCTGACCCTCTCTTGTTCCACTTTAGGAAGAACCCTTGAAGCACCTGGAGTATCAACCAACAAGAGGGAATTGGAGCTGGTGAAGTCGGAAGGCTGATGCCAGTTGCAGGTTTTTCCTGATATTTTCCTCCTTTTCCTTGTCATCCTTCGACACCCTGAAACTTTGTGTCACTCCATCCGTTGGAATTCATGTGAACTTTCTCAACAACCCAATCTAACCTCTTCCTCTCCATGTCCTACTCTGATATATTAAACCAATAGACCACCGAGGAGGCAGAAAGGCTACCAGGAACCTCCATTTCCAGCTGTGCCAGAATGTCATCGCACACCGTTAGTCACCCTTTCTTTAGTGTTTTGGGTTTTATTGCCCATGCTGTTTCTGTGATCCTTTAATTTATAATGTTGCTATTATGGTTAAACTCAGTTTAAAAGTGATCGAACTTTTATTTCTATTGTGCCACTTCACAACCTTGGCATGGCCCAAATTCTTTATAGTCAATTTGCAACTTTTGAAATGATGTGGAGATGCCGGCGTTGGACTGGGGTGAGCACAGTAAGAAGTCTTACAGCACCAGGTTAAAGTCCAACATGTTTGTTTCAAATACTAGCTTTCGGAGCACTGCTCCCTCCTCAGGTGACCTCCACAATAACAAGAGCCTTCTCCGGGCAACCAAGGAGACAAAGGCCAGAACTCCGGCCTCTTTCAACTCCTGCACTCCCGGATCCTCCGATACCCCAAATAACGCTATCCCCAACTCGATTTTACCCGAGTGTCCAAAGACCTTGGACATGACCTTTGCAAAGCCCTTCCAGAACTCAGCAAGCGCCGGGCACGCCCAGACATATGGGCGTGGTTTGCTGGGCTCCCTGAACACCTCACACATCTGTCCTCCACCTCAAAAAACGTACTCATCCTCGCCCCTGTCATATGCGCCCTGTGTAACACTTTAAACTGGATCAGGCTGATCCTGGCGCAAGATGAGGAGGAATTGACCCTGCCCATGGCGTCAACCCACAGGCCCTCATCCAGATCCTCACCCAGCTCCTCCTCCCATTTGCCCTTCAACTCCTCCACCGAGGCTTCCTTCGCCTCCTGCAGCTCCTGGTATATCTCCGAGATCTCACCCTCTCCGACCCACACACCCGAAATCACCCTGCCCTGTATCCTTCGGGCAGGCAGCAATGGAAATTCTCCTACCTGCTTCCTGACACACGCCCGAACCTGCATGTACCTGAAGGCAGCTCCTCCAACCTCTTTTCCTGGCCCCGCGGCATGCAGCACAAAGAGCTCGCTCTTCCCAACATTAAGCTTATACCCCGAGAAGTCTCCAAACTCCCTGAGGGTCTGCATAACCTCCCCCATCCCCTCCACCGGATCTGTAATATATAAAAGCAAATCATCCGCATATAGTAAGACGTGGTGCTCCTCCCCCCCCGCCGAACCAAACCCCCTCCAGCTTTAGATTCCCTCAGTGCCATGGCCAATGGCTCAATTGCCAAAGCAAACAGCAGGGGGGACAGGCGGCACCCCTGCCTCCTTCCACGATATAGTCTAAAGTACTCTGACCTCAACCGGTTCGTCGATACACTCGCCACCGGGGCCTGGTATAACAATTTAACCCACCCTGTGAACTCCTCCCCAAAGCCAAACCTACCCAGCACCTCCCACAGGTACTCCCACTCCATCCGGTCAAAGGCCTTCTCTGCGTCCGTGGCCGCCACCACTTCTGCATCCCTCCCCCCTCCGAGAGCATCATAATAAGAACATAAGAACTAGGAGCAGGAGTAGCCCAAATGGCCCCTCGAGCCTGCTCCACCATTCAACAAGATCATGGCTGATCTTTTGTGGACTCAGCTCCACTTTCCGGCCCGAACACCATAACCCTTAATCCCTTTATTCTTTAAAAAACTATCTATCTTTACCTTAAAAATATTTAATGAAGGAGCCTCAACTGCTGCACTGGGCAAGGAATTCCATAGATTCACAACCCTTTGGGTGAAGAAGTTCCTCCTAAACTCAGTCCTAAATCTACTTCCCCTTATTTTGAGGCTATGCCCCCTAGTTCTGTTTTCACCCGCCAGTGGAAACAACCTGCCCGCATCTATCCTATCTATTCCCTTCATAATTTTAAATGTTTCTATAAGATCCCCCCTCATCCTTCTAAATTCCAACGAGTACAGTCCCAGTCTACTCAACCTCTCCTTGTAATCCAACCCCTTCAACTCTGGGATTAACCTAGTGAATCTCCTCTGCACACTCTCCTGTGCCAGTATGTCCTTTCTCAAGTAAGGAGACCAGAACTGAACACAATACTCCAGGTGTGGCCTCACTAACGCCTTATACAATTGCAGCATAACCTCCCTAGTCTTAAACTCCATCCCTCTAGCAATGAAGGACAAAATTCCATTTGCCTTCTTAATCACCTGTTGCACATGTAAACCAACTTTCTGTGACTCATGCACTAGCACACCCAGGTCTCTCTGCACAGCAACATGCTTTAATATTTTATCATTTAAATAATAATCCCGTTTGCTGTTATTCCTACCAAAATGGATAACCTCACATTTGTCAACATTGTATTCCATCTGCCAGACCCTAGCCCATTCACTTAACCTATCCAAATCCCTCTGCAGACTTCCAGTATCCTCTGCACTTTTCGCTTTACCACTTATCTTAGTGTAATCTGCAAACTTGGACACATTGCCCTTGGTCCCCAACTCCAAATCATCTATGTAAATTGTGAACAATTGTGGGCCCAACACGGATCCCTGAGGGACACCACTAGCTACTGATTGCCAACCAGAGAAACACCCATTAATCCCCATTCTTTACTTTCTATTAATTAACCAATCCTCTATCCATGCTACTACTTTACCCTTAATGCCATGCATCTTTATCTTATGCAGCAACCTTTTGTGTGGCACCTTGTCAAAGGCTTTCTGGAAATCCAGATATACCACATGCATTGGCTCCCCGTTATCTACTGCACTGGTAATGTCCTCAAATAATTCCACTAAATTAGTTAGGCACGACCTGCCCTTTATGAACCCATATTGCGTCTGCCCAATGGGACAATTTCTATCCAGATGCCTCGCTATTTCTTCCTTGATGATAGATTCCAGCATCTACCCTACTACTGAAGTTAAGCTCACTGGCCTATAATTATCCGCTCTCTGCCTACCTCCTTTTTTAAACAGTGGTGTCACGTTTGCTAATTTCCCATCCACCGGGACCATCCCAGAGTCTAGTGAATTTTGGTAAATTATCACTTGTGCATTTGCAATTTCCCATGCCATCTCTTTTAGCACTCTGGGATGCATTCCATCAGGGCCAGGAGACTTGTCTACCTTTAGCTCCATTAGCTTGCCCATCACTACCTCCTTAGTGATAACAATCCTCTCAAGGTCCTCAACTGTCATAGCCTCATTTCTATCAGTCACTAGCATGTTATTTGTGTCTTCCACTGTGAAGAATGACCCAAAAAACCTGTTCAGTTCCTCAGCCATTTCCTCATCTCCCATTATTAAAACTCCCTTCTCATCCTCTAAAGGACCAATATTTATCTTAGCCACTCTTTTTTGTTTTATGTATTTGTAGAAACTTTTACTGTCTGTTTTTATATTCTGAGCAAGTTTACTCTCATAATCTATTTTACTCTTCTTTCTAGCTTTTTTAGTAGCTTTCTGTTGCCCCCTAAAGATTTCCCAGTCCTCTAGTCTCCCACTAATCTTTGCCACTTTGTATGCTTATCACATTTACATTCAAAAGCCTCCGCACATTTGCATTCAACTGCCTGCCCTTCACAAATCCCGTCTAATCCTCATGTATCACTCCTGGGACATAATCCTCAATCCTAGTGACCAGGACCTTCGCCAAAAACTTGGCATCCACATTAAGGAGTGAAATCGGCCTATACGAGCCACACTGCAGCGGGTCTTTGTCCTGCTTAAGAATAAGCAAGGTCAGATGTGAGGGTGTGGGTCTGGGTAGGGTGCTCTTTCAGAAGGTTGGTGCAGACTCGAAGGGCTGAATGGCCTCCATCTGCAATGTAGGAATTCTGTGGTTCTATGGTACACTGATGACACCCAGCGCTACATCACCACCATCTCTCTTGACCCCTCGAATGTCTCTAAATGATCAAATTTTGAGAAAACTGAATGAAGTTACCAGCTCCATTCATCCCTCTGACAATTATCTGAGGCTCAAAAGACTGTTCATAACCTCATTGTCATATTTGACTCCGATATGTTTCCCCCCCACCTATTTGGCATCATCACTAAGATCGCCCATTTCCACCTTTATAACATCACCCTAGGGTGGGATTTTCCACCACCCTCGTGGTGTGTTTTCTGCTGATGGAGGCTGCTCGCGCCAATGGCTGCTGAGGGAATTTTCCGTTCCTGTCGATGTCTATGCTGTTTTGCGTGGCTCCCCCATCACACTGCAGGGGAGGGGCTGAAGGTTCCTGCTGGTGGAAAGGGCTGCTCTGCACCTGCTCTGCACCTGCCTCAGCCCGTTTGCTGCTAAAACCTTCATCCAAACTTTCGTTGCCTGCAGACATGATTCTTCCAATGCACTTCAGATTGGTCTCCACCAACCTGGAACCATAAAGTTGAGGTAATCCAAAACTCTGCAGCCTTATCTTAACTCGCACCAAGTCCTGTTCCCCAATCACCCCTGTTCTCACAGAATCACAGAATCACAGAAATACAAATGCAGCAGAGGCCTTCGGCCCATCAAGACTGCCATGACACATGAAAAACAACTGGCCTACTACCTAATCCCCTTTACCAGCTCTTGGCCCATAGCCTTAAATATTATGGTGTGCCAAATGCTCGTCCAGGTACTTTTTAAAAGATATGAGGCAACCCACCTCTACACCGTCCCTGGCAGTGTGTTCCAGACCATCACCACCCTCTGGATAAAAAGGTTCCCCCACCGCACCCTAAACTTCCTGCCCCTCACATTGGTCTCCAGTTCCACAATCCTTTGTGATCTCTGTGTTCCTCTAATTCTGGCCTCTTGATATCCCCAAATTTAATCGTCCCACCACTGGAGGCTGTGACTTCGTCTGTTTAGGCCCCAAACTCTGGAATGCCCTTTCTGAACCTCTCTTCCTCTCTTTCCTGCATTAAGATGCTGTTTTAAGAGCTCTTTGGGCCTGTGCCGTGGGGGCACTCTTTTCCTTCCACCTTCGCCATGGAATTCACCATGGCGGAGGCGGAAGTGACCTCCTCCCCTGCGCATGCGCGGGGATGACGTCAGCAGCCGCTGACGCTCCGGCGCATGTGGAGACTTACGCCGGCCGGCGAAGTCCCTTCGGCCCCGGCTGGCATGGCGCCATAGGCCGTCCACGCCAGCTGGCGAAGCGCCAACCACTCTGGCGCGGGCCTAGCCCCTCAAGGTTAGGGCTTGGCACCTAAAGGTGCGGAGACTTCCGCACCTTTGGGGCGGGCTGATGCCGGAGTGGTTCACGCCACTCCACGGTGGGACACCCCCCCCCCCCCCCCCCCCCCCCCCCGGCCGGGTAGGGGAGAATCCCAGCCCTGACCTTTTACCTTCTCGCTTCCCACCATTCAGGGCCCCGATCATTCCTTCCAGATGATTTCATTATACTTCTTTCAGTTTAGTGCTGCTCATGAGGTGGACTTCTCTACATGGGGGAAACCAAATGCGGACTGGGTGACCGCGTTGTGGAACACCTCTGTTCACACAGGAAGCATGATTCTGAAGCTGTCATTTTGATTCTCCACCTTACTTCAACTCTGATATCTCTCTATCCTTGACCTTCTATGCCATTCCAATGAAGCTCAATTGAAGTCCGAGGAATAATGCCTCATCTTTCAATAACTACTTCACAAACTTGCGGACTCAACACTGAGCTCAACAATTTCAGACTGTAGCCATAGAACTCCTACAGTGCAGATGGAGGCCATTCAGCCAATCGAGTCTGCACCGACCCTCTGAAAGAGCAAAAGAGCACCCTACCTTGCCCCACTCCCACCCTATCCCCCAATGCTATCATTTATTCAGATAGCAACTTTTGATAATTCTGCTGTCATTTAAGCCTTCTTTCAATCCATTGTTGTTTCTTTACTTGTCTCATTACCACCCCTTTTGGCTTTGCACCATCATCAGTTTTGTCATTTAATCTCTCCTCCCTTCAACTCGATTGCAAACCTTCCATTTTATTATTTTTCTTCTCCCCCCCCCCCCCCCCACCCACCCACTTTTCTCTGCCTCTGGACTGCTTAAAACCTTTTATATTTTTAATCTTTAAGATCATCAACCTGAAATGTTAATTCTGTTTCTCTCTCCACAGATGCTGCCAGACCTGCTGAGTATTTCCAACATTTTTCTGTTTTTACCAGCATTTGCAATATTTTGCTTTTCTACGATGAGGCATTTAGTCAAATGTTTCTACAAAATCCATACACACACCATCCACCGTATTATTCTAACCACGTCTGTTATTTCATCAAAACTCGATCAAGTTAGTACAACACAACTTACCTCTAACAAATGTGTGCTTTAGTAGTCTGCACTTTTCCAAATATCAGTTCTTGTCTCTCAAAGTTTTCCCACCACCACATTAGGTTGACTGACCTGTTACTTATCAGGTTTATCACTCTCCCCTTTGTGAACAGGAGTGTAACATTTGTGATCCTCCAGAACTACCCCCGCCCCCCCCCCCTCCCTCCCTCCCCAATAATCCGAGGATAGTGATATTGTGACCTCAGGTTCTGCAATTTCTCAGAGGGAATGTACTTAAACGTGTCCATGTGTAAATGGGTATTGAGGAAACAACAATCTCCCAGCGTCTTGTCTCCGTTTATTGACAATTTGCCTGAAGTACAGCTTTTTACAGGGCCTGTGCAGGTCGTGAGCTATCATTCACTCCAGCCCTTCCCTCAGTAACCTAAGACGCATCCCATTCAAGCTGGATGACATTTCTACTTTGAGGACTGCCAACTTTTTAAGTACCTTCTCTTTAGCTATTTTTATCCAACCAACATTGTTACTGCCCCCAAACCCCTCCACTGCTATATTCAGTAGTAAATACTTATACAAAGTACACTCAATATCTTAGCCAAGCTGCCTGTCTCCACTTCAGTTCCTAATTAGTCCCAGGCTTCCTTTGATTACTTCTGTGTTTATATAAGGCTTTCCCTGAATGTGCACTGCTAATCTATTCTCATACTCTCACTTTACTCCTCATTCCTTTCTTTTTAGAGATTGACTGTTTCCTATGATGAGTTTGGTCAGTGTAGATCATATACTGAAGCATCTGGAGTAGGCCTTGAACTCAGCACCTCTGACTCTGAGGTGAGAGAGCTACCTCTGAGCCACGGTGTAATGTCATCGTGGGTTACACTTTGCCTTAACATTAAAGCCAGCACACACGGCAGGCAGCTGGTTGCTATGGTAATTTGGAACATTAATTGGTTTGCAAGGAATATAAATCGCTTCTCGGCCTTTTGGCTAAGATCAAGCGTAGCGCTTCTTGGCCTTTTGGCTAAGATGAACGTAGGATCATGTATAATGCCTGTTGTCTCTCTTGTGGAGACCATCAATTGGATTCAATTTGAATTGATTTTTGGTGCAGGCAAGGAGCTGAATTAGGGGTTCGCCCCTGTCCACACTCTGAGCTCTGGCTTTGTAACTCTGACAAAGTAATGGGTTAAAAAAAAAACAAGGCACATAATTCAGCACAACTTTGAATATTTTTCCTCATTGTGATTAGGAAGTCTAAAGGGCCAGATGTCAGTTAATTCACTCACGTATTTTAAAAAATTTTTTAGAATACACAATTATTATTTTTCCAATTAAGGGGCAATTTAGCATGGCCGATCCACCTACCCTGCACATTTTTTGGGTTGTGGGGGCGAAACCCACGCAAACATGGGGAGAATGTGCAAACTCCACACGGACAGTGACCCAGAGCCGGGATCGAACCTGGGACCTCGGCACCGTGAGGCTGTAGTGCTATCCACTTGCGCCACTGTGCTGCCCCACACCCATATTTAAGATAAACTGGTTAGTTGGATGGTATCTTGCCAGAGTCATTTCCATACAGCAGGAGCATACACATGAGGGCACATGTGCGATCACAGGAGCTCATGTATGTAGCAGGGATTCTCTTTTACCATCCCCACACCACAATATCATCATCTAGATACTGGACAGTAAGAGGTACGTTCCAGATCATAGGAAATGTGAGGAGTGATTAGTTTAACGATGTTTTCTAAAAGGGTGGAGAGCGAGGAGGAGTCCAGAACCTCCAGACCTTCAAATATGCAAAGGGGTGAAACAAGAGCAACTTCCAGGCAGTCCTGGACAAACTCCAAGAATTCTGCGAGGAACATACAAGAATAAAAGGTAAAAGAGGTGCCAAAACTCACCACGAGGTAGGCTTGCAGCAACGAACGGCGGATTTGATTTGCAGCCATCTTGGAAAAGCTGCTGCACATGCACAATTGCGAAAAGGGCCCCAAGTAAAGGAACAGCGATCTGAGCATGCGCGATCGCTTCCCACGCTCTCCATCACAAGCATCGTGACGTCAGAGGCCCCACACCATCCCCACTTAAAGGGGAAATGTCCCAAAACACAAAAAAAAATGTAAAGCCTCAAAACCAAATTCTTTCACCTGGAACGACAGCACAATGCCTGAAATTCGACCAGTAGCTGAAAGTAACCTCCGCAGAACCCTGCAACAAGCAGTTAGCATCGCCCAAAGAGATGGTACAGTCCTTGAAGACTATGACTCAGTCCTTGAATTCTTCTTTGGACATCGCAAGCCCAATGCCAGCTCCGACACAAAACGTGATGATATGGTCCTAGAAGACTACGACTCAGACGAAGATTTCATCTTGGGAGGTGGCTATCCCAATACCAAATCCGAACCGCAACTAGACGTGTTGTGCATTGAAGACCCCGACGACGAGTTCTTCGGATTGGGGAATCCTCAGCCCAGCACATATGACATCCCGACTCGTAAGTGCAGGATTATGCTGCAGCCTGACGCCAAGAGACAGAGAGCGGTAGAAGCCCACAGAGAGCGGCCTGCTGCCACTCAGAGAGTGGTCCACGCACCGCGAAGAGTCCCCGACTCCACACAGAAATTGATGAAAGACTCCACAGCGAGACCAATGCACGATTCGACACAGGGAATGCTGCAAGACTCCACAGAGACAGTGACACAAGCCTCCACAGTGAGCTCGTGGACAGACTCCATGTTTGAAGGAACGCAAGACTCCAGAGTGCAGTCCTTGCATGAACAAGACTATGAGGGTCTAGCAACCTCCTCTGAGCAACCAGCAGCAGACAATGCAAGTCTGCCATGTGCAAGTGAACAACAGAAAGACTATGACAGTCTGCCATGCTCAAGTGCACAGCAAGAAGACTATGTCAGTCTACCACTCTCCAGTGAACAAGAAGACTGACAGTCTACCCAGCTCAAGTGAACAACAAGAAGCCACTGAGGCTCTACCCACTGTATGTGCGACAAGTGACGACGGCATCCCACTTCCCATACAAGATGTGCAATGTGACAGACCTCAGCTAGTGTGTACAGAGGCACTCGACAATCACAGTGAGACTACTGGTGACTCCAGGGACACCACGTTACTTCAAACCTCATTCTCTCGAGCCTCTCCACAGGCAAATGCATTCCTGAACGTTTTGACTCCAGACGGGGAGCATCGACAAGCCAAAACTGACTCAGGTGAAACAGACCAGACTCCAGACGGGGAGCATTGACAAGCCAAAGCTGATTCAAGTAAGCCGAACATAACTCCAGACGGGGAGCGCAGTAAACTCAGTGATGGCACGCTCAAGGAAACAGCAGATGCCGCAAAGCACGCTGACACGAGTAACTGTGTGAAGAACTCGTATTATCCACAGAGTGTGGTCCTTGAGCGCAGCAAACATGGCAACAAAACCAACCAACACAACAACAACATCAAAGACAATAACGAGAAGCGTACCAAAGGCAACAACGTCGACAACAAGCACGACAAAAACAACACCAATGGAACTACAACTGGTACGACATGGTACAACTCTGCAAATGCGGGACACTGTTACTGCTCAGCTCAGTACAATGACATACCATAGCAGGACGATGCATCTTACCAATTCACATTTGTTACACTACCAACAGGCAACCTGGCTTTCAGGACAGATGCCATCCAGAATTGTTACCATCAGCATCGAAAAAACAAACAGACTCCAAATCAGTCAATGAAGTTATTTGAACACTTGAACACCTCCTGATGACCAAACACCAGGACACTGACGGCATTCACAGTGGAATAACAACATCACCATTGACACTTCCATACCAGACCATATAAATTCATGAACTATTGGACTCAACTTTTATTTTGTATTGTCTTATCCTCAAAGTCATCACAACTATTATTTGGTCTTGTATACTATTGTATAGTCATCACAGTCATCATAACTTGTACATAGCATCACTTATCTCCCTGTTTTTGTTCAATTTTCTTTAACACTGTACAGAAAATATGTAACATGAAAAAAGGGGGATGTGGTGATATGCATCACTGTAAATACACAAGGAGTTAATGTAAATACATGTAGACTAGATAGACACTAGAGGAAGCACCATGACACACATACATTTAACCAATAGGCCAGAAAGATAGGACACAACCAATGGCCATTCACGACACACACACAGGTGAAGCTACCACAGGAGGGCATTACACCAACCGATATATAAAAACACAGCACACATGATCTTCCTCTTTCCAGTGGAGACACTTAGTGAGTAGACAGGGTTGATTTGGAACACATCACACCCACCACGTGGATTGTAGCAGACTGGTTCGTCAGTCTGAGTAGCTATAGCAGGATTAACAGGAGAGTCGAATCCAAGTAGGAGAATTGTTAACAGTTTAATAAATGTGTTAAAGCTATCTCCAAGTCTGAACCTTCCTGTGTCAGAGTGCACATCAAGGAAGCAGCTTATGCTACGACAAGAGCATAACAAAACAGGGCTGAAACGACCAAAGTCTCCATCACCAATGGCAGGCGAAGAGTGTGCAGGAAAGCGAAAAACGGCGGAGAATGAGGACCAGATTGACGAGAGCTACCAAAATAAAAGCAAAATACTGCCGATGCTGTAAGTCTAAAATTAAAAACCAGAAAGTGCTGGACAAACTCAGCAGATCTGTCCACATCTGTGGAGCGAGAAACAGTGTTAACGTTTCGGGTCCCTATGGCTCTTCTACAGAACTTCCAAAGCACAGTCATTTGGACTTGAAACGTTAACTCTGTTTCTCGCTCTGCTGTTTTTTTCCAGCACTTTCTGTTTTTATGCCAAAAGTTGTTGCTGTGCCACAAGGGGGAAGTGACAATCTGAGTAGCACAAGGCAACCAAAACTGAATTAGTGCACAGAAAATCTTGCGCGTGGTTTACACCATCACTCTGGCAGGGTGGTGTTTGATAGTGGCAGCAAGATTGGCTCTACGGAGATCGGGCTCTGGGGTGACACCCCTCCTCACCATGGAAATATTAAGGGTATTGTCAGGATGCCAGGGGACAATGCCCAGCCTTGGCCCTCAACCCCCAAGGCCTCCAGCCACCTCTGTACCCCGGGTGGTCATCATGACTGGTTTTCCAAACCAGTAGTGATTTGTGCCGGCGTGACCTCACGCTGCCATGGGGGAGGATCCATTGTAGGCGGATGCTACAGGGTAAAGCCATTTTAAGTAAAGTTAATTTAATTAAATCAATGGAAATCGTTAATCACATCACCGGCAGGGTGTAGGGAAGATCTCAAACCGAGATCTCGCCAGCGGAAATCCCATTTTAGCCCCCTCGCGAGATTTAGTGGCCATAACCGGATTTATGCCCAGGGTGAAGACGGCTGCTAGATCATGACCCATGTTAATAGTTAAGAATAGATTTGATTTGTATTTGAAGGAAATAGAGGAAACCGGGTGGGGGCATGGAATTCCTGCTCCTGTGGGAAAGCAGGGACTGGTTGGGCTGAATCGCCTCCCACGCTGTAGTTATGTAGTTCTGTATATGACAACCCTCCATTGCAGAGCTTCAGGATTGATGGTATTAAAAATCAATGTTGCTTTCTGAGTTAATTTGATAATGTGTGAAACATCCTATAAGGTGTGCCTATCCATCAAACTAGAGCACCCCTAAACAAATTAGCAGCTCGCATTCCCTTCTATTCCAAGGAAGAACAATTTTAAGAAGTAGGTGGTCAGTGGGTGTACAATTGCGCCATTTTTAATTTGATAAAACAGGCCATGATATTGTATTTTTGGAATGGAAGCATCGCTGACAGAACTTTGCACCCATTTGAACCCGTGCCGAGGAGACTGTCCCATCTGCTGTCCATTAGTTACTAAGCCTGTGTCCTGGATTTTCTATAGACTGCACAGCCCCACTGTGTCCAAAAGGCAAAATGAGTTGTCAAATCTGGTTCACAGGAGGAAGTCATTCTAATGGTTCTCATCATTGTTTGATTAAGCTAAAAGAAATTGGTTTCTAGTCTGAAGTTATAATAACAAAATGTGATAACAAGCCACTCAATCACTGCCTTGTTTGTCTTTTAAGCCATGAGAAAATTTATTTTGTGTTAAAAGTGTAGTAAGTCTTCCCTATTTTCAACTTTTTTTTAACAAGGGGCCTGACCCAGTTGATAAAACCCTTCCTAATGCATTCTTGCCATATGAGCTAAGGCCTTATGTTCAGTCATGATTCGCTTCATTAGTATTTTGTTTGAAGAGGGAGCTCTTGGACATATGTCCATCTCTTTCATTTCTCACAAGCTCCCTTACTGTCTAGATAAAAGTTTCTTGACACCTGCTCGATCAGGATGATGTGTGAATCATTGCTGATTAAAAAGCAGCAAATGTGCAGCATTTTTAATTAAATAGTTAGCTTGTGTATTACACCTGCAGGGTGCTCAGGGTCTGGCTGGGTGTTGCACTATTAATTGTATTCCTAATATCTACACCTTATTCCAGAAGGTACCTGAGATTCACCATTGTGTTAAGTCAGTGATTTCTTTTGAAGCTTTCTCTTCTCACAGCAGAGGTCAGGCCTGGCAACCTCTGTTATCACCCTCCCTATTCACCACGTCATTCCAGTCAGTGATTGCTGGCAGGCTGTTTCAGTGTGGAAGGGATCAGTCTAGCCTGTTTCCATCCGATATTCACATACCGAAAACTTTCCTACAGGAGTAACTGGATAATGGTCAGGCGAGGAAATCCCTGTCTGCCAGCCAAGAAAGACAGACTTGTATTAATATAGCTTCGTTCACAGCATCTGATCATCCCAAAGCACTTTACAGCCAATGAAGTATTATTGTATTGTGGAGAAATGAGGCTATCAATTTGCGGACAGCAAGGTCCCAAAAACAGCAATGAGATAAACAACTTGCTTCACAGCGCCCGGGTTCAATTCCCGCTTGGGTCACTGGGCGGCGTCTGTACGTTCTCCCCGTGTCTGTGTGGGTTTCCTCCTGGGTGCTCCTGTTTCCTCCCACAAGTCCCAAAAGACGTGCTTGTTAGGTGAATTGGACATTCTGAATTCTCCCTCTGTGTATCTGAACAGGCGGCAGAATGTGGCGACTAGGGGCTTTTCACAGTAACTTCATTGCAGTGTTAATATAAGCCTACTTGTGACAATGAAGATTATTATTATTATTATTATTATTATTAATAACCAAAATGCATGGTTTTAAGTGCCATTAGTTATACGAGAGTTAAATATACTGGTGAGAGTTCAACCACTTTGCTTTGAAATAGTGGTGAGGACACTGTTTCACCCACCTGAGAGGAGAGCTTGCAAAGCTCCCTCTGAGCTATGCAGTCCTGCAGCAATTTGGAATGAACCACACAGGCGACTTACAAGTGGGTCCATATAAGACAGAGGCCATGAATGACTGCGCAAAAAAATGTAACGGTGCTGAGCATTGAAACATATCGGCTATGCACAGCAAAGATAATTTAGAGGGACACTGATAGACCAGACCTCTGTTTAACACCTCATCCAAAAGACGGTATTGCAGTGTCCCAACTGTGGTCCTTGTCAAGATGTGGGGATTGACCCTGCAATCGTCTAGTGTGTATGGCTCAGTAAGATAATTGTAGTTGTCTCAATATATGAAGCCATCAATGTCATAATATACATCAGTATATCATGGTGCAGACACACACTATTGGACACACACAGGAACCAATCAACATGTACAAACACCGCAGCCAATCACCAGTTAGGATACACAGACGGTTCCCGCTCATTCTGGGTGCTGCCTCTGAGTGTAACAAGAACTCATCCAGCCGAGCACAGACTCACACCACGTGCTGAGAGAATCAACTGGTTCGGACAAGGCTTAGGTCTCTAGTTTAAGTTAGCATCATTTAGACCCACAGTCATCGTGTGTTAGTTAGTTAGAAGTAGTTAATAAAATTGAGTTGAACCTTCATCAGTGTTGGAAGTGTCTGTTCATCTCTCAAGTCTACACTAGTCAACACTTCAATCAAGTGAGTCTGGTTATTGTTTAACATGAAGGCCTGACTTCTGGTAGCGGCCATGTCCGAATAGGTCGCGCACATGGCAGCTCCCGCCGAGATTGTACATTTGGGCCCTTTAACGGAGATGTAGCGGCACTTCGGCAGTGATTCCCGGCATGGGAAGAGACGCTGGAGAGGCTCCCCTCACTGCTGCATGGAGGGGACCAGGAGTGGGGCCGTGAAGAGAGCGATTGCGGGAAAGCAAGCGGAACGAGTCCGAGAAGACAAAATGGCAACCGGCGTGGACCAAGCAACGTGGGCCCAGTGGTCGAGGGAGCAGCAGGAGTTCCTAAGAAGCTGCTTCGCTGAGCTGAAAACGGAGATGCTGGCCCCTATGAAGGCCTCTATGGAAAAGATGGTGGAGACTCAGAATGTGCAGGAGAAGGCGATCAAAGAGGTGGAGAGGAAGGTATCCGAGAACGAGGATGAAATCCTGGGCCTGGCAGTCAGGGTGGAGGCGCAAGAGGCCCTACGCAAGAGATGGCAGAAGAGACTGGATGACCTCGAAAATAGGTCTAGGAGACAAAACCTGCGAATTCAGGGCCTCCCTGAAGGTGCAGAGGGGGCGGACGCGAGCACGTATGTGACTACAATGCTGGTGACGCTGATGGGCGCGGGGGCCTTCCTGCGGCTCTTGGAACTGGACGGGACGCACAGAGACCTCGCGAGGAAGCCTAGGGTGAACGAACCACCAAGGGCGATGGTGATAAGATTCCACTGCTTCACAGACCGGGAGCGTGTCCTGCGGTGGGCAAAGAAGGAGCAGAGCAGTAAGTGGGAGAACTGCGAGATTCGTATATACCAGGACCTGGGAGCTGAACTGGCTAAGAGGCATGCGGGATTCAATCGGGCTAAGGTGGCCCTCCACAACAAAGGGGTGAAGTTCGGGCTGCTGCATCCGGAGAGGTTTTGGGTAACGTACCAGGACAGGGTCCACTACTTCAATACGTCAGATGAGGCGTGAACATGAGGCTGTCCTCTAGCTCGTGGACTCGAGCTAGAGGACAGCTGCACGTGGGTGAAACGCCCTCGTGGGGATGTGTAACCGGGTGTTGGCCTAATATGATTGGTAGTAGAATTTAAGTTAACATAGACCACATTTGGAATATTGTGTGCAGTTCTGGTCACCTTATTATAGGAAGGATGTGGAAGCATTGGAAAGGGTGCAAAGGAGATTTACCAGGATGCTGCCTGGTTTGGAGGGTAGGTCTTATGAGAAAAGGTTGAGGGAGCTAGGGCTTTTCCCTTTGGAGCAGAGGAGGATGAGAGGCGACTTAATAGAGGTTTATAAGATGATGAGGGGGATAGATAGAGTGGACGTTCAGAGACTATTTCCTTGGGTGGATGTAGCTGTTACACGGGGGCATAACTGTAAGGGTCAGGGTGGGAGATATAGGAGGGATGGCCGAGGTAGGTTCTTTACTCAGAGAGTGGTTAGTTGTTCGCTTTTCTTTTTTGTTTTTTTCAGTGGGCGGGGTAACGCCCGGGATGTGTTTCTTGTTTCACGGGAAGAATTTGGATGGCTCTCGCTCTCTTACCCTGTGGGGCAGAGGAGGTTGGAGGGCCCGAAGGAGGAGACAACAGTAAGATTAGGGATAGAGGCGCGAGCAGCCGGGGTCAGCATGGGTCAGCTGACTTACGGAAGCTTAATGGGGGGGAAATCAGTGTTAAGAGGGGGCTTGATTGGGGGGTTGGGGATGGGGCACTGCTTTGCTGACTGAAGGGGAGCCAACTTTTGGGTACAGATGGAGAGTCGGGTTGGGGGGCCTCCAGCGGGAGGGCTTGAGCGAGCGGGGGGGCGTGGGCATGTAGCTGGCCGAAAAAGGGATATGGCTAGTCGGCAGGGGGGTGTCAACCCCCTGTCCAGGCTGATCACGTGGAATGTGAGAGGTCTGAACAGGCCGGTCAAGAGGGCCCATATTTTCTCGCACTTAAAGGGATTAACGGTGGACGTGGCCATACTACAGAGATGCATTTAAATCTCACTGACCAAAGGAGGTTAAGGAGGGGATGGGTGGGCCAGGTGTTCCTTTCGGGGCTAGACTCGAAGACCAGAGGGGTGGCAATTCTGGTTAGTAAACGGGTGGCATTCTAGGCAGGAAATATTGCGGCGGACAAGGGGGGCAGGTACATTATGGTGAGTGGTAAGCTACAGGGGGCCCGGGTGGTGTTAGTGAACGTCTATGGCCCGAATTGGGATGACGTGGAATTCATGAAGCGCCTGCTGGGTAAAATCCCGGACTTGGTGTCAAGTAATTTGATCATGGGTGGGGACTTCAACACAGTCCTGGATCCGGCACTAGAACGGTCTAAGTCCAGATCGGGAAAGAGACCGGCGGTGGCCAGGGCCCTGTGGGAGTTCATGGATCAGATGGGGGGGGGGGTGTGGACCCATGGAGATTCACGCGGCCAAGGGCGAAGGAGTTCTCTTGTTTCTCCCACGTTCACAAAGTGTACTCTCGGATTGACTTTTTTGTGTTGAGCAGGGCGTTAATCCTGAGAGTGGAGGGGGTCGAATATTCGACTATTGGGGTCTCGGACCATGCCCCGCACTGGGTAGATTTGGACTGGGGGCGGAGCGAGGGCAGCGCCCTCTCTGGAGACTGGATGTGGGACTGCTAGCAGATGAAGAGGTGTGTGGGCGGATAAGGAGGAGCATCCAAAACTATGTGGGAACGAATGACACAGGGGAGGTAACAGCAACAACGGTTTGGGAGGCTATGAAGGCAGTTATCAGAGGGGAATTAATCTCTTTTAGGTCCCATAGAGAGAAGGGAGAGGCTGGTGGGAGATACGCAGAGTAAACAGGAAGTACACTGAGGAGGGGCTGGGAGACCCCTGAGGAGGGGCTGCTAAAGGAGCGTCGGAGACTGCAGGCGGAGTTTGATCTGCTGACCACTGGGAAGGCGGAGGCACAGCTGAGGAAGTTGAAAGGGACAGTCTACGAGTATGGGGAGAAAGCAAGTAGGATGCTGGCGCACCAACTTCGCAGGAGAGAGGCAGCCAGGGATTTGGGGGAGTGAGGGGTATGGAAGGTAATACGGTCTAGGGCCCAGAGAAGATCAACAAAGTCTTCAAGGAGTTTTATTGTAAACTGTACGAGTCAGAGCCCCCGGTGGGAGGGGAAGGGATGAAGCAATTTATGGACCAGTTGACGTTCCCAAGGGTGGATGAGGATCTGGTGGAGGGACTGAGGGCCCCAATTGAGTTGTAGGAGATAGTTATGGGACTGGCAAGTATGCAGTCGGGCAAGGCCCCGGGCCCGGACGGCTTCCCTGTAGAATTCTACAAGAAATATTCGGAGCTGCTGAGCCCACTCCTGCTATGAACCTTTAACGAGGCAAAGGAGAGAGGGACCCTCCCCCCGACGATGTCGCAGGCATTGATCTCACTCATCCTGAGGAGGGAGAAGGATCCGCTTCATTGTGGGTCCTACAGGCCGATATCGCTCCTGAACGTGAATGCCAAACTGCTGGCTAAGATTTTGGCTACTAGAATAGAGGACAGTGTCCCGGGAGTGATTGATGAGGGTTGATCGAGGAGGATCAGACGGGTTTCGTCAAGGGCAGGCAATTGAAAACAAATGTGAGGAGGCTCCTAAACATTATCATGATGCCCTCAGAAGGAGGGGATGCAGAAGTAGTGGCTGCAATGGATGCAGAGAAAGCCTTTGACCGGGTGGAATGGGAGTACCTGTGGGAAGCATGAGGTAGGTTTGAATTCGGTGAGGGATTCATAGCGTGGATCAAGCTACTGTATCAGGCCCCCGTAGCGAACGGGCCCACGAACCGGCTGAGGTTGGAGTATTTTAGGACGAGGCAGGGGTGCCCCCTATCCCCGCTACTATTTACCCTGGCAATGAGCCATTGGCCATAGCGCTGAGGACTTCAAGGAACTGGAGGGGGCTGGTGCGGGGGGAGGAGGGGAGGAGCACTGGGTTTCGCTCTACGCAGACGACCTGCTATTGTATATTTCGGACCCGCTAGAGGGGATGGGGGAGGTCATGCGGATCCTAAGGGATTTTGGGAGCTTCTCCGGGTACAAGTTGAACGTGGGGAAAAGTGAGCTGTTTGTAATCCACGCTAGGGGTCAGGAGTAGAGACTGGGAGAGCTCCCGCTCAAGGTGGTGGAGAGGAGCTTTTGTTACCTCGGTATACAGGTGGCTAGGGACTGGGATTCCCTACACAGGCTCAATTTATCTCGGCTTGTAGAGCAGATGGAGGGAGATTTTAAAAGGAGGGACATGCTCCCGCTTTCCCTGGCGGGAAGGGTGCAGGCTGTGAAGATGACGGTTCTTCCCAGATTCCTGTTTGTTTTTCAGTGCCTTCCCATCTTCATCCCCAAATCCTCTTCAAGCGGGTGAACAGGATTATCACAGGATTTGTGTGGGCAAACAAGACTCCGCGAGCTAAGAGACTGTTTTTTGGAGCGCAGTCGGGGGGGGGGGGGGGGGGGGGGGGGGGGGGGGGGGGGGGGGGGGGGGGATGTTGGTGCTTCCGAACTTCTGTAGCTACTACTGGGCGGCTAATGTAGCCATGATTAGGAAATGGGTAATGGAGGAGGGGTTGGCGTGGGGGCGGCTAGAGGCGGCGTCATGCAAAGGCACCAGCCCAGGGGCACTAGTAACGGCACCGCTGCCGTTCTCACCGGCACGATACACCACAAGCCCAGTGGTGATGGCGGAGCTGAGGGTCTGGGGTCAGTGGGGAAGACACAGGAAGGAGGAGGGGGCCTCAGTTTGAACCCCGATACGGAACAATCATTGATTTGTACCGGGCAAGATAGACGGGGGGGGGGGGGGTTCAAAGCTGGAACAGGGCAGGCATTAGAAGGATGAGAGACCTGTTCATAGATGGGACTTTCCCTAGCTTGAAGGCGCTGGAGGAGAAATTCAGCCTGCCCCCTGGAAATGCCTTCAGATAGCTCCAAGTCCGCGACTTTCTCAAAAAACAGGTGGGGACATTTCCGTTGCTACCCCTTCATAGGATTCAGGACAGGGATATGTCTGGCATCTGGATAGGAGAGGGGAAGGTTTCGGACATCTACCAGGAGCTGCAGGAGGCGGAGGAAGCCTCAGGGGAGGAGTTGAAGGGCAAGTGGGAGGAGGAGCTGGATGAGGAGCTAGATGAGGGCCTGTGGGCTGATGCCCTGGGCAGGGTAAATTCCTCTTCATCATGTGCCAGGCTCAGCTTAATTCAGTTTAAGGTGAATCGGGCACACATGACGACTGCGAGAATGAGCAAGTTCTTTGGAGTAGAGGACAGCTGTGCGAGATGTTCAGGGAGTCCAGCGAACCATGTCCATATGTTCTGGGCATGATTGGTGCTTAAAGAATTCTGGCAGGGCTTTGCGAGGTCTATGTCCAGGATTTTGGACACGCAGGTGAAGCCGAGTCCAGAAATAGCGATCTTTGGGATGTCAGAGAATCCAGGAGTGCAGGAAGCGAAAGAGGCCGAGGTTTTGGCCTTTGTCTCCCTGGTAGCCCGGAGACGGATCTTGTTAATGTTAAGACTCGAAACCCTTGAGCGTGGAGACCTGGGTTAGTGACATGGCTGGGTTCCTCAGCCTAGAGCGAATAAAGTTTGCCTTGAGAGGGTCCTTGCTGGGGTTCACCCGTCGGTGGCAACCGTTCCTTGACTTTCCAAGAGAGCGTTAAAATGTCAGCAGCACCACCAATCGGGTGGTGGAGGCGGGGGGGGGGGGGGGGGGGGGGGGGGGCTTTGGTGGGGAACTGTTCATTTAATGCAGTGTTCTTCAAAGTCACGGGCACGACCTGCGGGTGGGTCGCGGGCAGGTGTCGGGAGGGTCGCGGAGCCGTTGCCCGTGGCACTCCCGATCGCGCAAATCCCCACGCAGCAGCCGGCTTTTCAAAACGGCGGCTGCAAGACACCGGGAACATGTTAAAAAACAAATTTGGCCGCATTGCGCATGCGCGCACTATGATCGGCGCGCATGCGCATTCCGTGAACATGTTTTTAAAAATTGGCCACATTGCACTTGCGCGCACGATGATCGGTGCGCATGCACAAATCGGGCACGCATGCGCAGTGCGACGCTATTTTTTAAACGGTTGCAGATTTTTGTTTTGTAAGTTCTGTAGTGGTATTTATTCATTTATTTTATTCATTTAATTTTTATTTTTTTCATTTATTTTATTCATTTAAATTTTTTTTGCAAGTTCGGGGGGGAGTTTATTTGATAAAATTTTACAGGAAAAAAATGCAGGACTTTGGACAGATGGAGACTCACTACTTTCCGACACCAGAAGGCTTGACCTTCATTCAACAGGTTCCATTGGAGGAGCGTGTACGAGGGCCAGAGGGACCTAAAACCATTTCCTCCATTTTTGTCAGTAGCAAACAACGTAAGAGAAAATGGTGGGTTGTGAAGGTCGGCCGGCGTGGGTCGCGAAGGTCGGCCGGCGTGGGTCGCGAAGGTCGGCCGGCGTGGGTCGCGAAGGTCGGCCGGCGTGGGTCGCGAAGGCCGGCCGGCGTGGGTCGTGAAGGCCGGCCGGCGTGGGTCGCGAAGGCCGGCCGGCGTGGGTCGCGAAGGTCGGCCGGCGTGGGTCGCGAAGGTCGGCCGGCGTGGGTCGCGACGGTTGGCTGGTTGATAAAAATGGGTCCCCGGAAAAAAAGTTTGAAGAACACTGATTTAATGTATATTCTCTTTTTGTATAATGATGACAGCCACCTAGTTTTGTTAAATATTTTTGTTTTATTTTTCTGTCATGGGTTATGTAAAAATTCTGTTTGAAAAAAGCTTTAATAAAAACAAATTTAAAAAAAAAACATGAAAGCCTGTACTTATCTCCCCTTTCAATTACTTACTGGTATAAAAGAGAATCCACACTGATCTGTTCTGATCTGATCGATGTTGCATGCGGAACTCACAAACGCTCACCCTACCCATGGTGTCCACAATTATTATGCTGTTAGGCCTTTGGGATCCTCAACACATTCCGTTGCTGAAGTGCCTGAAAGAATAAAGACCCTTTCCTGCAAAATGTTACTAATGCCTTTGGAGCTGAGGTCAGGTGACTATTCAGAGTAAATCACCAAGTTTGTAATCAGATTAAGAAGAAGAAATTGTGACCCGATTAAAACAGGTTGTCCAGCCGAATGTGACAGGGACCAAGCTGAATGGTCCCCCAGGGCACTCTGATCACATAACTGGCCGTCCCAAACCATCAATGACTTGGGAGAAACAGAAGGTCAGCAGCTGCCGCCCACAAAGTTGCAGCACTGCAGGACTCCGAGATCTATGAATCCGATGGAATGGGCTGAGGTAAGTGGAAGAAGCGTTCAAACCAGTGTGCAGTTCTAGCCGAGCCTAGCCTGGAATTCCACTCGACTGAATTCCTTCACATTCACTCTCTTTCTGTGGAATTCTTGATCGAGGCAGAACTAAAACGGATAAGCACAACATTTTCACGCTGTGCCTTTGACAGCATTCAGCTGTTTCATTAATTCACTGAGATCAATGCATTCAGGTCTTCTGAGAATGAGTGTAAAATGGGAATTAATATGGTTGGTTCGCATTATAATGGTTGTATGTCGGGAATGAGAGTTTGAAAAGAACAAATACTGAAAGGGAATGCATGTGAATGGCTGCAAGTATTTACTGACCAAGTTACCAGGATTAATGTCAGATCGAATTAAATCTGGTAGGCTGGAAGTCAATATTGTACAGTGCTGACGGGTTAACTGAGCATTGCTCAGCACGTTACTTAACATTTCCCCACAATTAAATCTTTCCCTGCAGCTGTGGTAAATGTGTGCATGGCAAGTTATCCAATGATGCAGCAGAGTCGACCTAATGAGCCTTTTAAACAGCTGAAACAGCAAAAAAGAAATCTCATGTTGCTACCAGCTATCTTTTTTGCCTTCTCGGTTCTTACGTCTGACAACAAACAAATGAAGCTTATGAATTACTCTGACACCAAGATAAAGACCCTCTGTTCAGCCTATAGTGAGATACCACCCCTGAGTGTCCTGTCTGCTCATTGGTCATGTCCTGATCTCTGTGTTGCTACCCCTTTCCCCAAAACTATCAAGTTTAATCTCTCTAGTTTCAAGCTCATCACCAGAGGCGGACTTACACTTTGTGGGGCCCCGCGTGCTCACCTCCATTTCTGCCCTTTCCATGATGTTACACCCTCCCGACCCCACCCACCCTTGCCCCACAGAATGCAAAAGTGCAAGCCACAAAAATACTCCAATTGATCCATGTTTTTAGTGCTGTATACGCACTGTATACGCCTGTATGAATAATTGTTGAATTGAAATCCAAGCTTACCTCTTGTTAAAAAAACGGTAAAGATGGTCAATATGGTAGGCAGCATGGTGGTGAAGTGGTTAGCACTGCTGCATCACAGCGCTGAGGACCAAGAGGTTTCTGAAAAAAAATCAGCCAGTTTCTAATTTCGGACATCCCATTTCTCTTTCCTCACACAAAATGGGATTTATGAAGACTTCCCTTTTTAAAATATTTTTTTTATTCTCCTTTTTCACATTTTCTCCCAAATTTACACCCAACAATATACAATAATCAGTAATAAATGTAATGTCAATCCCTATATCAATAACAACGATCCCATCTTCCCACCAAACCCCCAAACATTAGCCCGCATGTTAACGTAAACAAATGACAAAAAGGAATCCAGAATCACCCATGGTCACCATTAACACATCCAGTCCTTCTCCCTCCAACCCTCCCAGCCCCCAAACCCCCTGATGTTCGATGTGATCCAATTCTTGAAAGTGCATAATGAATAACGCCCATGAATTGTGGAACCCCTCCATCCTTCCCCTCAGTTCAAATTTGACCTTTTAAAGCATCAAGCATTCCAGTAGGTTCCCCCGCCACTCCCGTGCACGGAGTGGAGAGGTTGATCTCCACCCTAACAGGATCCGCCTTCGGGCGATCAACGAGGTGAAGGCTACAACATCTGCCTCCGCCCCCGTTTCCAACCCCGGCTGGTCCGACACCCCGAATATGGCCTTCCGAGGGCCCGGGACCTATGAAGACTTCTAAACTGCTTTTGGCCTCCAACCGCAAACACTTCTCTCAAATTTACCATATTACCTATGGTTTTTATTTTATTTAGAACAAAATATTCTAGCATACCCAGTGGAACACATTTTGGCCATAAGGCAATGCCTTCAGGGTAGGTTTCTTCCCTCACTTCAACAGAAGAATTAACAATATCTGTAGTTCCATTGCCATTTGAGAGTCCATTTCTTGGTCAACTTTTTCAAGCGTATCTCCGGAAATCGGCAAGCCAAGTCATCAAATAAGTTACCCATATTTTTGATGGATTAGAATGGATATGCAGTTGCTTCAAACGTTATAAAGTAAAATGACAAATTATATTTTTGCCTAGTTTCATCCTCTTGCCTTCAATCTTCTGAGTTTTTGGCAATTAGATTCATAGTGTTGCTTCATATTGCTAACAAATTTTGTGAATGAGCAGGCTTTTGCACAGTCAATCCCACGTTAGTTAATTTAACCTCTGCATAAATTGGATTAATCTTTTATCCATGAAGCTGTGATTCTGGATTTCAAAACAACCCTCACTCTACTCTTCTGCCCATTCCCTCATCACAAACTCTCTCTCCTTCCAAAATGCAACCTGCCTCACACTCCCTGCAATTCTGCAACCCTAGCTAACCACCCTCACGCAGTCTACTCCCCCATTTCCTCACAGTCTCCCGCTCCCCACCCCTCACACCCACCCAGTCTCACTAACTTCGCTTGCCTGGGTCTTCAAGGTAGCTTCCTGCTTCACTTGTCGTCTCCTCGTGCTGGTAAGGCTTGATTTGGCGCTTTGCTGTTGCTGGAGGAGGCCTTCCCTCCTCAGTCCTGGCTGGGTTGAGTCGTCACTTGCATGCTCCACTCGCTGCTTGATGGCTGCTGACCAGCTGGCTCATCATGGCTGGTGGCTGTCGCCCGGCGCCTCTCGCCTCACCTTGCTGTTGCTGACTGGCCAGCCATCAAACCTGGGTCGAGAAACGTGCCAGCTATGCCTTTTTTCACAAAACCAGGATCTTCTGCCGCTGCCTCTTTCTCTCCTCGCCTAGTCGTTTCTCGTTCCTCATGAGCACACGCCTCAACGATCGGAGAAATCTTTTCCCACTCTAAGAGAACTCGACCAATCAGAGTCTAATGTCACTCTGCATTCCCTGCTGATTAGCCTATCAGCAAATGAAGAGTTATCAGGTTCTGAGTGGTGCCAACAGACACCAACATTGGTCCGGGCCCTGTAGTGTGTCTCATTGTAATCCTGCCTCGCTAAATTTTTCTGAGCTCACCTTGCCCATGAGACCCAATTCTTCTCCCTCAACATCACCCAACTTCCATTGTTGGCCCCCCTTCTAGCTGGCAAGGTTCCCTCTTCTGTGCTCAACTCTTTCGAAACCCTTCTCATCATTCACTCAAAACTAATACCATCAATGCTTCTAGCTTGCAAGGCACCATGTTTCTCAGCACTCCTTTCCCATCCAATGTGTTGTCACTTCCTAAATCTCTGCCATCCCTCTCTCATCTCCATGTCTGAATCTCTTCAATCAGCTTACTGTTCCTAACACAGCACTGCAACAGCAATAACCAAAGTCACAATCCCAGGCATCCAGCACCCTGTTCTCGC
Organism: Scyliorhinus canicula; assembly: GCF_902713615.1. Classification (NCBI taxonomy): domain Eukaryota; kingdom Metazoa; phylum Chordata; class Chondrichthyes; order Carcharhiniformes; family Scyliorhinidae; genus Scyliorhinus; species Scyliorhinus canicula. Next base: position 65,866,625 of record NC_052158.1, on the reverse strand, counting down.
CGATCTCCCAGCTTCCTAAAGCTTTGTTCTTGCATTTAAATCTCTGCATGTCCTCTCCCATCTATACGGCAGCATGGTTGCACACTGTGGCTTCACAGCGCCAGGGTCACAGGTTCGATTCCCTGCTGCACATTCTCCCCGTGTCTGCGTGGGTTTCCTCCGGGTGCTCCGGTTTCCTCCCACAGTCCAAAGACGTGCAGGTTAGGTGGATTGGCCATGTTATATTGCCCTTAGTGTCCAAAAGGTTAGGAGGGGTGATTGGGTTATGGGGATATGGTGGAAGTGAGGGCTTAAGTGGGTCGGTGCAGACTTGATGGGCCAAATGGCCTCCTTCTGCACTGTATGTTCTATAATCGTCTGTGTCCCTCAAGCTCTCACTTCACCTGACCCCAGCCTTTTGGCGTTCTCCTTCCTCCATCCCATTATGGGTAACTGCTTGGTCAGCTGCCTAAGTGTGTATGGTCTGAGATTCACTCCTAAACCTCTCCTCATCTCCCGCTCCAGTGATACTTTGCTTAAAAACTAACTTCTCCAACTAAGCAGTTGGCCATTGCCCCCCTTCTTCGGTTTGCTGTCCATTTTTCTTTATGTCTATGTGAAGTGCCTTGTGCTGTTTGTCTATGAGATCACAACGCAAGTTAAAGTTGTTAGTGCAGTAACCAATATGTCTAAAGAATGAAATGATGGAGGAGATCCTGTGTCCAATTGATGGATATCGCTTCATCAGAGGCACTTTACACAGGAAGCATGGGAGAACCTAAGAGAACAGATCAATGCTGTGCTCAGGACAGCTGACACATTACTCAGAAACAAGCCAGCCCTGAATAAATCTGGCAACATTATTCTGTTGCATAGAATATTACAGCATAAATTGAGGGCATTCAGTCAATCAAGCCTGTGCCAATTCCAGAAGATACAAAATAGGAGCAGGAGTAGGCCATTCAGCCCTTTGAGCCTGCTCTGCTATTCAATATGATCATGGCTGATCCTCTATTTCAACACCATACAGCTGCACTCTCCACACGCCCCGTGGTACATTTAGAGTGTAGAAATCTATCTATTTCCTTCTTAAATATATTCAGTGATGTGGCCTCCACAGCCTTCTATGGTAGAGAATTGTACAGGGTCACCACCCTCTGAGTGAAGAGGTTTCTCCTCATCTCAGTGCTAAATGGTCTGGCCCGTATCCTGAGACTGTGATCCCTTGTTCTAGACCACCGCCCAGCCAGAGGAACCATCGGGTGGGATTCTCCGTTTCAGAGACCATGGGCTGGATTCTCCGATTTCCGGGCTATGTCCGGAGATCCGTGGCATTTTATGTCAAATAAAAATGGCGGCTACCAGGACCGGTCCTCCGATCGGTGAAGGGGTTGCAGCCTCACCACGTAAAACTCCTGGCGTCCACGGCAAAAGAAATGGCGGGAGAACTGCCAGGTCCGTGGCTGTGCATGCGCATGGCGACGGCCTGCAGCAGTCACGCCGTACAACATGGCGCCGGCCATGTGCGGACCCGACCTGCCAGATGGTGCCCCCTTCGGACACCCCCTCGCCACCCCCCCCACAGCCTCCCACCAGTCCCCCTGTCCATCGCCGAAGGCACCCCCCCCGGCCAGCAGCACAGCTCCCACCGGACTGTGGCGGCGCTGGACACAGTCGGCAGCTGCCACACCGGGTTCCCGGCCGCTGAGACCATACGTCCCCCGCGCGGTCAGGAACTCGGCCCATTGGGGGCGGAGGATCACGGGAGGGCCTTCGGCTGACGTCCTGAGGCCGTCCCAGTGGCGTACGGTGCGCTCCTCGGTGACACCGATTTGGAGGGGGCGGAGCATTCAAAAATAGACACCGCCCCCGCTCCAATCATTAAAAAGGGCTTCTCCGCCCGATCGACGATTACGAAATTATGGCTGGACAGGCCGGCAATCTCTCGGGTGTCCCAGGTGACGTGGTACCACCCTATGTGCTAACGCCGGGAATGATTTGGTGGTGTTCTACAACCACAGGAGCGGTGCCGGGTTTGGAACAATTCAGGATCCGTTGATGGGGCTAGCACTGGCACCAGGTGGAACAAGAACAACCCCAATGAAAAACGGTGTCCAATTCGCCAGGGTTGGGATTGGCACTCGAGAGGTTGACTAGCTGCAGATGCTGATAAGCACTCCATTCTGCAACACACACATTCAGTCCAGCCAACAAGATGGCAGCAAGGAGAGCGGCCGCCCCCCCGGTTTGTGGACGCGGAGCTCGAGTACCCTGTGGACACCGTGGAGAAGAGGCAGGGCATGCTGTTCCCCGATGTGGGAAGGAGTCTGCCACCCGCCGCCGTACACCAGGCCTGGGTGCAGGTGGCAGATGCTGTGGGTGCCATAGCCCCAACCACCGGGACCGGGCAGCAGTGCGGGAAAAAGCTGGACGGCTTCCTCAGGACGGCCAGGGTGAATAGCCAGCACCGTGTCCCTGGCATGAACCCCCGTCCCACACAACTGTAACACCCTGGGAGGGTGACCGAACCCTACCATGCCAACATTCAGCTCACACCTCACCCTGCACCACATGCCAGCGCCCATACCGCCCGCCATGTGCGGGTGCCCTGTTCACAAAGGACACCTACTGCCTGCATCCGACTGCCTAACACAGCATTTTCTGTGTCCCCCCCCATACCAGGAGATGGCGTGGCATAACTGCAGGGAAAGAGAAAACTGGAGGGGGTTCGCCAGACCTGCGGCTCCTCACCGTCACAGAGCAGGGGGCACTGCACCTGGTTAGTGGGCCCAAAGAGAGGGCAGTTGCCGAGGTGGAGGCCAGCATTGAGGCAGTAAGTGAGCCCCCGCTGAGTTGCAGTGCCCCAATGGCACGCACAGCACCACCCCCCACACCACACAACCACCCCCACACCACCCCAACCCGCGATCTACCCATGTGTCATGTCCGGCAGTGAGGCCGGCCCTTCTGGTATCCCCTGCCTCTGACCACAATCCCAGAGCATGTCGAGCGATGAAGTGGCACCAACCAAGCGACATGAGGTCCCAAAAGCCAGCCCGCGACACCCCAGAGTCTGGGGATGACACTGACTTTCCATCTCAGCTGTCTCCAACACCCTCCACCATCCCAGAGGCACACACCTTGGGTTGGGCATTATAGTGAAGAGGTGCGCACCACACGCATGCAGCAGTATATCAGGTCTCCACCCATGAGGGGGAAGATGGATGGACGGTGGCCCGACCCCATGGACTAGCTGCCGTCCTGTAGGGTCTTGGGCTTCTGGAACAGGCAGTCACCTCGATGCAGACAGAGCTGGGGACTACATGAAGGGTTGTCAGCAACTATCCAGTGCCTGCAGGCCGCGGTGCTCACCATGTGTGCCACCCAGGCCAACATTGCACGAGTGGCAACTGCAGCGGAGGCCTTGGGGTTGAAGATATCGACCATGGGTCAGCAGGTGCAAGGCCTGGGCACTCTGTGCAGGCAGTGTCTGAAGCATATGACAGGGCGGCCCTGTCACAGGGAGCGATGTATCAGAACCAGCTGGACATTGCAGCGGCACTCCAGAGCTTGGCCCAGTCACAACACGGGGAGTCCAAGGCATTGCCTGGGCGCTGACTGGCCTTAGTCAGTCACAGAGAGTATTGGCACACCCTCTGAGAGACATTCGAACGTTGAGACCCTGGTTGTGACGGGAGCGGGCATCCAGGACTGGCAGTGCCAGGTGGCAGGGCCAGATTCCCCTGGGCTCGCTCTCCCAAGGTGTAGCCCAAGGGCCTCCGGGCACCCTGAGGGAGAAGGTGGTGATGGGACCTGTGCCGGTAACCCAAGCACGGAAGGTGCTGGAATACCACAGCATCGCAGACTCCCCCCCCCCCCCCCCCCCCCCCCCCCCCCCCCCCCCACCTCCTACCCCTGGCATCTCCGATAGGCAGAATAGGGTGGGACCACATCACCTGGGTCACCTGAGAGGTTTCCGGCCTGTCCAGGCATGTTCGCTCCAGAGATCGGCCACCCAAGGGGTCTGAGGTTACAGGGCGGGAATCGCAGTAGGCCGCCTCCACCCCCGGTGTAACGCCTGGGGATCCACCTAGACAAAGTGCTGGGGCCCATAAGGGCAGAAATTAAGACACCAGTTAAGTTGGCATGGGTGCAGCACACAGGATAGCGTTAGGGGCTAGGGTACAATCCTGTAGAAATATGTTCACCTGTTCACAAACGTTCTCACTTGCCTTGGTGCCCTGTCAGAAGGGTGTGAAGGGCTGGGTTGGTTGCAGAGAAGGTGCTGAGTGTTGGGAGATGGGCTTCTGTTGAAGGTGGGCATGGGCCAGGGACCCCAGGTCAGCCACCGCTCACCGCCCCGGTACCCAGCTTCAACCCCACTCCCATCCCTCTACACCCCAACACCCGCCCATCGCCCCGTCCCTGCCTCCACCACCTCAGTGGTTCAGGTGGACCGTGTGATGGAATGGGCAGCTCACGTGCAGGGATCACCCAGGTGGACACCGGAAAGTGCTACTTACTGTGGTCAGGAGTCAGACATTGTGAAATGATGCAGAGCTCCAGAGCTCATCACAGAGCGGGTCGTCATCATCCTCCATCTCATGGACCAGGTCTGCTGTTACTGCCAACCCAGGGCCCGCACCGTGCAGTGAGGCAGGTGGGAATGAGTGGGGGGATTGCAGGTTTGCGGGGGGGGGGGGGGGGGAGGGGGTTGGTGTAGGGTGGGTGGACATGGGAGGGGGTGATTGGCTGGGGGTAGTCATGCTTGGAGAGTTGGGATATTAGACTGCTGTCAGCCAGGATTCTTGTCTACGAACCTGGGGCTGGTTTAGCACAGTGGGCTAAACAGCTGGCTTGTAATGCAGAACAAAGCCAGCAGCGCGGGTTCAATTCCCATACCAGCCTCCCTGAACAGGCGCCGAAATGTGGCGGCTAGGGGCTTTTCACAGTAACTTCATTGAAGCCTGCTTGTGACAATAAGCGATATTATTATTATTATTAGAGCATCTCATGCGCGCTGGCTCTGGCGTTCATCCCCCTCCTCCAGTACGACGTCCCTCTGCTGCACAATGTGGATGCAACAGGCCACCGCGACGTGGGAGGCTGTCCTAGCGCTATCCTGGAGGGCCCCTCTGGAGCGGTCCAGGCACCTGAACCGCATCGTCAGGATGCCGATGTACCTCTCGATCACGGACCTGGTCACGACATGGACATCATTGCAGTGGGTTTCCACATCAGTCTGTGACCTCCAGATAGGCATCATCAGTCATGACCGCAGCAGATAACCCCTGTCGCCCAAGAGCCAACCCCTCATCCAGAGGTGCGCTTGAAGGTGTCGGGAACCATTGAGTGCACCAGGATGAAGGCGTCTTGGACACTGCCTGGGTTTCGGATGCAGATATGCCTCTCATGGTCACACACCGACTGAACGTACATCGAGTGGAACCCCTTTTTGTTTATGAAGAATGGCCCCTCACACGCTGATACTCATAGGGGGCCGGGTGTCCTCCTCCATACCCCCATGGTTCCAGGTGTGCCATGATCCGGCAGATACGGCCACAATGCTCAGCCTGAGTCTTCGACGGTGGTCTGGCAGGGCCTCGTGAGACAGGTGCTGCCGGTACACACATCTCCTCCTCGGCCTGTTGGGTGGCTGGCTCTCTATTCTCACCGGCTGCGTCCTGTTCCTCTGGGCAAGCTCCACTGCTGCAGGGCCCTCCCTGAGCATCTCCTGCTCGTACAGCCTCAGTGCATCCCTCAAGGCTGAGGCGGCCAGGATGATGGCTACCATTCCTGGTTGGATTCCAAAATCCATTGCCTCTGAACCCAGCACCCATCCGTGCTGGTAGGGGTACCGGTGGCCAACACCACCCATGCCAGCTCCACTGCCCCCGTCCGGCGCCCCGCTGTAGGGGCTGATGTGGGCATTCCCCTTGGGTGGGTTGTGTGATGCCCTGCCGGCGGAGGCACCCGGTTGTGGGTGGGGAGATGGCGTTGGGGTTAGTGGGGTGGGGGAGGGTACGGTTGGTGTCACTCAACTCAACCACGGGCCATGGTGGGTGATCAGTGGGGAGAGCAGCTGCAATGGCTGTATGTGCCTGGACATTCTGGTCCAGGAGGACACCCCAGCCCCACGGCCCATCCCCTGGTCACTCCCCCACTATTCTATCCAAGGCAAGGGGGCTGCCCTGCCCTAACCCTGACCGCCCAGGGGCCTCTTATAACCCGGGAGAGGCCCTAGGTGCCGTTCTGCCTGGTCCACGTTTATCTGAACAGTACTGAACGCCGCCTGGCCGGGAATCCCCGGGGAGGCCGTTAGATGCCGGTGAGTAAGGGTCAACTCTGATGGGTGAAGTATTGATCATAGAAAAAGTTCCAGGGCACTAATAGAGGATGTTTGTCTCGTATATCACCGTCATCCAGTCAGTTTTAATCCTGGTGAATGGACCGACCTGCACTGGTGCTGTCCAACGCTGTAAGAGGCTGACAGACCTGTTGTCCATTTTCAGCAATATTGTGATTTAAATTCCGATTTCCAGCTTTCGCACCTTTTCTCTTTGACATTTTCTGGTGACAAAAAGTGTTTCTCAGGCAAGGCGGCGAGGTCCCAGGTTCGATCCCGGCTCTGGATCACTGTCCATGTGGACTTTCCATATTCTCCCCGTGTTTGCGTGGGTTTCGGCCCCACAACCCAAAGATGTGCAGGGTAGGTGGATTGGCCACGCTAGGTTGCCCCTTAATTGGAAAACAAATAATTGGCTACTCTAAATTTATTTAACAAACCATCCACCCTAAAGAGGGACAAGGATCAGAACTGGATAATAACAGGAAAGGTTCGGAGCCTGTTGTTGTGAATGGTAGCCATGATGTGGAGATGCCGGCGTTGGGCTGGGGTGAGCACAGTAAGAAGTCTTACAACACCAGGTTAAAGTCCAACAGGATTGTTTCAAACACGAGCTTTCGGGGCACCTGAGGAAGGAGCAGTGCTCCGAAAGCTCGTGTTTGAAACAAACCTGTTGGACTTTAACCTGGTGTTGTAAGACTTCTTACTTTGTTGTGAATGGTGTGTTTGCATTGCCACGGAAACAGTGTGATTGCTCCAGGGTGACACAACTGCTTCCTTTTCATGGAACTTATTTCTGAAAGAACATGGCCAGCATGTGCTGACCAGCTGGACTCCCAACTCAACCACTCAGTGTCAAATCTTTCCGTGGAACCTTGGCTTGGAAATTAATGGAAAATATTATCTTTGAAGAGATAACATTTACTGTTGTGGTTTGCTTGGCTTCTAGCTCATTGTGTGCTAGGGTTTACAAATGTACACTTGTTCAATAATCTCTGTGGTAAGTAGAATTAGATAAACTGACAATCCCACTAAACCAAGATTAAAAGGGGGTCAATTGTATCGTTGTGACATTTTAATGTGATACGCCTCCAGCATTGTCAGTGTATTGCTGCTGGACACTGCTCCAGTCCCAGAGATATCAACCACAGCAGAATTGGAGCATTGCTGTAATCCAAATCAGTGCGCCTGTGAGTAGGAGGGTGGGGGCGAGTGATGCCTGTGAGGGGGGGAGAGTGCCATGTGCCCCAAAGCCTGGGAGCAGGGGAGGAGGGAGGGGGTTGCCCCAATTCTTGTGGGGGGTCCTCCGTGTTTGTAGGGGGATTGAGGGGGATGTTTGAGAATCGGAGGATTCCTCTGCAATGGGAGGCTTAGGGTAGAGTTTTGTCAGTATCAGTTTCCGACTGAAAACCGGCGTCTCTCCAGAAGCGAAGCCGACTTTTCACTCCAGATTTTCTGACACTCTGGGGCGTGGTTTGCGCTGTCACTCTGGCGGGGCAGGGCCTGATAGAGTCGGCAAGGCCGGCTCTGCAGAGATCGGGCCGCCATATTTAAAGGGCCCCCCAGCATTTAAAACAATCTCCCCCCCCCCCCCCCCCCCCAACCCTCCTACAGACACGGAGGACCCCCCTCCCCTTCCACAAGCATTTGGGCAATCCCGAATTGGGGCATGTCTCTTTACCCCCTCACAGGCATCATTTCCCCCCCCACCCCCTTACTCAAAGGTGCGTTGATTTGGATGACAGCAATGCTCCACCCCCCATGGATACGGGGACCTGTCCCCCATAAGCAAGAAGAAACTTGCCCTGCAAGTACTGAGGCAGCTTCCCTCTCAACAATCACGGGACAACCTCCCCCCCCCCCCCCCCAATGGATGCGGGGAAATGCTCCCCCACAAGCACTGAGATAACCCCCCCCCCCCCCCCTCCCCACAAACACCAGGGCAAACTCCTGCATAGATATGGGATAACCCCCCCCCCCACAAGTACTGAGCTCCCCCCACCAAACAATGGATTAAACTTTCCCGCTATTGTGTTCTTTGTTTTACTTCTTTCAGGATGTGAAGGTTGTAGTGTTAACAAAGAACAGAAAGCAGTGTTTAACAAACAAAGCTAATTTATTACATTACACTCAATTAGATTCAAACATATTATGAAGGAATTAGTTCAATAAAGATTACACTACACATCTACAATACTAAACTGTGCTATAAGTTGAGCTATCTCACACCTATTCTGTCTCTATTTCTCTTGCTCTTTCCTAGTCTCTCCCAGAAGTCAAGGAAGCATGTGACATTTATATGGTTGCTCTATAGCACCATCTAGTGATTACAGTAGTAACATTACATTAACCTTTTATGTACTCTGCAATATCCACATATTGTGACACCCATATATACTGGCAACAACATAATGGGACCATCCCACCGCACCCTTCGCCCCCTCAATGGAGCTGCCCAAACGGCTTGCCCCTGCCACCCTGACCAACGCTATTTTCACCAACAGTGAATATTGGCAGAAAATTCCCCACCCCAGCAGATTTTTGAAAATTCCATTCCCGACAGACTGGAAGTTAGCAAATATACCACGCAATATTCAGGAAAGGGGGGAGAGCGTGGCACTGCATCCAGCATGAATCCACCTTCTGTAGAAAGAAGAAACATTCAGAAAAAGCAGAAAAATAATAACAATAATCTTTATTAGTAGGCTCACATTAACACTGCAAAGAAGTTTCTGTGAAAATCCCCTAGTCGCCACACTCCGGCGCCTGTTCAATTCACCACAGCACTTCTTTCGAGACTTGTGGGAGGAAACCGGAGCACCCGGAGGAAACCAACGCAGACACAGGGAGAATGTGCAGAGTCCGCACAGACAGTGACCCAAACTGGAATCGAACCCAGGTCCCCGGCGATGTGAAGCAACAGTGCTAACCACTGTGCCTCCCATATCAAATAGATCTTGGCATGGGGGCTGTGTCGACAAAGCGGAGCCTCTCCTCCGACTGCTCATCAACACATGGGCCAAGATTTTAACTCCCTCAAAACTTACTCACTTGCACAGAGTTTAAATTAGGCGCATGGTCTCATAATCAAAAGATGCTGTTTAGAAACTGGGCGGCAACTGATTTGCATACTCTGGGTGAGCTAGTTAACTGCTTGGGTAAGTCCCTATACGTACACCTGGCAATGCGCAAAGATCACATCACAACATGTTATGCAAAAAAAAATTTAAGATCAGTACTTTCACTTTAACTAAACTGCATAATTACCGAGGGCTTGGTGCTTTTATGTTCTTGATAACTATCAACTATCTTATTTTGAACCTGCTCTTTTCTCTCTCTACTCATTCCAGTTTCTCCCTCTATCTGTTCTTCCCTCTCTACCGTTTTCACTTTCTTTCTCTCTCTGTACTTCTCTCATGCTGTTCTTTTCATTTTAACCCTTTATCTGTTTTAGAAACATAGAAAGGAAATGAAAAAAAAAATAGGAGAAGGAGGAAGCCATTTGGCCCTTCAAGCCCGCTCCGCCATTCATTGTGATCCTGGCTGATCATCCAACTCAATAGTCTAATCCCGATTTCCCCCATATCCTTTGATCCCCTTCACCCTAAGTGCTATATCTAACTGCTTCTTGAAACCATACAATGTTTTGGACCTAATCACTTCCTGTGGTAACAAATTCCACAGGCTCACCACTCTCTGGGTGAAGAAATTTCTCCTAATCTCTGTCCTAAATGGTCTATCCCATATCCTCAGACTGTGACCCCTGGTTCTGGACACCCCCACCATCGGGAACATACTTCCTGCATCAACCCTGTCCAGTCCTGTTAGGATTTTATAGGTGTCTATGAAATCCCCTCCTCATTCTTTCAAACTCCACGGAATACAATCCTAACTGATTCAATTTCTCCTCGTGCACCAGTCCTGCCATCCCAGGAATAAGTCTGGTAAACCTTCGCTGCACTCCATCGAGAGCTAGAACATCCTTCCTCAGGTAAGGAGACCAAAACTGCACACAATATTCCAGGTGTGGTCTCACCAGGGCCCTGTATAATTGCAGCCAGACATCCCTGCTCCTGCACCCCCGAATCCTCTCGCAATGAAGGCCAACATACCATTTGCCTTCTTTACCGTCTGCTACACCTGCATGCTTACCTTCAGTGACTGGTGTACGAGGACACCCTGGTCTCATTGCACGTTTACTCTGCTCTCTCTCTCTCTGTTCCTCTTTCTCCCTATCTGCTTCTTTAAATCTCTACACATTCACCTCTACCTCTATCCATTTCTCTCTCGCTATGCATTCCTGTTCTGTCTCTATTCACTCCTTTCTCTCCCTGTACCTGCTCCTCTTTCTCATGACCTGTTGCTTAATCTTGCTACCTTTTCCTCCCTACCGCTATTTGTTCATTTCAGTCTACCCATTCCTCTCTCTCAGATTCCTCTCTCACTCTATCATTCTTTTCTCTCTCTATTCACTCCTCTTTCTCTCTACGGATTCTACTTTCTCCCTTTACCCCGTCCTCTCTTTCTCTCCCTGCTCTTTTTTCTCTCTTTCACCACGCCTCTTTTTCTCTCGCAACTTTCTCTCTGAATAAGGTGCATTTACCGATGGACAGGTCCCAATCTCCGGGTATGAAGTGAACAATATTGGTCGGGGAATCGGTAGTACTTTGGTCATGCTACATTCCTGTTCATTTTGCCGAAAGCTCAATTTTACAGTGATTTTAATCATACAGCAAAAGGTGGCCAGCTAGTGAATCGGTGCAAAGGAGGTCAAAAGAGCTTTATGACATTCTATCGACACCTTGTTTACTCACCTAAACAATGTTGTCATTGACTCCCATGAATAATTCCCATCAGCATGAGATGGCCCTGCAATTTTATATGTTGGTAGAATTTTCAAAACTGAAGGGATTAGAGATGTCTCCATGTGGCCCTCTGTGCTACTCCACTCCCTAAAAGAATAGAAAAGTACTCCATTTTCTCAAAGTGCAGCTTCTTGTTGAGAGGCCTTTAAATCCCAACTAATCTGTCTAGATTGAGACTAAAAGGCAAACACATTGTCACAAATGCAAAGTTTATCCGATATTTACGTTTTAAAACATCTCTTTAAATTAAGATAAAATGGCAAGAGCCGTGAGGTAACTCCCCAGGTGACCTGGTTACCATGGGGATAGGGGGACCCAGGCTGAGACTAGCTGAGGGCAAAGTGTAAAATGTTCACACCTGAAGACAAAGGAAAGAATAACTGGGCCAACAGTTGAAAGACCTTCGGTCCCACAGAGAGACAAACGACTGCAGCTAGTGTGGTCAGTGGAGAGGAGCATGCTGCTTTTCTGGGAACCGCAAATGCACCTTATTGAGAGAGAAAGTTGAAAGAGAAAAAGAGGCATGGTGAAAGAGAGAACAACGAGCAGGGAGAGAAAGAGAGGACGGGATAGAGGGAGAAAGTAGAATCTGTAGGTTCCAGAGGGAAGACGGTCTCTGGTTGAAGAGACGCATCCTGTGGCAATCTGAGGAATTCAGAATATTTGCCCTGGCAAGACTGTGGGGAGAAATGACCAGAATGGATCACACTCTTGTTAGTTGGTTTGGAAATTCTCTGCAAACTGAGGGAAGGATCTTTTGGCGGTCCCTCAACAGTTTCGAATTGATGAAATGGGGAGACAAGAATCCTTTGGAAGTGGTGAGTGGCTGTGGATGACCTCTTATAATGATTCTAATTGTGTAGAGAGTGCGTTGTAGGTTGTAGGTAAGCAGCATGGGGCTATATATTAAAGCATCATTAATGGTTAACTTCCCTGAAGTTTAAGAGTATCAGTTGTTTACTACGTAATGTTTAGTCAAGGTTGCTTTTGGTTGTTTGTTACAGTAAAAGTTTTAAAACTTGAAATCTCGTCATGCAATTTCTTTAACTCGGTCTCAGGGAATTCAGATCATGGAATTCAGATTCTCTGGTTCCCCTGCTGCGTGTTTCTCGGCGGCGTACCGTTCACTGGCGGCGAGATTTTGTCTTCCCGCCGCTTGTCAATGGAATTTCCCATTGAAGCCAGCCTGCACCACCGGCGGGAAAAGTGAATTGCAACAACCGGAGAGTTTCGGTCCTCTTGTTTAAAGTTATCTGTCTCAAAGGGATTGTAACAACATCTAACGCTCTTTAGTTTTAGTGGTAGGTCCATTTAGTCCAATGACGGACAGTGCTTTCTATCTTACAGGATGAATTAAGGTTCAGTATAAATAATATTCTGTTTGTTCAATATAGTGTTGGCGAGAATTTCCTCAGAATTTCTGTCACCCCATCACTGTAAGCTCACCGAAAGCCACACATAGGTGTGTAAACAAGGATTCCATCACATTTACATCAAGGAAGCTGGAACAGCTCGAAGGAACATCTGGATCCGAATGTAAAATAACTTTGCCCGCCTGTTTATAATTGGCCTTGTCCCATTGAAGGGATCATCATTCTGCCTTCAGGAAGTTAGGAGTAAAAATCAGTACAGGAGTAAAGAAGTGTTGCTACAGTTGTACAGTATCAAGGTGAGACCACACCTAGCATTTTTGTTCTCCTTACCTAAGGGAGGATATTTGCCATTGAGGGAATGCAATGAACGTTCATGTGTCTGATATCTGGGATGTCGGGATGGTCCTTTGAGGCGAGATTGAGGAGACTGGACCTATATTCCTTAGAGTTTAGAAGATAGAAGGACGGAGCAGCTGGTCCCTTTCATTGAAGGGTCAGTTATGAGGGGTCAGAAGTTCAAGGTGAGGTCAGGAGGTTTAGGGGGTAGTTTGAGGAAAAACATTTTTGCCCAGAGGGCTGTGAGTGTCTGGAATGTGCTGCCTGGGAGGGTGGTAGAGGCGGGCTGCCTCACATCCTTTAAAAAGTACCTGAATGAGCACTTAACACGCCATAACATTCAAGGCTATGGGCCGTGCTGGCAAATAGGATTAGGTGGGCAGGTCAGGTGTCTTTCATGCATCAATGCAGACCCGATGGGCAGATTCTTCTGCACTGTATTATTCTGTGATTCTGTGACCTCATTGAGACATGCAAAATTCTTACAGGGCTCGAAAGGGGAGATGTTTCCCTTTGGCTGGGAAAACCAGGGGATAGCCTCACAATTAAATGCGCTTCTGGAAAAAGGATTGAGATTTTGTTTCAAAAGGGGAGCAGATAATTTAACCCAACTGCTTTTCTATCCCTGACAAAACTTTGACTAGAAACTGGTTTGTGGCAAACTTGGATGTGAACCCAGTGGTAAATACACTGACACACAGGCAGGAAAGCCATCACCAAGGTAGGACAACCATGCTTAGGATACTTGTTACAGGTTGGTAGTTGCAATGAAGAAGACAGTCATCAATAGTATCTAACTCCTGTTACAGCGAGTGCCACTGGCTAACAGTATATCCCCTATTCCAGTGAGTGCCACTGGCTAACAGTATATCCCCTATTCCAGTGAGGGCCACTGGCTGACAGTATATCCCCTATTCCAGTGAGGGCCACTGGCTGACAGTATATTCCCTATTCCAGTGAGGGCCACTGGCTGACAGTATATTCCCTATTCCAGTGAGGGCCACTGGCTGACAGTATATCCCCATTCCAGTGAGGGCCACTGGCTGACAGTATATTCCCTATTCCAGTGAGGGCCACTGGCTGACAGTATATTCCCTATTCCAGTGAGGGCCGCTGGCTGACAGTATATCCCCTATTCCAGTGAGGGCCACTGGCTGACAGTATATCTCCTATTCCAGTGAGGGCCACTGGCTGACAGTATATTCCCTATTCCAGTGAGGGCCACTGGCTGACAGTATATTCCCTATTCCAGTGAGGGCCACTGGCTGACAGTATATCTCCTATTCCAGTGAGGGCCACTGGCTGACAGTATATTCCCTATTCCAGTGAGGGCCACTGGCTAACAGTATATCTATTCCAGTGAGGGCCATTGGCTGACAGTATATCCCCTATTCCAGTGAGGGCCACTGACTGACAGTATATCCCCTATTCCAGTGAGGGCCACTGGCTGACAGTATATCCCTATTCCAGTGAGGGGCCACTGGCTGACAGTATATTCCCTATTCCAGTGAGGGCCACTGGCTGACAGTATATCCCTATTCCAGTGAGGGCCACTGGCTGACAGTATATCCCCTATTCCAGTGAGGGGTACTGGCTGACAGTATATCCCCTATTCCAGTGAGGGCCACTGGCTGACAGTATATCCCCTATTCCAGTGAGGGGTACTGGCTGACAGTATATTCCCTATTCCAGTGAGGGCCACTGGCTGACAGTATATCCCCATTCCAGTGAGGGCCACTGGCTGACAGTATATCCCCAATTCCAGTGAGGGCCACTGGCTGACAGTATATTCCCTATTCCAGTGAGGGCCACTGGCTAACAGTATATCTCCTATTCCAGTGAGGGCCATTGGCTGACAGTATATCCCCTATTCCAGTGAGGGCCACTGGCTGACAGTATATCCCCTATTCCAGTGAGGGCCACTGGCTGACAGTATATCCCCTATTCCAGTGAGGGCCACTGGCTGACAGTATATCCCCTATTCCAGTGAGGGCCACTGGCTGACAGTATATCCCCTATTCCAGTGAGGGCCACTGGATGAAAGTATATCCCCTATTCCAGTGAGGGCCACTGGCTGACAGTATATCCCTATTCCAGTGAGGTCCACTGGCTGACAGTATATCCCCTATTCCAGTGAGGGACACTGGCTGACAGCATATCCCCTATTCCAGTGAGGGCCATTGGCTGACAGTATATCCCCAATTCCAGTGAGGGCCATTGGCTGACAGTATATCTCCTATTCCAGTGAGGGCCACTGGCTGACAGTATATCTCCTATTCCAGTGAGGGCCACTGGCTGACAGTATATCTCCTATTCCTTTCCTAAAGGTTACCTTTGTGTGCACGCACAGAGATTCAGCAGCACCGTTGTCTGGTTATTAACAAACACTCCCGACCCGGCCTTCGCCTGGAGCTTCCCAAGTTCACATCCAGCATTGTCTTTGCATCAGTGGCCCTGCATATGTCGACACTGCAATTAGGTGTTACCTAGTGACATTGTTGATCATAAGGAGCACACATCAGGTGTAGTGGAGCTTAGCTCTGATCCCATTTGAGGCCTCCTCATTTTCATTCCAGCAGTTTCAGATATAAACAAGTACGACTGGGACATTGTTTGCACTGCCGTGATCAGGTAACCACAGCGATTGCCCATCAAAGACCTGGCTCAGGGATTCTGTCCAGCTATACTATCCAGACCTTCAGGTGCAAAGCAGCATCCTTCCATTTAATAGTCTGGCATCTAGACACAAACTCTGACCTTGCATAATCATTGCTGTCTAGCAGATATTTCAAGAGTCCAAGTCCTAGCTAGGTCCAAAGCTCTGCATCATGCAAGTGGATATTGGGAACTATTTTAGATGTGATGTCTAGCTGTACACCTGATCACAATGTATTTAAAAAAAAAAATTTTAGAGTACCCAATTCATTTTTTCCAATTAAGGGGCAATTTAGTGTGGCCGATCCACAGACCCTGCACATCTTTGGGTTGTGGGGGTGAAACCCACGCAAACACGGGGAGAATGTGCAAACTCCACACGGACAGTGACCCAGACCCGGGATCGAACCTGGGACCTCAGTACCATGAGGCAGCATTGCTAACCACTGAGCCACCGTGCTTCCCACTTGATCACAATGTCACACTACAGGCTGCCATGACCACCTAAGATCCAGGCCTAGTACTCAAATTGTAACCTATACTCAAGCCTGACAAACTTTACATGGGGACCATTGAAAGATGCACTGAGTTAGATTGACTGCAAGGTGGGCTATTAAAAGATGCACAGAGAGCAGTCTTCAGTACAGCAGTATAAGGGGAATACATCAAACTAGTATGATATGATCCTCTGATGCAGGACTAAGATATGCATTCCCAATCCCCATATCAATAGTGGGCGGCATGGTAGCACAGTGGGTAGCACTGTTGCTTCACAGCGCCAGGGTCCCAGGTTCGATTCCCGGCTTGGGTCTCTGCGGAGTCTGCAAGTTCTCCCCGTGTCTGAGTGGGTTTCCTCTGGGTGCTCTGGTTTCCTCCCAGAAGTCCCGAAAGACGGACTTCCGGTAGCGGCCATGACCTGCAAGGTCGCATTCACGGCAGCTCACGCTGAGATCGGGATTTTGGGCCGCTAAACGGGGCGGCGGCAGCACTTGGAGGCGGAAACCGGTGTGGGAACGGACGCTGGAGAGGTTCCCCCCCCGGTGCTGTATGGAGGGAACCAGGAGTGGGGCCGCCAGACGTGCAATCGCGGGAAAGAAGACTGAGAAGGTCTGAGAAAACAAAATGGCAGCGTGGATCGAGAGGTGTGGGCAGAGTGGGCCAGAGAGCAGCAGGAATTTCTGAGAAGCTGCTTCACAGAATTAAAAACGGAGATGCTGTCCCACATGAAGGCCTCTATGGAGAAGATTGTGGAGGTCCAGAAGGCACAGGAGAAGGCGATCAAGGAGGTGGGGAGGAAGGTGGCAGAGAATGAGGACGAGATCCGGGGCCTGGTGGTGAAGGTGGAGGCGCACGAGGCCCTACATAAGAGATGGCAAGAGAGGCTGCATTACCTTGAGTACAGGTCTCGGAGCCATAATCTGAAGATCCTGCGCCTTCCCGAAGGTGCTACAGGCCGATATTGCTCCTGAATGTAGACGCTAAATTGTTGGCAAAAATTCTGGCCACTAGAATAGAGGACTGTGTCCCGGGAGTGATTGAGGAGGACCAGACGGGTTTTGTTAAGGGCAGGCAATTGAACACGAATTTGAGGAGGCTCCTGAACATTATTATGATGCCCTTAGAGGGGAGGGGGGGATGCGGAGAAGGCCTTTGACAGGGTGGAGTGGGAGAACCTGTGGGAGGTGTTAGGTAGGTTTGGATTCAGGGAGGGATTCATAGGGTGGGTCAAGCTACTGTATCAGGCCCCTGTAGCGAGTGTGTCCACCAACCGGCTGAGGTCGGAGTATTTCAGGCTTCACTGGCAGGGGTGCCCCCTGTCCCCGTTGCTGTTGGCCCTGGCAATTGAGCCGTTGGCCATAGCGCTCAGGACTTCAAGGGACTGGAGGGGGCTGGTGAGCGGGGGGGGGGGGGGGGGAGGAGCGCCGGGTTTCCCTTTAAGCGGATGACCTGTTGTTGTACATTTCGGACCCGCTAGAGGGGATGGGGGAGGTCATGCGGATCCTAAGGGGCTTTGGGAGCTTTTCGGGGTACAAGTTGAACGTGGGGAAGAGTGAGCTGTTCGTGGTCCACGCTAGGGGTCAGGAGGAGAGACTGAGGGAGCTCCTGCTCAAGATAGTGGAGAGGAGTTTTCGGTACTGGGGGATACAAGTGGCTAGGAACTGGGATGCCCTGCACAGGCTCAACTTCACCCGGCTGGTGGAGCAGATGGAGGGAGACTTTAAAAGGTGGGACATGCTCCCGTTTTCCCTGGCGGGATGGGTGCAGACTGTGAAGATGACGGTTCTCTCCAGGTTCCTCTTCGTTTTCATCCCCAACTCCTTTTTTAAGCCGGTGAGTAGGATTGTTACGGGATTTGTGTGGGTGAATAAAACCCCACGAGTTAAAAGGGCATTCTTGGAGCATAGTCGGGGAGGGGGGAGGACTGGCTCTGCCGAACTTCTGCAGCTATTATTGGGCGGCCAATGTGGCCATGATGAGGAAGTGGATGATGGAGGAGGGGACGGCTGGAGGCGGCGTCATGTAGAGGCATCAGCCTAGGGGCACTAGTCACGGCGCCGATGCCGTTTGCGCCGGCACGATACACCGTATGCCCGGTGGTGACAGAGGCACTGAGGATTTGGGGGCAGTGGAGAAGGCATAGGCAGGAGGACCCCAATACGGAATAACCACAGATTTGCTCCGGGTAGGATAGATGGGGGGGGGTTCCAAGGCTGGTATAGGGCAGGCATTAGGAGAATGGGGGACCTGTTTATAGACGGGACTTTCCCCAGCGTGCAGGCGCTGGAGGAGAAGTTTGGCCTGCCCCCGGGGAATGCGTTCAGGTACCTCCAGGTTCGGGACTTTCGTAAAAAGCAGGTGGGGACATTTCCGCTGCTGCATCTGCGTAGGATACAGGACAGGGTGGTGTCTGGCATCTGGGTAGGGGAGGGGAAGGTGTCGGACATCTACCAGGAACTGCAGGAGGCGGAGGAAGCCTCGGTGGAGTTGAAGGGCAAGTGGGAGGAGGAGTTGGGTGAGGAGCTGGATGAGGGCCTGTGGGCTGACGCCATGGGAAGGGTGAATTCCTCTTCATTATTGTGCCAGGCTCACCTTAATTCAGTTTAAGGTGGTACATCGGGCACACACGATGACGGTGAGAATGAGCAAGTTCTTTGGGGTGGAGGACAGCTGCGCAAGATGTTCAGGGAGTCCAGCGAACCATGTCCATAAGTTCTGGGCATGCCCGGCGCTTAAAGAATTCTGGCTGGACTTTGCGAGGGTGATGTCTAGGATTTTGGACACTCGGGTGCAGGCGAGTGCAACAACAGCGATCTTTGGGGTGTCAGAGGATCCGGGAGTGCAGGAAGCGAAAGAGGCCGAGGTTTTGGCCTTTGCCTCCCTGGTAGCCCGGAGACGGATCTTGTTAGTGTGGAGGGACTCGAAACCCCCAAGTGTGGCGACCTGGGTTCGTGACATGGCTGGGTTTCTCAGCCTAGAGCGAATAAAGTTTGCCTTGGGAGGGTCCTTGCTGGGGTTCACCCGTCGGTGGCAACCGTTCCTTGACTTTGTAGGTGGGAGCAGTAAGTGTCAGCAGCAGCATCCCGGGGGGTGGGGGGAGGGGCGCTCAGGTGGGGGGGGGGGGGGGGGGGGGGGGGGGGGGGGGGGTAATTGTTGATATAATGTGAATTCTGTTTTGTATAAAGATAACCCACCTTGTTTTGTTCAATAATTCTCGTTTTTTTTTGTTACCGGTATGTAAAAATGTTGGTTGGAAAAAGCTTCACTAAAAACATTTATAAAAATTTTTTACAAAAGAAGTCCCGAAAGACATGTTATTAGGTGAATTGGACATTCTGAATTCTCCCTCTGTGTACCCGAACAGGCGCCGGAGTGTGGCGACTAGGGGCTTTTCACAGTAACTTCATTGCAGTGTTCATGTAAGCCTACTTGTGACAATAAAGATTATTATTATTAGAGTCAGAGGGTTTGCTCATGTTGGTGCTGTGGACAGAAAGGTGACTCACTGAACTGTGATTATGCAAAACACCATAGACCTGAGGCACATGATGAGTGAGGAGGGAAGACACCTTTTCCACTTGTGTGACCTCTGAGCTTTGCCTCAGATAAAAGACATTCACTTGATGAGAATTTCTGATAAGCAAAATATATTTACAGAAGGGCAAAGTATATATAACGAGTGAACATGCGTGCTATCTTTGTGCTCTCAGTACCTCTTAATAATCCTTATCCAACCGCTACATAGAACATACAGTGCAGAAGGAGGCCATTTGGCCCATCGAGTCTGCACTGACCCACTTAAGCCCTCACTTCCACCCTATCCCCATAACCCAATCACCCCTCCTAACCTTTTTGGACACTAAGGGCAATATAACATGGCCAATCCACCTAACCTGCACGTCTTTGGACTGTGGGAGGAAACCGGAGCACCCGGAGGAAACCCACGCAGACACGGGGAGAACGTGCACAGGCCCATTGGGGAATCGAACCTGGGACCCTGGCACTGTGAAACCACAGTGCTAGCCACTTGTCCTACCATGCTGCCCTAGGTGTTTCCCTGACATCTGCAGCAAAGGCGGGAGCAGCCTGCTGAGTGCTACGCCCTGTTGTCCATGATGACCTTGGCGGTTGTTCTCTGGAGGGCCAAGGCCTGCTTTGGATCTCCTGCTGTGGGGCAGGTGCGCCCTCTTTGGTCTGAGCAGCTGGGGCTGCTGGGATCACAGGCACTGGGAATGACTGCCAAGGAGGACCAATTCCAAAGGCTCATCATCGGATTCTGACTCAGCAGGAGCCTGGGCCCAGCAGTTCTCCAAATGTGGGTGAACTTGGCTGTGCTCGCCAGATGGTGGCCCGAGCCTGCTCTAAAACTAGGTGCCACTGAGGTGTGTGTCTGCACTGGTGGAGGGTGCAGGTGAATGCAGTGACTGCTCTACATTTAGTGGCTCCTCAGGATCCTCAAACCATGTTTATATGTTTTGGTCCTGTCCAAAGTTGGAGGATTACTGGAAGGCGGTGTTTAGGGTAATCGCTATAGTTGTGCACGTGAAACTGGACCTGGGTCCTCGGGAGGCCATATCCGGGGTGTCAGACCAGTCAGAGTTGGAAACCGATGCGGAGGCAGATGTTGCAGCCTTCGCCTCGTTGATCGCCCGAAGGCGGGTGGAGAGCAACCTCTCCACCCTGTGCCCTGGCGTGGTGGGGGGACCTTTTGGAATTCTTGACACTTGAGAAGGTTAAGTTTACATAGAACATAGAACATAGAACACTACAGCGCAGAACGGGTTCTTCGGCCCTCGATGTTGCGCCGACCTGTGAAACCATCTGAAGCCTATCTGACCTACACTATTCCATTTTCATCCATATGTCTATCCAGTGACCACTTAAATGCCCTTAAAGTTGGCGAGTCTACTACTGTTGCAGGCAGGGCGTTCCACACCCCTACTACTCTCTGAGTAAAGAAACTGCCTCTGACATCTGTCCTATATCTACCACCCCTCAATTTAAAGCTATGTCCCCCTTGAACTGAGGGGAAGGACGGAGGGGTTCTACAAGTCATGGGCATTATTCATTATGCACTTTCAAGAACTGGATAACATCGATCATTAGTTGGGGGGGGGGGTGGGTGGGAGGGGGAGGTTGGGAGGGATGGAGTGAGGTTGGGGGGAGGTTGGGGGGGCAGGTTGGGAGGATTGGGGGGAATGGGAGGGCAAGATTGGGAAGGTTGTGGGAGGGGGAGGTTGGGGAGGGGGAGGTTGGGGGAGTCGGGGGGATGTTGGGGGGAGTGGGAGGGGGAGGTTGGGAGGGTTGGGGGAGTGGAGGGGGAGGTTGGGAAGGTTGGGGGGAGCGGGAGGGTGAGGTTGTGAGGGTTGGGGGGGAGTGGGAGGGGGAGGTTGGGAGAGTTGGGGGAGTGGAGGGGAAGGTTGTGAGGGTTGGGGGGGAGTGGGAGGGGGAGGTTGGGAGAGTTGGGGGAGTGGAGGGGAAGGTTGGGAAGGTTGGGGGGAGTGGGAGGGTGAGGTTGTGAGGGTTGGGGGGGAGTGGGAGGGGGAGGTTGGGAGGGTTGGGGGAGGGGGAGGTTTCGAGGGTTGGGGGGAGTGGGAGGGGGAGGTTGGGAGGGTTGGGGGGGAGTGGGAGGGGGGAGGTTGGGAGGGTTGGGGGAGGGGGAGGTTTCGAGGGTTGGGGGGAGTGGGAGGGGGAGGTTGGGAGGGTTGGGGGGGAGTGGGAGGGGGAGGTTTCGAGGGTTGGGGGGAGTGGGAGGAGGAGGTTGGGAGGGTTGGGGGAGTGGGAGGGGAAGAGAGAATCCTGCCAGCAGTGAACGCTGCATCGCTGTGAAACACACGGCTGGGGTACCGGAGAATCCTGCCAGCAGTGAACGCTGCATCGCTGTGAAACACACGGCTGGGGTACCGGAGAATCCTGCCCGCAGTGAACGCTGCATCGCTGTGAAACACACGGCTGGGGTACCGGAGAATCCTGCCAGCAGTGAACGCTGCATCGCTGTGAAACACACGGCTGGGGTACCGGAGAATCCTGCCAGCAGTGAACGCTGCATCGCTGTGAAACACACGGCTGGGGTACCGGAGAATCCTGCCCGCAGTGAACGCTGCATCGCTGTGAAACACGCGGCTGGGGTACCGGAGAATCCTGCCCGCAGTGAACGCTGCATCGCTGTGAAACACACGGCTGGGGTACCGGAGAATCCTGCCAGCAGTGAACGCTGCATCGCTGTGAAACACACGGCTGGGGTACCGGAGAATCCTGCCAGCAGTGAACGCTGCATCGCTGTGAAACACGTGTGGTGATATGATCTGCATACCTATCTGCCATTGGGGCAGAACACCGGCTTACCATTGGCCCTGGTCGGTCATGTGCCTCTCGACCGATTGGCCGAGAGGCTGAGTTAACCACGCCTCCATTAACGAGGTATAAATGGACAAACGCCCGGCGATCGTCCATTCCATTGTAGACGATCGCAGAGCTATGTTCTAGTCTATTAAAGCCTGACTTTTGTAAAGCACACGTCTCGCATACAATCGATGGCACATCAATTTAATAGACTAAGACTTTGAAGATGGAGTTCCGGATCAAGCCTGAATACCTCCGCATCAGCCCGCAAACTCCGAACTCTGCAGAACTTTCCCAACTCTGGCTGACATGCCTCGAAGGGTTCCTAGCATCTACAGCCACCCCCCCACCGGGGCACAGAAGCTGCACGTCCTCCAGCGTGGGTATCGACGCCTACGCAATAATCAAAGAGGAAACGGATTATGATGACGCAATACAAAAGCTAAAAGGACAATTCATCAAACCGGTCAACAGGGTATTCGCCCGACATCTGCTGGCCACCAGACGGCAGCTCCCCGGTGAGTCACTAAACCAATATTACCAGGCCCTCCATACCCTGGGGAGGAATTGCTCCTGCGTCGCAGTCTCAGCTACGGAGCACATGGAACTACTGATCAGAGACGCTTACGTGGCTGGGATGCTGTCCCCCGCTATCCGCCAGCGGATGTTGGAGAGAGACGACCTCAGCCTAACTGAGACACTGACTCTCTCCTCCTCTCTGGAGGTCGCTGATCAAAACGCCCGCTTCTATGACCCCAGCCAGGCCTCCTGGCACGCTTCACAACCGCCATCTGCCGCTCCCGACCTCCCTCAGGCCTGCGCCGCGGGACGCCCCGACAAGTCCATGGGGCCCCGCTGCTACTTTTGCGGGTTCGCAAAACATCCTCGCTCGCGCTGCCCAGCCCGCTCTGCCCTCTGTAAGAGCTGCGGGAAGAAGGGCCACTTCTCCACGGTCTGCCAGGCCAAAACGCTGGCTGCAGCGTTTCTGGACGCCACGCAACACTCTCCCCCCCGCCCCCAGGCCTCTGCGACCGGCCTGCGCGCCTCTCTCTCTCCCCCGGGCCTCCCGACCCGCGCCCCGCCGGCCGACCTGCTCGCCTCTCCGGGCCCTCCCGGTCCCTAGCTGCCTGCCGCGCGAGTCTTCTCCCCCCGCCCCCGGGCCCCGGCACCCGACATGCTCGCCTCTCCGGGCCCTCCCGGTCCCTCCCGGTCCCTACCTCCCCCCGCCCCCGGGCTCCTGCTCCTGGCCTGCGCGCCTCACCTCCCCCGCTCGCAGCCGCTCCACTTGGCTCGCCGGCACCGCTAGCTCTGCCCCCAGCGACCACGAGGGCCTCCTGGGCGCCGCCATCTTGGGGCGCCAACTCCACGTGCGGGTCCTGGGTGCCGCCATCTTTGGATCCCGACTCCACGTGCGGATCCTGGCCACCGCCTTCCGGGATTTGCACGCAAGGTTCCTCCAGCATCGACTCGGACGGCGACGACGGACATGGATTTTCTCCACGGCTCGCGGCCGTTCAGCTCGACCAGTCACGTCCACGCACGCTCGCCAAAACGACAACGCTGATCCACCTCAACGGCCACGAGACGGGCTGCCTGCTGGACTCCGGGAGCACAGAAAGCTTCGTTCACCCTGACACGGTAAGACGCTGCGTGCTCCCTGTCCATCCGGTAACACACAAAATCGGGTTAGCCTCTGGTTCGCACTCCGTCCACATCACCGGGTGCTGCATCGCGGACCTCACGGTCCAGGGGAAGGTTTTAAAAAATTATAAATTCCTTGTCCTCCCTGACCTTTGTGCACTGGCACTCCTAGGACTGGACTTCCAGTGCAATCTGCAGAGCTTGACCTTCCAATTCGGCGGCCCTATACCCCCCCTCACTGTCTGCAGCCTCGCGTCCCTCAAAGTGGACCCCCCTCCTTGTTTGCTAATCTCACCCCCGATTGCAAACCCGTCGCGACACGGAGCAGACGGTGCAGCGTTCAGGACTGGTCCTTCATCAGGTCCGAGGTCCAGAGGCTGCTGAAGGAAGGGGTCATTGAGGGCAGCAACAGTCCCTGGCGATTCAAGTGCTGGTCATCCGGACTGGGGAGAAAAACCGGATGGTCATCGACTATAGCCAGACCATCAACCGGTTTACGCAACTGGACGCGTATCCTCTCCCCCGTATTTCCACCATGGTAAACGAGATCGCGAAATACAAGGTCTTCTCCACTGTGGACCTTAAGTCCGCTTATCACCAGCTCCCCATCCGTGCGAGTGACCGCATGTACACCGCGTTTGAGGCAGATGGGCGCCTCTACCACTTCCTTAGGGTTCCGTTTGGTGTCACAAATGGGGTCTCGGTCTTCCAACGGGAGATGGACCGAATGGTCGACAAGTACGGATTACAGGCTACCTTCCCGTATCTTGATAATGTCACCACCTGCGGCCACGACCAGCAGGACCATGACGCCAACCTCCAGAAATTCCTCCAAACAGCAAAACTCCTTAACCTCACGTACAATAAGGATAAGTGCGTGTTTAGCACCGACCGTCTAGCCATCCTCGGCTACGTAGTGCGTAAAGGAGTGATAGGCCCCGACCCCGAACGCATGCGCCCCCTGATGGAACTCCCTCTCCCTAATACCCCAAAATCCCTCAAACGCTGCCTGGGGTTCTTCGCATACTACGCCCAATGGGTTCCCAATTACGCGGACAAAGCCCGTCCCCTCATTCAAACCACGACCTTCCCGCCATCGACGGAGGCCTGCCAGGCTTTTAGCCACATCAAAGCGGACATCGCAACGGCCATGATGCGCGCCATCGACGAGTCCCTCCCCTTCCAGGTCGAGAGCGACGCATCAGAAGTTGCTCTGGCGGCCACCCTGAGCCAAGCGGGCAGACCCGTGGCCTTCTTCTCCAGAACTCTCCAGGCTTCCGAACTCCGCCACCCCTCTGTGGAAAAGGAAGCCCAGGCCATAGTCGAAGCAGTGCGACATTGGAGGCACTATTTGGCCGGCAGGAGGTTTACCCTCCTCACAGACCAACGGTCAGTAGCCTTCATGTTTGATAATGCACAAAGGGGCAAGATCAAGAATGACAAGATCTTACGGTGGTTGATCTTGTACGGAGTTGTCCACGTACAACTATGAGATCCTGTATCGACCTGGGAAGCTCAATGAGCCTCCTGATGCCCTGTCCCGCGGTACCTGCGCCAGCGCGCAGATAGACCGCCTCTGCTCCCTCCACGCGGACCTCTGCCATCCAGGGGTGACCCGCCTCTACCATTTCATTAAGGCCCGCAACCTGCCTTTCTCCATCGAGGAAGTCAGGACAGTAACCCGTGACTGCCACATCTGCGCAGAGTGCAAACCGCACTTCTACCGCCCTGAACGCGAACATCTGATCAAAGCATCCCGCCCCTTCGAACGTCTCAGCATTGACTTCAAGGGGCCGCTTCCCTCTAACAACTGCAACATTTACTTCCTGGCGGTAATCGACGAATACTCCCGCTTCCCCTTCGCCATTCCGTGCCCCGACATGACCACATCGACCGTCATTAAGGCCCTACTCTCCATCTTCTCACTGTTCGGCTACCCCGCGTACATACACAGCGATCGGGGGTCCTCATTTATGAGCGACGAGCTGCGTCAATTCCTGCTCGACAGGGGCATTGCCTCTAGCAGGACGACCAGCTATAACCCCCGGGTAACGGACAGGTCGAGCGGGAGAATGGTACCATCTGGAAGACCATACTACTGGCCCTCCGGTCCAGAGATCTCCCTATTTCCCGATGGCAAGAGGTGATCCCCGATGCCCTACATTCTATCCGCTCACTCCTCTGTACCGCAACTAATCAGACACCTCATGAACGTCTTCTTGTTTTCCCCAGGAAGTCATCCTCCGGATCCCCTCTCCTGACGTGGCTGGTCACTCCCGGACCCATCTTGCTCCGGAAGCATGTGCGGGTGCACAAGTCCGACCCGTTGGTGGAACAAGTCCAGTTACTCCACGCTAACCCGCAGTACGCGTGGAGTACCCCGACGGTCGGCAGGACACGGTCTCCCTCAGGGACCTGGCACCCGCCAGCGTGCAGCCTTCCCCCCCTCCACCACAGACCTCCCCTCTTTTTTTTCACCCCAGCACCCCACTCAGGTTCCCCATTCCACATCCATGGCATCTCCACGGCCAGTTCGGGTGACGGAGACTATTCAAGGACCATCGCTCCCGGACTCCAGGACGTCAGCGGAACCATCGGCCGACCTGAAGTCAACTCCTCCACTGCGGCGGTCTGCCAGGACGTCAAGGACCACAAAAAGCCTGATCGAATCTTTCTAAAGTTCTACAGCTCCATGGACTTTGTGTACATATCGTTTTGTCTGGGCCAGTGGGAAGCCCCCAAATTCGATAAGTGTAAGGAGAGAAAATTTATCCTCCCGGCTGCTACTCATATCACCAGTTCTCTCTCCCCCCCCCCCCCCCCCAC
Source organism: Scyliorhinus canicula (assembly GCF_902713615.1). Lineage (NCBI taxonomy): Eukaryota > Metazoa > Chordata > Chondrichthyes > Carcharhiniformes > Scyliorhinidae > Scyliorhinus > Scyliorhinus canicula. Next base: position 65,839,764 of record NC_052158.1, on the reverse strand, counting down.
CCCGGCTCTCGTTCATACCCCCCCCCCACCTTCCTTCTCCACAAGGGGTGAATGTGGTGATATGATCTGCATACCTGTCTGCCATTGGGGCAGAACACCGGCTTACCATTGGCCCTGGTCGGTCATGTGCCTCTCGACCGATTGGCCGAGAGGCTGAGTTAACCACGCCTCCATTAACGAGGTATAAATGGACAAACGCCCGCCGATCGTCCATTCCATTGTAGACGATCGCAGAGCTGTGTTCTAGTCTATTAAAGCCTGACTTTTGTAAAGCACACGTCTCGCATACAATTGATGGCACATCAACACGCGGCTGGGGTACCGGAGAATCCTGCCCGCAGTGAACGCTGCATCGCTGTGAAACACACGGCTGGGGTACCGGAGAATCCTGCCCGCAGTGAACGCTGCATCGCTGTGAAACACACGGCTGGGCGCACTGAGAATCCTGCCCGCAGTGAACGCTGCATCGCTGTGAAACACATGGCTGGGCGCACTGAGAATCTTGCCAGCAGTGAACGCTGCATCGCTGTGAAACACGCGGCTTTGGTACCGGAGAATCCTGCCCACTATTCTTCATAGAACCTCATTTCTAAATGTTGATACTTTCATAACAAATATAGAATAATGTAGGGACAATGAAGAGCAGCATCCAATTTGAAACAACATATTGGAATTGATGGAATCAGAACAAAGGATGAAATCTCCTAAAGATACTGGGGTCGAACTTGATCTCTTTATTTATATGTTTTAAAATGGGACGGTAGCGAGCGCAAAACTGACAGTCCATTACTCACTACCACATATTTTCCAACTTGTCTGATTTCCTGAAGGGGTAATTCAAGATGGCCTGAGAATCCAGCTTAAATGCACTTGTCAGGGAAAAGGAGTCTCAATATTTCTTGTTTTTGTAATGTCACTGTCTTATTGTATACACTGGAAAACAAGCTAATGGGGGTGTGACTGGTTTAATGGATTAGAGACAGAAAGCCTGAAAAGGACAAACATCGTTAAGAAAGTGCAGCATGGTAGCACAATGGGTAGCACTGTTGCTTCACAGTGTCATGGTCCCATGTTCGATTCCCAGCTTGGATCACTGTCTGCGCTGAGTCTGCACGTTCTCCCTGTGACTGTGTGGGTTTCATCCAGGTGCTCCGGTTTCCTTTCACAAGTCCCGAAAGACGTGCTTGTTAGGTGAATTGGACATTCTGAATTCTCCCTCTGTGTACCCGAACAGGCGACGGAATGTGGCGATTAGGGGCTTTTCACAGTAACTGCATTACAGTGTTAATGTAAGCCTACTTTTGACAATAAAGATTACTATGTTAGAAAGGTGTAAAGGCAAGTGGTTTGATTTGTTGATGAACCGGAGAAATTACAGAAGAATTTACATAAGGTGAGGAAAAAAGATGATTTGAAGTTGGCTATCGTATTTTAAAAGAGAACATATAATTGGAAGATTGTAAACAGATGAGGAAAAATGAGGTAAGTTTACTTTCAAAGTATAGTAGCCTTAAATACAAAAAAGGTTAATTAATTCTGGGAAAAGAAAACTTCCAAGGATTGTAGAAGGCAATAGAGGATAAGTACAAAGGAGAAGACTGTGTAGATGTGGTGTTTGTCAAGATCTCAAAGTAGACAACAGTGTGTACAAGGCCAGGCCTAGAGAGCCAGTTTGCTGACACCCTCAGTGAACATCCCAGAACTGCATGGCATTGTGTGGTAAGGTTATTGGAATTTTATGGATTGAAACATTTATAAGGATTGCTACCATTTAAAGGGAGGTTTAGCTTGAGTTATTTAAGTCAAGATCTGTTTGGAAAGGTCTAAAAAGGTTTAGAGGGGCTGGTTTAGCTCACTGGGCTAAATCGCTGGCTTTTAAAGCCGGCCAAGCAGGCCAGCAGCATGGTTCGATTCCTGTACCAGCCTCCCCGGACAGGCGCCGGAATGTGGCGACTAGGGGCTTTTCACAGTAACTTCATTGAAGTGACAATAAGCGATTTTCATTTTCATTTTTTTTTCAAAAAGTACTGTTAACTGTGCCAAGGTGCTCTTGTATTTTTATAAATTTCTTTATTTCAGTAAATGTTCTACTTTAAATAAATCAGCGCAATCCATCTGAAAAGTTACTTCCTGATTTCAGAAAGCCTCCTCATAACACACAAATTGCAAAACTGTTCTGGCAGTTGTTTCAGGTATTCCTTTGAGATTCGGACAGCTCAGCAATTACCATGCCGGAACAGACTCAAATTGGAATCACACAATATCATTGTAATACCAGACCCATTTTCTGACCTTAACGCTGAATAATGTCACTTCCTCCACCCAGCCCTGACGCACATTCTGAGACACCCATTTTAAACACTATTCTAAAGGATCTTCAACTGTTTTTAGTAGAGCCATCAAACAGTGGTTAAGGCTCCCTTGGAAGTATACCACGCAACAGAGGTTTGCTGTAGTGGTAATTTGCTCTAGAACAGGGACAACACTTTGAATACCGTTAGAGGAGGGATTTCCTATGAGTGGCTCTGGGCTTCACACAAACAAAAGGATGTTTTTGCAGTGGTTTGACACAACTCAGCACAGTGGCATAGCGGTTAGCACTGCTGCCTCACTGCGCCAGGGACCCGGGTTCAATTCCAGCCTCGGGTGACAGTCTGTGTGGAGTTTGCATGTTCTCCACGTGTCTGTGTGGGTTTTTCCGGGTGCTCCAGATTCCTCCCACAGTCCAAAGATGTGCAGGCAGGTGGATTGGCCATGATAAATTGCCCCTTAGTGTCCAAAGAGTTAGATGGGTGTAGAAACTGAACAGAGTGATCACATGGAATGAAGGGTAGGATGCAAAAATAAAGGTTTATTGATACCTATGTTAACTACCCCACTCCCCGAAGGGTCTCCCACACCGACCTATGCTCTGTTGCTCGTTCTGGTGAGTGTGCTTTACATTCAATTGGCTCTGTTTTATTCCTTAGCTCTAGAGTCGGCAGGTATCTTTATGATACCACCACGAGGTTCAAGTTCAAGTTCAGATCAATGACTCAATACACCAGTTAGTAAGGTTCAATCAAACACATTTATTATTACACAGTAAATCGATACTCATGCAACTAATACTAGCGGACTAAATTATTCCTACCACTATAAGCCAATACTTATCTTCGATAAGGGAACACACTGGATCAGGGAACAATGGCCTCTTGTTCTGTCCTGAGACTGCAAGCTTCCCAGTTGGTACGGGCTAAGGGGTCAGGAGTGTCTATTCTCGTAGCGTGCGTTGGTTGACACTTACTTGTCGGTGTAGCTGTTGGCCAGGCTTTTCCTTCTCATGGTCAAGTTCTTAGAGAGCTGCTGCAAAGGTGTTCTGCTGGGAGGGCCGGCTAAGAGAGCGAGCTGGACTTGGGACCTGACTTTTATAGATCCCAGGGGCTTCGCGCCCATCTGGGCGGACCCTATACCTGCTTGCAATCGATTGGACCTCATACCAATCGATTGGTTTGAATTCCCCAATACTGGGGCTGTTTCCCAATCGCTGGGCGGTTCTTGCGGCTGTTTGTAACTTATTGTCCGGGACTCCTGCTGGTGCCGAAGAGTCTGGCTTGACCTTTGTTATTCTCGATTGTGTCCATTGTGCCCGGGAATCACCGGGAATCGCTCAATTAATATGCGCAACTGTTAGTTTCAGTACTGTCTGGTTTCTTTGCAGACAGAATACACAGGGAGATTCTGCAGCCTGCCTATTTTCCTTACATTGTCCTGTTTTCCCTGCATGCATTTCAATTCTCCATTTTGTGTCGGGCAGTGACCAACTTCGGTGTCTACAGCTCCGGCTGGGATTATTATACTCTGAGCGCCCCCCTCATTAAAGGGGGAGCCCCGCCCCGTTACCGGGGAAATTCATACTCTGTAGAGGTCACAGGGAACCAGATGGTCCACACCCCAGGGATTGGGTGGGTTCATGGGCCTAGGCAGGGGGCTCTTTCGGAGGGTTGGTGCAGACTTAATGGGGCGAATGGCCTCCTTCTGCACTGTAGTGATTGAATAATTCTAACTGACTGGTTTTCAGAGCCGCATGACCAGATAAGGACAGGCTCCCTCCCCGAAAGGGGCAATAGTAAACCAGTTGGGTTTAGATGACAATTGTTTCATGGTCATTGTTACTGAGACCAGCTTTTAATTCCAGGTTCTTAAAAAAACAAATTGCATTTAAATTCCCCCAGATGCCATTTGGACCGCTGGCGCTGGGTTACCAAACCAATGACATTACTACAACACCACCACTTCCCCCTATTGAGGGGAAAGGGAGGGGACTGTACAGCTTCACTTGGATTCTTGCCTGGGTAAAGGGAAGTCAAATACTAAGAATGAGTTGGAAAATCAGGAGGGTGGAGAGGGAGGAGAATGCTTTCATTAAAAGAGTGATTTGATAGAAATGATCAATTACTCTTAGTGACCAAAAAGGTTAGGAGGGGTTATTGGGTTACGGGGATCGGGTGGAAGTGAGGGCTTAGGTGGGTTGGTGCAGATTCGATGGGACGAATGGCCTCCTTCTGCACTGTATGTTCTATGTTCTGTATATTTGGAGAGAATGGGACAGAGTACATAGAAACACACTGGCTGAGAGGGTCTGGAAGATATAGATGGAAGACTCAATGTTACAGATGATGAGAGGGTGCAGGATAAATCTTTTTTGCACAGCGATGCGAGTCTGTAGAATGAACAAGTGGAGCTAGTGACTGCATCAACGATTGTGTCTACCTAGACTGGCTGTGTAGTTGTAACAAGGTGTGCCCATGGGATTGGGAGTACTCCTTGAATGAAGGGCAAACACTAACATGAGTGGAAGAACCAAACAGCTTGTTTCTATTGTGTAGTTTCTATCGAAAGAAGAGGACCCTCATCTTCGCCTGTAACTTAACCCACCAGCTACTGTAAAGTGAATTGGTAAACCTCAGAGTCATCTTGGAGCTCCTCTAACCTTCCAGCTCCCTCATGTTGCTTTGCTACTTTGACCACAAAAAAAGTATATATTTTCCCTTTAAGACACTATTAATCTTCAAGAACTTCAGTCACAGCTGATTTCCTGCCACCTAGTCAATGGCTTGCCTATGGGAAGCATCTCTTGTATCAATGTGGGGAGACCCAGGAACGGGGACAGGTTTCAGCACCGACTCCTCTGCGTGGCCATTGGTGTCGGCCCAACCCCCTTCCGACTGGGAGACCAAATACCATCCTGTCGGATTTGAAGGATACTGTGTCAGGTTGGACCCTGACCCTTTCTTCAACTTTATGACGTGTTTATTTCTCCATAGGGTTGTAAATATTGTAAATGGTTAACTCGCTCTTGCTGATTTCTGACTGACTGGTTGGGCGGGATTTACCGAGCAACCCGCCGTGTGTTTCGCCGAAGCGGGAGGGGTTCCGCCATTGGCCGGCAGCGGTCCTGCCGTGGTTAATGGGGTTTTCTGTTGAATGCACCCCTCGCTGTTGGGAATCCCGGGTGGGGAGGCACTGTCGGTAGGACCAGAGGATCCTGCCAGTGTGAACAACGTGTAAATCTCACCCACCGTGTCTGCACAATCTCCAGGCAACACAGTCAACCCTTTGGATTGTGCTGCTGTTTCGACGGGGCACACAGAATAACCACAGCAACAGACTGTGCCTATCACTGTTCTGTCATAGTATTTCCCAGCTGGGAAAGTCCTCCCTTTAGATTGTCTTATCTCACTTCAGCGGCTGGATCCTCCATCGCGCCATGTTTCTGCTTCATCCCGCCGGTGGGATGTTCCGTTACGCCGGCCGGTCAATGGGGTTTCCCATTGTGGGGACGCCCCACGCCATTGGGAATCCCCCGGACTGCCGGCAAAACGGAGCATCCCGCCGGCGGAGAATCCCACCCCAGTACTCTGACAGTTCAGTGTTCTCACTGGGACCATGTTGGCCATTCATTTTATTGAGAAACTAGGTCAGAATTAAACTCCTCAGCAGGACAGAGGCACAATGGCGATTAATATTTGGTTTGTTTTGTATTGTTGCTCTTACTCTTTCAGTGGTTAGCACAGCTGCCTCACAGCGGCAGGGACCTGGGTTCGATTCCGGCCTCGGGTGACTGTTTGCGTGGAGTTTGCACATTCTTCCCGTGTCTGCGTGGGTTTCCTCTGGGTGCTCCCATGGCCCAAAGATGTGCAGGTTGTGTGTATTGGCCATGATAACATTGCCCCTTAGTGTCCAGGGCTGTGAAGGTTGGGTGGGGCTACGGGGATGAGGAGTGGGCCTGGGCGGGAGTGCTCATTCAGAGGGTCGGTGCAGACTTAATGGGCCGAATGGCTTCCTTCTGCACTGTAGGAATTCTATGATCCTAAAATGTATGAAAGGAAATTTGCAGGGGAAAATCTATGCTGTTACAAAAGTCAATGGTTGGTAATGTTACTGGACATGTAATCCACAGGCCTGAGTTTAACACCCAGCAAAGTACCTGGGGAATAAATTCAGATACTTAATTGTATCTTAAATGAAAAAGCTGATGTTGGTAGTGATGGTCATGAACCGTACGGTTGAAAGAAAAACCCTTCTGGTTCATTAATATCCTCTTTGGGGAAGAAAATCTGCCGTCCTTACCTGGTCTGGCCTACATGTAACTCCACGCCAACTACAATACGATTGACACTTAACTGGCCCTCAAGGTAGCCTGGCAAGCCAGTCAGTTCTACCAAACTTCTATTAAAAAGTTCAGTCGGAATAAACTGGGCAGGCACCAAAAACGACAAATTACACTCTCTCTAGTCGACCATTCAAAGTTCTCCTCCCGAGCATCTGGAGGAATATTGGAAGAGTTCTCCCACAGGGTGTCGCAATAATCTGACATAGTCATAACCACAGGATCATACCTTACAGTCAATGTTCCGTTGTCCTCCATCCCCATGAGCAGAATACCAGCGGGTGCTGCAAATCTGAAATAAATACAGAAAATGCCGGAAATACCCAGCAGGTCAGGCAGCATCTGATGAAATGTCATCGACCTGAAACGTTAACTCAATTCCCACACATGCCAGACCCTCTATATATTTCCAGCATTTTCTGTTCTTACTCTATCACATTCCAGAGGAGTGGCTCAGTGATGGAGAGGTGGGATGGAATTGCCCTGGGGGGGGGGACCCGAACATTGACTCCGCACCCCATGAAGTATCACATCAGATCAAACACTGGGAAGCCTCCTGCTGATTCTCACCTACCTCCCTCCCTCAGCTGGTAAATCAGTACTCCTCCATGTTGAACACCATTTTGAAGAAGCACTCAGGGCAGTAAGGACACAGACGTCAATGTCCATCACTAACACCAACTCTGTAGCACCACTAATGACCAAAATAGTCGAGTCTTAACAGACATAGCTGCCAGACTGGGCCTTTGGCAGAGCTTAGAACATCAGTTCAAAAGACAGGGCTGAAACATTTGCAATCACCTTTGGTCAGAAGGACTGAATGGGTGATCCGTCTTGCCCTCCACCTGATGTCGCCAGCATCACAAATGTCAGGCTTCAGCCAATTAGACTAACTCCATGTGATATGAAGAAATGGTTGAAGGCATTGGATGCTGCAAAGACTATGGACCCTGACAACCTATTGAAGTATTGAAGACATGTACTTCGGAACCAGCCATGCCACTAATATAACTACAACACTGGCATCTACCCGATAAAGTGGAAAATCACCCAGGTATGTCCTGTCCACAAAAAGTGGGACAAATGCAATCTGGCCAGTAGCACCCCATCAGTCTACTCTCACTGGCAAAGTGATGGAGGGGAAAACACAAGAAACAGCAGTGCCCTGTTCCACCCCCACCCCCAACACACCAGTGAGCTTCAATATAAACTGGTTGGAGACTTGGGCGGAGAAATCGCAGATGGACTTTAATCCGGACAAGTGTGAGGTAATGCACTTTGGAAGGTCCAATGCTTGTAGGGATTACGCAATGAATGGTAGAACTCTTGCGAGTACTGACAGTCAGAGAGATCTGGGCGTGCATGCCCACAGATCACTGAAAGTGGCAACACATGTGGATAAGGTGGTCAAGAAGGCATACGACATGCTGGCCTTCATTGGTCGGGGCATTGAGTATAAAAATTGGCAAGTCATGTTGCAGCTGTACAGGACCTTAATTAGCCCTCATTTGGAATACTGTGTACAATTCTGGATGCTTTGGAGAGTGTACATAAGCGGTTCACTAGGATGTTGCCTGGTATGGAGAGCATTAGCTATGGGGAGAGGTTAGATAAACTCGGTCTGTCCTCACTGGAACGACGGAGGTTGAGAGGCGACCTGATAGAGGGCTACAAGATTATTATTTTTTTTAAAATAATTTTTATTGAGATTTTCAAAAAATATCAAAAACAGAAAATAACAACAAGAAAATAGTATTAACAACAAAAAAAAGAGAAAAAACACAATAACCCCCAAAACCAAACCCCCCCCCCCCCCCGCAACTACAAAAAGAAGAAAATAGCCCGGCATATTCAATAAACACGTGTACACATTTCTCCCCTCCCCCGAAACCATTGAAGGAAAATCCTCCGCCAGGCTACTAGGGACGCAAAGGCCTCTTTCGCCTCCTGCACTCCCGGCTCCACTGCAACCCCAAAAATTACGCGTCCCCAGCCTGGCTTGACCCTGGATCCTACCACCCTCGACACCGTGTTTGCTACCCCCTTCCAAAATTCCTCCAGCGCTGGGCATGCCCAGAACATATGGGCATGGTTCGCTGGGCCCCCCGAGCACCTAGCACACCTGTCTTCTCCCCCGAAAAACCTATTGATCCTCGTCCCGGTCATGTGGGCGGTCTACAAGATTATGAGTGACATGGACAGAGTGGATAGTCAGATGCTCTTTCCTAGGGTCGGAGAGTCAAGTACTAGGGGACATAGGTTTAAAGTGCATGGGGAAAAGCGAGGCAAGTTTTTTACACAGAGGGTGGTAAAGATATGGAACGCGCTGCCTCGGGAGATGGTGGGAGCAGGTACGACAGCAGCATTTAAGGGGAATCTAGACAATTATATGAATAGGATGGGAATGGAAGGACACGGACTCCGTAAGTACATATAATTTTAGTTTAGGCAGGTACCATGATCGGCACCTGCTTGGAGGGCCGAAGGGCCTGTTCCTGTGCTGTATTGTTCTTTTGTAACAAAGCCCAACATCAATGCTATAACAAGCTTGACTTCAGAACACTGGTGGGCAGGGCAGCATGGTGGCGCAGTGGGTTAGCACTGCGGCCTCACGGCGCCAAGGTCCCAGGTTCAATTCCGGCTCCAGGTCACTGTCTGTGAGGAGTTTGCACATTCTCCCCATGTTTGCGTGGGTTTCGCCCCCACAGCCCAAAGATGTGCAGGTTAGGTGGATTGGCCATGCAAAATTGCCCCTTAATTGGAAAAAATGAATTGGGTACATTACATTTTTTTAAAAAGAAAAAAAAAGAACACTGATGGGTAAAAGTCTCACTCTGACATACTCCCAGTGGGACACCCCCCCCCCCCCCTCACCCCCCTCAACCCCCTCACCCCCCACACTTCCCCCGTCCCATCCCCTATACCGCCATAAGTATCCAAAATTCCAACTTGGTGTGTCTGCTGTAGGTATTAGGAAGCTGTTCCTATGCAACTGTCTTAATGAGTAAAAATGTTTATATGTGATTCACTAAGTTTAAAGAAGTTAGTGGGCTCAAAATTCATCCCCCTCCCTGTCATAATATACACCAGTATATCATGGTGTAGACACACACACTGATGGACATACAATAGGACCAATCAACACGCACAACACCGCAGCCAATCACCAGTTAGAGCACACTCACTATAAAGACAGAGGGCATCAGTTTTCCCACTCATTCGGGATGCAGCCTCTCAGAAGGCCAGAGCTCACAGCTTACAGCACAGATCTTCACCATGTGCTGAATGCATAGACTGGTTAGGATAGGCATAGGTCTTTTGTTAATCTAACATCGTATTAAGCCACAGTGAAAGTATGTTCAACAGTTTCTAGCTTAACAAAATAGTGTTGTACTATTTTAAGCGTTGGTGGCCTGAATGTGTTCCACGGATCCAGAGCACACAACACATCACCCCCACCTCCAAACCCCGTCTACCATTGGTGCCCTGCTGATTACACTATGTGTGGTCCGGAGGGTGCACAGCAGCCTTGCAGCAAGGTTATATAAACAGCACCACCAAACCCTGCAATCGCCACCACATACTTGGCCAATGAGCAGCGATGTCCCAGGGACACCACTCCTCCAACTCCCTTCCAACTCACACAGCATCCTGACATGGACATACAATTCCTTGATCATAGCTGAATCAAACGCCCGAGATAGCGAACCGACTCCAAGGAACCACCACCTTCTCAGGGCAACTATAGACAGGCACTAAACGTGATGATGCGCACAACCTGAGCACAAATTTAAGAATGCTTAATTTCAATATAATTGGGCAGAAAACAGGTGGTGAGGTGTTTGGGTGATATCTGAGTGAATGACCTTTCCCTCTGCCTTCCTCGTTGTGTGTGTTATGCTTATGGGTGTGGAGTTCTCTGCTCATTACAGGTCAAAGTCTTCCACCATGTGGATCTGCGAGCAGGTCACAGAACTCATTTCCCTATCTGACTCAGAGGTTGTACGTTATAGTTAAAGCCATTTCGATGAAGAAGCTTATAGGACTTGTTAATGATAAAAAATTCCATTCGTACTGTACTTGTTTTATGTCTTTAATGAGGCTGGAATCTATGTTGAAATGCTTCTGTGCCTTGGGTGTTACCTCAGTTATGGAGTAGACACCGGTGGAGAGCATCACTCTCTTCTGCGCATTCTCAGATATTTATTTCCTCTTTCCTCCTGTGCCGAAGCTGGTGAGAGAAGGAGCTTCCATCAAACATGGTTGTTCTGAGAGAGGTAAGAAGCATTTATTAATCAAATCCCACAGCTGCATTTGCTTTGTGAAAAGGAGTGGCAGAGACAAAATAAATCATTATGTCCAGGTTGCAAATCGTCAGCATTTCTTCACCATGGTAAACTCGGTGCAGTTATCCCTCACTGTGAATTAGGGACTGTAATCCCTCGCTGTGAATTAGGGGCTGTTATCCCTCACTGTGAATTAGGGACTGTAATCCTTCACTGTGAATTAGGGGCTGTAATCCCTCGCTGTGAATTAGGGACTGTAATCCCTCGCTGTGAATTAGGGGCTGTTATCCCTCACTGTGAATTAGGGACTGTAATCCCTCGCTGTGAATTAGGGGCTGTTATCCCTCATTGTGAATTAGGGGCTGTTATCCCTCACTGTGAATTAGGGGCTGTTATCCCTCACTGTGAATTAGGGGCTGTTATCCCTAACTGTGAATAAGGGACTGTAATCCCTCGCTGTGAATTAGGGGCTGTTATCCCTCACACTGAATTAGGGGCTGTTATCCCTCACTGTGAATTAGGGGCTGTTATCCCTCACACTGAATTAGGGGCTGTTATCCCTCACTGTGAATTAGGGGCTGTTATCCCTCACTGTGAATTAGGGGCTGTTATCCCTCACTGTGAATTAGGGGGTGTTATCCCTCACTGTGAATTAGGGGCTGTTATCCCTCACTGTGAATTAGGGGCTGTTATCCCTCATTGTGAATTAGGGGCTGTTATCCCTCACTGTGAATTAGGGGCTGTTATCCCTCACTGTGAATTAGGGGCTGTTATCCCTAACTGTGAATAAGGGACTGTAATCCCTCGCTGTGAATTAGGGGCTGTTATCCCTCACACTGAATTAGGGGCTGTTATCCCTCACTGTGAATTAGGGGCTGTTATCCCTCACTGTGAATTAGGGGCTGTTATCCCTCACTGTGAATTAGGGGCTGTTATCCCTCACTGTGAATTAGGGGCTGTTATCCCTCACTGTGAATTAGGGCTGTTATCCCTCGCTGTGAATTAGGGGCTGTTATCCCTCACTGTGAATTAGGGGCAGTTATCCCTCACTGTGAATTAGGGGCTGTTATCCCTCACTGTGAATTAGGGGCTGTTATCCCTCACTGTGAATAAGGGACTGTAATCCCTCGCTGTGAATTAGGGGCTGTTATCCCTCACACTGAATTAGGGGCTGTTATCCCTCACTGTGAATTAGGGGCTGTTATCCCTCACTGTGAATTAGGGGCTATTATCCCTCATTGTGAATTAGGGGCTGTTATCCCTCACTGTGAATTAGGGGCTGTTATCCCTCACTGTGAATTAGGGGCTGTTATCCCTCACTGTGAATTAGGGGCTGTTATCCCTCACTGTGAATTAGGGGCTGTTATCCCTCACTGTGAATTAGGGGCTGTTATCCCTCACTCGGAATTAGGGGGTGTTATCCCACACTGTGAATTAGGGACTGTAATCCTTGCTGTGAATTAGGGGCTGTTATCCCTCACTGTGAATTAGGGGCTGTTATCCCTCACTGTGAATTAGGGGCTGTTATCCCTCACTGTGAATTAGGGGCTGTTATCCCTCACTGTGAATTAGGGGCTGTTATCCCTCACTGTGAATTAGGGGCTGTTATCCCTCACTCGGAATTAGGGGGTGTTATCCCACACTGTGAATTAGGGACTGTAATCCTTGCTGTGAATTAGGGGCTGTTATCCCTCACTGTGAATTAGGGGCTGTTATCCCTCACTGTGAATTAGGGGCTGTTATCCCTCACTCGGAATTAGGGGGTGTTATCCCTCACTGTGAATTAGGGGCTGTTATCCCTCACTGTGAATTAGGGGCTATTATCCCTCACTGTGAATTAGGGGCTGTTATCCCTCACTCGGAATTAGGGGGTGTTATCCCTCACTGTGAATTAGGGGCTGTTATCCCTCACTGTGAATTAGGGACTGTAATCCCTCACTGTGAATTAAGGGCTGTTATCCCTCATTGTGAATGAGGGGCTGTTATCCCTCACTGGGAATTAGGGGCTGTTATCCCTCGCTGTGAATAGGGGCTGTTATCCCTCACTGTGAATTAAGGGCTGTTATCCCTCGCTGTGAATTAGGGGGTGTTATCCCTCGCTGTGAATTAGGGGCTGTTATCCCTCACTGTGAATTAGGGGCTGTTATCCCTCACTCGGAATTAGGGGGTGTTATCCCTCACTGTGAATTAGGGGCTGTTATCCCTCACTGTGAATTAGGGACTGTAATCCCTCACTGTGAATTAAGGGCTGTTATCCCTCATTGTGAATGAGGGGCTGTTATCCCTCACTGGGAATTAGGGGCTGTTATCCCTCGCTGTGAATAGGGGCTGTTATCCCTCACTGTGAATTAAGGGCTGTTATCCCTCGCTGTGAATTAGGGGGTGTTATCCCTCGCTGTGAATTAGGGGCTGTTATCCCTCACTGTGAATTAGGGGCTGTTATCCCTCACTGTGAATTAGGGACTGTAATCCCTCGCTGTGAATTAGGGGCTATTATCCCTCACTGTGAATTAGGGGCTCTTATCCCTCACTGTGAATTAGGGGCTATTATCCCTCACTGTGAATTAGGGGCTGTTATCCCTCACTGTGAATTAGGGACTGTAATCCCTCGCTGTGAATTAGGGGCTGTTATCCCTCACTCTGAATTAGGGGGTGTTATCCCTCACTGTGAATTAGGGGCTGTTATCCCTCACTGTGAATTAGGGGCTATTATCCCTCACTGTGAATTAGGGGCTGTTACCCCTCACTGTGAATTAGGAGCTGTTATCCCTCGCTGTGAATTAAGAGATGTTATCCCTCACTGTGAATTAGGGGCTGTTATCCCTCACTGTGAATTAGGGGCTGTTATCCCTCACTGTGAATTAGGGACTGTAATCCCTCACTGTGAATTAGGGGTTGTTATCCCTCATTGTGAATTAGGGGCTGTTACCCCTCACTGTGAATTAGGAGCTGTTATCCCTCACTGTGAATTAGGGGCTGTTATCCCTCACTGTGAATTAGGGGCTGTTATCCCTCACTGTGAATTAGGGGCTGTTATCCCTCACTGTGAATTAGGGGCTGTTATCCCTCACTGTGAATTAGGGGCTGTTATCCCTCACTGTGAATTAGGAGCTGTTATCCCTCACTGTGAATTAGGGGCTGTTATCCCTCACTGTGAATTAGGGGCTGTTATCCCTCACTGTGAATTAGGGGCTGTTATCCCTCACTGTGAATTAGGGGCTGTTATCCCTCACTGTGAATTAGGGGCTGTTATCCCTCACTGTGAATTAGGGACTGTAATCCCTCACTGTGAATTAGGGGTTGTTATCCCTCACTGTGAATTAGGGACTGTAATCCTTGCTGTGAATTAGGGACTGTTATCCCTCACTGTGAATTAGGGGCTGTTATCCCTCACTGTGAATTAGGGGCTGTTATCCCTCACTGTGAATTAGGGGCTGTTATCCCTCACTGTGAATTAGGGGCTGTTATCCCTCACTGTGAATTAGGGGCTGTTATCCCTCACTGTGAATTAGGGGCTGTTACCCCTCACTGTGAATTAGGAGCGGTTATCCCTCACTGTGAATTAGGGGCTGTTACCCCTCACTGTGAATTAGGAGCTGTTATCCCTCACTGTGAATTAGGGGCTATTATCCCTCATTGTGAATTAGGGGCTATTATCCCTCACTGTGAATTAGGGGCAGTTATCCCTCACTGTGAATTGGGGGCTGTTATCCCTCACACTGAATTGGGGGCTGTTATCCCTCACTGTGAATTAGGGGCTGTTATCCCTCACTGTGAATTAGGGGCAGTTATCCCTCACTGTGAATTGGGGGCTGTTATCCCTCACACTGAATTGGGGGGTGTTATCCCTCACTGTGAATTAGGGGCAGTTTATCCCTCACTGTGAATTAGGGTCTGTCATTCCTCACTGTGAATTAGGGACTGTTATCCCTCATTGTTGATTAGGGTCTGTTACCCCACACTGTGAATTAGGAGCTGTTATCCCTCATTGTGAATTGGGGGGTGTTATCCCTCACTGTAAATTAGGGGCTGTTATCCCTCACTGTGAATTAGGGGCTGTTATCCCTCATTGTGAATTGGGGGGTGTTATCCGTCACTGTGAATTAGGAGCTGTTATCCCTCATTGTGAATTGGGGGGTGTTATCCCTCACTGTGAATTAAGGGCTGTTATCGCTCGCTGTGAATTGGGGGGTGTTATCCCTCATTGTGAATTAGGGGCTGTTATCCCTCACACTGAATTGGGGGGTGTTATCCCTTGCTGTGAATTAGGGACTGTAATCCCTCACTGTGAATTAGGGACTGTTATCCCTCACTGTGAATTAGGGGCTGTTATCCCTCATTGTGAATTAGGGGCTGTTATCCCTCACTGTGAATTAGGGGCTGTTATCCCTCACTGTGAATTAGGGGCTGTTATCCCTCACTGTGAATTAGGGGCTGTTATTCCTCACTGCGAATTAGGGGCTGTTATTCCTCACTGCGAATTAGGGTCTGTCATTCCTCACTGTGAATTAGGGGTTGTTATTCCTCACTGTGAATTAAGAGCTGTTATCCCTCACTGTGAATTAGGGTCTGTCATTCCTCACTGTGAATTAAGAGTTGTTATCCCTCACTGTGAATTAGGGGCTGTTATCCCTCACTGTGAATTAGGGGCTGTTATCCCTCACTGTGAATTAGGGGCTGTTATCCCTCACTGTGAATTAGGGGCTGTTACCCCTCACTGTGAATTAGGGGCTGTTATCCCTCACTGTGAATTAGGGGCTGTTATCCCTCGCTGTAAATTTGGGGTAGTTAGCCGTCACTGTAAATTAAGGGCTGTCATCTGTCACTGTGAATTAGGGGATGTTATTTTCAATTATCCTGCTGTTTTCAGTGAATTGTGTACATATGTCCTAGATTGCCTTGATCCTGCACAATGTTTAGAATTTCATCTTTTATTGTTGTGTTTCCCTTAAAGGGACAATCACCATATGGCCTATGTTGCCCTTAAAGAGACAATCACCATACGGCCTTTGTTGCCCGTGAAGGGACAATCACCATATGGCCTATGTTGCTCTTAAAGGAACAATCACCATCCGACCTATGTTGCCCTTAAAGGGACAATCAGCACAACTGTATATTGCTTCACCTCATCCTTCCAACCAAAATGTTCACTTTATTCTCCTCTGTGTTAAATTGTATTTGCCATTGGTCTGCCCATTTCACCTGAAGTCTGTACTAACCTCCTTTCATTGGAATTAATCTAAAGTGTTGATTTGGGCATGCAGCTAATGTACTGGTACAACTGGTGGAGTAGGTGGGTTGCTCTGTAATACGGTGGGATACGGATATGGATAGAAGGATATCCTGTCACATGTGTGCCAGTGGATTAGGTGTGGGAGGATTTTCTGAACCCAATCTTGTCTCAGCAGCAGAGTCCATAGGAACGGAGGGTCATTCCTGTGTGCTAGTGTAGTGGAGCCTACACTGTATGGTATGGTAGGTCAAGATTTTCCCTGTAATCTGAAACCTGATTGGACAGATGGTGATGGGTATTTTCCTGTAATGTTAAACTTGATTGGACTAATTTGGTCAGATGCTTCCCTGTAATGTGAGGCACCTGTGATTACAGAAATGAGAAACATCCCAATCTCCCACTTGTTGCTCGATTGTCACATGACAGGAGATATAACAAGAGGCTTACACTACTGTCTTGGCTAACAAGACTCAGGCTGCCTTGGACTAACTCTCAGTTTGCAAACTTCACTCGACCTCTCTTACCTTTATAATGCAATAGCCCAGAAATTACTGTTGATGTAGGTGTTGAGACCTGATTGCCTTTGTAACATCTTCCACTGTTACTACTTTAGCATATCAAACAGGATTCAAGCCATTTGGAGAAGTTGAGAGCAGAGGGCTTCCATTATCAAGACGGTTTATTGACTTTGTTCAGTCTCACAGCTCTCCTCCTTCCCCCAGTGTCCTGGCTGTCCCCCATTTATTGATGCTCAAAGTACGTAATTAAAAAATGTCCTTAACCTGTGTATCCTAACATTGACAAATCATTAACATAGCAGACATGGTCACCCATTAGAAAGCTATTCAGTATCGCTGAAAACTTAATTGTTTTCCATTCTACACTGGGACCCATTATTTGTAAACAAAAATAATACGTTCAAGCCTTGAGCCTTTTTTGAATGACCAGGAAGCTATAGTTTGCATTCTCCATGGCGATGCCTCAGCCAATCAGAGTAGTTTTGCCAACTAATTGGCAGCCCTTTCCTCCTGTCATATAAATTGTTTGAAATTTGGCATTCTTGCATTTGTAAATGAAAATCGCTTATTGTCACGAGTAGGCTTCAATTAAGTTACTGTGAAAAGCCCCTAGTCGCCACATTCTGGCGCCTGTTCGGGGAGGCTGGGAGGCTTTGTCCTGATGAGCGCATGAGGAATATATTCGACAACATGTTTCGCTTCTCAGCAAAATCAATGGGTATTAAAACAGGAAAGAGGGGAAGATCAGATGCACAGATTCTCTGCCATCACCGCCAGCCATTTGTAAACGGGTGTTGATTGTGCATTTAGGATGCTGTGTAACACTGTACTTGTCCATGAGTCAGAACGTGAGTAATCCTGCCATCTGCTTGCAGGGTAATCATGTGTGGTACGAAGCCAACACAAGCGGAGAATTCAATGCACCGATTGGAGCAGTGATAAGGCAGGTAGTTTCTGGAAAGGTTCTGCTGTTGGACGATGAAGGGAAGGTGAGTGACCAACACATTGCCTACACTCATTCTCATCCTTGCTAAGGTGATGCTCCTCCTTGTTTAAGTCACTTTGTCCCTGCTCCATTTTTGAGGGGAGTCTTCCAATGTTTGGAGCCATTCCCTGAGTCAACACTGGTCTAACAGAGCAACAAATCATGAAAATCTAAATAAGCCTTCCATCCCTAGGTTTGTCTTGGGCCTCCTCAGTCTGTAGGGTTGCCAACCCTCCAGGATTGGCCTGGAGTCTCCAGGAATTGAAGATCAATCTCCAGGGCACAACTGTGTGCAACCCTGGAGAAAAACCATTGGGACATTAAAAAATTGTCATTTTCTTTGAACATTTCTCATTCATAGAGGGAAAGGGTGGTTTGGCTAATAGTCAAGCATTATCCAATTGGGTAATGAGTCTAATTGGTGTAGGAAAGCAATCTGTCACAAGGATGGATTGTCACCCTCGATTTCGAGGGACAGCCACCATCGCTGATGACAGATAACAAATGATTAGAGCGTGGGGAAAGTCATGTGATGAAACCTTGAGGAACACATGTAATCACAGTTGGCAACCCTATTGGTTTGGCGTACACCCAATCCCCATTCACATTTATTAGGAGGTGGGTGGGGTGGGGTGGGGCATTAAAACCCTCAATGCACAGTATGTCCAGAAATATACAGGTAAAGGTAAACTCATCATTATCGCTGATGACCATAAGCGGCTTTTCCTTTAAGGGAGAGAGATGACTCGTGGTGATTTAACCTGAGGATCAGCATTGCACAGACGAGGGGCAAGGTTAAGAAGGCGGGGCCTTTATGAATAACCTCAGCCGGTACTGGAATTGAACCCTCGCTGTTAGTCTTGCATTGTATCAGAAATCAGCTGTCTAGCCCACTGAGCTAAACTGACCCCCAAGATAAAGTTGCCATCGTCCCAGACCACCATAAGCTGCTTTCCACTTTGAGGTGGAGAGCTGACTGGTGATTTCACTTGAAGATCACCATACCTCAGGAGAGGGGCATGGTTGAGAAGTCAGGGCCTTCATGAAGAACCTATGCGCATGCGCGCGCACACGCACACACACAGTATTACGTACAGGGGTAGTTCTTTATATATAATGATGAGTGCCTGATTTGACAGTGGTATCTGTTCTGTTATTAGGAGCAGTGGATTGATGCATCAAATATTAACAGTGTGCATCCTATGCACCCCACCTCAGTGAAAGGAGTGGATGACATGATCCGAATCGGGGACCTGAATGAAGCAGGCATTTTACACAACCTCCTCATCCGATTTAGAGAGAACATCATCTATGTAAGTTCACCCATAGGAGAAGTGATGCTGTGAATATGCTGCTGCAGCTATCTGCAGTACTTGGAGGCGAAGACAGTGGCTCTGTATTGAGTGTGACCTTCAGGCTTTACAGTGTTACACTGCTAGGTGCCATCCACAGACATTGGGCAAAATCTAATGTCTGTGTCACTCCCGTCTCGAGTCTCGAGTTGTGTTTTTTTTAAATTTAGAGTACCCAATTATTTTTTTTTCCAATTAAGGGGCAATTTAGTGTGGCCAATCCACCTACCCTGCACATCTTTGGGTTGTGGGGTTCTTTCTTAGAGCTAGGATCAGGAGAAGGCAGTTTGGCCTCTCGATCCTGCTCCATCCTACAATACGATCATGGCTGATCTCATCATGGGTCTCGACTGCAGTATCCTCAAGCCCTTCAACCCATTACTAATGGGAATAGAGGGATACGGACCCCGGAAGTACAGAAGATTTTAGTTTAGACGGGCAGCATGGTCGGCGGAGGCTTGGAGGGCCGAAGGGCCTGTTCCTGTGCTGTGCTTTTCTTTATTCTTTGTTAATGGCTGGTAAATTTTGCCAGCGGCCTCTTGTGAGATTTACCTGGTTCGTTAAGCCACGCGACATCGAACAGGATCTTGCGAGACGTCGCAATCTGAATCTCACCCACAATGGGTGGCACCCAAATCTACATATTAAAGTGAGCAGTTAGGCTCTTAAAACCTCTGAAATGGCCTAGCAAGCCACTCAGTTCAAGGACAATAAGGGAGGGACAATGAATTCTGACTTTGTCAGCGACGCCCATATTTCATCAAAAACTTGGTGGGGGATGGGCAGGTGTGGGATCTGGCAGCAGAGCTTTCAACGAGCTGGTGTTTCCGGAGGAGGGGGCAGGTCAGTCAGGAATCTGTAATAAAAGCGAATGACTGCGGATGCTGGAATCTGAAACGAAAGGGAAAATGCTGGAAAATCGCAGCAAGTCTGGCAGCATCTGTAGGGAAAGAAAAGAGCGAACGTTTCGAGCCAGATGACTCTTTGTCAAAGCTAACAGACAGAGAAAGTGGGAAATATTTATACCGTGGAGTGAGAATGAAAGTTGAGTCACAGCCACAGAAACCCAGGGAAACCGGGTGCTAATGGCCACAGAAACCAAGGGGAAAGAGTGTTAATGGCAGTCCACAGAGAGGACAAAAGATGTGAAAGGTCAAACAGCAGGGAAACAAACATCTTTGATTTGATTTGATTTATTATTGTCACATGTATTAGTATACAGTGAGAAGCCATGACCTCAAACTTTGGTATCTTTTTCCTGACGGAAGGAGGTGGAAGAGAGTATGTCCGGGGTGCGTGGGGTCCTTAATTATGCTGGCTGCCTTTCCGAGGCAGCGGGAATTATAGACAGAGTCAATGGATGGGAGGCTGGTTTGCGTAATGGACTGGGCTACATTCACGATCTTTTGTAGTTTCCTGCGGTCTTGGGTAGAGCAGGCTCCATACCAAGCTGTGATACAACCAGAAAGAATGCTTTCTATGGTGCATCTGTAGAAGTTGGTGAGGGTCGTAGCTGACATGCCAAATTTCCTCAGTCTTCTGAGAAAGTAGAGTCGTTGTTGGGCTTTTTTAACTATAGTGTCGGCATGGGGGGACCAGGACAGGTTGTTGGTGATCTGTCCACTTAAAAACTTGAAGCTCTCGACCCTTTCTACTTCGTTCCCATTGATGTAGACAGGGGCATGTTCTCCACTACGCTTCCTGAAGTCAATGATAATCTCCTTCGTTTTATTGACATTGAAGGTGAGATTATTGTCGTCGCACCAGTTCACCAGATTCTCTATCTCATTCCTATACTCTGTCTCATCATTGTTTGTGATCCGACCCACTACAGTGGTGTCATCAGCAAATTTGAAAACCGAATGCCACGCCTGTGGTGCACGCACCTCGCAGGGTCCCAGCACCCCTTAAGCACCGCCTCAAGCAGCAGCTGCAGGACCTCCAGGACCAAGGAGTGATTTCCAGAGTCACGGAACCAACTGACTGGGTCAGCTCCATGGTATGTGTGGAAAAACCTTCCGGCGAATTGAGAATATGCATTGATCCCAAGGACCTCAACCGCAATATTATGAGAGAGCACTATCCCATTCCAAAGCGCGAAGAACTCACCTGTGAGATGGCTCGTGCCAAGTTCTTTACCAAGCTAGACGCCTCAAAGGGGTTCTGGCAGATCCAGCTCGACAAATCCAGCAGGAAACTCTTCACGTTTAATACCCCCTTTGGAAGATATTGCTACAACAGGATGCCTTTTGGGATCATTTCTGCATCAGAAGTGTTCCATAGGATTATGGAACAGATGATGGAAGGAATTGAAGGGGGTTCGCGTCTATGTGGATGACATAATCATCTGGTCCACCAGCCCGCAGGAGCACATTGATCGCCTCTAGCGCGTCTTCAGACGGATACATGAGCATGGCCTCCACCTCAACAGGGCCAAATGCTCCTTTGGCCAAACAGAAATGAAGTTCTTCAGAGACCACATCTCACAGTTGGGCGTGCAGCCGGATGCAGACAAGGCCATTAAGGCCATCAGGACACCGGAGGACAAGAAAGCGATCCTCCGCTTCTTGGGCATGGTGAACTTTTTGGGGAAATTCATCCCTAACCTCGCCTCCCACACCACGGCTCTCAGGAACCTGGTCAAGAAGACGACAGGGTTCCAATGGCTCCCTGCCCACGAACACGAATGGCGGGAACTCAGGGAGAAGCTGACCACGGCCCTGGTATTGGCATTTTTTGACCTGGCCAAAGAGACCAAAATTTCTACAGATGCCAGTCAATCCGGCATTGGAGCAGTGCTCCTTCAATGTGATGAGGCCTCATCATGGGCCCCCGTTGCATACGTGCCGCGTGCGATGACCCCCACCGAACAGCGCTATGCGCAGATTGAAAAGGAATGCCTGGGCCTTCTTACCGGAGTCGTTAAATTCCATGATTATGTCTAAGGACTCCCTCAGTTCACCGTCGAAACCGCTGGTCAATATCATTCAAAAAGACCTTAACGTCTTGACGCCTCGCCTCCAGCGTATTCTTCTCAAGCTCAGGCGCTACGACTTCCAGCTTGTATACATCCCGGGCAAGAAGCTCATCATCGCTGACGCCCTCTCCCGGTCTGTCGCCACACCATGTGACCCAGCGGGATTTATTTGCCAGGTTGATGCCCATGTGGCATTCGCTGCTTCCAATCTGCCTGCCACGGATGAACGCCTCGTCCAAATTCGTCGCGAAATGGCTGCCGACCCCTTGCTCCAGCGTGTCATGCGCCACCTAACGGACAGGTGGCTCAAGGGCCAATGCCCTCGATTCTATAATGTCAGAGATGATCTGGCGGTAGTAGACAGGGTTCTTCTCAAACTGGACCGCATGGTCATCCCGCACAGCATGCGCCAGCTCGTCCTTGAACAGCTACACGAGGGCCAGCTGGAAGTGGAGAAGTGCCGCTGACGGGCCGAGAGGCAGTGTACTGGCCTGGGATTAACGAGGACATAGCTAACACCATGCTCAACTGCCCCACTTGTCAGCGATTACAGCCTGTGCAACCACGGGAAACCCTGCAGCCCCATGAGTTGGTCACGTCGCCCTGGACCAAGGTGGGCACTGACCTGTTCCATGCATTTGGCCGAGACTATGTCCTCATTGTGGACTACTTCTCAAACTACCCGGAGGTGGTAAGGTTGCACAACCTCACCTCAGCTGTAGTCATTCGTGCATGTAAAGAAACCTTCGCTCGACACTGCATCCCACTCACGGTCATGTCCGACAATGGCCCCTGCTTCGCCAGCCAAGAGTGGTCCAACTTTGCCAGACGGTATAACTTTGCACATGTCACATCCATTCCCCTGCACCCCCAATCCAACGGCAAAGCAGAGAAGGGAGTACATATCGTCAAACGGCTCCTATGCAAGGCAGCTGAAGCTGGGTCTGATTTTTACCTTGCCTTGATGACCTACCGCTCCGCCCCCTTGTCCACTGGCCTGTCACCAGCTCAACTACTCATGAATCGCACACTGCGGACGACGGTGCCGTCCATTCATGTCCCGGACCTGGACCACGTTCCGGTCCTTCGCCAGATGCAGCTAACTCGTACCCAGCACAAAGTGGCCGACGACTCCCGTGCAAATGATCTCCCTGTTCTGGCTCCCGATGACAACGTCCGCGTCCATCTTCCAGATGGTGGCTGGTCTGCCACCGCTGTCGTCCCCCGACAAATGGCCACCCGTTCGTTCCTGGTTCGTCTACCGGATGGCTCTCTTCTGCGACTCATCCCGCGCTCACCACGTGATCTTCAGGTCCTGCCTCGCCATCATGACGACCCCGCCATAGACTTTGCAGAGCTCCCTGACGCTCTGCCACCCTCTGACTCTGATACAGTCCAGCCCGTTCCAGAACCGCCGGCTCTTGACCCACCCTTGAGGCGGTCAACCAGAAGTCGTTGCCCACCTCGGAGACTAAATTCATGAACTTTTTGAATTCATGGACTCTTTGAATTGTTTCGTTGCTTTGTTTAGTCGCCTCACTGGTTTGTATATAATGTTGCTCTAGTTACTCTTTTGTTGCATACTGTCCATCTGCACTAGACACCTTCCAATGTAAATAGCTAAGTGTTTATTGATGCACAATCAATGGACACAAAACGTAGATGAAGTCCGAACGATAAGTTTTAATACACAAGAAGTGTACCCGGCAGCAGACATACAGAAGAAAGGCCGACTGCCGGGAAGCACGGGTTCTTATATCCCGCCACGTGGGCGGAGCTACCTATCTCTCAGCCAATCGGCTGAGAGGCACATGACTTACTTGGGCCAGTGGGCAGCGAGTCCTCTGCACCAATGGCAGCTCACACTTCCAGGTACCGTAATACCCCTAGTCATAATACCACATTCACCCCCTGTTGAAAAAGGAACCTGGGGGGGGGGGGGGTGTACGTGAAACGCGGACATGGGGGGGGCGTGTCCCATGAGTACGTGAGAGACTGGTAGTATGACTAGAGATGTTTAGGTCGTACCATTGCATTGATGCACCACTGGCCCGCAATTATGTCCAAAATACAACAAAACTATGTACAGTGTATAAAAATTGGGGGGGGGGGAAAAATGGAGAACAGACAAGGAAAACAAGAGTCCATCAGCAGGCAAGAGTCCATCAGCAGGTCACATTGATTCAATCAGTCGATCGGATGCCTTGGATGTCCTGCTTGACCTGCACAGCGGTGCCGGCGACGTCGGAGCGGTGGTCGTCCATGACTCCGGGAACGATGATCCTACTCCTGTGTCCGTAACCCTGGTCAGAGCTAGCGGGGGCCAGGCCGGGGGAGGGGTGTCCTGTCCGCTGGGTCGTGGGGGTGTCGGTGGGGCCGGGGTGGGAGGCTTGCTGGGGGCAGTTGGGGTTGGGGTGTGGGGGCAGTGAGGTCTGTGGGCCGCACGGGGCCCCTGAGGAGAGCGGGGAGGGGGGGGGGATCCGTGGTCACTACTTGGAACTGCAGCGACCGCTTTTGATTGGCAGACAGCCGCAAAGTGGCCCTTCTTGCCGCTGCCTTTACAGGTTGCGGAGCGGGCTGGGCAGTGCTGGCGTGGGTGCTTTGCCTGGCCACAAAAGTATCAGCGGGGCCCGTGGGTTTATCAGGGCGCCCTGCGGCGCAGGCCTGGGGGGGTCCGTGTCTGCGGAGTTGAGGGAGGTCACATTCCATGCTGCCCAGGGGGCCGCCGCGCGGTCGTGGGCGTACGTGCGGGCATTACGATTCGCAACGTCTAGGGAGGAGGCGAGGGCTCGTACCTCGGTGAGGCTTAAAGTCTCTTTCTCTAAAAGTCTTTGGCGGATCTGCGAAGATTGCATACCCGCAACGAAAGCGTCTCTGATCGAAAGTTCGGTATGCTCGGCCGCAGAAACTTGTGGGCAGCCGCAGTTCCTCCCCAGAACGAGGAGGGCCTGGTACAATTCATCTGGAGACTCACCAGGAAGTTGCTGCCTTGTGGCCAATAAGTGCCGAGCGTAGACCTGGTTCACCGGCCGGATGAAATGGCCTTTAAGCAAGTCCATGGCCGCGTCGTAGTCTGTCGTATCGTCTATGAGCGTATACACGGCGGTGCCGATGCACGAGTGGAGGATGTGCAATTTCTGCTCCCTCGCCGGGACGTTTTCGGCTGTACTCAGGTAGCTATTGAAGCAAGCCAGCCAGTGTTTAAATGCTGCTGGAGCATTTGCTGCGTGAGGGCTGAGTCGAAGACACTCCGGCTTGATGCGAAGCTCCATCCTTTAAAATCTTGTGTATTAAATTGATGCACAATCAATGGACACAAAACGTAGCTGAAGTCCGAACGATAGGCTTTAATACACAAGAAGTGTACCCGGCAGCAGACGTACAGAAGAAAGGCCGACTGCCGGGAAGCACGGGTTCTTATATCCCGCCTCGTAGGCGGAGCTACCTACCGCTCAGCCAATCGGCTGAGAGGCACATGACTTACCCAGGCCAATGGGCAGCGAGTCCTCTGCACCAATGGCAGCTTGCACTTCCAGGTACCGTAATACCCCTAGTCATACTATAAAAACTAATCTATCTACATAGTCTTGTAAATTTGCCTTCACATACCACACGTAGTTAGGAACATTCTCACCACACATTATTTATTACCACAACCACACATTTTTTTATAAAAGGGGGGATGTCATAATATACACATGAAATAAAATGAAATGAAAATTGCTTATTGTCACGAGTAGGCTTCAGTGAAGTTACTGTGAAAAGCCCCTAGTCGCCACATTCCAGCGCCTGTTCGGGGAGGCTGGTACGGGAATTGAACCGCGCTGCTGGCCTGCTTGGTCTGCTTTAAAAGCCAGCGATTTAGCCCAGTGTGCTAAACCAGCCCCAGTATATCATCAGTATATAATGGTGCAGACACACACTGACTGACACACTGCAAGACCAATCAACACACACAACACAGCAGCCAATCACCAGTTATAGCATGGTCACTATAAAGCCAGAGGGCACTAGTTTTCCTGCTCATTCGGGATGCAGCCTCTGAGAAGGACAGAGCTCGCAGCTTGTAGCACAGATCTTCACCATGTGCTAACAGTTTAGACTGGTCAGGATAGGCATAGGTCTTCAGTTTAATCTAACATAGTGTCGACCCACAGTGAATATGTTCAACAGTTCCTAGCTTAATAAAATAGTGTTGTATTATTTCAAGTGTTGGTAGCCTGTATATGTTACTGCTAAGGTAAACGCAGTCTTCACAGATCCAGAGTACCCAACACATCAACAGATAGATCCAGTCACGGGTAGATTCAGTCACGGGTAGATTCAGTCACAGGTAGATTCAGTCACGGGTAGATTCAGTCACGGGTAGATTCAGTCACGGGTAGATTCAGTCACGGGTAGATTCAGTCACGGGTAGATTCAGTCACGGGTAGATTCAGTCACGGGTAGATTCAGTCACGGGTAGATTTAGTCATGGGTGGATCTGTCACCGTGGATCCTGTAACAGGTGGATCTTGTCACTGTGGATCCTGTCACTGTGGCTCCTGTCACAGCTGGATCCTGTTGCAGGTGGATTCATTCATGGATGGATCCTGTCAGAGGTGGATCCTGTCACAGGTGGAAACTGTCACAGCTGGTTCCTGTCACAGGTGGATTCAATTATAGGTGGATCCTGTCACAGCTGGTTCCTGTCATGGATGGGCCCTGCCACAGGTGGAGCCCATCACAGGTGGACCATGTCACGAGTAGATCAGTTCATGGGTAGGTCCTGTCATGGGTGGGTCCTGTTGTGAGTGGGTCTTGTCACAGGTGGGTCATGTCATGGGTATATCCTGTCACGGGGGGTCATGTTATAGTGGGTCCTGTCGTGATGGGTGCTGTCATAGTGGGTCCTGACATGGATATGTCCTGTCACGGGTGGGTCATGTTATGATAGGTGCTGAAATAGCGGGTTCTGCCATGAGTGGGACCTGTCATGGGTGGGTCCTGTCAATGGCAGTTACTGCCATAGCCACATCAGATCATGTGCAGATCCTCTCACATGTGAATCCTGTCACAGGCGGGGGATCCTGTCATGGCCCCGCTCATCCAGACTGCTAATTGTATGCCAATGTGTCAGAGTGTCAGTTATAAATCCAGCCTTCTATCCACCCTTCTGTTGCCAGGTCAGCACCACAGTGTCGGAGTCATTGCCGGGAGCTGGATTGCAGATGGGGGAAATCTAACATGCCTCAGTGCAAGAGTGACCTATTTCAAGACTTTCTGTTTTTCACCCTTTCTCAGACCTACACCGGCTCTATCCTGGTGGCTGTGAATCCCTATCAACTGCTCCCATTGTACACCACTGAGCTTATTAATCTCTACACAAAGAGGCGCATTGGAGATCTGCCCCCTCACATCTTTGCCATTGCGGACAACTGCTACTTCAACCTGAGGAAGAATAGGGAGGACCAATGCTGTATTATCAGGTGAGCTGGGCAAAATCGAGCTTTAGTTAGCATCATAGCCTATTGCCCTGGGGTTGGGGAAAAGGGGCGAGGCCCAACACCCTGGAAACTGAAGCCAGCTGACAAACATGACCTTGAATTGGTGGAGTTACATACTGTCCTGTGACAAGTTTGAAATTGCGCCCAAATCTAGGTTATTAATATGTGCCAAGAGAATCAGAAGTCCAAACAATGCCCCCCAGCAGAACCCAGCTGTCCACCTTTCTCCAATGCAAAAAGTAGCCAAATGGAAAGTGTAATCCAAAACGTACACACATTCTGGCCTGTGGTACAAGGTAAGACTAGTGGAATTTACTTTTTGCAGCCCTTAAGCTTATTTCTTGCTATCTTTTCCCCTTTGATGTTCAAGGCTCCAGATGTCAAAGGTAGATAGTGCAATCAGGAGCTCTAGTAACCATCAGATGACAAATGTACTGTTCTGTAATGAAATATAACAGTGACACTTTTGATTTATCATTCAAAGGGAGGGGGCAGTATTTGGACCCCTACATTTCTTGGCACATAGTAATAGAACATAGAACATAGAACAGTACAGCACAGAACAGGCCCTTCGGCCCTCGATGTTGTGCCGAGCAATGATCACCCTAATTAAACCCACGTAACCCATATACCCGTAACCCAACAATCCCCCCATTAACCTTACACTACGGGCAATTTATCATGGCCAATCCACCTAACCCGCACATCTTTGGACTGTGGGAGGAAACCGGAGCACCCGGGGGAAACCCACGCACACAGGGGGAGGACATGCAGACTCCACACAGACAGTGACCCAGCCGGGAATCGAACCTGGGACACTGGAGCTGTGAAGCATTGATGCTAACCACCATGCTACCGTGAGGCCCCTAATGACCTAGACTTGGGGGAATTTCAAAATTCATTGTACAATATTGAATTTTTAAAAAGCCCGTTCTCCAATTGGTTCCTCAACAAACTATTCTAGAAAACCATCTTGCACACATTTAGGAATATATTAGCATTAATGCTAATGTTTACCCAGTCTACATATAGATTGAAGTCACCCATCATTACTGTGTCACCTTTGTTACATGCATCTCTAATTTCCTGATGTATCCATTCCCACTGCTATTTGGATGCCTATAAACAACTCCTACTTCTGCTCTTCTGTTCCTTACTGTTTCGTAGCTCCACGCAAACTGATTCTACATCTTGATCTTCCGATCTAAGATCCTGTCTCACTAATGTACGGATCTCACCCTTTATTAACAATGCAACTCCACCGTTAATCATATCTTTCCTGAATGTGAAATACCCTTGAACTTTCAGTTCTCAGCGTTGGTCAACCAGCAGCCACTTCTCCGATTTTACCAACTTACTTCTATTTGTGCCATCAATTCACCTACCTTGTTGTGAATGTCGCGTGCATTCTCTGTCCATGCCTAGTGGTGCACCAAAGCAGACTTTCATGTTTTTTTTCTAAATTTAGAGTACCCAATTCATTTTTTCCAATTAAGGGGCAATTTAGCATGGCCAATCCACCTACCCTGCACATCTTTGCGTTGTGGGGGTGAAACCCAAGCAAACATGGGGAGAATGTGCAAACTCCACACGGACAGTGACCCAGAGCCGGGAGGACTGGTCTCATATTCAAGGCTTTTATTCTATTCAACATCAACTCACACTCACCCATCACCTCCCCTTCCCACTCATCACTCAACTACATTGGCTCTGGGTCTCTCAGTGTCTCAGATTTACAATCCCCCACAATGTGCACAAATCCCTCATTAATCTCATATTTTACTCTCACTGTAACCTCCTTGAGCCCTACATGCCAACTCCTGACACCTCAGTACTTCTGGGCCATGGAAGAGTGACAAATATTTGGGCCAGACACCGAGGGGGCGATTCTCCGAGCCGGGCCAGAGAATCGCCGCAACCGCGCCACGACGCCCCGACACCAGCGTGCGATTCTTCGAGGTGCGGAGAATCGGTGCCATTTGCGCCAACGCATTTGGCACGGCGCGGGCTGCTGGAATCGGTGGGGCCACCGATTCTCCGGCCCGGATAGGCCGAGCGGCCGCGCCTATACGACAGAGTCTCGCCGGCGCCATTCACCCCTGGTCGCTGCCGGCGGGAACTCTGGGCGAACGGTCGGGGGGAGGCCTGTGGTGGGGGGGGGGGCTCCTTCACAGGGGGAGGCCTCCGATGGGATCTGGCCCATGATCGGAGTCCACCGATCGGCGGGCCGGCCTCTCCCCTGCCCCCCCAGGCCTACTTTCTGGCACGGAAGGCCATTGAACACAGATGTCATCTTGAGTCAGGGCCGGCACGCTAAAGAAGTCCCCTGCGCATGCGCAGGATGGCGCCGCGAAAGGAGGCTGGAGCGGCGTGAACCGCTCCAGCGCCATGCTGGCCCCCTGTGCCAGAATCAGTCGTACCCGGGCCCGGTTCACGCCGTCGTGAAACGCGACGTTTCACGATGACACGAACACTTGGGCTCCATATTGGAGAATCGCCTCCCCTCTTGATTAAGTCTCTCTCTCTACTCTTTTTAATCAATAAATTAAACACAAATTACAGGGTGGCTGCCCCTGATGGGACACTGTAACTAAAATAGAACATCAAAATGAAACTTAACAAATTCAAATTGAAATATTATTTCCAAGGGGTGATGATGCACCCTAGCCGCTGTGGCAGGCAAAGCTTGTCAGTGGATACCGCCAAGGTCACCGGCCATGAACGTAGCCCCAGGAGAGGGGCAGACCGTCTCTCTTTATAAGTGCTCTAGTCTAATTTAACAATATAATGAACTTAACATTAACACATATTTCACTTAGCAATCTGAGAGGGGCGGCTAGCTGAAGGTGCAAACCAGAACTCATTGTTTGAAGAGAAGCTGCCCGGAATGGGCTGTGGTCCAGAACACCCTCGGTTGTTTGTGATCTCCTTGTGCTGGACGTTCTTGCAGCAGGAACATAATTGTACACTGCAAGGAGAAATGAACAGTGCAATGAAAGCAAGTGTTTGTAATTTCAGTGGTGAGTCGGGAGCTGGGAAGACGGAGAGCACAAAGCTTTTATTGCAGTTCCTGGCCGCTGTCAGCGGACAGCACATGTGGATTGAACAGCAGATCCTGGAGGCAACCCCGATTCTGGAAGGTAAAGCTTAACACTGGAAAACTGTGGTCAAACTGAGAGGACAGGAGTGGAAGAGGTACTTAACACTGTCACTCTGTCAAAGAAGGAAGCGTTTGATCTCCTAGTTCCTATGGAAATGTTAAGTGAGGGCTGGATCAGATTTAGTTGTGACCCCCGACAGCTGCTATTGTTAAACAGGCTGCCAAAACCTGCTGTCTAGACTTAACGCTGATAGAGGAAAAACTTGTAGTCTATGTGTTACGTCTGAACAGCGAGTAATGGGCTGCCAGCAACTGTGGAGGCATTCTGACACAGGCTGAGCGATATTAATAAGAATGATAATTCTTTGTCACAAGTAGGCTTACATTAACATTGCAATTAACTTACTGTGAAAAGCCCCTAGTCGCCACATTCTGGTACACAGAGGGAGAATTCAGAATGTCCAAATTGCCTAACAGCACGGGCGCGATTCTCTACCCCCCACGCCGGGTGGGAGAATAGCGGGAGGGCCTCCCGATGTTTTTCATGCCCTCCCGCTATTCTCCCCCCCCTCCCCATGCCTGAACCACGCCACAAATCGCTGCTCGCCGTTTTTTACGGTGGGGGGTGATTCTCCGAGGCTGATGGGCCGAGCGGCCGGGCCTTCACGCCCGTTTCAACACGGCAGCAAACACACCTGCTCACTGCCGTCGTGAAACGGGCGGCAGATGCCCGTTTGGGGCATCTGGGGGCCCGATTGGCACGGCAGTACCACGGCCATGCCAAGGCGGGCATAGGCCCGCGATCGGTGGGCACCGATCGTGGGCCGTGCGTCCATAACGGACGCACTCTTTTCCCTCCGCCGCCCCGCAAGATCAAGCCACCACGTCTTGCGGGTGGCTGAGGGAAAGGACGCCAACTGTCATCGGCCGCGTCAGCTGGCGTGGCGCTTGACGTGCAGCCTTGACGACCGTCGTTAAGGTAGCGCCGCCGTGAGGCACGGGGCCGCGCTACTAGCCCCGCCCGAGGGGGAGAATCGGCCCCGGAAGTGGGCATGAAGGCTGCCGTGGATCACGGCCTGTCCCACGGCAGCCTTTACGATTCTCCGCATTTTCACGCAGACACGGGGATAACGTGCAGACTCAGCACAGACAGTGATCCAAGCCGGGAATCGAACCTGGGACCCTGGAGCAGTGACGTAACAGTGCTACCCACTATGTTGCCTGGTATAAGAGCACAACATGATGGGGGGAAACTGGGGTGTTAGAGGCCATGGTTTAAAATCTCACAATATAGCTCATTGTTTTCTACACCAGACAGGCAGGCAGTGAAGAATAGAACTCGAGCCGAACCTTTACAGACTTGAGTCTTTATTTGCAGCAAACCACCATACAAACATGCACCTCCAAAGCAAACTGTGGGGTGACACTGAGGGCTAGTTTTCCAATATCCAGCCCAGCCCAGCTACCTTGTTGCTCTTTCTGACTGACGTGACTGCTTTGTGGGGAAGGTATTTGTCACGGATCTACTGAGAATTCAGTTGAGTCTGACAAAGCATGCTGATATATCAGGAGAAGGGGGAAATTTCCATTTTGTCTCTTGAGATGCTACGTTCAGAGTTGGGAGGAAGGACATGTTTCCTTTCAGTCCACAGCTGCGTGAGGGCAGGAAGTGAGTTCTGAACTGTTTGCAACCAATTAGCGAGTGTCACATGTAAGATGAATGCTCTCCTTCCTCTACATGGAGATACAGTTCCATATTGGGATACAGTTCCACATCAGGATACAGTTCCAAATGGGGATACAGTTCCAAATCTGTATATAATTCCACATGGAAATACAATTCCACATCAAGATACAGTTCCACATGGGGATACAGTTTTTTAAAAAATCATTTATGGGATGTGGGTGTCGCTGATTAGGCCAGCATTTATTGCCCACGCCTAATTGCCCTTCAGAAGGTGGTGGTGAGTTGCCTTCTTGAACCGCTGCAGTCCCTGAGGTGTAGGTACGTCCACAGTACTATCAGGGAGAGTTCCAGGATTTTGCCCCAGTGAAAGAACAGTGATATATTTCCAAGTCAGGGTGGAGAGTGATTTGGAGGGGAATCTCCAGGTGGTGTGGTGTTCCCAGATATCTGCTCTCTTGTCCTTCTAGATGATAATGGTCGTGGGTTTGGAAGGTGCTGTCTAAGTAATTTTCGTGAGTTCCTGCAGTGCATCTTGTAGATGGTACACATGACTGTCACTGTAGTGGAGGGTTTGATGTTTGTGGAAGGGGTAGTAATCAAGTGGGTTGTTGCGTCCTGGGTGGTGTTGAGCTTCTTGCGTGTTGTTGGAGCTGCACCCATTCAGGCAAGTGGAGAGCATTCCATCACACTTGTGCCTTCTAGATTGTGGACAGGCTTTAGGGGTCAGGAGATGAATTATTCACTGTAGGATTCCTAGCCTTCAACCTGTCCTCATAGACACAGTATTAACATGGTTAATCCAGTTCAGCTTCTAATCAATGGTAACCCCAGAATGTTGATTGTGGGGGATTCAGCGATGGTAATGCCATTGAATGTCAAGGGTCAATGATTAGATCCTCTCTTGTAAGAGATGGTCACTGCCTGGCACTTGTGTGGTGCGAACGTAACTTACCACTTGTCAGCCCAACCCTGGATACTGTCCAGGTCTTGCTGCATTTGGGCATGGACGGCTTCATTATCTGAGGAGTCATGAATGGTGCTGAACATTGTGCAGTCAGCTGTGAACGTCCCCACTTCTGACCATACGATGGAAGGGAGATAATTAATGAAGTAGTTGAAGATGGTTGGGCCGAGGACACTGCCCTGAGGAACTTCTGCAGTGATGTCCTGGAACTGAGATGGTTGACCTCCAACCACCACAGCCATCTTCCTTTGTGCCAGGTATAACTCCAACCAGCGGAGAGTTTCCCCCCCGATTCCTATTGACTCCAGTTTAGCTAGGTATCCTTGATGCCATACTCGGTCAAATGCTGCCTTGATGTTAAGGGCAGTCACTCTCACCTCACCTCTAGCATTTAGTTCTTTTGTCCACGTTTGAACCAAGGCTGCAATGAGGTCAGGAGCTGAGAGACCCTGACGGAACCCAAACTGAGTGTCCATGAGCAGGTTATTGCTGAGTAAGTGCCACCTGACAGCACTGTTGATGACTCCTTCAATCACTTTGTAGATGATGGCGAGTAGACTGATAGAGCAGTAATTGGCTCGGTTGGATTTGTTCTGTTTTTTGTGTGCAGGACACACCTGGGCAATTTTCCATATTGCCAGGTAGATGCCAGTGTCGTATCTGTACTGGAACAGCTTGGCTAGGGGTGCTGGAAGTTCTGGAGCACAAATCTTCAACACTATTGCTGGAATGTTGTCAGGGCCTAGAGCCTTTGCAGTATCTAGTGCCTTTAGCCATTTCTTGATATCATGCGGAGTGAATTGTATTGGCTGAAGACTGACATCTGTGGTGCTGGGGACCTCTGGAGGAGACCGAAATGGATCATGCACTCGCACTTCTCGCTGAAGATTGTTGCAAAGGCCTCAGCCTTGTCTTTTGCACATGTGTGCTGGGCTCCTCCATCATTGAGGTTGGGGATATTTGTGGAGCCTCCTCCTCCTCCAGTGAGTTGTTTAATTGTCCATCAACATTCATGACTGGATGTGGCAGGACTGCAGAGCTTAGATCTGATGCGTTCATTGTGGAATTGCCTAACTGTCAATTACTTGCTGCTTATGCTGTTTGGCACACAGGTAGTCCTGTGTTGTAGCTTCACCAGGTTGAAACTTCATTTTTCTATAAGCCTGGTGTTGCTCCTGCACTCTTCATTGAACCAGGGTTGATCCCCTGGCTGGTGGTAATGGTAAAGTGGGGGATATGCTGGGCCATGAGGTTGCAGATTGTGGCTGAGTACAATTCTGCTGCTGCTGATGGCCTACAACACCTCACGGATGCCCAGTCTTGAGTTGTTACATCTGTTCAAATTATATCCCACTTAGCACAGTGGTAGTGCCACACAACACAATGGAGGGTATCCTCAATGTGGAGACGAGACTTTGTCTCCACAAGGACTGTGCGGTGGTAAGTTCTACCGATACTGTCATGGACAGATGCATATGAAGCAAGCTGGTGAGGATGGCGTCAAGTATGTTTTTCCCTCTTGTTGGTTCCCTGCTGCAGTCCCAGTCTAGAAGCGATGTCCTTTTGGACCATGTCCAGATCGGTCAGTGTTGGTAATACTGAGCCGCTCTTTATGATGACATTGAAGTTCCCCACCCAGAGCATATTCTGCACCCTTGCCAACCTCAGTTCCACATAAAGATATAGATCTAAATCAAGATACAGTTCCAAATGGTGATACAGTTCCGCATCAAGACACAGTTCCACATAGAGATACAGTTCCATGTTAGGATGCAGTTGACAACAATATCATGTAAGGACCATACAAAAAAGGTTCAGTTCCACAAAGTGGACAGTCACCCCGTTGACAGTTTCTTGGGGGTGGGGGGGTGTTGCTCAGGGGGGGCTAGTTTCACATGAGGTACGAGTCAATGGACTGGGGTGAGCAGTTCCTTTGAGGCAAACTGTGTCACAGGAGGTTCATTTTCAATCAATGGTACGTTTCTGAGTGATACTGACTGCTCCTCACTGTCTATCTATTTAAATGTTATGTTAATTGTATATTTAACTTAAGGATAGGCAGGCGGTGGGTACTGATTAGGTATGTTGAGCGCATACAAAGAGTAAAGTTAGGTGGATTGGCCATGCTAAATTGCCCTTGATATCCAAAAAGGTTAAGAGGGGTTATTGGGTTACGAGGATAGGGTGGAAGTGAGGGCTTAAGTGGGTCGGTGCAGACTCAATGGGCTGAATGGCCTCCTTCTGTTCTATGTTCTAAACAAAGTATCAGGATTTGCATCTAGTTTCATACTACATCTTCTGACTTGGGATCCATTTAACACCCTGGGTGTGGTGATCTTATCCGATTGATGTTACTATTTGTCACAGCTTCTCTTAATGCTAATCTCCTTTACAGCTTTTGGAAATGCGAAAACTGTAAAAAATGACAATTCCAGTCGCTTTGGGAAATACATCGAAATCTACTTCAATGATGATGGGATCATGCAGGGTGCAAAGATCGAACAGTATTTACTGGAAAAGTCCCGAGTGTGTGGGCAGGTGAGCTCCCTTTGGTCTAACAAGGCAGTCAGTTCCTTTTTCACACTGGCTGCATGAGTGGTTTAACGCTGAGACTGAGAAGACAATGGAGTCAATGGTCAGGATGAGACCAACCCAGGGCAGCACGGTGGCACAGTGGTTAGCATTGTTGCCTCACGGCGCTGAGGACCCGGGTTCGAATCCCGGCCCTGGGTCACTGTCCGTGTGGAGTTTGCACATTCTCCCCGTGTTTGTGTGGGTTTCGCCCCCACAACCCAAAAGATGTGCAGGATAGGTGGATTGGCCACGCTAAATTGCCCCTTACTTGGAAAAAATAATTGAGTACGTTAAATTTTTTTTTAAAAGGATGAGACCAACCCTGAGTTATGAATTGATCATGAAATGTTAATCTCATGAAGCTGTGAATTGATTGAGTGACACAGTCAGCCTTCTCTTCCTCCTTTAGAATGGTGTTAACGTTAACCCGTGCCTGGTTCTGATGAGTCCCCGTTTATCAAACCATCTTGTGCCCTTAGGTCTTACCCATGCATCATGAGTAAAAGTGCTTGAAGGGGGAATCATTCTCAGGACTATGGAGGAAGGATAGGGTGGTATGAGCAGTTTCTTTTCTTTTTTAAATAATTTTTATTGAAAAATTTTGAATTTATACAACAACAACAAACCATACTAAAATACCAATGATAACAATAATGACAACAACAATCATGAACCTTCGCCCCTCCTCAATGAACAACCCAACATATTAACAACAACTTAAGTTAACACAATGTTAAGTTACATAACCGTAGCGAAAAAATATAGAAACTATTGACCAAGATACCTATCTTTGAGCCAGGAAGTCCAGAAAAGGCTGCCATCGTTTATAGAACCCTTGTATTGATCCTCTCAGGGCAAATTTGACCCTTTCCAACTTTATAAATCCCGCCATGTCATTGACCCAGGTCTCCACACTTGGGGGCCTCACATCCTTCCACTGCAGCAAGATCCTCCGCCGAGCTACTAGGGACGCCAAGGCCAGGACACCGGCCTCTTTCGCCTCCTGAACTCCCGGCTCTACCGCAACTCCGAAAATCGCGAGTCCCCACCCTGGTTTGACCCTGGATCCAACCACCCTCGACACCGTCCCCGCCACCCCCTTCCAGAATTCTTCCAGTGCTGGGCATGCCCGGAACATATGAACGTGGTTCGCTGGACTCCCCAAACATCTGGTGCACCTGTCCTCACCCCCAAAGAACATACTCATCCTAGTCCCGGACATGTGGGCCCGGTGCAGCACCTTAAATTGGATGAGACTAAGCCTCGCACATGAGGAGGAAGAGTTGACTCTCTCCAAGGCATCCGCCCAAGTCCCGTCCTCTATCTGCTCCCCAAGTTCCCCCTCCCATTTAGCCTTCAGCTCCTCCACTGACGACTCCTCCACCTCCTGCATTACCTTATAGATGTCAGACACCTTCCCCTCTCCGACCCACACCCCCGAAAAAGAGAACACAGCAACAACAGAATCCAGCAATAAAGTATTACAACTGACCCCGCAACCCCCAACCCCTAGTTCAAGTCCAGTTTCTCCGTCCGCGCGAAGGCCCATGCCTCCTCCGGGGAATCGAAATAATAATGCCGGTCCGAATAAGTTACCCACAGGCGCGCAGGCTGCAACATTCCGAACTTTATCTTCTTCTTGTAAAGCACCTCTTTCGTCCGATTAAACCCGGACCGCCGCTTAGCCACCTCCGCACGCCAATCCTGGTAGATCCGTACTACCCCATTCTCCCAATTGCTGCTCTTCACCTTCTTGGCCCAGTGCAGCACGCACTCCCGATAACTGAACCGGTGGAACCTCACCAGCACAGCGGGGGTTCATTCTCCTTAGGCCTCCTGGCCAGTACTCTGTGGGCTCCCTCCAGCTCCAAGGGCAGATGGAAAGACCCGGCCCCCACTAGCGAGTTCAGCATCGTAGCCACGTAGGTTGTCAGGTCCGACCCCTCCAGCCCCTCCGCAAGGCCCAAGATCCGCAGATTTTTCCACCTCATGCGGTGATCAAGTTCCTCGAAGCGGTTCTGCCACTTCTTGTGGAGTGCCTCGTGTCCCTCCACCTTACTCACGAGGATCCCGGCCTCCTCCTCTCGTTCAGTGGCCTGCGTCTGCAACACCTTGATGGCAGCACGTTGGGTCGTCTGAATCTCCGAGAGCCT
The DNA here is from genome assembly GCF_902713615.1 of Scyliorhinus canicula. Classification (NCBI taxonomy): domain Eukaryota; kingdom Metazoa; phylum Chordata; class Chondrichthyes; order Carcharhiniformes; family Scyliorhinidae; genus Scyliorhinus; species Scyliorhinus canicula. The sequence continues at coordinate 65,801,797 of NC_052158.1, read as the reverse complement.
TTTGTTCATTTCCTGCAGAGAGCTCAGTACCTCAGCCTTGAAATCTGCAAAACAGCGCAGGAGAGTAGCTTGTTGCTCCTGGGCCCACTGCTTCCACTCCTCTGGAGCTCCGCCGGCCGCCATCTTGGATTCCTTCCCCCGTTTTTTCTGGGGAGCTGCTGCCGTTTTTTCCCCCTTTCCACTCCGAGTTCGAGTCATGAACTGCGGCGAAAGTCGATCAGCACACCTTCTCCCACCAGGAGACGTCGAAAAATTTCCATTTTGGGCTCTAAAAAGAGCCGAAAAGTCCGTTTGAAACGGGAGCTCCCCAATGTGCGGCTTCCTACGTCATCGCCGCCACCGGAAGTCGGTATGAGCATTTTCAAGGAGCTAACACAGGCCTGATGGGCCGAATGACCTTCTTGTGTATTCAAATGCCATTCTGGAACGTGGCAGTGCCAACCTAGCACCCTGGCAGTGCCCTGACAGCTGGCAGTGCCACCTGGGCACCTCGGCAGTGCCAGCATGGCACCCAGGTGGCACTGCCAGAGTATCCAGGTGGCACCAGCAGAGCCACGGCATCACCCTGCCCAAATGGCATGCTGCTGGGGGTCTCCGATCCCCTTGGAAACCCCCATGAGCGCTATTCCACTTGGTCCCCAGAAATAGGGACCAGTGCTAAACTGCGCTCACCTGTGGTCCCCGAGGTGAAGAGATTGAAACCCAAAGCCTCAGGTATCTCGGGGATCTGCACGTTAGAGTAGGACTTACTGCCTCACTCTAATATGCAGATTTGCCAAAAAGTGATTCTCCTTGCAAAGTCTCGTGAGATTGCGGTGAATCTCGGGAGGCGTTGCGAGCCGGGTGGATTCCGGGAGTGGGGTCTGTTTTGTTACCTGTGTGGTAGGTAACGTGCTACTCAATCCTTGGTTAGTGATGAGGTCTTCTGAATCTCGATGAAGAAGACTCAAACTCGTCCAGTCATAACAAAAGATTTATTGAGTAACTATAACAATAATTGCATGAGTTCTTTACTTTAGCTTTGATGCTAGTGATAAGGTTAACAAGATCTAACTGCAGTAACTATATGTAACTCCACTAGCCATCTGAACTAATCTGATACTGCCCTGGTCATAGTGCACCCAAGAGAGAGTGAGAGACACAATGTGGTTGCTTTTTATACCCCTGTTGGTCCGGCCCCCTAGTGATCATGTGATGCTACTGATTACACATTAATCCCTTGTGTACATGCACATATAGCTGATTTAGCTCACTCGGCTAAATCGCTGGCTCTTAAAGCAGACCAAGGCAGGCCAGCAGCACTGTTCGATTCCCGTACCAGCCTCCCCGAACAGGCGGCGGAATGTGGCGACTAGGGGCTTTTCACAGTAACTTCATTGAAGCCTACTCGTGACAATAAGCGATTTTCATTTCATTTTTTCATATAGAGATCACTACATCCCCCTTTTTTTCCTCGTGTTACATATTTTCTATACAGTAAGAAGTCTTACAGCACCAGGTTAAAGTCCAACAGGTTTGTTTCAAACACAAGCTTTCAGAGCACTGCTCCTTCCTCAGGAGAATGAAGAGGTATATTCCAGAAACATATAGAACATAGAACAGTACAGCACAGAACAGGCCCTTCGGCCCTCGATGTTGTGCCGAGCCATGATCACCCTACTCAAACCCACGTATCCACCCTATACCCGTAACCCAACAACCCCCCCCCCCCTTAACCTTACTTTTTTTTAGGACACTACGGGCAATTTAGCATGGCCAATCCACCTAACCCGCACATCTTTGGACTGTGGGAGGAAACCGGAGCACCCGGAGGAAACCCACGCACACACGGGGAGGACGTGCAGACTCCGCACAGACAGTGACCCAGTCGGGAATCGAACCTGGGACCCTGGTGCTGTGAAGCATTTATGCTAACCACCATGCTACCGTGCTTCCCCAAAATATATATAGACAAATTCAAAGATGCCAGACAGTGTTTAGAATGCGAGCATTTGCAGGTAATTAAATCTTTACAGATCTTTACAGAACTGCAGACAGTTACCCGCAGATCCGACCAAGGAACACATCCGCCAACTCAACAGACTGATCAAGACCTTGGATCCAGACCTTCAGGGCACCTTACGTGCTCTCATCCCAGGTACATTGGAGTTGTCTACTGCCTCCCGAAAATACACAAGGCCGACACACCAGGCCGTCCTATTGTTTTAGGCAATGGGACCCTGTGTGAGAACCTCTCTGGCTACATCAAGCGCATCTTGAAACCCATCTTATAAGGAATGCCCAGCTTCTGTCGCAACACGACGGACTTCCTACAGAAACTCAGCACCCATGGACCAGTTGAACCAGGAACATTCCTCGTCACAATGGAAGTCTCGGCACTCTACACCAGCATCCCCCATGATGATGGCATTGCTGCAACAGCCTCAGTACTCAACACTGACAACTGCCAATCTCCAGACGCAATTCTGCAACTCATCCGCTTCATTCTGGGTCACACCGTCTTACCTTCGACAACAAGTTCTTCATCCAGACGCACAGAACAGCCATGGGGACCAAATCCGCACCTCAATATGCCAACATCTTCATGCACAAGTTTGAACAAGACCTCCTCACCGCACAGGACCTTCAACCGACGTTATACACCAGATACATCGATGACATTTTTTTCCTTTTGACCCATGGCGAAGAATCACTGAAACAACTACACGATGACATCAATAAGTTCCATCCCACCATCAGACTCACCATGGACTACTCTCCAAAATCAGTTGCATTCTCGGACACACTCATCTCCATCAAGGACGTTCACCTCAGCACTTCGCTTTACCGCAAGCCCACAGACAACCTCACGATGCTCCACTTCTCTAGCTTCCACCCTAAACACATCTACAGACGCTGAAAGATGCTCTTGTACGAACAGGATATGGCGCTCGACTCATCGATCGACAGTTCCAATGTGCCACAGCAAAAAAAACGCACCAACCTCCTCAGAAGACAAACACGGGACACAAACGACAGAGTACCCTTCGTCGTCCAGTACTTTCCTGGGGCGGAGAAACTACAACACCTTCTTCGCAGCCTTCAACGCATCATCGATGAAGATGAACATCTTGCCAAGGTCATCCCCACACCCCCTCTACTGGCCTTCAAACAACCGCGCAACCTCAAACAAACCATTGTTTGCAGCAAACTACCCAGCCTTCAGAACAGAGACCACGACACCACACAACCCTGCCATGGCAATCTCTGCAAGACATGCCAGATCATCGACATGGATACCACCATTACACGTGAGAACACCACCCACCAGGTACGCGGTACATACTCGTGCGACTCGGCCAATGTTGTCTTCCCCATACGCTGCAGGAAAGGATGTCCCGAAGCGTGGTACATTGGTGAGACCATGCAGACGCTGCAACAACGAATGAACGGACATCGCGCGACAATCACCAGGCAGGAATGTTCCCTTCCAGTCGGGGAACACTTCGGTAGTCAAGGGCATTCAGCCTCTGATCTCTGGGTAAGTGTTCTCCAAGGCGGCCTTCAGGACGCACGCCAATGCAGAATCGCTGAGCAGAAACTGATAACCAAGTTCCGCACACATGAATGCGGCCTCAACAGGGACCTGGGATTCATGTCACATTACATCCACTCCCCACCATCTGGCCTGGGCTTGCGAAATCCTACCAACTGTCCTGGCTTGAGACAATTCACACCTCTTTAACCTGGGTTTACCCCGATCTCGGGATCTGTAAAGATTTAATGACCTGCAAATGCTCGCACTCTAAGCATTGTCTGGCATCTTTGACCTTGTCTATATATATGTTTCTGGAACATACCTCTTCATTCACCTGAGGAAGGAGCAGCGCTCCGAAAGCTCGTGTTTGAAACAAACCTGTTGGACTTTAACCTGGTGTTGTAAGACTTCTTACTGTGCTCACCCCAGTCCAACGCCGGCATCTCCACATCATATTTTCTGTATGTGGTAAAGAAAATTGAACAAACATAATGGATGCAGTTTCCAACTGCATTACGTAAAATCAATGAGTTAATCAGTCAAATGTTAATACATTTAGTCTCTTCGGTTTTTCTTCTCGTTTGCTTGAAACAAGCAGACAAATGATGTTATGTACACGTTGTGATGATATCGATGATTATATAAAACCAATCAATATTTATGAGTTCAATCTTAATAAAAAAATTTGTGAGTCCAAACTTTATGAATTTGTTCGGTTGAGTTGCTTTCTTCTTCTGTTGTCGAAGTGGTGATGTTGATGTCGTCATTTCTTTGTGTGCGTCGTCAATGTTCTTGCGTGTGAGTGACCAACAAGTCATCATGAGATGTTCGAATGGTCGAATCACTTTGTTGTCTGATTTAGACTTTCTTTTTTTATCCTATGCTTGTGGTAGCGATTCTGTGTTACACCGTTGTCTGACCTGGACTTTTTCCTGTGCTTGTGGTATTGATCTAGTGTGTCATCTGCCTTGAAAGTTATTGTGCTTGCTTGTTCTGGAGCAGATGTGAATTTGTGAGATTTTTTTGTCATGCCATGGCATGTTTGTAGTCTTGTCATTGGTTTGCAGTGTGTTGTGGCATTGCCCTTCATGTGCAGAGTTGTAGGTAGGTAACATGTGCTACTCAATCCTTAGTTAATGGTGAGGTCTTCTGAATCTCGATGAAGAAGACTCAAACTCGTCCAGTACTAACAAAAGGTTTATTGACCACCGGGCACACATGACGGCAGCGAGATTGAGCAGGTTTTTTGGGGTAGAAGACAGTTGTATGAGGTGCAAGGGCAACCCTGCAAACCATGTCCACATGTTTTGGGCATGCCCAGAGCTTAGAGAGTTCTGGCAAGGGTTCGCGAGGGCAATGTCCAAGGTGCTTAACGAAAGGGAGGTGCCGAGTCTAGAGATAGCGATCTTTGGAGTGTCAAAAGACCCGGGAGTCCAGTGGGTGAAAGAGGCCGACGTCTTGGCCTTTGCCTCCCTAGTAGCCCGGAGACGGATTTTATTAATGTGGAGGGACTCGAAGCCCTCGAGTGTAGAGACTTGGGTTAACAACATGGCTGGGTTTCTCAGCCTCGAGAAAATAAAGTTTGCCGTAAGAGGGTCTACACTAGGGTTCTCTCAGAGGTGGCAGCCGTTCGTTAGCTTTCTCGGGGCCAATTAAAATGTCAGCAGCAGCAGCAATCCATGGGGGGGGGGGGGGGGGGGGGGGCGGAGGGGGCTTCATTGGGATGGTGTGGGAAGACTGAGTCGCGTGGGGTAATGTCTACTTAATTTTTATTGTGTATTCTATTTTTGCACTACGTTAATGTTCACTCTAGTTTGTTTTGTTATTATTGTTACTACTGTTTTATCATGAAAAATTCTGCAAAACCTTAATAAAAAAACTTTTTTTTTTAATTAAAAAAAAGGTTTATTGAGTACTATAACAATAATTGCATGTGTTCTTTACTTTAACTTTGATGCTAGTGATAAGGTTAACAAGATCTAACTGCAGTAACTATATGTAACTCCACTAGCCATCTGAACTAATCTGATACTGCCCTGGTCATAGTGCACCCAAGAGAGAGGGAGAGACACAATGTGGTTGCTTTTTATACCCCTGTTGGTCCGGCCCTCTAGTGACCATGTGGTGCTACTGATTACACATTGACCCCTTATGTACATGCACATACAGAGATCACTACAGGGTCTCCCAGCTTTCACCGGCTATATTGTGCCGCAGCGAGATGCTTTTCCGGCGCACTGAGATTGGAAGATCCCACCCTTAGTGTCCAAAGATGTGCAGGTTAGGTAGATTGGCCATGCTAAGTTGCTCTTTAATGTCCAAAGATGTGCAGGTTAGGTAGATTGGCCATGTTAAGTTGCTCTTTAATGTCCAAAGATGTGCAGGTTAGGTAGTTTGGCCATGCTAAGTTGCTCTTTAATGTCCAAAGATGTGCAGGTTAGATGGGGTTACCAGGATAGGTAGGCACTTTTTAAAAATGTGTTCATGGGTGTGGGTGATGCTGATTGGGACAGCATTTGTTATCCATTCCTGACAGCATTTAAGAGTCAACCACATTGCTGTGGATCTGGAGTCACATGTGGGATAGACCTGGAAAGGACAACAGGGCAACACGGTAGCATTGTGGATAGCACAATTGCTTCACAGCTCCAGGGTCCCAGGTTCAATTCCCGGCTTGGGTCACTGTCTGTGTGGAGTCTGCACTTTCTCCCCGTGTGTGTGTGGGTTTCCACCGGGTGCTCCGGTTTCCTCCCACAGTCCAAAGATGTGCAGGTTAGGTGGATTGGCCATGCTAAATTGCCCTTAGGTCCAAAAAGATTAGGTGGGGTTACTGGGTTATGGGGATAGGGTGGAGGTGTGGGCCTTGGGTAGGGTGCTCTTTCCAAGAGCCGGTGCAGACTCGATGGGCCGAACGGCCTCCTTTGGCACTGTAAATTCTATGATTTCCTTCCCTAAAGAACATTAGTGAACCATTTGGGTTTTTACAACAATCGACAATGGCTTCATGGTCATCGTTAGACTTTTAATTTCAAATTTTTTCTTGAATTCAAATTTCGCCATCTGCCCTGGTGGGATTCGTACCTGGGTCCTCAGAGCATGACTCTGGGTCTCTGGATTACTAGTCCAGCAACAATACCACTACGCCACTGCCTCCCCTCTTTCAGAGTATCAGTGCAGCCTTGATGGGCCGAATGGCCTCCGTCTGCTCCGTATGGACTCTATGGACTTTATAGATTCTAGATGGCCAGATGCCTCAAGACAGCAGAGAGCTGTGATCACCCGCACAAAACAACATGCTGCATGATGGCTGGTTACTGTCAAGTCTCAGGCATGCAGTGAACAAATTTACTTTGACCTCAAATTACCGCTCTTCTTCTCTGGTTGAGCAGAGGCTGATGCCTCCAGTGGAGATGTTGAGCAGATATAACTGGAGACTGCTTAATGACTAGAAGCACTTGTACAGCTGGATGCTCTAGATTGATACCTTGACTCTCATCTACTTTGCTGTAGATTCTTCGATTAATTGCTGTTCTCTGTATCACTTTCCATCACTCAGGCTCAGGATGAGAGGAACTACCACATATTCTATAGTATGCTGATGGGGATGAGCACAGAGAAGAAGAAGCTCCTCAGTTTAGGCACAGCGCATGAGTATGACTTCCTGACCAAGGTGAGACATATTGTCTTCGAACACCACCCCTCGATCATTACAAAAAGCCGTAACACTAATACAATGATACTGGCTCAGGATCAGCTTTTACATTGATTTGCAAGAATATATGAGGCACATTAGATATGAAGCTTGTCATGTTATCCCTCATATAAATTACTTATTGTGTCCTGAACTCTGAAAGAAAAAGAACATCAATAATGTGGAATCTTGTGAGCAAATTGATCTTGTAAAGGCAGAAGTTGTAGGCTACTTAGAATCATAGGCAAGAAATCCTGCGTGAGTAACACCAGTCCTGACTCCCCAAAGCCTGTCCACCACCTCCAAGGCACAAGTCAGGAGTGTGATGGAATACTCTCCATTTGCCAAGGTGAGTGCAGCTCCAACAACACTCATGAAGCTCAACATCATCCAGGACAAAGTAGCCCATTTGATTGTACCCGTTCCACAAACATTCAGCCTCCCACGACCGCCGAACAGTGGCAGCCGTGTGTACCATCTACAGGATGCACTGCAGGAACTCACCAAGGCTTCTTGGGTAGCACCTACCAAATGCGTGACCACTACCATCTAGAAGGACAAGTGCAGTAGATACCCGGGAACCCCACCACCTGGAGGTTCCCCTCCAAGTCACTCACCACCCTGACTTGGAAATATATCGCCATTCCTTCACTCTCTCTGGGCCAGAATCTTGGAACTCCCTCCCTAACAGCACTGTGGGTGTACCTACATCTCAGAGACTGCAGCTGTTCAAGAAGCCAGCTTACCACCACCTTCTCAAGGGAATTAAGCATGGACAATAAATGCTGGTCTAGCCAGCGACACCTACATCCCTATAAGTGAATTTTTAACAAGTCTGATGGGTTCAATAACAAGCTGACCCTTTTATTTAAAGAAAGGAGCTTCACCAAGTTTAATCTTCTGTTTAAACTTATCCTCTGAAATTAATCTGCTGTTTAATTAGCATTCTTCAAAAATCAGATAGTGTCTTGTGTAAATAGGATGACAGATGTGGTGTTGCCTGCGTGGTCGATAACACGTGTTACTCAATCCTTGGTTGATGGTGAGGTCCTCTGAATCTTGTTGAAGAAGACTCAAACTCGTCCAGTAACAATAAAGATTTATTGAGTAACTATAACAATAAGTGCATGAGTTCTTTACCTTAACTTGGAAACTAGAGATAAGGTTAACAAGATTTAACAACAATAACTAAACGTAACTCCACTAACTATCTAAACTATTCTGATGTTATCCTGTTCTCAGTGCACCCACGAGAGAGAAAGAGCGAGAAACCCTGTGCGGCTGCTTTTTATACCCCTGTTGGTCCAGCCCTCTAGTGATCATGTGGTGCTGCTATTTACCCATGAACCCCGTGGTGTACATGCACCTACAGAGATCACTACAACAGATTCTTCTCTAGTTGTTTGATAAGTAATGTGTAGATAGTGAGGCATTCATTTAACATAAATTCTGTGAAATACAAGCTCACAATTCTTCAAATGGCCCATTTGATCCAATGACACCAATGGTTGTTTGGAGCTTGTTGAGAGATTACAAACCAGTAAAATTTCTCTCGTTATTCCCATTATAGTTTGGTTATTGATTGGGACAATAATGTATAAGATCAGTTCCATGTGACTTTGTTCTTACAGGGTAACTGTACAAGTTGCGATGGACACGATGATGTAAAACACTACGCTGATATTTGCTCAGCCATGAAAATCCTGATGTTCGCAGACAGTGAACAATGGGATGTCAACAAGCTATTGGCATCTATTTTGCATCTGGGCAACCTGCATTTCCAAGGTAAAAGCAAGACTAGAAAGAGCAGCAGACAATGCCTCTCGGTATTCAGATGAGTAGATAGACTAAACTAATGACAATAGCCATCTGGGTCAGTAAGCTGTATCTCATGAACCTCTTCATAGGCCGGAATTCTCCAGCCATTGGGATTCTCTATTCCCACTGGCAGTGCACGCCCGCCCCCGGGTTTCTCGGCGACATGGAGTGACTTCAATGGGAAATCCCAACGACAAGCAGCAGAAGTAGAGAATCCCGCCGCCGGCGAACAGTGAGGGACGGGAGAATCCAGACCACTTTCAGAAGTGGCTTCCCCAACCCCACCAATGCCAATATATCCTCCCTGAGGTGTGTCGTCCAGAACAGTTCCCAGTGTTCAAGTTGTGGTCTATCAAGGCTTTATATAGATGATACTGACTTCTACCTCTTAGTATTGTAGTCTTCAAATATAAAGGTCAGTGTTCTGTTCTGTTAACTTTTGTGCTTGTTCATGGAATTTTAATGATCTGTGTAGCTGGAAACCAAACTCGATATGATGAATATAGAAGCTATTTCTGCTTCTAGGCCAGAATATGGGGGTATCCATGAAGGATAGTTCTTAGAATATAAAATATATAGTTGTCGAGGATTTGGAGCTCACTGCTCTACATGGTGCAGATGGCATCAGTGTATCCTTGGCAGCGAGAGAATAAGGGGAGTCCTGTTCTTCAGTTCTCTGCCTACAGGTAGGGCAGGGACACAGGTCCCAAATTCACAGAACAGAGAATCGAACCACCTGCTGTTGGTACCCATCTGGCCCGCACTGCCCACTCGGCCACCTAGCCACCTGAGCCAGTCAAGGGGCCTGAGTGTCACGTTTACATGCATGTTGTAGCCTGGAGCTATAGATAGTGATGGTAGAGACTCTAAATTCTTTCCATGGCTGACCAGGAACCTCTCCCGTTCGACATTGGTGTGTGTTGGAAGGATTTTCAGTTTGATACACAACCTATTTGGTTGTGATATGAGTGGTTAGCACTGCTGCCTCACGGCGCTGAGGACGCAGGTTCGATCCCAGCCCCCGGGTCACTGTCCGTGAGGAGTTTGCACATTCTCCCTGTGTCTGCATGGGCCTCACCCTCACAATCCAGAGATGTGCAGGGCAGGTGGATTGGCCACACTAAATTGCCCCTCAATTGGAAACAAAATAATTGGGTACTTTAAATTTATTTAAAAAAACAAGCCTCCAAACAATCCATCTACCCAACCCTTCAAGCACCATCTGCCCCACATGAGTCTGCAGACCGCACATTGGAGTGATCAGTCATTTCAGAAACCATAAAACCAGAGTGAAAACAGGTCATCCTCGAGCCCTAGGGCCTGCCAAGAAGGGAGGTGCTGGAGACGGATGAAAGGCATACAGTTTTTTGAGATTTTTTTCATTGTTCTGTATTCCGCATTAAACTGCGTGTTCCCCTACAGCTGCTATGTATGATAACTTGGATTGCTGTGAGCTTATGGAGTCAAGTCATCTCTCCATGGCAACAAAGTTGCTTGAGGTAAATAAAACTGCCCTCATAAAAGTTTTTACATAAAAGATTTAACGATAGAGCTTCCAGAGTTAATAATGTCAATCGTGGTGTGTTGGGATGTGTGCATGTAAATGTGGTGCAGGAAGGTATTGGAGACAGGAAAGGAATGGCAGTAGCTCCCATCTTCGCAGCGGTGCCCAATGTCACTGTCCTCCCCCACCATTCCTGAATGTTTTCTGGTCCCAGGGTGCCTCTTCAAATGGAATCATAGGTCTGAAATTAGAGGCTGGGATTGCTCCGACCTTTTAAGTGTCAAATTGTCGCACAGAAGTATGAAGTTGATGGGCAAGCAAAGGCTATTTGGTGTTGGGCCACAATGGCCAGACCAACATCGGTTATACATCATCCTCATTCTCCCCCAATCCATCCCCCCCCCCCCATCCCCCCACCAACCCCCAACCAATAAGGGCGGAAACATACTCTGAAAAATTTCTCCTTGACCCCTCAGGTGAGCAAGAACCCAGTCTAGGAGAACATATTAATCAAACATTAGCCAATGAAGTAGTGTCAAGCTGCAGAATGGGTACCATGTGAATCTGGGCAAGATGGGGTTAAGTATTAGCCTCAGTCATAGTTTATCAGGGTGACAGGATACTCACTCACTGTGCCATGCATAAATTGCTCTTCAAGTGGTCGTAGTGAAATACTGGCGCGCCTTACCTTGACCGACATTTAACTTCTTTCTAACTGTACTCACAAACTTGACTGATTGACTCAGCGTGCTCTATATTCATCACCTCATATCCAGCAGAGTGTAAGGTTCCTCTGTGGGGAAGTTGCCCTTGGTCCCAACCAGGCCTACCATCCCTCCCTGGGGTTTTATCGAATAATTTCTAAAGCAGCACCGGAAATTGGTCAGTCATGTGCTGGAAAGGAATTGGAGGTGCTACCATCATGCAGCCATTGATGAAGAAGCAGTAGCTTTTATGCATTATTTAAAAAAAATATTTTTTATTCTCTTCCTTTTTCCCATTTTCTCCCAAATTTACACCAACCAACAACAAACAATAATCAGGAACAAATATGTCAATTCCCATATCAATAACAACAATCCGATCCTCCCATCAAACCCCAAACATTCGCCCACATGTTCACATAAACAAATGACAAAAAGGAATCGGGAATCACCCATGGTCACCATCAACACACACCACCCCCCTCCCCCCAATCCTTCCACCCACCCCACCAACTAATGCTCAATGTTATCCAGTTCTTGAAAGTGCATGATGAATAGTGCCCATGAATTGTAGAACCCCTTCTTCCAAAATTGCTCTGTACACCGCTGACACTACCCCCTTCTCCAGTCCCCCTGTCGTCAGCACCTCCTCCAGCAATGTAGAGGGCGGCTCCACCGGGAAGCTCTGTATCTCCTTTCTGGCAAAATCTTGAACCTGTATGTATCTAAATATTTCCCCCTGCTCCAGCCTATACTTCGCTTCCAGCTCCTTCAGCCCTGCAAACCTACCCCGAAGAAACAAATCTTTTAGCGTCTTAATCCCCTTCTCCTCCCATTTCCGAACATTTCCATCCCACCTCCCTGGCTCAAATCTGTGGTTCCTCCGAATCGGCATTTCCCTTGACCCGGCCCCCCAACCCAAAGTGTTGGCGAAACTGCCCCCAAATTCTCAATGAAGCTATTATTACCGGACTCCCTGAGTGCTTCCCCGGGACTATCGGGAGCAGCGCTGTTCCTAGTGCTTTCAATCCCGACCCCCTGCACAAACTCTCCTCCATTCTGACCCACTGGGATAAACCCCTCTGATCCAGCTCTGCACCTTAGCTTTTAAGCATTATAACACATCCCTACACCGGCCCCTCGCTTTGTCCTGTTTCTCACTGGCAGATCCTTATCGGACCACTATCTGAATGCTTAATGAAGTTGACCTTGAGAATTCCCTGAGCCCACCTGTGGAATAGGTCAGCAAACTTTCAGCTTGCTGATGTTGGGAGAATTCACCCTCATTCTTCTGACGTGGGTCAATGACGAGGCCTGACGGTTCATTTTGAGTGCGCACTGACTGCCTGCCTTCCTCTTTTGAGGTGCACGAATAACTTGGTGTCTCTCTCTATGCTGCAGGTGAACTCGCTGGAACTGGAGAATGCAATGACTCACAGATCCATCTTAATCAGAGGGGAGAGTGTGACCACTCCAGTCAGCAAAGCACAGGCGGCTGGTAGCCGGGATGCATTGGTGAAGGTGAGACAAGTTTTACCTGTCAATGTTAATCTCAGTATTTCAAAGAAACATGTTATTAACGCTAACCGGAGGAATGTAGCAGTAAGACACATTTTTTGTTTTCCCCTTCGTTCTCCCACTTCCTTCTCTTTCCATGCTGAAGTGTTGATTCCTTACGGAAGTAGTATTCCACACCCATTGGTCAACCGTCTGCCTGTTGTTACTGAGTGAAAGCTGGCTGTTTCGCCATGGCAGTAATCACAGCTGCATCCTATCCACAGTTGGCCACATGCACAGTTCCAGTGGCTCTAGGACAGTCAGCAGGAGCTGGCCATTTTCTCTCTGTCCTAGGGCAGCATGGTAGCATTGTGGATAGCACAATTGCTTCACAGCTCCAGGGTCCCAGGTTCGATTCCGGCTTGGGTCACTGTTTGTGCGGAGTCTGCACATCCTCCCCGTGTGTGCGTGGGTTTCCTCCGGGTGCTCCGGTTTCCTCCCACAGTCCAAAGATGTGCACGTTAGGTGGATTGGCCATGATAAATTGCCCTTAGTGACCAAAATTGCCGTTAGTGTTGGGTGGGGTTACTGGGTTACGGGGATAGGGTGGAGGTGTTGACCTTGGGTAGGGTGCTCTTTCCAAGAGCCGGTGCAGACTTGATGAGCGGAATGGCCTCCTCCTGCACTGTAAATTCTATGATATAAATTACAACCTGTTATCTATGAAACAGAAGTGGGTTATTTGACCTCGTACGCCGGCTCCTCCATTCAATGAGATCATGGCTGATTCTGCAATTGAACTCTGCCTTAGCTCCATATTGTTTTTTTAATAGAATCTCTACAGTGCAAAAGAAGGCCATTCAGCCCATCAAGTCTGCACCGGCCCTTGGAAAGAGTACTCTACCTAGGTCCATGCCCCGACCCTTTCCCCACAACGCCACCTAACCCTTTGGACACTAAGGGGCAATTTATCATGGCCAATCCATCTACCCAGCACACCTTTGGGTTGTAGGGCTGAGACCTACGCAGACGTGGGGAGAATGTGCAAACTCCACACAGACATTGACCCAGGGCCAGGATCGTACCAGGGTCCTCGACACCGTGAGGCAGCAGTGCTAACCACTGCACCACCGTGCCACTCTCGAGCACCCATTGTATTGTATGTCTGTTGCCCTTAATTGGAAAAAAATGCAGTGGGTGTGATCGTACATGTTGCGTCTGAGATATTGCAAGACACCGCAAATTGAATCTCGACCTCACTGGGCGGGATCCAGATTTGCATGTTCACGTGAGCAGTTGGGCTAACTTGAATATGTCTAGGCCAGAGTACCGCAAGGCGCGGGACCAATTTGCTGTGTCTGAGAGAGCTTGCCATTTAGCACTGGTTTTCACAAACGTGGACCAGGCATAAGGTACTTAGGGGCGGTGGGCTCCCAGGTGATTGGAGGCCCACGACTGGTCAGGGTGGTACTCCGGCACCCCCAATGCGACCCGGGCACTTTGGCATTGCCACCCTGGCACCCTGCCAGTGCCACCTTGGCAGTGCCATCATGACAGGGGCTACCCTGACATCCCGGCAGTGCCTGGATGCCCAAGTGGCATTGTCAGGCTGGCTGAGGAACGGCCAGGGTGCCAGTGCCCAGCTGCCAGGTTGCCTGTGCCAGGGATTAGGCCCGAGGGTGTCCTCCCCTTATGAAGCGGGGTGAGGGGGGCTGGAGGATCCCCTAATTGGTAACCTGAGGCATTGGGGTAGTCTGGAGGCTGCGTGGGTGGGGGGGAGGGGAGTGGTTGGGGGTGGGGGGGGGGGGGGGGGGGGGGGGGGGGTTAGTGTCCGGAGGTCAGGCAGATCGGGGCACCATTTTTTAAATGGGATCTTAATCTCTTCCTGCACTGACAAGCCACGTGGAGGTAAGTGTGGCCTCAGTGAGGCATGTCTCACCGATGCCTGGACAAGAAAGAGTGCCGTTTAATAGCAGGATGGTTCAGGTTCCGAAACACTCCCTGATAAACGAGCCCAAAAAGGGACTATGCTTCTTTTTGGTTATATTGTGCCCAATCTATGTAAATATTTCCTACCTTCATCACAATGTGTTTCCTGAGACACGTGGCTACAATGTCCCCGAGTCCCCTACTCTCCAGTGGAAATGATTTCTCTCCATCTGCCCTGTTTGTTCCCTTCAGCATCTTAAAAATTTTTGATCAAATTACCAACTTCATTTTCTAAATTCCAGGGATGCACCCTAATGCATCCTCGGTATTTAACCCTGGCAGTAACATTCTGGTAAATGTATGTTGCATGCCCACCGAGACCAGTATAACCATCCTAAGGTGCGATGCGCAGAACTGTTCACAGCAACTCCAGGTGTAGCCCTGACCAGAGACGTATGACTCTTACTCCCTTGCGTTCTCGTCCCCTAGATATAAACGCCAGGGTTCCAAGAGCTTTTTGGTTATTTTCTGTACCTGCTCATGACATTTTAATGTTCAGTGAGTGGACCTTCGAGTCTCCCTGGATTGTCCCACTGTTTCTACCTTTTCGACATTTAGAAAACGCCCTGTCCTATTCTCTTTCATTCCAGAGTGGATAGTCTCATGTGTGCCTGGATTGGAATCCATTTTCTGTTGTACTTTTATACTGCCATCTACAAAGCTGACAAGGCGGCCTATCTTTGTGTCATCGGCAGACTTGGTTATGTGGCTCCCGATGCCAGTATCTAATTTGCTAATAAATACAGTGAATGCTTGAGGCGTTAACACAGGTTTCTGCAGAACACCACTTGTCACACCCTGTCAGGCAGAGCACCTGCCAGTTATCCCTACTCTGTCTCTAATTGTGCAGTGGGGGAGGGGGGCTGATTGTGGTGTTGTGGTGATATTTCTGGACTAGTAATCTTGCTGCCTGAACTAATCCTCTGGTGACATGGGTTCACAGAAGTGGGGGAATTTAAATTCAATTAATTGAAACTTAGCCTCAGTGATGATGAGCATGAAACTATCATCAATCATCGATTATCATTAAAAACCCATCTGGTTCACTAATGTTCCTTTAGGGAAGGAAGTCTGCCACCCTTACATGGTCTGGTCTACATAAAACTCCAGACCTGCACCAACCCACTTAAGCCCTCACTTCCACCCTATCCCCGTAACCCAATAACCCCTCCTAACCTTTTTGGTCAGTCAGGGCAATTTATCATGGCCAATCCATCTAACCTGCACATCTTTGGACTGTGGGAGGAAACCGGAGCACCCGGAGGAAACCCACGCACACACGGGGAGAACATGCAGGCTCCAGACAGACAGTGACCCAGCGGGGAATCGAACCTGGGACCCTGGCGCTGTGAAGCCACAGTGCTATCCACTTGTACTACCGTGCTGCCCTAGAACCATAGAATTCCTACAGCGCAGAAGGAGGCCATTGAGCCCATCAAGTCTGCACCGACTCCCTGAAAGAGCTTCCTATTTAGGACCATCCAACTCCCCTTTATCTCCACAAGCCCTACACATCCTTGGACACTATGGGGTAATTTTGCATGGCCAATCCATCTAACCTGCACATATTTGGACTGTGGGAGTCCACGCAGACATGGGCGAAAGTGAAAACTCCACACAGACAGTCACCCAAGGCTGGAACTCCACACAGACAGTCACCCAAGGCTGGAATTGAACCCGGGTTCCTGGCGCTGTGAGGTCGCAATGCTGCACCACCATTGCCCTCTGAAATGGCCCAGCGAGCCACTTAGTTCAAGGACAATTAGGGATGGTCAACAAATGCTGACCTTGCAAGTGACGCCGACATCACATGAAAGAATACATTTAAACAATAGTCAGTTTCCTAACCAGATCAGCAATTTGCCTCAACACCACGAGCTACATCTTCAGTTAACAGACTTTTATGGGGGACTTTATCAAATGCCTTCTGGACATCCATGTATATAACCATCATTGCCCCATCCGCTATTTTAATTACCGCTTCAAAAAGATTCAATCAGGGTTATCTGCCCTTTACACATCAATGCTGCCTTCTCTGATCAGCTGCACACATTCAAGGTGTTCAGTCACTCTATCCTTAATTACGACATCCAGTCATTTCCTGACAGTAACTAACTGGTTTATAATTCCCTGGATCCCATCTCTCATTTCATTAAAAAGCTGAGTCAAGTGTGCAAAAGTCT
The DNA here is from genome assembly GCF_902713615.1 of Scyliorhinus canicula. NCBI lineage: Eukaryota > Metazoa > Chordata > Chondrichthyes > Carcharhiniformes > Scyliorhinidae > Scyliorhinus > Scyliorhinus canicula. The sequence goes on along the minus strand of NC_052158.1, from coordinate 65,784,894 downwards.
GAAAGAATGTTGAAAGATCATCGTTAGGGCATCTGCAATATTCTTACCCACTTCTGATAAAATCCTGGGATGAAAACCAATTGGTCCAGGATTAGTCAATCTTAAACCAGAAGATAAGGGTATTCTAGAGCCCCTACCACTGCCGACTGTAGCCAATTACCTTTCCTAAGATGGACTTTCCATATCAATGTGGCTTGATTTTCCTGATTTTCCTGATTTTATCCCAACTTCTTCCTGTTGTCACAACCGGAGCCCAGTTACTAGGAATGGGTGTCACCTTGTCATGGGCTCTTCCTGAGGTGCTAACCAGCTAATGTATTGTCTTTGCCAAATACATGCCCAGTATAACGGTACATCTCTGATTGTTTTAATCAGGGGATATACGACCATCTCTTTGTGTGGATTGTGAATAAAATTAACACAGTGATCAACACTCTCGCTACCAACTATCCAGGAAACATTTGCAGTTCGATTGGGTTGCTGGACATTTTTGGTTTTGAGAACTTCAATTCAAACAGGTACCTAGTCCCTGTTCAATGTTTGATTTGAGGGAGGCGCTCACTTTGTTTTATGTTTTGTTTCAGATAGAAGGACAGTTGTACTTCCTCAGCTCTGAAGAAGAGCCACACGGACTGGAAACGTTAACTCTATTTCCTCTCTCCGCAGATGCTGCCGGAACTGCTGGGTTTTCCCAGCATTTTCTGTTCAAGGGTAGGAATTAATGGAGACGTTTCTAAGTGTGGTAGCGAGTGGGAACTGCCACAAGCTTGCCGACACTCAACCCCGTGAGGCCGTCACCGGCATCACAACGTTAATCGGTCTACTTGACGAAGCCCCACAGGCTTTACGCCACAAATGATGGTTCCACCGGCTGATTTGCTGGAACCGCGCCCGCCGGCCACCCGCCAACAAGGGGGAAGCAGCACTAACATCCATCCCGCAGAGCAAACCCCACACAGTTCACAGCTATGCCACCGAGGTGACCAGCCCGCAATGTTAGACGTTTTAGTTGCTGTGGTATGAAGAGTCAAAAGTTCTGTTCCTTTTTCACCAACACACATTTATTTCATTCCAACAGACTCTGCACAAAACTCTAACTACACATCACTAGCCACAGAGGCCACCAGAAGCCCCTTTACATATCAGTGTCAATTATTGGATACTTAACATAAATGAGACAGCTATTTGCAATGTCTCTTATCCCATTACTTAACACGCAATTCGGGGATGCCGAACTGGCCAGATTGTTGGATGTGGTCGAGTAGAGACGGGATGCCCTGTTCCCCCGAGGGGCTCGGAGGGTCGGCCACAGGGCAGCCAGTGTCGCCTGGGAGGAATAGCAGTGGCCGTCAGCGTGCTGAGTGTCACCAGGAGGATAGGCATCCAGTGCCGTAAGAGGATCAGTGACCTCCACTGAGCCAAAGGATGGGTTGGCACCAGCCCCGCTTGCCTCCCCACCCGACGACCATGCGCCTGCCACTGCCCCCACCCAGCACCAAACACCAAACCATACCCCGGCACACCTATGCCCAGCAATGCTGCCCACGCTTGCCCCCTCCCCACACTCCTCTACGATGAGCGAAGCATACGGCTCACAACGCCCTCCCTGTATCCCCGCAGGAGAAGCTGGCCCACAACAGATAGGAGAGCACACTCAGGCAGCAGGATACTGGAGATCAAGGTCCTCGTTTCCCCCCCCCCCCCCCCCCCCCCCACAAGGAACAGGACCTGGAGGTTGTGGGGTTGGCTGAGACTAGATCGGTCACTGATGTCGATGTTGGCATATGGCGCAGAAGTGAGAAACCACCAGCCACCACCCAGCTGACCTGTCACACATGAGTTGTTAATGCCACACAGCATGATCCATCCCTCACACTCACCCCATGTTGATTATCCTGCAGCCCCCCCCCCCCCCCTCCCCCCCGGCCTGTCTCCGAAGTGAACACCTTGGAGGGGAGCTCCGAGGAGACCACAGCTGTAATTGCGGCACAGCTGTCTCCCCACCCCCCACCAGCGCAAAGACACACACCTTGGTGGGCCACAGTAGTGGACAGGCTTCTGAGCAAATTCTGGTGAGCACCACACAGTTGTCATTGTACATCAGGTGGAGGCAGGAAGTCCAGGGGAGACTGCAGTCGGAGGTCTGCTGGATCCCAGGTCCCAGCTGGGCTCTCAGTCAGATGCTGAGCCTCTGGACCAGGTTTACCCTGAGCTGGTACAGTCGATGGGGTGCAGCCGTGAGATTCAGAGGGGGATGGCAGAGACATTCCAGCAGGTCCATAGCCGATTGGTGGAGTCCCAAAGGCTACGGGCACAGGAGATGGCGCTGGCAATGCGTGGCACAAAGGCCAACACTACTAGGGTGGCGATCGCAGTGGAGAGCCTGGTGCATGATGCCGGCAACATGAGTGGAGGTGTCCAAGGCATGGCTCAGTCAGTGGTGGCCATGGCTGAGGGGCTCAGTAGCATGTCCGACTCACTGGGGGAGGTTTCCCAGTACTTGGTGGACCTTTCCAAGGTGCTGCGGAGTATGTCCCAGTCTCAGCTGGACATTGCCGAGACACTCCAGAGCATGTCACTTTCACTGGGAGACGTGTTCCGGTCACAGGACCTTGCCGGGGTTCTCCAGAGCATGTCTCAGAGCACTGAGGAGCATCATTGAGGAGGTCGGCACCATGGTGTAGACGCTGGGGAGCCACTAGAGCGGATGACGTGGAGCAACGGTGTTCAATCCAGCTACCATTAAGTCCGAGGTGACCCCCAGGGTCCTATGGCACTGACCAAGAGGAGGGAGCAATGGAAGCCACCACTCCCTGGGAAGCGTGCACCCACATGCATGAGGTTCATATGGTGGTCGCTCATAAGTTGGACATTCAGGGAGTGGAACCCCTTCCTGTTGATGTATGCACCCCCTGATGGCTTGGTGCGTGTGAGGCGACATGTGTGCCATCTAGAACCCCCTGGACCTGCGACATCCCATCGATGGTAGAGAATCCTGCTGCTTTGGCATCTTATTGGGCTTGGTCATGTTAAATGTATATAGTTAGCTACCCGGGCAAACAGGGCACCTGGGACCTCAGGCACGAACGTGTGAGCTGTAGCTTCTGAAATGCCGCACGAGTCCCCACTCGAGCCTTGGAATGATCCTAAGGTGTAGCATTTCAAGGATGCGGTGACCTTGACGGCCACCGGGAGTGGGCATCCTCCTCCTCCATGTGGTGCCAAGTCCGCGAGGACATGGCACAAGTGCCGCTCTGTCTCCTTGTTGAGGTGGAGCCTCCTGCGGCAAACGCTGTCTGTTATCTGTTCGAAAGACCGGCGATGTCTGTACACCTTGGACCATTGCCGTCCTCCCCCTCTGGGTCCCTCCCTGGCCTGATCGGTGGCCAGGTCTTCAGGGTGTGGGTGGGGTTCTGCACATGGGTTGCTGTCTCGAGCCTCTGTCGATGCCACTGCCTTCTTTGACATCTGACCATCTGGCTTGCCAACAGTCTGCGAGGGCAGCTTTGGTGGGTTCCAAGATATCATCCGTCCCATGTAGTAGCTGTGAGGAATTGGAGTGGGTATGGGACTGGCGACCAGCGGTGTCTTCCACCCTGAGATCCACCAGTCTGCCATGGCTCTTCCCCCACCCCCTCACACGCCCTGGCACCCCGCAGGGTGCCATCCAACACGTTCTTCCCGCACCCCCCCCAGCCGAAATGGGGGTCCCTGGTCTACAGACCCCAGACCCTGTACCCCAGATACCCGCTCATAATGTTACCTTGACCGGGCGCTTGTCCCGTTCCCAGTGCAAGCACCCACCTTCTGGTCACGGGAATGTCCCCGGTGTTGGGGCAAAGCCCTTGGGTGTTCAGATGTTGGCTGCTGTCTATGGTGTTTTCCTACAGTATTCAGGTGCAGTGTCCAGGCCTTACGGTCTGGTTGGGATGCTAGACAATAATCCCATGTGCTAAATGGCAGGCCTACCCATGGGGATCCACTTGGGAGCTGTGAACTGCTCACTTACCTATGATTGCCAGTTAGGTCACAAACCGATCGACGCCTGGTGCGGTCCCTGATTTTGGCCTCTCCCACGATCTAAGCTCAAGCGCGAGGCGGCCATTAAATTGTGCACTTTGTTTCAGATTCCAACATCTTTTTTGCTTTAATTATTATGTTGTGCATCTTCCGTGTCTTGTCTCAGTGAGGGGCTTTATTGAACTGCCTAGAAATAGCAGATTACAGTCAGCTTGCCTGATGGCAGAGTCAACTGCACTGGTTACATCTCAAAGCAAAAACATGCCCTTTTTCATATCTAACAAAAGATACAAACATCCCCCTTTTTCCGAGCCAAACACGAGCACTGAAATGAAAGACCACATCGGTACATAAGGTACATTTGCATGCACGATCCTGTGTGACTGCACACGTGTGCTAAGCGTCCACGTGGGCTGACTCCTGTTGAGAGCATTGATTACTGGGTCTCCAGTGTTAAGCTCTGTCAATGGTTTGGCAGTCTTGTCAAACTGAAATTTGTCTCTGTGCTGTTTCACCTGATATTTACACTCACACCTGTTACTACTTCTGGTTTCAGCAGCTTTTTTGCGATTGAAAGAGTAGTTTGCATGCAGTGTGACATTTGGACAGGACTACTTTCCATTCCTGCAGTCGATGTGCTTTCACACTCTCGGATTTGGCTGTGCCACATTTTGCTTGATTTCTTGATGAGTCTTTTGGTGATTTTCTCTGTCACCTCAGCCTTTCCATTTGATAGTGTGGAGATGATGCGTAGCGCTGAATTTCCCAATCCTTTGTGAATCAGCTGAATTCTTCACTCATGAACGGAGGACCATTGTCACTCATCACACTGTCTCGAATCACGAACCAACTGGTGTGTGCTTTCGGACATGAAATGAAATGAAATGAAAATGAAATTAATGAAATGAAAATCGCTTATTGTCACAAGTAGGCTTCAAATGAAGTTACTGTGAAAAGTCCCTCGTCGCCGCATTCCAGTGCCTATTCGGGGAGGCTGGTATGGGAATTGAACCATGCTGCTGGCCTGCCTTGGCCTGCTTTAAAAGCCAGCTATTTAGCCCAGTGTGCTAAACCAGCCCATTCTACTATCTCTCCTGTTATCATTGAAGTCAGCTGTCCTACCTCCCCGTAGTCAGAATGGCAGTCGACAGTGATAAGATGATGAGTTCCTACCAAAGTGGCAAGTCTGCTCCCAGCTTCATCCATGATCTGTCTGGGATGTCATGCATCACTGATGGCCTTCTAGCTTGTTTAGCTTGGAGCTCGCTACCCGCACCGCACCGACCGATGTGGTCTTTAATTTCAGTGCTCATGTTTAGCCAGTAGAGCACTTCTTTTGCCTTTCTCTGAATCAATTAAATTCCTTGATGGCTTGCATGGATGTGCTTCAGCATATCTCCTCGGGCTGATGACTGTATTTCCTTTGCACAAGACGCCATATTGGGCTGTCAATCCATCCCAGTATGCCCAATATGCTCGTGACCACAGGTGAATCCTTGATGCTTTCAGGCCACCCTTTCATCACTAATTCTTGTAACTTCTTCTGGTAAAGTTACATCATGTTGGGTCATTTGCTTGATTTGAGCAAGGGGCATGTCTCTCCGATTCAATGTCTCTGCTGTGTTGATGGCTTCCAGACCATGTTGAGCTGTTGCTTCACTTTTAACCTGGAAGATTTCACATTCTGTCGCCGCATCCTCACCTCCCTTCATGGGGAGCGGTGCTTTCGATAGCGTGTCACCGATGTACATCCGTTTTTCTTGCTTGTATCTCATGTCCAGGTGATATCCTTGGAAGTAATGTAGCTTTCTTTGTAGTCACTTAGGAGCAGATAGCAATGGCTTGCGAAACATACTTTGAAGGGGCTTGTGGTCAGACTCTACTGTTACGTTATCTCTCCCAAGTAGGTGCAGTTGAAAATGCTCACAGGCGGAAACAATAACCAGGCACTCTTTCTCAATCTGAGTGCAGCGTTGTTCCATTTGTGTTTCTGCCCTGGATGCAAATGCAATTGGTAGTTCTTGCTGCATCAGAGTTGCTTTGAGGCCCAGCTCCCTGGCGTTACAGTGCAAGGTGACTTCCTCAATGATGTCATAGTACTTCAACCACGGCACTGTTATCACTCATTGTTTGATTTTTAGTGACCTCTGCTCCTATTTCAGTTCCCCAATACCACAGCAGCATCTTGACAGCGAACTTGCGTTATGATTCACACTCTGACAGCAAACTGGGCTAACATTTTGCCAAATAAAAACTCTGCATCTGCAGTTCAAGAATACAGCAATGCAAAGCAACAAGAAGAGGAATTGGTTTGAACAGAAGGGTTTTACAGATATTAAGGGAAATATAAGCCTGTATTTACATAGGGGGGGATATTGCACCCTTGGTTTTGAGGTCGAGATCAGCGGAGTGGGAGGCCCAAAATGGCTTTTACGTCAGCTAGATTTCCCTGCTCGATTGTCCCTGCCAATGGTGCAATGGGGATACTGACTTTAAAAGTCAAAATTCCTATTTACATCTGTTTGCTTATGCATATCAGGTGTTTCCGCCTAATTGTTTCCCCGCGTTAGACTGTCAATTAACATTGGCGTGAGGGGAGAGTCCAGCATAGTACCAGCTAGAATGGAATGTCCTTCACATTCCTTAATGGTTTAAAACATTTTTTGTGATCTCCTGTTCTGAAAATGGCTCCACCTTTGGGCACTGCCATAGGTCTTGCTGATGGATGCTGGTAGTGGTGATGGAGATGGTCATTGTAGCTATCTCACAGATAATGTCCCTTCTTTTCAGCTTTGAGCAGCTGTGCATTAACCTTGCCAATGAGCACTTGCAACAATTCTTTGTAAGGTGCATCTTCAAACAGGAGCAGGCGGAATACGTTCAGGAGAACATCGCCTGGCAGCACATTGAATTCACTGACAACCAGAAGACACTGGATGCACTTACAGTGAAGCCAATGAATATCATCTCCCTCATTGACGAAGAGAGCAAGTTCCCAAAGGTAAGCTACCCTACTGGTCCCTGCTGCCTGTTACCCAAAGGATATTTCCTCTTGTGGAGGAGACACTGGGGGGAAATTGATTCATTTAGTCAAATTCCACAAAAGACTACAGGTTCTCCATTAGAGAGGGAGAGAGACTCTCGGTTATGTAAAGACAATATAAGCAATTGTTTATATATAGCTCGGGAGGCTCCATTCCACAAGTATAGGGCAAGGTGAAGAAACAGGCCTCCATGAACTGCCATAGCCAGTACAGGAATTCAACCCACGCCATTGGCATCATTCTGCATCACACACGAGCTATCAAGCCTGATAAACTATCATTATGATTAAATAAACTATAATTAGCCTGTAACCTATCAAGCGAGCTACAGGGGCTGGTTTAGCACACTGGGCGAAACAGCTGGCTTGTAAGCAAAACAAGGCAGCAGCACGGGTTCAATTCCTGTACCGGCCTCCCCGAACAGGCGCCGGAATGTGGCGACTAGGGGCTTTTCACAGTAACTTCATTGAAGCCTACTTGTGACAACAAGCGATTATTATTAAGCCAAATTACACCCAGAAAAATAGAGGGCATATTTCAGAATAACAGGTCTACCTTTCAAATCAGAGAAGAGGGGAACTTTCTTTTCTCTCAGAGGGTCGTTAGTCCGTGGAATTCTCTTCCCCATAGAGCAGTGGAGCCTGGGTCTTATTTATTCAAGGCTGAGTTAGCTAAATGATTGATAGATAAGGGAGTCAAGGGCCATGAAGGTTAAGGAAGGTGCAGTTGAGACCACAGCCGGATCAGCCATGATCATATTGAATGGCGGGGCAGGCTCAAAGAGCTGAATGGCTTACACCTGCAGCTAAATCTTATGTTCCTAAGTTAACTTAAACACTATTGGCACAAAGGGACGTATTGAAGGGAGACCACCCTATCTGAGCTGTGCAACATTTTGAGGTTAATCTTTATCTTCACTGACTGGGCAGTAAGTAAACTGGCTGAGTAGCTCACCCAATTTACTGTGTAACCCGCCCTCGACAGAACCTGCCCGCGCTAGAAAAAGAACTCCGCACCAAATAAGCCCCCTATTCTAGAACCTGCCCATCATAGAAATTGCCTACTCTAGAACCAACCTGCCCGTGAAATTAGCTGCCTGCTCTAAAACATGCCCGCAGTAGCACTCACAGAGAGTGCCCACAGACTCCTGGCCACCCTAGAATCTATCCACCAACAAACCCACCAAATCTAGAACCCTTCTTCTGCAGAAGCAGCCCACTCTAGAATCTGCCAAACCCACCTGCTCTAGGACATTCCCAGATTTTCATCCTGTTCAGTGGAATAACAAACGTTTTTTACAGATGTTCAATTGATTCCAGCAGATCACCCATAAAGGCCAGTGGGAGGGCATATTCTACCGAACCACAATTTACCCCCATCGCTGCTATTGTGCTGCCATTGATCGCCAGTGGAGAGCAGGAGAGAGTAACAGATTAAAATGTCAAAGCCTTGAGAGTGCGAGATGAGAGCTTTGTAATCCAAGTAAACAATATCATTTCCCCTTCAGGGGTGAGTGCAGGCTGCTAAGCAAAGGGCTGTCAATCTCGTCATCCACTCATGTTACTCTCTTCCCTTTAAGCAACTTTACCAAACTCACTGTGCAGTGAGGATAGGTGTAGGTAACTACATATAGATGTTGCTCTGAAGGTGGAACAGTGCCAGAATACTGAGAGGCCACTTGTCCCATCCAGCACTGATCTCACTGACTCACAACCTCATTTCATGCATGGCCATAAACTATAATTAGAGATGCTTTGAATTTTCTGTGCCAAGTAACATGTGCTATGGATACAGGAAACCGGTGGATGTACGGTACTTAGATTTCTAGAAAGCTGCCACATCAAAGCTCATGGTGTTGGGGGTAACATATTAGCATGGATAGAAGATTGGGTAGCTAACAGGATAGAGAGTGGACATAATTGGATCTTTTATGGTTGGCAAAATGCAATGAGTGGGATACCACAAGGATCAATGATGGCACCTCAACCTTTTACGATTTATATCAATAACTTGGATAAAGAGACTGAAGGTATGGTTGCTAAGTTTTTTGGTGACACAAAGGTGGGTAGGAAAGTAAATTGTGAAGAGGACATAAGGAGTCGACAAAGGTTAAGTGACTGGGTAATGTTTTGACAAATATAAAGGGCGGGATTCTCCGGTCGGCGACGCCGAAATCGCGTTTGCCAATCGGCCGGAGAATCCCTGTTTACGTTGGAATCGGGGATGGCGCCGCTTTTGCGATACGCTGCCCCCGTAAAAACGGTGTACTCGCCCTCGGTATGGCCTCAGGACATCACCTGAGGCCCTCCCCCGATGCTCCGCCACCGATGGGCTGAGTTCCCGATGGTGTGGGTCACTCACGGTGACCCCGGAGTGGCGGCTGTGGTCTGAGTCCAGCGCTGACACGGTCGGGGCGGAGCTGTTCCACAGGCAGTGGGGCGGGGGGTGGGGGGGGGGGGGGGGTGGGGGGGGGGGGGGGGCAGGGGGCACCGGTGGGGGATAATCCGGGGGTGGAGAGCCTGGTCAAAGGGGGGCAGTTTTTGGCAGGCCGGCTCTGCGTGTGGCCGTGCCATGTTTCACAGCGCAGACGCTGCAGGCCGCTGCCGTGCGCGAGCGCGGCCATGGACCCAGCCATTCTGCGGCACTTTACACTGCGTGCCTGCTTGCTCCCCACCAGACGGAGGATCGGTGCAGCTTTTGCGCCGTTTTCTCGGGCGTAAAACGCCACTCTTCCCACGCCGGTGTCAGCACTTAGTCTTCAAATCGGAAAATCCAGCCTGATATGTGGGAAAATGTGAAATGCCCATTATGACAGGAAAAATTAAGAAAAACATCCAAATGGTGAGTGCTTGCAGAGCTCTGAGATGTAGAGGGATCCGAGTGTCCTAGTGCATGATTTGCAAAAGATTAGTAAGCAGGTATAGCAAGTAATTAGGAAAGCTAATGGAATGTTATTGTATATTGCCGGGGACGGCACGGTGGCACAGTGGCTAGCACTGCTGCCTCACAGCACCAGGAGCCAGGGTTCAATTCCAGCCTCGGGTGACTATGCGGAGTTTGCACTTTCTCCCCATGGGTTTCTACTTTCTCTGAGTGAGTTTCCTCTGGGTGCTCCGGTTCGCTCCCACAGTGCAAAGATGTGCAGGTTAGGTAGATTGGCCATGCTAAATTGCACCTTAGTATCCAAACATGTGCAGGTTATGGGTAAGGGGCAGGGAAATGGGCCTGGGGTGCGGTGCTCTTTCAGAGGTTGGAGTGGTTAGGGTTTGGAATGCACTCCTTTAATAACAACCTTTAAAAGAGAGTCGGATAATGATTGAAGAGGAAAGAGTGAGGGAGTGAAACTAACTAAAATGCTGTTTGAAAGAATCCAACAGAAATCTGATGGGCTGATTGGCCTCATGGTATGCTTTCCTGTTCTATGGTTCTATAATGTCATGTGAGAGTACCTTTAAGAAATGATGTTTATAAATGGGTGTGTATATAAATATCTGTAGTGAGAGTACCTTTAAGAAATCGGTGTTTATTACTGCAGTGATGTCACAGAGCAGGTGGAGATGGGCTGTCTGTCAGCTTTTTACTTTCGCTTTAGGCTTTTTGCTGCAGAGTGGGTTTGGTTTAATTTTAGTTTTGGAGAAGCTGAAATCACAGAAGGATGTGTATGAATCTCTGCAAGCTTATGAATGTTCATTTGGGATTTTCAAAGTGGTAACTGCTCTCAATAGTGGATTTAAACCTGATCTTTGTGTTAAAAGGGTCTTTTGTCTTCTGAATATTGTTTTGGAATTTATTAAGGGTTACTTAGTGTTGTATTCTTTGGGGGTTGTATTTGAATTGATGGTTGCTAAGATGTTCACTGTATGTTTTAAAAATGTTAACTTGAGTTCATAGAATAAACATTGTTTTGCTTGAAAAATACTTTTCCATTTTTGCTGGACCACGCCTGTAGAGTGGGCCGTGTGCTTCCCATACCACAATCTATTAAAAGTTCTGGGTCAGGTGAACTCCATGATACACTTTGGGGTTCTCTAATCCCTGGCCCATAACAATAAGAGTAGGAAATCCTCTCCAGTGTCACGATCAATATTCACCCCTCAGTCAACAGCATTAAATAACTCATGATCTGGGCATTGTCACACGGCTGTTTGTGGGATCTTGCTGTGCTACTGCATATCCTTCATTACAACGGCAACAGCACTTAAAAAAAAAATGCTCCATTGACCATAAAGGCCTTTGGAATATCTTGAGGTCTTGAAAACGGCCACTTGAATCCAAATCTTTTTTCCTTTTCCGCAGGGTACTGACACCACATTTTTAAACAAGCTGAATGATCATCATGGCAAGAATATGATCTACGTCCCTCCCGTGAGCTCTCACGGCACCATGTTTGGCATCCTTCACTTTGCAGGAGTGGTTTACTACGAGTCTAAAGGTATCTGTCAAACCTAGTCTCACTGGGTGGTCGCTACGAGCTGCCCTCAGTGAATACAGAGCTGGGAGAATTGTGGGTGGTGTGACTCATCCCCAACTCCAAGAGCAAAAGGATTGGAAAATGAGGATTGGTTCACTGTTGTGCTTCGTGGAAGGAAATTAGCTTTCCTTACTCAAATTGGTCCATCTATAGCTCCACTCCCACATCAATGTGTTTCACTCTTACGTGCTGTCTGCAGTGGCCCAGCAAGCCACTCAGATGATCCCTCCTCAGGGCAACTATGGATGGACAATAAATGCCAACCTTGCCAGAAGTGCTCACATCCTGAGAATCTTTCTTTAAAAGTGTTTCTGAGACCCCAAAACTGGAGCTAATCAAAGTGGGTCTCCGTGCATTCAAATCCCAAATTGTAAACCCAAAGGTAATGAATTTGTGGTGTAGCATCATTAAAAGGTAGTCTTGTTTTGTACAATCCCCTAACTGGCTTATTGATGTCCTTCAGGGATGGGAGCCTGCCAGCCGAGCCGACATGGGACTCTAATCCCACACCCAAGTGGTCAACTCAGTGATCTCTGAGATGTTTGAGCAGTCACTTAAGGGAAAGGTCCATCATCACTTTCTTAGAGCAGCAAGGAATGGGCATTGAACAATGGACAATTGTCAGCATCAACTATATCCTGGGAACAAATGTTTCTCCAGCTCCTGATTCTAGCCAGTGTTGACGGGGATCACTCCCGACATAGTTCCATCCTTTGGGATCTAAGTAGCGTTGACAGGTCTGTTGGTACAAATAAACATAGTCACAAGCATCAGAGTGCCCGCACTGTAGGTGTTGTGTGGAAATTCAGGAGCTCCAACTTGTATAAAAGTTTCATGGGACCACTTGGGAGGAAAGTTGAGCTAACTAACCCAAAACCCACACATTAAAGAGGATCAATGACTTGACCTGAACTTCAAACATGAAGGTTGGCCTACAGGGAAAACCAAGAAATACTTTTGGAAGCCTGTGGGCCTACCTGATCTCCAGTTATTGGAAGCCTCGGCTTACCTAAGCTCCATGCACTAGAAGCCTGGGCTTACTTACAGGGCACAAACTACTAGAAGCCTGAGCCACAGGCACTGGAAGTCTGGGCTTACTTACAGAGCACAAACTACTAGAAGCCTGAGCCACAGGCACTGGAAGTCTGGACTTACACCTGAGCCCCAGGTAATGTAAGCCTTTGCCTGTACCTGAGCCCCAGATACTGGAAGCCTGGGCTTATACTTGAGTCCCATGCCGGTACTGGAGACATTGGCCTACTGCTGAGCCCCAGGTACGGGAAGCCTGGGCTTGTACCTGAACCCCAGGTACTAGGTGCCTCAGCATATACCTGAGCCCCAGGTACTGGAAACCTGGGCCTAAATATGAGCCTCAGGTGCTGGAAGCCTGGGCCTACACTAGTGCCCAGGTATTGGAAGCCTGGGCCTACACCTGAGCCCAGGTACAAGAAGCCTGAGCTTATACCTGAACCCCAGGTACTAGGCACCTGGGACTATTCCTGAACACCAGGTACAGGAAGCCTTGGCCTACACATGAGCCCCACGTTCTGAAAGCCTGGGCATATACCTAAAGCCTGGGTCTGGAAAGCCCCAGGTACAGTAAGCTTGACGGAATACCGATTCTCAGGATTTGAGCACTTCTGGCAAGGTTGGCAATTATTGTCCACCCAAATTTGGCATGAAAAGGGATCATCTGAGTGGCTTGCTGGGCCACTATACCTGAGTCCCATGCAGGTGTTGGAAGTCTGGGCCTACACCTGACCCTCAGGTACTAGGTGCCTGAGCCCCTGCATGCAGGCACTGGAGCCCCAGAACCACCTGAGCACCAGTTACTGGAAGCCTGGGCCTTCCTGAACACAAGGTATTGGAAGGTTCTACCCAAATTGCAGCTGCTTCTCAGGAAATGTGATTGAATCTAGGTTTAACCTGTGACAACAGAAGGAAACAATGGCTTATGATCCAGCTACTCTGGGGGGAAAAGGAACTACCTAAAATCACCATTGCGGAGAAAGTTGTGAAGGGAAGGTGAAATTATGGTCAGTCTCTGCCTCTGTATAGAATACGAAATGAATGTAACTTCACTCAAAGTTTCTGTGACATTTCCATGAACATGTTGAATTGGCTTAAGTGGAGGCTTACAGTCCCTTTAGCACATTACTTACATTCAATTCATATTGAATGCCCGCTCTTTAACTGTACTTGAATGTGGTCATGCACAGCCCCTCTCACCATGGGAGGAACCTTGCTGGTATCAGTATGTGCCGGACATATGAATCCAGCCACTGAGAAAATCATTGTCTCTTTCTAATTCATAGGTTTCCTGGACAAAAACAGAGACCATCTGAGTTCCAGCATCATCCAGGTCGTGCAATCTTCCAAGAACAAATTCCTCAAACAGATCTTCCAAACCAGCTTTGGGTCAGCATCAGGAAAGCCACAGATCCAGAGGCAAAGTCTCCGTAAAGGTTCCATCACGGTGACTAAATTGTGTTTTAAGTGTATTCGCCTCGACCAATCGCTGTTCAATCCTGAAATTCAACAGCACAGCTAGCAGAATGGTTTTTGGACAACAGTTACTCCCACTGTACAGTACAGACTGATGGCAGTCCGCACTGTTCCCAGTATACTGCCTCTGCAGATCTACGCTCTGCAGTGCTGCCACCTCCAGCGGTGGACAATTAAACGGCTCACTGGAGCTCCCCCTCACTGGAGTCCCCCAAATATCGTCATCTTCAATGATGGGGGGAGCCCGACACATCAGTGCAAGTGACACGGCTCAAGCATCCATAACCGTCTACAGCCAGGAGTGCCGTGTAGAGGGGCGGCACGGTGGCGCAGTAGTTAGCACTGTTGCCTCATGGCGCCGAGGCCCCAGGTTCAATCCCGGCCTCAGGTCACTGTCCATGTGGAGTTTGCACATTCTCTCCGTGTCTGCGTGGGTCTCACCCCCTCAGCCCAAACATGTGCAGGGTAGGTGGATTGGTCACGCTAAATTGACCCTTAATTGGGGGTAAAAATGAATTGGGTACTCTAAATTTATAAAAAGAAAAGTAAGTGCTGAGTGGATGATTCATCTCGGTCTTCCCTGCGTCACAGGTACCACTTTTCAGCAAATTTGATTCGCTCCACGTGATATCCAGAAGTGGCTGAAGGCACTGGATACTGCAAAGACTATGGGCCCTGACAATATTCCAGCAATCGTACTGAAGGCTTGTGCTCCAGAACTTGCCACACCCTTAGCCAAGCTATTTCAGTACAGCTACAACACTGACAACTATCCAGCAATTTGGAAAATTACTCAAGTGTTGTGCAATTGTCAATAACCATCAGAACCACTCAACTCCTGACCTCATTACAGTCACTGTGGTTCAAACATGGACAAAAGAGTTGAATTCCATAGGCATGACACAATGACTGTTTTGGACATAAAGCAGCATTTGGCCAAGTATGGCATCAGCAAAAAGAGCCCTAGCAAATTTGAAGTCAATGGGAATCAGGGGAAAACCCTCCACTGGTTCGAGTGATAACTAGCATAAAGGAAGATTATTATGGTTGTTGGAGGTCAATATTCTCAGCCCTAGGATTATCATGCCAGGGTCCCTCAGGATAGTGTCCTAATCCCATTCACCCTCATCTGCTTCATCAAAGACTTTGGCTGGGATTCCCCATTTTGAATTCACCTTGCTCCTGCTGCTAGAATGGATGGAGTATTCTCTACTCCTGCCGCTTGTCAATGGGATTTTCCATTGAAACCACCCCATTCCGCTGGGCAACCTGCAGATGGGGGTGTGCAGCCAGCGGGAACCACTGTGCTACTTAGCTGCCAGTAGCAGCCGTGTGTACCTTCTACAAGATGCACCGCAGCAACTCATCAAGGCTCCTTTCACAGCACCTTCCAAACCCACAACCTTTGCCATCTCGAAGAACAAGGGCAGCAGATGCCTGGGAACCCCACCTGGAAGTTCCCTATAAATCTCCCACGATTCTGACTTGAAATTCTATCACTGTTCCTTCGCTGTCACTGGGTCAAAATCTTCGAACTCCCTCCCTAAAAGCTGAAGGTCTACTTACACCACATGGACACCAATGGTTCAAGAAGGCAGCTCACCACCACCTTCTCAAGGTCAACTGGGGATGGACAATAAATGCTGGTCATGTCACTGGTGCTCACAACCTGTGAATGAATAAATAAAATAAAAAGTTTGTAATAATCTCAATTGGAAGTCTTGTGGCGCAGTGCGTAGTGTCCCTGCCTCGGAGCCTGAAGCTCTACGTTCGAGCCCCACCCCAGGACTTGGAGGCCAAGGAAGATGTGTTCATAACGTGACCAAACAGTAAATATCAACCAACAAATCTTTTCAGCACAGGCCAATGGCAGGCGGTAAGAGTGGGAGAGATTCCTAGTCAGTGATGGAAAGAATATTGGAGCCTCTACCACCACTGTCCATAGCTCTGTGTATCCGAACAGACGCCGGAATGTGGCGACTAGGGGTTTTTCACAGTAACTTCATTGCAGTGTTAATGTAAGCCTACTTGTGACAATATTTATTTTAAACACCATATTTATGTTAAAGTGTCTGTTGTCAGTCTGTAATTTGGGCCGGGATTCTCTGAGTCTCGACGCGGAGGTGGAGAATCGGACCCGCGACGCCTTCGCACGATTCTCCGGCTACTGGAGAATCACCGCCAGTCACGCGCGCGGTTGACGCGATGCTGGTCGGGGGCCGTTGAAAGAGACCCCCGCGGCGATTCTCTGCGGACAACCGGCTGAGTTCCCGCCGGCGTGGTTCTAACATGGTTCTACCCGACGGGAGCTCAGAGCCGCGGCTGTGGTGGTCGTCCTGGTGGGGCGGTGGGCGGGGGATCCGTCACCAGGGAGGGGGCCTCCACGACGGCGAGGCCCCCGATCGGGGGCCACCGATCGGCGGCCGTGATCTGGGGGGGGGGGGGGCTACTTCTTCGGCGTTGGTCCGCTGTGTGGGTCCGCCTTGTCGCGCAGGGCCAGCAGCCGGAAGTGTAGGGCCCCTTATTGGCAGCCGGAGCTGGGTGGAGCACTCCAGGGCCCTGCAAGCCCCCTTAAAAACAGAGAATCACCTAGAACTTTCTTGAAAAAAGTCCGGAGTGATTCGCGCCCGCGGGCATGGGGACAAAGCCCCATTATTGGAGAATCCCGCCCTTGGACTCCCACCACCAGCGCAGCACAATACCAATCCCCAAAATGAACAAAGGAAGATGTGAATCAATATGGGCATTGTATTGATTATGGCAATGTAGAAAGATGTGCATTATGGTTAAAGACTGGCTGCCATCTGACCAGTGAGTCAAATAATAGAACACTTTTATCTGTGGTAAAACAGGATGGACAATGGAAACAGAAATTCTATTACACCAGGTTAAGGTTCACTACACTGATTTTTTATTATATAATGGTTTTTCCTACAGACAACTGACAGCCATAGACTGCATCCCACAATCAGCCGGCAGTTCAAACAGTCACTGGATAACCTAATGAAAACTCTGAAGGCTTGCCAGCCCTACTTCATTCGCTGTATCAAACCCAATGAGTTCAAAAAACCCCTGGTAAGACATATGTGCGTTCACCGACCGAGCTTTTAAAATTATTTCAAGAGATGTGGCTGTCACTAGTTAGGCCAGCATTTTGTGCCCACTCCTAATTACCTCTTGAGAAGGTGGTGGTGAGCTGCCTTCTTGAACCGCTGCAGCCCATGAGGTGTTGGTACAACCACGATTCAGTTAGGGAGGGAGTTCCAGGATTTTGACCCAGCGACAGTGAAGGAAGGTGAAGTCGGGATGGTGAGTGACTTAGAGAGGAACTTGCATTTTGTGGTGTTCCTAAATATCTGCTGCCCTGGTGCTTCTAGATGATGGTGGTTGCGTGTTTGGAAGGTGCTGTCGAAGGAGACTTGGTGGGTTGTTGAGGCTCTTTGTATAGATACTGAATGCAATGGGAATCTGGCAAGGGATTGGATGGGGCTTTGGATATAGATACTGAGGTGAATGGTGGAACTGGGTGTTTCTGGGGAGTTTGTCCTCCGTGTTTAAAACTCTTGGCGTAACAGTTGGCCTGCATTTTAGTTATCAAAGAATTTTTGTTTTATTTCATCTTTCCTGGGATAAATGTGCCAGTGGGAAGGAAAGCATTTGCTCCCCTTCCCTAATTGCCCTTGCCTGCTGGGTCAGAGGGCAGCTATGAGTCAACCATACTACCGTAGGTCTGGAGTCACATGTAGGCCAGACCAAGTAAGGATGGCAGATTGCCTTCCCTAAAGGACAACGTGAACTAAATGGGTTTTTATGACAATTGATATAGGTTCATGGTCACCGATACTGAGACTAGCTTTCAGATGCACAATCAATCACTACTGAAGTGAGTAGTCCAATTGAAGGCTTTAATGAACAAGTAGTTACCCCAGCAGCTCCGGTACAGAATGACTGCTGTGGGTGAAACACAGACTCTTATGCTCCGCATGCTGGGCGGAACCAGCAGGCAGGTTCTACCACTCATACTACAGTGTAAGGTACATCCCACCTAGGTACCGCGATACCCCTAATATAGCCTGCCACACTTTCCATTCCAGGATTATTAATTGAATTTAAAATTCCAGCAGTGGCTATGATGGAATTTGAACCCACGTCCCCAGAGCAATGGCCTAGGCCACTGGACTACTAGTCCGGTGCATTACCACCATTTTACCATCTTCCTCCTATTTGCCATAATGTGGAACTGAAGATTCAGCAATTAATCAAATGTAATTTATATTAAGAATAAATCTTTTTGTGATAATGAATTTCTCCGACAAAATTCAGCATGCCAGTACTCAAGCTAATGATCTATTCTGATCCGCCCAGATCTTTGATCGGGAGTTGTGCATTAAGCAATTGCGATATTCCGGAATGAGGGAGACCATCCGCATCCGCAAGTCAGGCTATCCCATTCGCTTCACCTTCCTGGATTTTGTGCAACAGTACAAGTTGGTATTGAGTTCAGCCCTTTGGCAAATTAAACAGGTAAGTTGTGGAATGGGCATAGATTTCCAAACCCATGTTGTTCATTATCAGCTCACTTGCTAAGTCAAAGCTGCTGTTAAAGTAATTCTGGCAAGTTAGACTGGAGAGTGTCAAATTCACATGAGAGCTTATGCATGGAATAGATGTGACCAGGTTATAGGAAGGAAATTGAGGACGTGGATAGGATGCGGTAAAGGAACAGATGAGAAAGAATGAGCAGGGATAGCTAAGAGAAAAGGAGCATTGGGAACATTAACAGTCAACAGCGCAAACACTCGGACGGTATTTCAAAAGAAGAGTTCATGTTTTAGGCATTGCCCTTTTTCAAGGGATGTGGGTGTCATTGGAAAGGCCAACAAAGACCATCCATAATTGCTCTTGAACTGAGTGGACCATGTCATCTTGCTGGACCATTCCAGAGGACATAGAGAGTCAACCAGATTGCTGTGAGTCTGGAGTCACATGTAGGCCAGGCCAGGTAAGGATGGCAGATTTCCTTCCCTTAAAGGGGCATGAACCAGATGGATTTTACCAAAATCGATGATAGTTTCATGCTGGTCACCATCACTGAGCACAGCTTTGTATTCCACATTTATTAATTGAATTAAAATTCCGTCAGCTGCCATGGTCGGATTTGAACCCCTGATCCCCAGAGTATTAGCCTCTGGATTGTTAGTCGAGTGACAATCTCCCCCTTCATCAGAACAGGAAGGTATTCCAGACAAGTGACTTATGAACAGGAGCAGAAAAAGGGAAAGAGGAGAGTGAAAAGGACAACATACACTAGGAAAGAAATGAGGTGTACAATGATAGGTGGAGGACAAGAGATGACAAACTGACAGAAGTGTGAGATACTTAGGAGCCACGGTTAGAGAAATTCAGGAATTCATAGCATTTACAGTGCAGAAGGAGGCCATTTGGCCCATCAAGTCTGCACCGGCCCTTGTAAAGAGCACCCTACTTAAACCCACACCTCCACCCTATCCCCGTAACCCAGGAACCCCACCTAACCTTTTTGGATACGAAGGGCAATTTAGCATGGCCAATCCACCTAACCTGCACATCTTTGGACTGTAGGAGGAAACCGGAGCATCCGGAGGAAACTCACGCAGACACAGGGAGAACGTGCAGACTCCGCACAGACAGTGACACAAGCCGGGAATCGAACCTGGGACCCCGGCACTGTGAAGCAACAGTGCTAACCATTACGCTACCATGCCGCCCCTAGTTGTGCCAGCTAGTTCCGTTAAAGTTTTATACAAACGCCCAAAAATACCATTTCTTATACATCTCACTTGTGCTGGGCATGGAATCTATTGGACTAACAATCTGTGTGGGAGGAGATCAAATGGGCCCAAATAAGTGCGGAAAGCCCTGAGCTATGGTTTTCTTTTTGATGCAGTGGAAGGACTCTGTAGAAGCAGCTATAGAAACAAACGCCTCTCAGTAACTCCCCACCCAACACAATGGTGCTCCTTACATCTCCTGGAGGCGCTCGGGGGATGTGGGGGGTGATAACATACTCTAACATACCTCCTATATTGTGATGGAGATTATTGTAGATCACTTCAACTTAATCGTGAGGACAAAGTCTCCACATGAGATCTGTACATGCAGCGATGCTCCCAAATTGTGGTTCTCTTGCGGATTAGGTCACTGGATGTGGGTTCCTGGGCTCTGATGCTGAGGGACTATATCCAACACCACCATCAAAGACAGAACTTGGTTCTTCAGCATCTTTCCCTGCTCCTACTGCCCTGTAATATACCCACTGGATCAATAGGTAGACCCTCCTGAGTGAGTATATCTGGGCTGCTGCTGGAACAAATACTCACTCCATGATGGAGTGTGTGGATCCCGCATGAGAATGGGTGCTCTGCAACCTCCAGGTTGCTCATCAGACCTGTGGAGGGTGCATGTTAATCGTATGTTAATTATATTATTGGGCTTTGTTCAATTAAATACTTGAGCACATATAAAGGGAAGACCACGAGGACATGGCGGTAGGAAGTAGGCATGCTGCATGCTGTAAATAAATCTATTACCAAGAAATAGATGGTAGCCTTTGGGTAGCAGGGTAGCATGGTGGTTAGCATAAATGCTTCACAGCTCCAGGGTCCCAGGTTCGATTCCCGGCTGGGTCACTGTCTGTGTGGAGTCTGCACGTCCTCCCCCTGTGTGCGTGGGTTTCCTTCGGGTGCTCCGGTTTCCTCCCACAGTCCAAAGATGTGCGGGTTAGGTGGATTGGCCATGCTAAATTGCCCGTAGTGTCCTAATAAAAGTAAGGTTAAGGGGGGGGGGGTTGTTGGGTTACGGGTATAGGGTGGATACGTGGGTTTGAGTGGGGTGATCATGGCTCGGCACAACATTGAGGGCCGAAGGGCCTGTTCTGTGCTGTACTGTTCTATGTTCTATGTTCTATAAAAGTATCAGTGTCCAGTTTCATACTTCACCCACTATTTGGGTTTGGGTTCGAATTAACAACACACCCTCATCTGGGATTGATCTTTGATGGGAAGCTTCTCAAATAATTAAAGGTGTCAGATTGTCTCCACTCATTGTACCGTAGGTATCTCAGTCTCAGCCTGACAGTGACTTTGTCCAGGTGATTCACAGAAAATGGACAATTGTAACAGTTTAATAGGAAGAACGTGACTTTTTATAGGCAACTGGAATTTTTAATTAATTCATGGGTTGTGGGTGTCGCTGGCTATGCCAGCATTTCGTGCCCATCCCTAATTGTCCTTGAGAAGGTGGTGATGAGCTGCCTTTTTGAACCATAAGTGCTTGGAGGGGAACCTCTAGGTGGTGGTGTATCCAAGCGTCTGCTGCCCAAGTCCTTCTAGGTGTGAGAGGTTGCAGGTTTGGAAGGTGCTGTCAAAGGAGCTTTGGTGAGTTGCTACAATGCATCTGGTAGATGGTACATACAGCTGCCATTGTGCGAAGTTATGGCGGGAGTGGATGTTAAAAGTGGTGGATTGGATACCGATCAAGACGGCAAGAAGCCTTACAACACCAGGTTAAAGTCCAACAGGTTTGATTCAAACATGAGCTTTCGGAGCGCAGCTCCTTCCTCAAGACGGCAGCTTTGTCCTCAAGCTTCTTAAGAGTTGGAGCTACATTCATCCAGGTAAGTGGGGAGTATTCCATCACATTCCCGACTTGGGCCTTGTAGATGGTGGACAGGCTTGGGGAGTCAGAATTTGAGTTACTCACCGCAGGATTTCTAGCCTCTGACCTGCTCTTGATATGGCTAGTCCAGTTCAGTTTCTTTTTGTTATAAATTTAGAATAACCAATTTGTTTTTTTACAATTAAGGGGCAATTTAGCGTGGCCAATTCACCTACCCTGAACATCTTTGGGCTGTGGGAGTGAGACCACACAGACAACGAGACAAGGGAAAAATGTACAAACTCCACACAGACAGTGACCCGGTGACGGGATCGAACTGTGCTAACTACTGCGCCACTCTGCTGTCCCTAGTCTGTGGTGATATGCATCACTGTAAATACACAAGGGGTTAATGTAAATACATGTAGACTAGCTAGACACTAGAGGGAGCACCAGAGACATGACACACAATCAACCAATAGGTCAGTTAGATAGGACATGGCCAATAGGCATTCACGATACACACAGAGGTGACACCACCACAGGAGGGCATTACACCAACCCATATATAAAGGACACCACACACATGATCTTCCTCTTTCCAGTGGAGACACTCAGTGAGTAGAGACACAGGGTTGATTCAATATCACGCCCACCACGTAGATTGTAGCAGACTGGTTAGTCAGTCTGAGTAGCTGTAAGAGGATTAACAGCAGAGTCGAACCTAAGTAAGAGAATTGTAAATAGTTCAATAAACGTGTTGAAGTTATCTCCACATCTGAACCTTCCTTTGTCAGAGTAAACATCAAGGAAGCTGCTTATGCTACGCCAAGAGCATAACAAGACATAGTCCAGTTTAGTTTCTGGTCAACATCCCCGAGGATGTTGTTCGAGGGAAATTCAGTGATCGTAATGCCATTGAATGTCAAGGGGACTCTATACTGGGTCGACATGGGATTTGGTTTTATTACAGAATGGAATGAAAATGACTGAGGATCCTCCTGCATAACGATTTGGTGACCTTCAGTATATCTCTCGTGCACTTATGTGGAACCACAGAAACACGAGCCATGGATGCTTGTGAGTTGTTCTACGTAGGCCAGTTTGTGGTTTACTCCGTGTCACTCGATGTGTTTTCTCTCAGCCACCCCACCCCACATCCGCTTTTTGGTGTTTCAGTTCACCTTCTAGTGTTCCTGTTCCTTCTCGCCTCTAATGCTAACTCTGAAGGAGTGCTATCACTCTAGGTGCTGTGGGAAGTGTGTGACTGAGGGCCCTTTGATTCGCCACTTTAACAAACCAACTGCAGTTTGTCACTGAATCCACATTATTCACGTCACAGATTGGAGCAGGGTGAGCTGTAGGGCCCTTTGAGCTTGCTTCAGCTGGACATGATCAGAGTTCTCTCCCGTTCTAGTCTTTACTTTGCCATCTGGCCTAAATTATCTCACACAAGAAATTCTAGCCATTAGCAACAATCCTAGGTATGAATTAACATGATACCGGTGCAGTGGTTAGCACTGCTGCTTCACGGCGCCAAGGACCCAGGTTCGATCCCAGCCCCGGGACACTGTCCATGTGGAGTTTGTATATTCTCCCTGTGTTTGCGTGGGTCTCACCCCAACAACCCAAAGATGTGCAGGGTAGGTACATTGGCCATGCCAAATTGCCCTTTAATTGGAAAAAAAATAAAAAATTGGATACTTTAAATTTATTTTTAAAAAAGAATTAATATACCAGGATATGCCATATTCCCAAGCAAGCCACCATCTGCACCATACTGTTACAGCACTGTGGCACCTTGTTCCCAGTATATTAGTCAAGGCAAGCAGTCTTATCTCACTGTCTGGTACTGTTTGTACCACACTCTATCCCGCTCCATGAATCACTGTGTACTCTCTCTCTCTATAATTCCAGGAGAATGTCCACTTGTGCTGCAAACAGATTGCCGAATCCGTGATCGGAACCAATGGAGACTGGAAGATAGGGAGAACAAAGATCTTCCTGAAGGTTGTGTATATCTGGATGGCTTTGACCAATTAATGCATATCGTAGACAAAACTAGCCCTCAGCCAAGCCTGTTGTTTACACCAGTCTATTCCGCAGGGTACCTATAGTGTGGAGCCCCATAGTAAGATACATACATCAGGACCCCAAGAGATTAAAGTCGTACTGACTCACTCAGTGTGCTCCTCCACTACCTGGATCAATTACAAGTCTCCAAGCATTAAATCAGAATCAGGGAGGTTTGGTTTGAGCTTCGAGGTTTTGTCAGTTGTGACCCTTCCCAGTAAGCCACCACCTGATGGATTAGGGGGGGAAAGATGATGGAGGTTTTGGAATACCCTGGGACTGTCACCCCTCTCCATATCATGTCACTGCCTGTCTCCCGCTGGCATTATGGAAGGAAGCAGGTGTTACCCCTATGGGAGATCTTCTCCTGCTTCACCTTCTCCCTCATCTCCACTTTGCCACCCCTCCCTCAGCACACATCCTGCCCTGTCCCCTCCTCTTCCCCATCCCTATCATGACCATCCCCTCACTTAACCTGCCCTCCCGTTTTCCCACCCTTCCCCCTTCTCACCACTTTCCCACTCCTCTCTTTGCTCTCCCCGTTTCCCCTCCTCCTCATCTATCCTGCCCCTCATCTGTCTTGCCCTCCCCTATCCTGACCATCCCCACACTTATCCCGCCCTTATCATGTTTTAAATGTTATATTTTTCCAATTTTTCATTACATGGTGCGACTTCAAATCTTTGCAGCAGTCAAAAAATACCTGGTAAATTTAAAATTGGGCTGATGTTGTGTAACCCTCAGCTATCCACTGAGCATTAACTGGGTACTAGGCTGTGTTAGCTCAAGGCCATTGCCCTGCACGGGAGGAGGTTAAAATCTCTCATCTTTACCTGCAAACGTTTACACCACATGCAAACCCATGACTTAAAAAAAAAATATTATTTCTTGGGATGTGTGTCACTGGCTAGGCCAACATTTATTGCACATCCCTAGTTGCCCTTGAGAAGGCGGTGGTGAGCTGTCTTCTTGAATCATTGTAGCCCCTGAGGTGTAGATACATCCACAGGGACAGAGGGCAGGTAAGAGTCAACCACATAGTTGTGGGTCTAGACTCACCCAGATTGTTGTGGGTCTAGAGTCACATGTAGGCCAGACCAGGTAAGGACAATAGATATCCTTCCCTAAAGGGACATTGGTGAACCAGATGGGTTTTTACACCAATCGATGGTAGTTTCATGGTCACCATAATGAAATTAGCTTTCACTTCCAGGGGTGGGATTCTCCCCTACCCGGCGAGGCGGGTGGTCCCGGCGCTGAGGAGTGGAGTGAACCACTCCGGCGTCAGGTCGCCCGCAAGGTGCGGAATCCTTCGCACGTTCAGGGGCTAGGCCGGCTCCGGTGGGGTTGGAGCCACGCCAACCGGAGCGGAAGGGGCTTTGCGCGAAGGGCATCCGCCGGTCGGTACGGGTAGGCACATGCACGGGAGTGCCAGCGTGTGCTGCCGTCATCCCAGCGCATGCACAGGGGGCTTTGTCACCGCAGCGGCCATGGCGGAGGTCCACAGCAGCCGGTGCCGAGGGTAAGAGTGCCCCCACAGCACAGGCCCGCCCGCAGATCGTGGGCCAGGCCACTGTGGGGGCACCTCCCGGGGCCAGATCCACCCGCGCCCCCCCCCGAGGACCCCGGAGGCCGCCTGCAGAGTCAGGTCCCGCCGGTAAGCACCAGGCCTAATTTATGCCGGCGAGACCGGCCTAAAACAGGCGTCCACTCGGCCCATTGCGGGTCGGAGAATCGCCGGGGGGGGGGCGCTACCAGCGGCCGCCAACCGGCACGGCGCGATCCCCGCCCCAGATTTATTATTTGAATTTAAATTCCACTAGCTGCCGTGGTGGGACTTGAATCTGTGTCCCCAGAGCATTATGAATAAAAACAGAAAATGTTGGATAAACCCAGCAGGCCTGCAGCATCTGTTGAGGGAAATAGAGTTAACAACTCTTCGTGAAAACTGGAGAGAAGTGGAAATGTGAAGTATTTTCTGCTGTTGAAAAAGTGGGGCGGTCATGAGGAGAAAAGTAGAAGGTCAGGGATAGGTTGGAGATGACACAGGTGTCAGGGAACAAGACAAAGGGTGTGGTAATGACTAATATTAAAGACTAAAGCCATTGTTAATAGCGGAATGAAGGTCAGCACTGCCTGAAAGCAAAATAGCAGAATGTGTTAATGGCAGGAAAAGGGTCGGTGCTCCTGAAAGCAAAGCATGATAACAAGATATGGCTGGTACTTGGAAGTGTGTATGGTGGAGTGCATGGGCAGGAAGGAGGGAGCCAATCAAAATGGTCAAAAGAGCTCATGGTCTTAAGTGGTGAATAGGACAAGAGTAGCTGGGTTACAGTCAGGGGAACGAAATGAATGGGCAGACAGTGCAGGGATCCCTCGTGGCCGTTCCCCTTCAAAACAAGTATACCGTTTTGGATGCTGTTGGGGGGGTTGACCTACCGGGGGATGGCCCTAGCGGCTAGGTCTCTGGCACTGAGTCTGGCTCTGGGGCTCAGAAGGGAAGGGGGGAGAATAGAAAAGCAATAGTGCTAGGAGACTCAATGGTTAGGGGAATAGAGAGGAGATTCTGTGGTCGCGAGCGAGACTCCCGGAAGGTATGTTGCCTCCCGGGTGCCAGGGCCAGGGATGTCTCGGATCGTGTCTTCAGGATCCTTAAGGGGGAGGGTGAGCAGCCAGAAGTCGTGGTGCACATTGGTACCAACGATGTAGGTAGGAAAAGGGGTGTGGATGTAATAAACGAGTTTAGGGAGTTAAAAGCCAGGACAGACAGAGTTGTCATCTCTGGTTTGTTGCCGGTGCCATGTGATAGCGAGGCTAGGAATAGGGAGAGAGTGCAGTTGAACATGTGGCTGCAGGAATGGTGCAGGAGGGAGTGCTTCAGGTATTTGGATAATTGGAGCGCATTCTGGGAAAGGTGGGACCTGTACAAGCAGGAAGGGTTGCATCCGAACCAGAGGGGCACCAATATCCTGGGAGGGAGGTTTTCTAGTACTCTTCGGGAGGGTTTAAACTAATTTGGCAGGGGAATGGGAACTGAACTTGTAGTCCAGCAACTAAGGTAGCCGATGTTCAGGACGTCAAAGCGTGTAATGAGGCAGTGGGGAAGGTAACACTGACAAAGGAGAGTACTTGCAGGCACGGAGATAGGTTGAAGTGTGTATACTTCAACGCGAGAAGCATCAGGAATAAGGTGGGTGAACATAAGGCATGGATCGGTATTTGGTACTATGATGTGGTGGCCATCACGGAAACTTGGATAGAAGAGGGGGAGAAATGGTTGTTGGTTACAATGGAAGGATGCAAGGCCCCCAAGCGTGGAGACCTGGATCAGTGACATGGCGGGATTTATAAAATTGGAAAAGGTCAAATTTGCCCTGAGAGGATCAATACAAGGGTTCTATAAACGATGGCAGCCTTTCCTGGACTTCCTGGCTCAGAGATAGGTAACTGGGTCAATAGCAGCAGCAACCCGGGGGGGGGGAGGGGGTGCATTATTGTAGTGTTTATTCTGTAACTTTATAGTGTGTTAATTTGCGTTGTTGTTAAAATGCTGGGTTGTTCATGAGGATGGGGCGAATGTATATGATTGTTAATATTATTGTTATTTTCGGTATTTTACTAAGGTGCGTCAATGTTGTATAAAATCAAAATTTTTCAATAAAAATTATTTTAAAAAAAGAAATGGTTGTTGGAGGTCCCTGGTTATAGATGTTTCAACAAGATTAGGGAGGATGGTAAAACAGGTGGGGGGGGGGGGGGGGGGGGGGGGGAGGGGGGTGGCATTGTTAATTAGAGATGGTATAAAATAGAGACAGCTGCAGAAAGGCACTTTGAGGAGGATCTGCCTACTGAGGTAGTATGGGTTGAAGTCAGAAATAGGAAAAGAGCAGTCACCTTGTTGGGAGTTTTCTATAAGCCCCCAATAGCAGCAGAGATGTGGAGGAACAGATTGGGAAACAGATTTTAGAAAGGTGCAGAAGTCACAGGGTAGTAGTCATGGGTGACTTCAACTTCCCAAATATTGAGTGGAAACTCTTTAGATCAAATAGTTTGGATGGGGTGGTGTTTGTGCAGTGTCCAGGAAGCTTTTCTAACACAGTATGTAGATTGTCCGACCAGAGGGGAGGCCATTTGGTACTTGGTAATGAACCAGAGCAAGTGATAGATTTGTTAGTGGGGGAGCATTTTGGAGATAGTGACCACAATTCTGTGCCTTTCACTTTAGTTTTTTTTTTTATAAATGTTTTTTATTGAGTTTTCATATTTTATATATGACAAATTACAAGTTATTAGAGAGAGAGAAAAAAAAACAAAAAAAAAAACAAAGGAAAACACAAATTTTTTTTACATGAATATTTACAGGTAAGCATCTTCATAACAATAATTGTGGCCGCCCCCTTTAGCCAGCATACATATTTTACATTCCCCAATATGGCCGAGGCACATGTTTATAGGCATTTATTTATAGTTTGGTTTTGGGCCTTGGCTTGCCATCAAACCCCCATACCGAGCCCGTAGCCCCCCCCCCCCCCCCCCCCCCCCCCCCCCCGGCTACCTTCCCCCGATTCCCGCCCATTTCCCCCTGGTTCTTGGCCACCCGACTATTCTTCCTTATGTACGTTGGCCACAAACAGGTCCCGGAACAGTTGCATGAATGGCTCCCACGTTCTGTGGAAGCCGTCGTCCGACCCTCGGATGGCGAATTTGATTTTCTCCATTTGGAGAGATTCCGAGAGGTCGGCCAGCCAGTCTGCAGCTCTGGGTGGTGCTGCTGACCGCCAGCCAAACAGGATTCTACGGCGGGCAATCAGGGAGGCAAAGGCAAGGGCGTCCGCCCTCCTCCCCAGGAATAGATCTGGCTGGTCTGAAACCCCGAAGACCGCCACTATCGGGCATGGCTCCACCCTCACCCCCACCACTTTGGACATAGCCTCGAAGAAGGCTGTCCAGTACTCCACAAGTCTGGGGCAAGACCAGAACATGTGGGCGTGGTTGGCCGGGCCTCTCTGGCACCGCTCACATTTGTCCTCCACCTCCGGGAAGAACCTACTCATACGGTTTCTCGTTAAGTGGGCTCTATGTACCACTTTTAGTTGCGTCAGGCTGAGCCTTGCGCACGTGGAGGTGGAGTTGACCCTATGCAGTGCTTCGCTCCAGAGTCCCCACCCTATCTCCATCCCCAGGTCGTCCTCCCATTTCCTTCTTGTTGCGTCCAGTACGGTGTCGCCCCTGTCTACCAGTCGGTCATACATGTCACTACAGTTCCCTTTCTCTAGGATACTTGCGTCCAGTAGGTCTTCCAATAGTGTCTGTCATGGCGGTTGTGGGTACGTCCTTGTCTCCTTTCGTAGGAAGTTTTTGAGCTGCAGGTACCGTAGCTCGTTCCCCCCAGCTAGCTGAAATTTCTCTGTTAGTTCGTCCAGTGTTGCGATCCTGTCGTCCGTGTATAGGTCCCTGACTGTCAGTGTCCCCCCGTCCTGCCTCCACCTTTTGAAGGTGGCGTCGGTCAGTGCTGGTTTGAACCTATGGTTGTTGCAGATGGGAGCCTTGTCCGACATTTTGTACAGGCCAAATTGCTGCCGCAGTTGGTTCCAGGATTGGAGGGTGGCTGTCACCACTGGGCTGGTGGAGTGTTTTTTGGGTGGGGATGGGAGTGCTGCCGTGGCGAGGGCCCGGAGGGAGGTTCCCATGCAGGAGGCCTCCTCCGCACGCACCCACTCGGCTTCTGGCTCCTGGAT
Source organism: Scyliorhinus canicula (assembly GCF_902713615.1). NCBI lineage: Eukaryota > Metazoa > Chordata > Chondrichthyes > Carcharhiniformes > Scyliorhinidae > Scyliorhinus > Scyliorhinus canicula. The sequence continues at coordinate 65,755,408 of NC_052158.1, read as the reverse complement.
CCATCCCCTTACTCGCTCGGCTGTTGCCGCCCAGTGGTAGAATTGTAGATTCGGGAGGGCTAACCCCCCCCTGGATTTTGTTTTTTGTATGACCTTCTTTGGGATCCTAGCATTTTTACCCCCCCATACGAACGCCATGATATGTTTGTCCAGCGCTTTGAAAAAGGCCTTGGTGATGTAGATCGGAATGGATCTAAACAGGAAAAGGAACCTGGGCAGTACGTTCATTTTGATCGTCTGGACTCTCCCCGCGAGGGAGAGCGGGAGTGTGTTCCATCTTTGCAGGTCCTTTTTAACTTCCTCCGTCAGGCTGGTGAGGTTCCATTTGTGGACCCCTTTCCAGTCATGGGCTATTTGGATCCCCAGGTAGCGGAATTTATTTTGGGCTTGTTTGAACGGCAGGCCCTTTAGCGCTGCCCCCCCCCCCCCCCCCCCCCCCCTTGCGGGTGTACTGGGAAGATCTCACTTTTGCTCATGTTGAGTTTGTAGCCCGAGAAGACTCCAAACTCTTTCAGGAGCGCTATGATTTCGTCCATGCTGCTTTGTGGGTCCGAGATATAGAGGAGCAGATCATCCGCATAGAGTGAGACTCTGCTCTCTACCTCCCCTTCGGATCCCCCTCCAATTTTTTGCTGCCCTGAGCGCGATTGCTAGCGGTTCGATTGCTAGTGCGAACAGCAGCGGGGACAGTGGGCATCCTTGTCTGGTGCCCCTGTGCAGCTGGAAGTATTGGGAGTTGGTATTGTTGGTCCGTACACTCGCCATGGGAGCGTTGTATAGGAGCTTTACCCAAGCGGTGAACCCTGTTCCAAGCCCGAACCGCTCCAGTACCTCTATGAGGTATTTCCATTCGACTCTGTCGAAGGCCTTTTCTGCGTCCAGGGAGACGATCACCTCTTGTGTTCTCTCCCCGGAGGGGGTCATTATCACGTTCAGCAGGCGCCTGATGTTCGCGGTAAGCTGTCTACCTTTGACGAAGCCCGTCTGGTCCTCTGTGACCACCTCAGGTACACAGTCTTCTAGCCTTTTGGCTAGGATTTTGGCCAGTATTTTGGCGTCTGCGTTCAGCAGGGATGTGGGTCTGTATGACCCACATTCCGTTGGGTCTTTGTCTTTCTTAGGTATCAGCGAGATTGAGGCCTGTGCTAACGTGGGTGGCAGTGTTCCCCTAGCTAGCGAGTCTGTGAACATCTCCCGCAGGTGCGGGGCCAGCGCTGTGCCTTTCACTTTAGTAATGGAGAAGGATAGGTGCGTGCAACAGGGCAAGGTTTACAATTGGGGGAAGGGTAAATACGATGCTGTCAGACAAGAACTGAAGTGCATAAGTTGGGAACATAGGCTGTCAGGGAAGGACCCAATTGAAATGTGGAACTTGTTCAAGGAACAGATACTACGTGTCCTTGATATGTATGTCCCTGTCAGGCAGAGAAGAGATGGTCGAGTGAGGGAACCATGGTTGACAAGAGAGGTTGAATGTCTTGTTAAGAGGAAGAAGAATACTTATGTAAGGCTGTGGAAACAAAGTTCCTTTGAGGGATACAAGATAGCCAGGAGGGAACTGAAGAAAGGGATTAGGAGAGCTAAGAGAGGGCATGAAAAATCTGTGGCGAGTAGAATCAAGGAAAACTCCAAGGCCTTTTACACATATATTATAAATATGAGTGACTATAGCGAGGGTGGGTCCGATCAAGGACAGTAGCGGGAGATTGTGTATTGAGTCAGAAGAGATAGGAGAGGTCTTAAACGAGTACTTTTCTTCAATATTTACAAATGAGAGGGGCTATATTGTTGGAGATATAGAAGGAGATATACACCACCCCATCCAAACTATTTGATCTAAAGAGTTTCCACTCAATATTTGGGAAGTTGAAGTCACCCATGACTACTACCCTGTGACTTCTGCACCTTTCTAAAATCTGTTTCCCAATCTGTTCCTCCACATCTCTGCTGCTATTGGGGGCTTACAGTGTGAAACAAATTGGTAAGCTCGAGGAGATACTTGTTTGGAAGGAAGATGTGTTGGGCATTTTGAAAAACTTGAGGATAGACAAGTCCCCCAGGCCTGACGGGATATATCCAAGGATTCTATGGGAAGCAGGAGATGAAATTGCTGAGCCGTTGGCAATGATCTTTTTGTCCTCACTGTCAACAGGGGTACCAGGGGATTGGATAGTAGCGAATGTCGTGCCCCTGTTCAAAAAAGGGAATAGGGATAACCCTGGGAATTACAGGCCAGTTAGCCTTACTTCGGTGGTAGGCAAAGTAATGGAATGGGTACTGAGGGATAGGATTTCTGAGCATCTGGAAAGACACTGCTTGATTAGGGATAGTCAGCACGGATTTGTGAGGGGTAGGTCTTGCCTCACAAGTCTTATTGAACTCTTTGAGGAGGTGACCAAGCACATGGATGAAGGTAAATCAGTGGACGTGGTGTATATGGATTTTAATAAAACATTTGATAAGATTCTCCATGGTAGGCTTATGCAGAAAGTAAGGAGGCATGGGATAGTGGGAAATTTGGCCAGTTGGATAACGAACAGGCTAACCGATAGAAGTCAGAGAGTGGTGGATGGCAAATATTTAGCCTTGGGCCCAGTTACCAGTGGCGTACCGCAGGGATCAGTTCTGGATCCTCTGCTGTTTGTGATTTTCATTAATGACTTGGCTGAGGGAGTTGAAGGGTGGGTCAGTAAATTTGCAGACGATACAAAGATTGGTGGAGTTGTGGATAGTGAGGAGGGCTCTTGTCGGCTGCAAAGAGACATCAATAGGATGCAGAGCTGGGCTGAGAAGTTGCAGATGGAGTTTAACCCTGAAAAGTGTGAGGTTGTCCATTTTGGAAGTACAAATATGAATGCGGAATACAGGGTTAACGGTAGGGTTCTTGGCAATGTAGAGGATCAGAGAGATCTTGGGGTCTATGTTCATAGATCTTTGAAAGTTGCCACTCAAATGGATAGAACTATGAAGAAGGCCTATGGTGTGCTAGCATTCATTAGCAGAGGGATTAAATTTAAGAGCCATGAGGTGATGATACAGCTGTACAAAACCTTGGTAAGGCCACATTTGGAGTACTGTGTGCAGTTCAGGTCGCCTCATTTTAGGAAGGATGTGGAAGCTTTGGAAAAGGTGCAAAGGAGACTTACCAGGATGTTGCCTGGAATGGAGAGTAGGTCTTACGAGGAAAGGTTGAGGGTGCTCGGCCTTTTCTCATTAGAACGGAGAAAGATGAGGGGCGACTTGATAGAGGTTTATAAGATGATCAAGGGAATAGATAGAGTAGACAGTCAGAGATATTTTCCCCGGGTGGAACAAACCATTACAAGGGGACATAAATTTAAGGTGAATGGTGGAAGATATAAGGGGGTTGTCAGAGGTAGGTTCTTTACCCAGAGAGTAGTGGGGGCTTGGAATGCTCTGCCTGTGGAAGTAGCTGAGTCGGAAACATTAGAACATAGAACATAGAACAGTACAGCACAGAACAGGCCCTTCAGCCCTCGATGTTGTGCCGAGCAATGATCACCCTACTCAAACCCACGTATCCACCCTATACCCGTAACCCAACAACAACCCCCCCCCCCCCCCCCCCCCCAACATTACTTTTTAGGACACTACGAGCAATTTAGCATGGCCAATCCACCTAACCCGCACATCTTTGGACTGTGGGAGGAAACCGGAGCACCCGGAGGAAACCCACGCACACACGGGGAGGATGTGCAGACTCCGCACAGACAGTGACCCAGCCGGGAACCGAACCTGGGACCCTGGAGCTGTGAAGCATTTATGCTAACCACCATGCTACCGTGCTGCCCATTAGGGACTTTCAAGTGGCTATTGGATTACGGTAGAATGATGGAGTGTAGATTAATTTGTTCTGAATCTAGGACAAAAGTTCGGCACAATATCATGGTGTAGTGGTAATGTCACTGGACTAGTGATGCAGAGACCTACTTTTCTGGGGCAGAGGTGTAACACCTGCCCCTTTACCTCCTCCCTCCTCGCCATCCAAGGCCCCAACACTCCTTCCAGGGGCAGCAGTAATTTACTGGCACACTGTGGAGACCAAGCACAGAGTGGGTGGTCGCTCTGCAGAACAGTCCTGTTCTGTGCTGTATTTTTCTATGTTCTAACTTAATGTTGAATCCAAAAGGCTGTAATTTGCCTGATTGGAAGATGAGATGCTGTTCCTAAAGCTTGTATCGGGCTTCACTGCAACATTGTAACAGGCCAAGGACGGACATGTGCGTGCAAGAGCAGGTTTCGTGAAATGGCAAGCGAGCAGGAGGTCAGGGTCCTGCTTGCGGACTGAGCGGAGGTGTTCTGCAGAGCGACCACCCACTCTGTGCTTGGTCTCCCCAGTGTGCCAGTAAATTACTGCTGCCCCTGGAAGGAGTGTTGGGGCCTTGGATGGCGAGGAGGGAGGCGGTAAAGGGGCAGGTGTTACACCTCTGCCCCAGAAAAGTAGGTCTCTGCATCACTAGTCCAGTGACATTACCACTACACCAGCACATTCCCACATAAAATGCAGAGAGTATTGGAAAGAGATTGACCATATTCACCATGAATATTTTCTGAACTTACTCTAGCCTCTGTAAGGTGTTCAGAATAAAACTTTCCCATTCTCACCTCCTGACGTCCCTGGGTTTAGTGAAGGCGGGAGGTGACCCTGAGGCACAAGGAGAGTTCTTTTCCTTCCAGCCGGATAGAACACAGCATACTTCGCAGAACCCTTGACCTCATCCGTATCTACAGCAATATCCCTGCTGCTTCGCTCCTTATCTCCCCAGTCCTGCGGGGATGAGCTCTCTGTGCTGTACAGAGCCTAAATGTTTTGTGTCCTTTCCAGGAGAATGACCATTTGGCCCTGGAGCTGGAACGAGACAGAATCTTGACAGCAAAGGCCTTGATGATTCAGAAAGTCATGCGTGGTTTCAAAGACAGGTGGGTTCTGACAACTGCACAGACTCCAGTGTTCAAAACGCTTTGGGCTTGATTGCCATTCCACTCTGAGGTTATTTTTGTACCCATTTCAATACATTCTGCAGAGCAAGTTAGCAGTCATTGTGTCCCTGTGTTCACCACCGATTCTTATTTAGCCAAGGCAACAGAATACAAGAACGGGAGTGATGCTGGAACGTTAGTCAAACCACAACTTGCATAGAGTCCTGGCCACCAGAACAGACGTGATAGCAGTGGAGAGGGTGCATAGGAGAGCTACGAGGGTATTGCCAGAACTGGAGTATTTTAACTATGAGGAAAGATTGGATAGGCTGGAGTTGTTTGCTGTGAAACAGAGGAGACGGAGGGGTGACATAATTGAGGTGTATGGAATTATGAGGCAGCTAGATGTAATGTTCAGTTATTCTGTGTTTGATTATGTGAGTCTGTTTACTATTGATGCACATGGTGCTTGATTGGTTAAGCCAAAAGATAGTGATCTGTTTGCCTAGACGGTCTGTCTGGAGGCCGATCTAGATGGTCTGGCTGGACGGTCTGTCTGGATGGTCTGGCTGGACGGTCTGTCTGGATGGTCTGGCTGGACGGTCTGTCTGGATGGTCTGGCTGGATGGCCTGTCTGGATGGTGTGTCTGGATGGTGTGTCTGGGTGGTCGGTCTGGGTGGTCGGTCTGGGTGGTCGGTCTGGGCGGTCTGTCTGGACGGTCTGTCTGGATGGTCTGTCTGGATGGTCTGTCTGGACGGTCTGTCTGGATGGTGTGTCTGGGTGGTCTGTCTGGGTGGTCTGTCTGGGTGGGCAGTCTGGATGGTCTGTCTGGACGGTCTCTCTGGACGGTCTCTCTGGACGGTCTGACTGGATGGGCTGTCTGGATGGTCTGTCTGGACGGTCTGTAGGAATGGTCTGTCTGGACGGGCTGTCTGGATGGTCCATCTGAACTGTCTGTAGGGATGGTCTGTCAGGGCGGTCTGTATGGATGGCTTGTATGTATAGCCTGTCTGAGTGGTCTGTCCGGTCGGTCTGGACGGTTGGTAGGGACGGTCGGAAGGGCGGTCGGTCTGGGTGGTCTGTCTGGGTGGTCTGTCTGGGTAGTCTGTCTGGATGGTCTGTCTGGACAGTCTGTCTAGACGGTCTGTCTGGATGGTCTGCCTGGATGGTCTGTCTGGGTGGTCTGTATGGATGGTCTGTCTGGACAGTCTGTCTGGTTGGTCTGTCTGGATGGTCTGTCTGGACTAGGGGTGGGCAAACTTTTCCGTGCAAGGGCCACATTCAGAAATTCACAATTCACAAAGGGCCGCGTAGTATATTAAGTAAAATAATTACTTCACCCGGTTATGATTCTGGGCGCCTCATATAGAACATAAAACAGTACAGCACAGAACAGGCCCTTCGGCCCTCGATGTTGTGCCGAGCAATGATCACCCTACTCAAGTCAACGTATCCACCCTAAACCAGTAAGTAACCCAACAGCCCCCCCACATTAACCTTAAAAAAAATTTTTTTTAAAAAAAATTTTTTTTTTTTTAAATAAATTTTTTTTTAATGACTTGGTGGGCCGCAGAAATACCTTTTGCGGGCCGCATACGGCCTGCGGGCCGTAGTTTTCCCACCCCTGGTCTGGACGGTCTGTCTGGACGGTTGGTCTGTGCGGTTGGTCTGGGCGGTCGGTCTGTGCGGTTGGTTTGGGCGGTCGGTCTGGGCGGTCGGTCTGGGCGGTCGGTCTGGGCGGTCTCCCTGGATGGATAACTTGCCTGGATAGCCTGTCTAAATGGTCTTTTTGGACAGTTTGTCTGGATAGTTTGTCTGGACGGTTGGCCTGGTCAGTCTGTCTGGGTGGTCTCACTGGACGGTCCGTCTGGACGGTCTGTCTGACGGTCTGTCTGGACGGTCTGTCTCAATGGATGTTTTGTCTGAATGGGCTGACTACCTGTCTGGATGGTCTGTCTGGACGGTCTGTCTGGTTCGTTGGTCTGGGCGGTCAGTCTGGTTGGTTGGTCTGGACGGTCAGTCTGGTTGATTGGTCTGGGCGGTCAGTCTGGTTCGTTGGTCTGGGCGGTCAGTCTGGTTGGTTGGTCTGGACGGTCAGTCTGGTTGATTGGTCTGGGCGGTCAGTCTGGTTGGTTGGTCTGGGCGGTCAGTCTGGTTGGTTGGTCAGGACGGTCTGTCTGGACGGTCTGTCTGGACGGTCTGTCTGGTTGATTGGTCTGGGCGGTCAGTCTGGTTGGTTGGTCTGGATGGTCAGTCTGGTTGATTGGTCTGGGCGGTCAGTCTGGTTGATTGGTCTGGGCGGTCAGTCTGATTGGTTGGTCTGGATGGTAAGTCTGGTTGATTGGTCTGGGCGGTCAGTCTGGTTGATTGGTCTGGGCGGTCAGTCTGATTGGTTGGTCTGGGCGGTCAGTCTGGTTGGTCTGGACGGTCAGTCTGGTTGGTTGGTCTGGTTGATGATCTGGACGGTTGGTCTGGACGGTCAGTCTGGTTGGTCGGTCTGGATGGTCCAGCCCCGCTCACTGCCTGGAGGAGAGAACTCTCACCTCCAGATGTTCGGTTGAGTAATGACCAATAGCTAAACAGGGGCACACAGGATGAAATCAGACAGAACAAAGCATTGAATCTGTTTGGAAAGTTGCAGTGGTTTTTACTTTGACATTTTTGTTCTGTTGTTGCTTTTATAGGAAGAACTTCTTGAGACAGAAGAATGCAGCCTGTATGATCCAGAGTCACTGGAGAGGATCCCAGTGTCGCAAGAAATACCAATTGGTAATTTCCTCATCCGATATTGACAGCATCCTATCAGAGTTTCTCCAGGGCACGAGGGTGCTAACCATAAGACCAAAAGACATAGGAGCTGAATTAGGCCACTCAGCCCACCGTGTCTGCTCCGCCATTCGATCATGGCTGATATTTTTCTTCTCCCCCAACCCTGAGGGGAGATTTATTGAGATGTATAAAATGATAAGTGGTCCAAAATAGAGTGGCTAGGAAGGCCCTATATCCTTCAACAGAGAAGTCAATAACTAAGGACATAGATGTGAAGCAATTGGCAGACGGGTTAGATGGGAGTTGTGGGGAATGTTTCCCATCCAGAGGGTATTGGGACTCAGAAACTCACTGCTGGAAAGAATGGTGGAGGCAGACACACGCTCAGCAGTTAAAAATGCTGAAATATGCTGTTGAGGTGCAGTCACCTCCAGGGCTACAGAAAGTGGGATTCGGCCGGATACTAAGTAACCTCCTCCAGCTCTATAACCCTCTGAGATCTCTGAACGGCCCCAATTCTGGCCTCTTACACAACCCTGCGTTTAATCGCTCCATCCTCAGTGAATGTGCATTCAGCTCCCTAGGAATCTGCCCGAATATCGCCATCTGTGTCCCAGTGTCAAATCTTGTTCCATAACCATCCTGTGAAGTGCTCTGGGAGGTTTTGCAATGTTATGCCATATAAATGAAAGTTGTCATTTTACTTTGAGATATATTAACATACGGAGAGAGTGGGACAGTGGCATTAGTTTGGGATTGATACAGGGCTATGGGGAGAGAGAGGGCCAATGGGATTAGTTTGGGATTGTTACAGGGCTAAGGGGAGAGCGTGGTGCAGTGGGATTAGTTTGGGATTGATAAAGGGCTAAGGGGAGAGCATGGTGCAGTGGGATTAGTTTGAGATTGATACAGGGCTATGGGGAGAGTGTGGTGCAATGGGATTAGTTTGGGATTGTTACAGGGCTAAGGGGAGAGCGTGGTGCAGTGGGATTAGTTTGGGATTGATACAGGGCTATGGGGAGAGAGCAGGCAAGTGGGATTAGTTTGGGATTGATAAAGGGCTAAGGGGAGAGAGCGGTGCAGTGGGATTAGTTTGGGATTGATACAGGGCTATGGGAGAGAGCGAGCCAGTGGGATTAGTTTGGGATTGATACAGGGCTATGGGGAGAGAGCGGTGCAGTGGGATTAGTTTGGGATTGATAAAGGGCTAAGGGGAGAGAGCGGTGCAGTGGGATTAGTTTGGGATTGATACCGGGCTAAGGGGAGAGAGCGGGCCAGTTGGATTAGTTTGGGATTGATACAGGGCTATGGGGAGAGCGTGGTGCAGTGGGATTCATTTGGGATTGATAAAAGGCTAAGGGGAGAGAGCGGTGCAGTGGGATTCGTTTGGGATTGATAAAGGGCTAAGGGGAGAGAGCAGGCCAGTGGGATTAGTTTGGGATTATTACAGGGCTATGGGGAGAGTGTGGTGCAGTGGGATTAGTTTGGGATTGATACAGGGCTATGGGGAGAGAGCAGGCCAGTGGGATTAGTTTGGGATTATTATAGGGCTATGGGGAGAGAGCGGGCCAGTTGGATTAGTTTGGGATTGATACAGGGCTATGGGGAGAGCGTGGTGCAGTGGGATTAGTTTGGGATTGTTACAGGGCTAAGGGGAGAGCGTGGTGCAGTGGGATTAGTTTGGGATTGACACAGGGCTATGGGGAGAGAGCAGGCCAGTGGGATTAGTTTGGGATTGATACAGGGCTATGGGGAGAGAGCAGGCCAGTTGGATTAGTTTGGGATTATTATAGGGCTATGGGGAGAGAGCGGGCCAGTTGGATTAGTTTGGGATTGATACAGGGCTATGGGGAGAGCGTGGTGCAGTGGGATTAGTTTGGGATTGTTACAGGGCTAAGGGGAGAGCGTGGTGCAGTGGGATTAGTTTGGGATTGATACAGGGCTATGGGGAGAGAGCGGGCCAGTTGGATTAGTTTGGGATTGATACAGGGCTATGGGGAGAGAGCGGGCCAGTTGGATTAGTTTGGGATTAATACAGGGCTATGGGGAGAGAGCGGGCCAGTTGGATTAGTTTGGGATTGATATAGGGCTATGGGGAGAGAGCGGGCCAGTTGGATTAGTTTGGGATTGATACAGGGCTATGGGGAGAGAGCGGGCCAGTTGGATTAGTTTGGGATTGATACAGGGCTATGGGGAGAGAGCGGTGCAGTGGGATTAGTTTGGGATTGATACAGGGCTATGGGGAGAGAGAAGGCCAGTGGGATTAGTTTGGGATTATTATAGGGCTATGGGGAGAGAGCGGGCCAGTTGGATTAGTTTGGGATTGATACAGGGCTATGGGGAGAGAGCGGGCCAGTTGGATTAGTTTGGGATTGATACAGGGCTATGGGGAGAGAGCGGGCCAGTTGGATTAGTTTGGGATTGATATAGGGCTATGGAGAGCGCGGGTCTGTAGGATTAGTTTTGGTTGATACAGGGTTATGGGAAGACAGCAAGGCAGTGCGATTAGTTTGGAATTGATACAGGGCTATGGAGAGAGCGGGTCTGTAGGATTAGTTTGGCATTGATACAGGGCTGGGGGGAGAGAGCAAGGCAGTGCGATTAGTTTGTGGTTAATACAGGGCTATGGAGAGAGCGGGTCTGTAGGATTAGTTTGGCATTGATACAGGGCTATGGGGAGAGAGCAAGGCAGTTCGATTAGTTTGGCATTGATACAGGGCTATGGAGAGAGCGGGTCTGTAGGATTAGTTTGGCATTGATACAGGGCTGGGGGGAGAGAGCGGTGCAGTGGGATTAGTTTGGAATTGATACCGGGCTGGGGGGAGAGAGCGGTGCAGTGAGATTACTTTGGGGTTAACACAAGGCTATGGAGAGAGCGGGTCTGTAGGATTAGTTTGGAATTGATACAGGGCTATGGGGAGAGAGCGGGTCAGTGGGATTAGTTTGGAATTAATAGAGGGCTATGGGGAGGGTGTGAGACATTGGATTACTCTTGGCAAGGGTTAGTACTGACAGAATGGGCTAATGGTTCTCTAATGCCATGTGGAGCCTAGGCGTGCATTTGTTTGTGAAGATTGTGATTTTCTGCTCCAGTGCAGGCATGGTTTGCTGAGATTACAGGCATTATATCACTCCCGGAAAATTGCTAAAGAATATGAGGAAACCCGCAGAAGGATGATCCTGTTCCAGGCACTGTGTCGCGGGTACCTGATTCGACAAAACCAAAGCAAACGGCTGGAAGCTCTGACCATTATCCAGGCGTACACCAGGGGAATGCTGATTCGGAAGAGCTATCGGAAGAAGAAGAGAGATGTAAGTGACGACACAGAGGCTATGAGAGATGGAAAGGATCTCCATTCATAATACACCTTTCATAATCTCAGATTGCTTTACAGCCAGTGAAATAAATCTGAAGTGCGGTCATTAATGTAAGAAACAGGGCAACAAATTTGAGCACAGTACGATCTCACAAGAGCAATATGATACGTGTTAAAATGACAAAGATTGAGGGATACACATTTACCAGGATATTGATTAGTGACATGGGATCTTGCTTACAGAAGTCAGACTGAGTATTAATTACTTGTTTCATCTGAAGTGCAGTTCATCCTTCTAACTGAATGAAATGAAAATTGAAATGAAAATCGCTTATTGTCATGAGTAGGCTTCAATGAAGTTACTGTGAAAAGCCCCTAGTGGCCACATTCCGGCGCCTGTCCGGGGAGGCTGGTACGGGAATCGAACCGTGCTGCTGGCCTGCTTGATCTGCTTTAAAAGCCAGCGATTTAGCTCAGTGAGCTAAACCAGCCCAACTGTGAAGAACCCCTCAATACTAACCCTCCGACTGTGCGACGCTCCCTCAGTACTGACCTCCAACAGTGTGGTGTTCCCTGGTACTGACCCACCGACAGTGCAACACTCCTTCAGTACTGGCCCTCTGACAGTGCCGCACTCCCTCAGTACTGACCCTCCCACAGTGCAGATCTCCCTCAGTACTGACTCTCTAACAGTGTAGTACTCCCTCAGTATTAACCCTCTTATAGTGCCGCACTCCACTCCCTCAATACAGACCCTCTGACAGTGCGGTGCTCCCTCAGTACCAGCCGTAACAGCCTCCCCGAACAGGCGCCGGAATGTGGCGACTAGGGGCTTTTCACCGTAACTTCATTGAAGCCTACTCGTGACAATAAGCGATTTTCATTTCATTTCATTTCAGTACTGACCCTCTGACAGGGGAGCACTCCCTCCGTACAGACTCTGACAGTGCAGCGCTCCCTCAGTACAGACCCTCCAAATGTGCGGTGCTCCCTCAGTACAGACCCTCTGAAAGTGCAACACTTCCTCAGTACAGACCCTCCGATAGTGTGGTGTTCCCTCAATCCTGACCCTCTGACAGTGTGACACTTCCTCAGTACTGACAATTTGATAGTGCAGTGCTCCCTAAGTACTGACCCTCCAATAGTTCGGTATTCCCTCAGTACAGACGCTCCGACAGTGCAGCACACCCTCAGTACTGACCTCCGACAGTGCGCTGCTCCCTCAGTACTGACCTGCGACAGTGCGGTGCTCCCTCAGTACTGACCTCTGACAGTTTAGCACCCCCTCAGTACAGACCCTCTGACAGTGCAGCGCTCCCTCAGTACAGACCCTCTGACAGTGCAGCACTCCCTCAGTACTGACTCTCTGACAATGAGGCTCTCCCTCAGTTCTGACCCTCTGACAGTGCAGGGCTCCCTCAGTACTGACCCTCTGACAGTGCAGCACTCCTTCAGTGCTGATCCTCTGACAGTGCAGCACTCCCTCAGTACAGACCTTCTGACAGTGCAGCACTCCCTCAGTACTGACCCTCTGACAGAGCTGCGCTCTCTCAGTACTGACCCTCTGAAAGTGCGGTGCTCCCTCAGTACTGACCCTCTGACAGTGCGGTGCTCCCTCAGTACTGGCCCTCTGACAGTGCTGCGCTCCCTCAGTGCTGACCCTCTGACAGTGCAGCATTCACTCAGTACTGATGCTCTGACAGTGCAGCACCCCCTCAGTACAGACCCTCTGACAGTGCAGCGCTCCCTCAGTACAGACCCTCTGACAGTGCAGCGCTCCCTCAGTACAGACCCTCTGACAGTGCAGGACTCCCTCAGTACAGACCCTCTGACAGTGCAGTGCTCCCTCAGTACTGACTCTCTGACAGTGCAGCGCTCCCTCAGTGCTGACCCTCTGACAGTGCAGCATTCACTCAGTACTGATGCTCTGACAGTGCAGCACCCCCTCAGTACTGACGCTCTGACAGTATAGCACTCCCTCAGTGCTGGCCCTCTGACAGTGCAGCGCTCCCTCAGTGCTGACCCTCTGACAGTGCAGCGTTCCCTCAGTACTGGCCCTCTGACAGAGCAGCACTCCCTCAGTACTGACTCTCTGACAGTGCTGCAGCCCCTCAGTACAGACCCTCTGACAGTGCAGCGCTCCCTCAGTACTGACCCTCTGACAGTGCAGCGCTCCCTCAGTACAGACCCTCTGACAGTGCAGCGCTCCCTCAGTACTGACCCTCTGACAGTGCAGCACTCCCTCAGTACTAACCCTCTGACAGAGCAGTGCCCCCTCAGTACTGACCCTCTGACAGTGCGGTGCTCCCTCAGTACTGGCCCTCTGACAGTGCTGCGCTCCCTCAGTGCTGACCCTCTGACAGTGCAGCGCTCCCTCAGTGCTGACCCTCTGACAGTGCAGCGCTCCCTCAGTACTGGCCCTCTGACAGTGCAGCGCTCCCTCAGTACTGACCCTCTGACAGTGCAGCACTCCCTCAGTACTAACCCTCTGACAGAGCAGTGCTCCCTCAGTACTGACCCACTGACAGTGCAGCGCTCCCTCAGTACAGACCCTCCAAAAGTGCGGTGCTCCCTCAGTACAGACCCTCTGAAAGTGCAACACTTCCTCAGTACAGACCCTCCGATAGTGTGGTGTTCCCTCAATCCTGACCCTCTGATAGTGTGACACTTCCTCAGTACTGACAATTTGATAGTGCAGTGCTTCCTAAGTACTGACCCTCCAATAGTTCGGTATTCCCTCAGTACAGACGCTCCGACAGTGCAGCACACCCTCAGTACTGACCTCCGACAGTGCGCTGCTCCCTCAGTACTGACCTGCGACAGTGCGGTGCTCCCTCAGTACTGACCTCTGACAGTTTAGCACCCCCTCAGTACAGACCCTCTGACAGTGCAGCGCTCCCTCAGTACAGACCCTCTGACAGTGCAGGGCTCCCTCAGTACTGACCCTCTGACAGTGCAGCACTCCTTCAGTGCTGATCCTCTGACAGTGCAGCACTCCCTCAGTACAGACCTTTTGACAGTGCAGCACTCCCTCAGTACTGACCCTCTGACAGAGCTGCGCTCTCTCAGTACTGACCCTCTGAAAGTGCGGTGCTCCCTCAGTACTGGCCTCTGACAGTGCAGCATTCACTCAGTACTGATGCTCTGACAGTGCAGCACCCCCTCAGTGCTGACCCTCTGTGTGTGCAGCGCTCCCTCAGTGCTGACCCGCTAACAGTGCAGCACTCCCTTAGTACAGACCTTTTGACAGTGCAGCACTCCCTCAGTACTGACCCTCTGACAGTGCGGTGCTCCCTCAGTACTGACCCTCTGACAGTGCGGTGCTCCCTCAGTACTGGCCCTCTGACAGAGCTGCGCTCTCTCAGTACTGACCCTCTGACAGTGCGGTGCTCCCTCAGTACTGACGCTCTGACAGTGCGGTGCTCCCTCAGTACTGGCCCTCTGACAGTGCTGCGCTCCCTCAGTGCTGACCCTCTGACAGTGCAGCATTCACTCAGTACTGATGCTCTGACAGTGCAGCACCCCCTCAGTCCTGACGCTCTGACAGTGCAGCGCTCCCTCAGTGCTGACCCTTTGACAGTATAGCACTCCCTCAGTGCTGGCCCTCTGACAGTGCAGCGCTCCCTCAGTGCTGGCCCTCTGACAGTGCAGCGCTCCCTCAGTGCTGACCCTCTGACAGTGCAGCGCTCCCTCAGGGCTGACCCTCTGACAGTGCAGCGTTCCCTCAGTACTGGCCCTCTGACAGTGCACGCTCCCTCAGTACAGACCCTCTGACAGTGCAGCACTCCCTCAGTACTGACCCTCTGACAGTGCAGCATCCCCTCAGTACAGACCCTCTGACAGTGTAGCGCTCCCTCAGTACTGACCCTCTGACAGTGCAGCGCTCCCTCAGTACAGACCCTCTGACAGTGCAGCGCTCCCTCAGTACTGACCCTCTGACAGTGCAGCACTCCCTCAGTACTAACCCTCTGACAGAGCAGTGCTCCCTCAGTACTGACCCTCTGACAGTGCGGTGCTCCCTCAGTACTGGCCCTCTGACAGTGCTGCGCTCCCTCAGTGCTGACCCTCTGACAGTGCAGCGCTCCCTCAGTGCTGACCCTCTGACAGTGCAGCGCTCCCTCAGTACTGGCCCTCTGACAGTGCACGCTCCCTCAGTACAGACCCTCTGACAGTGCAGCACTCCCTCAGTACTAACCCTCTGATAGAGCAGCGCTCCCTCAGTACTGACCCACTGACAGTGCGGTGCTCCCTCAGTACTGACCCACTGACAGTGCGGTGCTCCCTCAGTGCTGACCCTCTGACAGTGCAGTGTTCCCTCAGTACTGGCCCTCTGACAGTGCACGCTCCCTCAGTACAGACCCTCTGACAGTGCAGCACTCCCTCAGTACTAACCCTCTGACAGAGCAGTGCTCCCTCAGTACTGACCCTCTGACAGTGCGGTGCTCCCTCAGTACTGGCCCTCTGACAGTGCTGCGCTCCCTCAGTGCTGACCCTCTGACAGTGTGGTACTCCCTCGGTACTGACCCTCTGACAGTGCAGCGCTCCCTCAGTGCTGACCCTCTGACAGTGTGGTGCTCCCTCTGTACTGACCCTCTTACAGTGCAGCGCTCCCTCAGTGCTGACCCTCTGACAGTGCAGCACTCCCTCAGTACTGGCCCTCTGACAGTGCAGCACTCCCTCAGTACTAACCCTCTGACAGAGCAGCGCTCCCTCAGTACTGACCCACTGACAGTGCGGTGCTCCCTCAGTACTGGCCCTCTGACAGTGCAGTGCTCCCTCAGTACTAACCCTCTGACAGTGCAGTGCTCCCTCAGTACTGACCCTCTGACAGTGCAGTGCTCCCTCAGTGCTGACCCTCTGACAGTGCAGTGCTCCCTCAGTGCTGACCCTCTGACAGTGCAGCGCTCCCTCAGTGCTGACCCTCTGACAGTGCAGCACTCCTTCAGTACTGATGCTCTGACAGTGCAGCACTCCCTGAGTGCTGACCCTCTGACAGTGCAGCACTCCCTGAGTGCTGACCCTCTGACAGTGCAGCACTCCTTCAGTACTGATGCTCTGACAGTGCAGCACTCCCTCAGTGCTGACCCTCTGACAGTGCAGCACTCCTTCAGTACTGACCCTCTGACAGAGCAGTGCTCCCTCAGTACTGACCCACTGACAGTGCGGTGCTCCCTCTGTACTGACCCTCTTACAGTGCAGCGCTCCCTCAGTGCTGACCCTCTGACAGTGCAGCACTCCCTCAGTACTGGCCCTCTGACAGTGCACGCTCCCTCAGTACAGACCCTCTGACAGTGCAGCACTCCCTCAGTACTAACCCTCTGACAGAGCAGCGCTCCCTCAGTACTGACCCACTGACAGTGCGGTGCTCCCTCAGTACTGGCCCTCTGACAGTGCAGTGCTTCCTCAGTACTAACCCTCTGACAGTGCAGTGCTCCCTCAGTACTGACCCTCTGACAGTGCAGTGCTCCCTCAGTGCTGACCCTCTGACAGTGCAGTGCTCCCTCAGTGCTGACCTTCTGACAGTGCAGCGCTCCCTCAGTGCTGACCCTCTGACAGTGCAGCACTCCTTCAGTACTGATGCTCTGACAGTGCAGCACTCCCTGAGTGCTGACCCTCTGACAGTGCAGCACTCCCTGAGTGCTGACCCTCTGACAGTGCAGCACTCCTTCAGTACTGATGCTCTGACAGTGCAGCACTCCCTCAGTGCTGACCCTCTGACAGTGCAGCACTCCTTCAGTACAGACCCTCTGACAGAGCAGCGCTCCCTCAGTGCTGACCCTCTGACAGTGCAGCAGTCACTCAGTACTGACCCTCTGACAGAGCAGCGCTCCCTCAGTACTAACCCTCTGACAGAGCAGCGCTCCCTCAGTGCTGACCCTCTGACAGTGCAGCAGTCCCTCAGTACTGACCCTCTGACAGAGCTGCGCTCCCTCAGTGCTGACCCTCTGACAGTGTGGTACTCCCTCGGTACTGACCCTCTGACAGTGCAGCGCTCCCTCAGTGCTGACCCTCTGACAGTGTGGTACTCCCTCGGTACTGACCCTCTGACAGTGCAGCGCTCCCTCAGTGCTGACCCTCTGACAGTGTGGTGCTCCCTCTGTACTGACCCTCTTACAGTGCAGCGCTCCCTCAGTGCTGACCCTCTGACAGTGCAGCACTCCCTCAGTACTGGCCCTCTGACAGTGCAGCACTCCCTCAGTACTAACCCTCTGACAGAGCAGCGCTCCCTCAGTACTGACCCACTGACAGTGCGGTGCTCCCTCAGTACTGGCCCTCTGACAGTGCAGTGCTCCCTCAGTACTAACCCTCTGACAGTGCAGTGCTCCCTCAGTACTGACCCTCTGACAGTGCAGTGCTCCCTCAGTGCTGACCCTCTGACAGTGCAGTGCTCCCTCAGTGCTGACCCTCTGACAGTGCAGCGCTCCCTCAGTGCTGACCCTCTGACAGTGCAGCACTCCTTCAGTACTGATGCTCTGACAGTGCAGCACTCCCTGAGTGCTGACCCTCTGACAGTGCAGCACTCCCTGAGTGCTGACCCTCTGACAGTGCAGCACTCCTTCAGTACTGATGCTCTGACAGTGCAGCACTCCCTCAGTGCTGACCCTCTGACAGTGCAGCACTCCCTCAGTACTGACCCTCTGACAGAGCAGTGCTCCCTCAGTACTGACCCACTGACAGTGCGGTGCTCCCTCTGTACTGACCCTCTTACAGTGCAGCGCTCCCTCAGTGCTGACCCTCTGACAGTGCAGCACTCCCTCAGTACTGGCCCTCTGACAGTGCACGCTCCCTCAGTACAGACCCTCTGACAGTGCAGCACTCCCTCAGTACTAACCCTCTGACAGAGCAGCGCTCCCTCAGTACTGACCCACTGACAGTGCGGTGCTCCCTCAGTACTGGCCCTCTGACAGTGCAGTGCTTCCTCAGTACTAACCCTCTGACAGTGCAGTGCTCCCTCAGTACTGACCCTCTGACAGTGCAGTGCTCCCTCAGTGCTGACCCTCTGACAGTGCAGTGCTCCCTCAGTGCTGACCCTCTGACAGTGCAGCGCTCCCTCAGTGCTGACCCTCTGACAGTGCAGCACTCCTTCAGTACTGATGCTCTGACAGTGCAGCACTCCCTGAGTGCTGACCCTCTGACAGTGCAGCACTCCCTGAGTGCTGACCCTCTGACAGTGCAGCACTCCTTCAGTACTGATGCTCTGACAGTGCAGCACTCCCTCAGTGCTGACCCTCTGACAGTGCAGCACTCCTTCAGTACAGACCCTCTGACAGAGCAGCGCTCCCTCAGTGCTGACCCTCTGACAGTGCAGCAGTCCCTCAGTACTGACCCTCTGACAGAGCAGCGCTCCCTCAGTACTAACCCTCTGACAGAGCAGCGCTCCCTCAGTGCTGACCCTCTGACAGTGCAGCAGTCCCTCAGTACTGACCCTCTGACAGAGCAGCGCTCCCCCAGTACTGACCCTCTGACAGAGCAGCGCTCTCTCAGTACAGACCCTCTGACAGAGCAGCGCTCCCTCAGTGCTGACCCTCTGACAGTACGATGCTTCTTCTGTGCTGCATTTGAGTGCAGCTGAATGATCTGCTTAAACCTCTGGAGGGGTCCCTAATGTTATAAGCCTGACTACCACGGCTGACAGAGTGATGTACCATCAATTGGACGCGAGACACGATGAAGGTCCAAACTTAGTCTTTAATCAGCTAGATGTTAGCCCGGTGGTCGACTACAGAGAAAGGCCGACCGCCGGGAACTCTGGGTACTTATACCCTGCCTCGGAGGCGGGGTCTACTAGCCTCTCGACCAATTAGTGAGCAGTCACATGACTAGTCCCAGCCAATCAGCCAAGAGGCACATGACCAGCTAGAGCCAATGGGAAACCAGTGCTCTGCACTAATGGCAGTGCACCCATTCATACCACCACATTCACCCCTTGTGGAGAAAGAAGCCGGGGGGGGGTGTTGTAAGGGGAAAAGAGAGAGGGGGGGGGCCGAGGACTGGTGGTATGAGTAGAGACAATCGAGAAGATGGGGGCTGCCCACTGGCTCGTGGCAAAAATGAACAAAACCGAATACAGTTGGGTGCAAAAAAATATATATTACAATAGAGTCCAATCAAGTCCCATGGTTGCATCAGATGGACACGATCAGCCTGTCGGGTGCCCGTGGTGTTCTGGTGGACCGTCACAGTGGAGCCGGTGATGTCGGGCCGATGGTCGTCCTTGCCTCCGGGAGCGTTGGTCGTAGATGTGTCTCCGTACACCGGGCCGGTGGTGGAGACGCTGTAATCGGAGGAGAGGGGGCATGTGCGCTGGGTCGTGGGGGCGCGGGGGGCGCTGGGGGGAATTGGGGTTGGGGGGGAGGTGTTGGTGCAGGGGAAGAAGGCCGCACGCCAGCGGGTGCCAGGTTCCGGAGCGAGACCGTATCCTGCTGACCGTCGGGATACTCCACGTACGCAGACTGTGGGTTGGCGTGGACTAACTGGAGTCGCTCAACCAACGGGTCGGACTTGTGCACCCGCACATGCTTCCGGAGCAAGATGGGCCCGGGGGTGGCCAGCCAGGTCGGGAGAGGGGATCCTGAGGACAACTTCCTGGGGAAAATAAGAAGACGTTCATGAGGTGTTTGATTAGTGGTAGTACAGAGGAGAGACCGGATTGAATGGAGGGCATCGGGGATGACTTCTTGCCAACGGGGGATAGGGAGATCTCTGGACCGTAGGGCCAGCAGGATGGTCTTCCAAATGATGCCATTCTCCCTCTCGACTTGACCGTTACCCCGGGGGTTATAGCTGGTCGTCCTGCTGGAGGCTATGCCCCTGCTGAGCAGGAATTGACGCAGTTCGTCACTCATAAATGAGGACCCCCGGTCGCTGTGGATGTACGCGGGGTAACCGAACAGGGAGAAGATGGATAGGAGGGCCTTTATGACGGTCGATATGGTCTTGTCGGGACAGGGAATGGCGAAAGGGAAGCGGGAGTTTTCGTCGATAACACTCAAGAAATATGTGTTGCGGTTGTTGGAGGGGAGGGGACCCTTGAAGTCTATACTGAGACGTTCAAAGGGGCGGGATGCCTTGATCAGATACGCTTGCTTGGGGCGGTAGAAGTGCGGTTTGCACTCTGCGCAGATGTGGCAGTCCCTGGTGACGGTCCTGACTTCCTCAACGGAGTAGGGCAGGTTGCGGGTCTTGATAAAGTGGTAAAAATGGGTTATCTCTGGATGGCAGAGGTCTGTGTGGAGGGAGCGGAGGCGGTCAATCTGTGCGCTGGCACAGGTACCGCGGGATAGGGCATCGGGACGCTCGTTGAGCTTCCCAGGACAATACGAGATATTGTAGTTGTACGTGGCAACTCGATCCGTCACCGCAAGATCTTGTCGTTCTTTATCTTGCCCCTCTGTGCATTATCGAACATGAAGGCCACTGACCGTTGGTCTGTGAGGAGGGTAAACCTCCTGCCGGCCAGATAGTGCCTCCAATATCGCACAGCTTCAACTATGACCTGTGCCTCCTTTTCCACCGAGGAATGCCGGAGTTTGGAAGCGTGGAGGGTCCGGGAGAAGAAGGCCACGGGTCTGCCCGCTTGGTTCTGGGTGGCCGCTAGAGCAACTTTGGACGTGTCGCTCTCGACCTGGAATGGGAGGGACTCGTCGATAGCATGCATCGTGGCCTTTGCGATATCCGCTTTGATGCGGCTAAAGGCCTGGCGGGCCTCCATCGACAGGGGAAAGGAGGTGGACTGGATGAGGGGGCGGGCTTTGTCGGCGTAGGTGGGGACCCACTGGGCATAATATGATAAGAAGCCCAGGCAGTGTTTGAGGGATTTGAGGGAGTTGGGGAGGGGGAATTCCATCAGGGGGCGCATGCATTCGGGATCGGGGCCCATCACTCCGTTACGCACTACGTAGCCAAGGATGGCTAGGCGGGCGGTGCTAAACACGCACTTATCCTTATTGTAAGTTAAATTAAGGATTTTCGCGGTTCGGAGGAATTTTTGAAGGTTGATGTCATGGTCCTGCTGGTCGTGGTCGCAGATGGTGATGTTATCGAGATACGGGAAGGTAGCCCGTAAACCGTACTTGTCGACCATTTGGTCCATCTCCCGTTGGAAGACCGACACCCCATTTGTGACACCGAATGGAACCCTGAGGAAGTGGTAGAGACGCCTATCTGCCTCAAACGCGGTGTACTTGCAGTCACTCACGCGGATGGGGAGCTGGTGATAGGCAGACTTAAGGTCCACCGTGGAAAAGACTTTGTATTTCGCGATCCTGTTAACCAGGTCGGAAATACGGGGGAGAGGATACGCGTCCAGCTGCGTAAACCTGTTGATGGTCTGACTGTAATCGATGACCATCCGGTTTTTCTCCCCAGTCCGAACTACCAGCACTTGGGCTCACCAGGGACTGTTGCTGGCCTCGATGACTCCTTCCTTAATGAGCCTCTGGACCTCGGACCCAATGAAGGTCCGGTCCTGGGCACTGTATCGTCTGCTCCTAGTGGCGACAGGTTTACAATCTGGGGTGAGATTAGCAAACAAGGAAGGGGGGTCCACTTTGAGGGACGCAAGGCTGCAGACAGTAAGGGTGGGAATAGGGCCGCCGAATTGGAAGGTCAAGCTCTGCAGGTTGCACTGGAAATCCAGGCCCAAGAGTGCCGGAGCGCATAGCACCCGGTGATCTGGACGGAGTACGAACCCGAGGCTAACTCGATCTTATGTTTGACTGGGTGGATGGGGAGCGCTTACCGTGTCGGGGTGGACAAAACTTTCCGTACTCCTGGAGTCTAGTAGGCATTTCGTCTCATGCCCGTTGAGCTGGATCGACGTCATTGTCTTGGCGAGCGTGCGTGGTCGCGACTGGTCGAGTTTGATGGAAGTAAGTCTTGGCGAGAGTTCCAGACCATCCTTGGTGGCAGAGTAATCACTGGCAGGGTCTTCCGTGTTGGCCCAAGATGGCGGCGCCCAGGACCCGCACGTGGAGCCGGGGCCCCAAGATGGCGGCGCCCAGGACCAGCCAGAGCCAATGGGAAACCAGTGCTCTGCACCAATGGCAGTGCTCCCATTCATACCACCACACAGAGTTCAGCTTCTGATGCCTCTGGGGCTCTTTTCATCTTCTAACATCTTTACCTGTTCGGGACACAAACATGAGGCTGGATTCTCCAGCCCCGCCTGCCGCAAGAACGCCCCGGGCGAGACACGGACAATGGAGAAGTCCATTGACCTTGGGCGGATTCTCCAGTCACCGGGCGGACAGGACGGAGAATCCCACCCACAGTGCCACCACTGCTAAGCTCAATTATGGCGACATTGTACCAGCTGAGAAGCTGCAGTGTTTGAGTAGATTGAGGGAGGGTGGCAGGGTGGGGGTGTGGTCTGTGTGTGTTTGGGGTTCTGTGTGTGGAGGTGTGATTTAGGTGAGGGTCTGCATGTGTGTGGAGGGGGAAAGCCTGTATGTGTTGGGGTGGGAGGGTCTGTGTGTGTATGTTGGAGAGCTGTTATTGAGGGGGAGGGCCTGTGTGTGTTGGGTGTGATTGAGGGGGAGTTTCTGTGTGGGGGGTATTTCTGTGTGGGGGTCGGCGTATGGGTGTGTTCTGTATGTGGCTTCTGTTTGTGTGTGTGGAGGGGGTCTGTGTGGGGAATGTGTGTCTGGGGTTCTGAGTGTGTGGGGGGATCTATGTGTTGGGGGGATCTGTATGGGGTGGAATCTGTGTGGGGGGGACCTGTGTGTGGGGGGGCTATGTGGGGGTCTCTGTGTGTGGGGGCTATGTGGGGGGTCTGTGTGTGTGGGGGCTATGTGGGGGTCTCTGGGTGGGGGGGCTATGTGGGGGTCTGTGTGTGTGGGGGTCTATGTGGGGGGTCTTTCTGTGGGGGGCTATGTGGGGGTCTCTGTGTGTGTGGGGGCTATGTGGGGGGTCTTTGTGTGGGGGGTCTGTGTGTGGGGACTATGTGGGGGGTCTGTGTGTGTGGGGGGCTATGTGGGGTATCTGTGTGTGGGGGCTATGTGGGGGTCTCTGTGTGTGGGGACTATGTGGGTGGTCTCTGTGTGTTGGGGGGCTATGTGGGGGGTCTGTGTGTGTCTGGGGACTATGTGGGGGGACTGTGTGTGGGGGCTATGTGGGGGGTCTGCGTGTGTGGGGGGCTATGTGGGGGGGCTATGTGGGGAGTCTCTGTGTGGGGGGCTATGTGGGGGTCTGTGTGTGTGGGGGGCTATGTGGGGGGGTCTTTCTGTGGGGGGCTATGTGGGGGGTCTTTGTGTGTGTGGGGGCTATGTGGGGGGTCTGTGTGTGGGGGCTATGTGGGGGGTCTGTGTGTGTGGGGGCAATGTGGGGGGTCTGTGTGTGGGGGGCTATGTGGGGGTCTCTGTGTGTGGGGACTATGTGGGGGGACTGTGTGCGGGGGGACTATGTGGGTGGTCTCTGTGTGTGTGGGGGCTATGTGTTGGGGTCTCTGTATGTGGGGGGCTATGTGGGGGGTCTCCTTGTGTGCGGGGGCTATGTGGGGGGTCTCTGTGTGTGGGGGCTATGTGGGAGGTCTCTGTGTGTGTGTGGGGGCTATGTGGGGGGTCTCTGTGTGTGGGGGCTATGTGGGGGGTTTCTGTGTGTGGGGGCTATGTGGGGGGTCTCCTTGTGTGCGGGGGCTATGTGGGGGATCTGTGTATGTGGGGGGCTATATGGGGGTCTGTGTGTGTGTGCGGGGGCTATGTGGGGGTCTGTACGTGGAGGGCTATGTGGGGGGTCTGTGTATCTGGGGGGCTATATGGGGGTCTCTGTGTGTGTGTGGGGGGGGCTATGTGGGGGGTCTCCTTGTGTGCAGGGGCTATGTGGGGGTCTGTGTGCGTGTGTGAGGGCTATGTGGGGGGGCTATGTGGGGGGTCTGTGTATGTGGGGGGCTATATGGGGGTCTCTGTGTGTGGGGGGGTTTCTTTGTGTGATGGGGGGTGCGCTAATTGTGGATGATTGGTCAGCATGAGTTGTAGAGTTGAAGCATTTTGAAGTGTTTCCCTTTTTTGATGCTTTGTAGATCCAAAGACGCGTTGAAGCTCAGAAAATTCGCTTTGCTGAGGACGATGTGCAGGCGAAACCAGAAGCTGACGAGAAGAAACGTGTATGAGTATTCCCTGACAACCCAGTCTCACTGACACTTTACTGAACAATCTTCGCTGTTCAATTCTTTTCACATAACTGCTGCCGCCATCCAGCCCTTGTCATCCCCCCCCCCCCCCAATGTCTGGTCAATGCAACCTTCTCCCCCACAGCAGCTTCAGGATATGTCCTCTACTCGAGCTCTGGTCCATTTACCACAGCGTGGCAAAGCTGCTCTACAGCCTTTGGCACTCTGACAGCTCAGATTAAAAAATGCCTAAATATTGGGGATTGCCTCGCTTTGAAGTGACTGATTAAATTAGAATTCCTTTCATGAAGTGCATGAATGTCCCTGTCTTTTGGTGAGCACAGAGTGGTTTTCTGTGGAACCCCAGCAGCCTCACGTCGAGATGTGAGGAAAGGATTTACAGTAAAGAATAAAAGCGAAGCCTTACATTCATATAGCACCTTCCACCACCCCAGGGCAGCCCCTTTACAGACAGTACCAGAAGCTCCGGGTTCATAGAATAATAGAATTTACAGTGCAGAAGGAGACCATTCGGCCTATCGAGTCCGCACCAGCTCTTAGAAAGAGCACCCTATCCAAGCTCACACCTCCACCCTATCCCCGTAACCCAGTAGCCCCAACTCACCTTTTTTTTTGGACACTATGGGGCAGTTTATCATGGCCAATCCACCTAACCTGCACATCTTTGGACTGTGGGGAGAAACTCCGGAGCACCCGGAGGAAACCCACACAGACACGGGGAGAACGTGCAGACTTCGCACAGACACTGGCAGGAATTGTTGGCCACAGAAGGAACGTGCATAACGCGGTTCAACAGGCTGATAATCAGCTCCGGAATTCTTCCACCACTTCCCCCACTATTCCCCAAAGAGGACAAAAAATATGGGAGTGAAGATATGGTTTAAAAAAAACTTGGTGCCGCTCGTTGCCAAGCGTTAGCTCGATGCTGTAGCTGCTGTAGGAATTTGTTTAGCCACCTTTGAAGAATTTTCACAAACACAAACAGAACTCGCTCTTCTTGCATCCCCTTAGAAGTTGCACCATTTAGATTTTATTGTCTCCCCATGTACTTGATATCCCCCCCCCCCCCCCCCCCCCCCACCACCACCCCACCACCACCACCCTCCAGCCCTGCACTGTAGTGTCAGCCTAGATTTCCATTCTGCTCAATTTTGAAGTTGGGGGGGTGGGGATCGGGTTGAGGGGGGGGGGGGGGGGGGGGGGGGGGATTTGAAGCAATGCCCTTTTTAAAGGACAATTCACTGCACTGGGGGTGGCAGTGAACAGTAGCTGTATGAATAGACCTTTGACATAAGTTAAACTGCGACTTTACCCATGAGGTGATTCCCAGGTGCCACACTCCTGGCAGGGGCTATAGGTTTGGAAGTGGGTTCATGGCACTCCCTTAGGCGCCGCTGTCCTCTGCAAAGTGAGCTCCCTTTGAGCGCCTTCGTAGTGCTGTGTCTGTTTCTCCCGACGTCCTCCGATTCTTCAGGTCTGTGCTAAATCTAAGCTCTGCTCTTTCTGAAGGACCACCTGACACGAATGGCCAAGATGGACATGGAGAATGAGAGGCGGCAGAGGGAGGAGTACTTCAAAACGCAGCAGGAGCCACAGATAGAGTGCCTCGATGAACTTGACATGGTGGACAATATCTTCGCCTTTTTGCCCACTGTGCTGGCTGGCCAGGAAGACCATGGCCCTCGGGGTTTCGAGGTAATATTGGCCATTTGGAGAATTGAAGCCAGAGTAGGTGCAGCGATCCCGAGCTGCCTGTGACAGGATTAGTCTGAGGGCAATGTGGGTCAAAGAGACAGGGCATCATTTTAACAAAGGTGTGTTTTTCCACCCGACGTTATAATTAAACCCGGCAGATTTTACAATCCATTCATTTGGGATCTTCACCTTATCACTGGGGACACTTTCAAGATCACGGGATCTCTGACTTTCGTCACTAAGGTATCCATCTACATTTCTGGGATAAAAACAGAAAATGCTGGATAATACCGCAGGTCTGTAGAAGGGTCGTATGGACTTAACTCTGTTTCTCTCTCCACAGATGCTGCCCAACCTGCTGAGATTTTCCAGCATTTTCTGTTTTTATTTCAGGTTTTCAGCATCTGCAGTACTCTGATTTTATTTTGCTGTCATGGGATGCCCGTCTGTATCACTGGGAACATTGTAGGCAGATGGGAAGGTGGTGGCCTAGTGGTATTGTCAATGGACTGGTGAGCCAGTAAACCCAGGGTAATACTCTGCTTCGAATCCCACCCTGGCAGATGGTGGAAATTGAATCAAATAAACATTTGATAAAACCCATTGTCGTAAAAAATCCGGCTGGTTCACGACTGTGGTTCAGGGAAGGAAACCTGCTGCCTGCCGTCCTATCTGTGACTCCAGATCCACAGAATTGGTTGACTCTTGAATGGCCAAGTTAATCATTCAGTTGTATCAAAACTGCTGCAAAGCCTAAAAAAAGGATAGAAACCAACTTAGGCACTGGAACTGATAACTGCAAACCCAACCCTGTCCACCCTGCAAAGTCCTCCTTACTAACACCTGGGGGCTTGTGTTGGGAGAGCAGTCTCACAGACTAGTCAAGCAACAGTTTGACATAGTCATGCTCACAGAATCATACCTTACAGGTAACCTTACAGGGGCAGCACGGTAGCATTGTGGATAGCACAATTGCTTCACAGCTCCAGGGTCCCAGGGTCGATTCCCGGCTTGGATCACTGTCTGTACGGAGTCTGCACGTTCTCCCCGTGTGTGCGTGGGTTTCCTCCGGGTTCTCCGGTTTCCTCCCACAGTCCAAAGATGTGCAGGTTAGGTGGATTGGCCATGCTAAATTGCCCTTAGTGTCCAAAATTGCCCTTAGTGTTGGGTGGGGTTACTGGGTTATGGGGATAGGGTGGCGGTGTGGGCTTGGGTAGGGTGTTCTTTCCAAGAGCCAGTGCAGACTCGATGGGCTGAATGGCCTCATTCTGCACTGTAAATTCTATGATTCTATGTCCCACACACCGTCATCACGAATCCGGGGTATCAGAGGTGGCGGCACAATGGTATACAGCGGGAGGGAGTTGTCCTGGGAATCCACTCCAGAATGCATGAAGTCTCATAGTTTCAGGTCAAACATAGGCAAGGAAACCTCCTGCTGATTACCACATATCGACCACGCTCAGCTGATGAATCAGTACTCCTCAATTTGAACACCACCTGGAGGAAGCAGTGAGGGTGGCAAGGGGGCAGGATGTACTCTAGGTGGGGGATTTCAATATCAATCACCAAGAATGGCTCAGTAGCACCACTGCAGACCAAGCTGGCCGAGCCCTAAAATACCTACCTGCTAGACTGGGGCATCTCTGTATCAATAGGAACACTGTCTGTCTGACTGGGATCTCTGTATCACTGGGAACACTGTCTGTATGACTGGGATCTGTGTGTCACTGGGAACACTGTCTGTATGACTGGGATCTGTGTATCATTGGGAATACTGTCTGTCTGACTGGGATCTGTGTATCACTGGGAATACTGTCTGTATGACTGGGATCTGTGTATCACTGGGAACACTGTCTGTATGACTGGGATCTGTGTATCATTGGGAATACTGTCTGTCTGACTGGGATCTGTGTATCACTGGGAATACTGTCTGTCTGACTGGGATCTGTGTATCACTGGGAACACTGTCTGTATGACTGGGATCTGTGTATCACTGGGAACACTGTTTGTCTGACTGGGATCACTGTATCACTGGGAACACTGTCTGTATGACTGGGATCTCTATTACTGGGAACACCATCTGTATAACTGGGATCTCTATTACTGGGAACACTATCTGTATGACTGGGATCTGTGTATCATTGGGAATACTGTCTGTCTGACTGGGATCTCTGTATCAATAGGAACACTGTCTGTATGACTGGGATCTGTGTATCACTGGGAACACTGTCTGTATGACTGGGATCTCTGTATCAATAGGAACACTGTCTGTACGACTGGGATCTGTGTATCACTGGGAACACTGTCTGTATGACTGGGATCTCTGTATCACTGGGAACACTGTCTGTATGACTGGGATCTGTGTATCACTGGGAACACTGTCTGTATGACTGGGATCTCTGTATCAATAGGAACACTGTCTGTACGACTGGGAACTCTGTATCAATAGGAACACTGTCTGTATGTCTGGGATCTCTGTATCACTGGGAATACTGTCTGTATGACTGGGATCTCTGTATCTCTGGGAACACTGTCTGTATGACTGGGATCTCTGTATCACTGGGAATACTGTCTGTATGACTGGGATCTGTGTATCACTGGGAACACTGTCTGTATGACTGGGATCTCTGTATCACTGGGAACACTGTCTGTATGACGAGGATCTCTGTATCAATAGGAACACTGTCTGTATGACTGGGATCTCTGTATCACTGGGAACACTGTCTGTATGACTGGGATATCTATTACTGGGAACACTGTCTGTATGACTGGGATCTCTGTATCACTGGGAACACCGTCTGTATGACTGGGATCTCTGTATCAATAGGAATACTATCTATATCACTGGGATCTCTGTATCAATAGGAACACTGTCTATATGACTGGGATCTCTGTATCAATAGGAATACTGTCTGTATGACTGGGATCTCTGTATCAATAGGAACACTGTCTGTATGACTGGGATCTCTGTATCAATAGGAATACTATCCAAATCACTGGGATCTCTGTATCAATAGGAACACTGTCTGTATGACTGGGATCTCTATTACTGGGAACACTGTCTGTACGACTGGGATCTCTGTATCACTGGGAATACTGTCTGTCTGACTGGGATCTCTGTATCAATGGGAACACTGTCCGTATGACTGGGATCTCTGTATCACTGGGAACACTGTCTGTATCACTGGGATCACTGTATCACTGGGAACACTGTTTGTATGACTGGGATCTCTATTACTGGGAATACTGTCTGTATGACTGGGATCTCTGTATCACTGGGAATACTGTCTGTATGACTGGTATCTCTGTATCAATAGGAACACTGTCTGTATGACTGGGATCTTTATTACTGGGAATACTGTCTGTATGACTGGAATCTCTATTACTGGGAACACTGTCTGTATGACTGGGATCTATTGTGTCACTGGGAATACTGTTTGTATGACTGGGAACTCTGTATCACTGGGAATACTGTCTGTATTACTGGGATCTCTATTACTGGGAATACTGTCTGTATGACTGGGATCTCTGTATCAATAGGCATACTGTCTGTATGACTGGGATCTCTGTATCACTGGGAATACTGTCTGTATGACTGGGATCTCTGTATCAATAGGAATACTGTCTGTATGACTGGGATCTCTGTATCACTGGGAATACCGTCTGTATGACTGGGATCTCTATTACTGGGAACACTGTCTGTATGACTGGGATCTCTTGTATCACTGGGAATACTGTTTGTATGACTGGGAACTCTGTATCACTGGGAATACTGTCTGTATGACTGGGATCTCTATTACTGGGAATACTGTCTGTATGACTGGGATCTCTGTATCACTGGGAACACTGTCTGTATGACTGGGATCTCTATTACTGGGAATACTGTCTGTCTGATTGGGATCTCTGTATCAATAGGAATACTGTCTGTATGACTGGGATCTGTGTATCACTGGGAATACTGTTTGTATGACAGGGAACTCTGTATCACTGGGAATACTGTCTGTATGACTGGGATCTGTGTGTCACTGGGAACACTGTCTGTATGACTGGGATCTGTGTATCAATAGGAACACCATCTGTCTGACTGGGATCTCTATTACTGGGAACACTGTCTGTATGACTGGGATCTCTGTATCACTGGGAACACTATCTGTATGACTGGGATCTCTGTATCATTGGGAACACTGTCTGTATGACTGGGATCTCTGTATCAATAGGAACACTGTCTGTACGACTGGGATCTCTGTATCACTGGGAATAGTGTCTGTATGATTGGGATCTCTGTATCACTGGGAACACTGTCTGTATGATTGGGATCACTGTATCAATAGGAACACTGTCTGTACGACTGGGATCTCTGTATCACTGGGAATAGTGTCTGTATGATTGGGATCTCTGTATCACTGGGAACACTGTCTGTATGATTGGGATCACTGTATCACTGGGAATACTGTCTGTATGACTGGGATCTCTGTATCACTGGGAACACTGTCTGTATGATTGGGATCACTGTATCACTGGGAATACTGTCTGTATGACTGGGATCTCTGTATCAATAGGAACACTGTCTGTATGACTGGGATCTCTGTATCAATGGGAATACTGTCTGTATGACTGGGATCTCTGTATCACTGGGAACACCATCTGTATGACTGGGATCTCTATTACTGGGAACACTGTCTGTATGACTGGGATCTCTATATCAATAGGAACACTGTCTGTATGACTGGGAACTCTGTATCAATAGGAATACTGGGCGAAATTCTCCCCCCCCCCACGACGGGTGGGAGAATAGGGGGAGGGCCTTCCCGACTTTTTTGACGCCCTCCCGCTATTCTCCCCCCCCCCGCCGAAATCCCGACAAGAATCGCTGCCGCCGGTTTTTTACGGCCGGCAGTGATTCTCAGCTGTTAGAAGGGCCGAAGTCCCAGCCCTTTACGACCTTTTTACGAACGGCAAACACACCTGGTCCTGCCGTTCGTAAAAACGTCGTGACAAACTCGCAAAAAATAACCATGGCACCGATTGGCACGGCAGTACCACGGCCGTGCCAAGGGTGCCATGGGCCCGCGATCGGTGGGCACCGATCGCGGGCAGCGGGCCCGATGCCCGCGCACTATTTGTCCTTCCGCCGCCCCGCAGTATCAATACGCGGGGCGGCTGAGGGGCAACCCGGCCCGCGCATGCGCGGGTTTCGCGCAAAAACGCGATGACGTCACCCGCGCATGCGCGGGTGGAGTCTTCCCACCTGCGCATGCGCGGCTGACGTCATATGACGCGTCAGCCGGCGCTAACTCCGGCAAGCGGGCTTAACGATTTTCGTTAAGCCCGACTTGTCGGAGCCTCCGACGTCGGGCTGCTAGCCCCGACCGGGGACCAGAATCGGTCCCCGGTCGGGAAGGGGCGCGATGCCGTAAAACCCACCCGGGTTTTACGGCAGTTTTACGATTTCTCCCGTTTTGGGAGAATTTCGCCCACTGTCTGTATGACTGGGATCTCTGTATCAATAGGAACACTGTCTGTATGACTGGGATCTCTGTATCACTGGGAATACTGTCTGTATGACTGGGATCTCTGTATCACTGGGAACACTGTCTGTATGACTGGGATCTCTGTATCACTGGGAATACTGTCTGTATGACTGGGATCTCTGTATCAATAGGAATACTGTCTGTCTGGGATCTCTGTATCAATGGGAATACTGTCTGTCTGACTGGGATCTCTGTATCAATGGGAATACTGTCTGTCTGACTGGGATCTTTGTATCACTGGGAACACTGTCTATATCACTGGGATCTCTATATCATTGGGAATACTGTCTGTCTGACTGGGATCTCTTCCTGTTGCTCATGCTCTGCACTTCTTTTCAGGACTTGGAAGTGAAACAGGAGAAATTGGAGGAGTTTGATTTGGATGACACCTCTCTCTCCTCTGGGTCTGATGAAGAGGACGATCTTGCCCAATACACCTTTCCAAAATATGCTGCTACTTACTTCCAGGGGTCCTCCACACACACTCATATTCAACGAGCTCTTCGTCACCCGCTGCTCTTTCATGAAGATGATGTTGATATTCTAGTAAGTGAATTCCTCCCATGTGGGAGAGAAATTGGCTCATTGGCTTCAGGGTGACTGCATTCATAAAAAAGACCTATTTTTCTCAATGCAGTCAGTTAGAACACAGGTCAGTGCACAGGACTCATGGGGCTGTGTACTTTTAACAGAGAGTATTTGTGTTAAGGAGATCGTCACGGGAGACATCCAGACTGAATGCATATTATTTGCATTTAAAATTCTACATTGACAACAAATAGTATTTGTATCGTGCGAAGTATCACGAAGGAGCCTTCTCAAATAACAAAGAGGTTTATTGGAAACAGCAATCAGGTCTAACTATATCTAACTGGGCAGCACGGTTGCACAGTGGTTAGCACTGATGCTTCACAGCTCCATCGTCCCAGGTTCGATTCCCGGCTTGCATCACTGTCTGTGTGGAGTCTGCATGTTCTCCCTGTGTCTGCGTGGGTTTCCTCCGGGTGCTCCGGTTTCCTCCCACAAGTTCCGAAAGACGTGCTTGTTAGGTGAATTGGACAACCTGACTTCTGTCTCTCTGTACCTGAACAGGCACCGGAAAGTGGAGACTAGGAGCTTTTCATAGTGATGGAACCATCAATTCACCAGACACGTGTTTCCGATATGAATATAGGCTTTAATCTACTTACTACAGAGCCAGCCTGGTACCCGTTGATGAACTCTCAGTGAACTGCAGGCTGACTCTGGACAAGGGTATTTATACAGCAGCACAAGGGGGAGGAGTCATGGGCGGAGCCAAGGGTGGAGCCCTGTACAAGCTCCTGAGCATTCCCAGAGCTACTCCCCCTAGTGGTCGGGTTACGCTACTGCGCTTACAAAGATACAGTGCGAATTACCATGTTATATTCACCACACACTGTAACTTCATTGCAGTGTTAATGTAAGCCTACTTGTGACAATAAAGATTATTATTATATACAGGCACAAAGGTATATCATACAGGTCTTGATTTCTGGGTCCATACTGCCTGGTCCCCTGCTCCCAGGGCCGTGTGCTTCCCCATTGGTCATGTTCACGTGGTCCTGCGTGATAGGTCCCAAGCGGGTCACGTAGCCAGTGAAAGATCGCAGGGTGATATGGTACAGCCCTTCACAAAGTCAGTCTGTCAGAGGACATCTTAGGCTTGGTGAAATGCCTCAGTTCCCCAACTGGATCCCCCACCAGTGAGGCAATGTCTTTGTCAACTGCAGGAGGTTGTTTTGCGGTCTTGACAGGTTCGCTGGTGGTGCACCCCTTTCCAAACCCCTCGGGCGCAATGGGAGGGGCCTCCTCGACCCTTGCTTCAGGCTCCACCAAAGGGTTGCTGGTAGTGCCCACCGGAACCACCTGTTCAGTCATTGGAACCTCTGTGCTCCCTATGTCTACATGCTTCTGCACTCGTCTCCCTTGTAGGTCCATCAGATATAAGTCATGACCAGATTTTGCCACAATTTTCCCAGATATCCTCGATGGACCAGGTGCAAAGTTCCTCACAAAAATGATATCTGTTGTCTTTCACTGAGTTGTGATACTTTTGGGCGGCTTGCATCGCCTCCACCCTCCCTACCAAGTTGGGGAACACCAGGTCCAACTGAGTACGAAGGCGCCAACCCATCAGTAGCTCTGCTGGTGTGACCCCAGTAGTGATGTGAGAGGAGGAATTTGAGGCACTGCAGCCGATTTGGTTGTTTTTTATCATTGCAGATTTAAACATTTGCACTGCTCTTTCTGCCATGACATTCAAGGCTGGGTGATAAGGATCTGCACGAGTGTGCTGGGTGCCATTAGTCTGAACAAAATGTTGGAACCCCTAACCTATAAAATCTCTGCTACTGTCAGAAACCAACACCTCTGGAAAGCCGTGAATGGTGTAAATGCGTCTCAGGGCTTCGATGGTGGCTGCTGAGGTTCTTGACCCCATTTCCTGGGCGTCCAGCCACTTGAAGTGGGCATCCACCAGTATCAAGAACATTCTTTCTGAGGGCAGCACAGTGGCACAGTGGTTAGCTCCGTTGCCTCATGGCGGCGAGGTCCCAGGTTCGATCCCGGCTGTGGGTCACTGTCCGTGTGGAGTTTGCACATCCTCCCTGTGTCTGCGTGGGCTTCGCCCCCACAACCCAAAAGATGTTCAGGTTAGGTGGATTGGCCACGCTAAATTGCCCCTTAATTGGAAAAAATAATTGGGTACCCTAAATTTATATTTTAAAAAATAACGTTCTTCCTGGGAAGGGGCCAGCGAAATCAATGTGTAACCTTGTGCATGGATAGCCAAGCCACTCCCATGGAAGCAGATGAGCCGCAGGTTAATGATTCACAGAAGTCAAACTGACAAACAGGTTCTCAATATCTCTGTCGGTACTCAGCCACCATTTGTGGCTCCTGGTCAACATTTTCATCTTAGTCTGGCCAGGGTACACACTGTGCAGCTCCTGCAGCAGTGACTCTCTTGCTGGGGACGGTACCATCACCCAGCAACCTGATCTGACTTGTCGTGGTACCGTCCAATTCGAACCATGTAATTCACGTTCGAGAGGAATATCTCGTGTTGAGTCCAGTTCCTGATTTGGGCTGAAGAAACCGGCAGGGTATTCTGAAAATTTAATCTGAGGACAATCTTTTGTGGCACGGGCGACAGTGCCAGAGGGAAGGAGAGCCTACTCATCGGCATTGGAGATCTGTGTCCCCGGTCAATGTTGGAAATCACAGCTATAAGCCACCAATAGCGAGGCCCACCTTGACACCCCGGTGAAAGCAATAGGTGGAAGTGGTTTATCCTCGTGGAGTAGCCCTGGTAGTGGCTTGTGGTGAAACAGAGGCCATACACATATAGAGTGAATTTTTAAACACCGTGTATTTCATAGCTAGGCCCTTTTTTACAACTTGTGCATACTTTTGTTCTGCATTGGTCAGTGTTTGGGAGGAAAGACATGGGCCTGTCAGTGCCATCCTCCACCTTGTGGGTCAGAACCGCTCCTATCCTGGGATGAGGTCCGACAAGCTGAATTCAGGGAGTTAGTTAAACTAAAAAGCAGGACCGCAAAGGTAGTAATCTCAGGATTGCTACCAGTGCCACAAGCTAGTCAGAGTAGGAATGTCAAGATAGATAGGATGAATGCGTGGCTTGAGAGATGGTGCAAGAGGGAGGGATGCAAATTCCTGGGACATTGGAACCGGTTCTGGGGGAGGTGGGACCAGTACAAACGAGACGGTCTGCAGCTGGGCAGGACTGGAACCGATGTCCTGGGGGGGTGTTTGCGAGTGCTGTTGGGGAGGGTTTGAACTAATGTGGCAGGGTTTTGGGAACCGATGCAGGAAGTCAGAGGGAAGTAAAACGGGGCCAGAAACAAAAAGCAGTAAGGGGTAAGTGTAAGGCAAAGAAGCCATAGTCAGAAATCAGAAAGGCCACAGTACAGGGTACAGTGACTGAGGAGGGTGTGAAAAGGGAGGTGGTCAATGAAGGATTGAGGGTGTTGTACCTAAATGTGTGCAGTATATGGAACAAGGTAAATGAGCTTGTTGCGCACATTGAAATTTCCCGGTACGATGTTGTGGACATCACAGACATGTGGCTGCAAGGGGATCAGGGCTAGGATCTAAATATCCAAGGATATATGTCCTATTGAAAGGACAGGCAGATGGGCAAAGGAGGTGGGGTTGCATTGTTAGTAAGGAATGAAGTTAAATCGATAGCGGTATAGGATCAGAAGGCATAGAATCTCTATGGGTAGAGTTGAGGAATCGCAAAGGTAAAAAGACCCTGATGGGAGTTATGTACAGACCCCCTAGCAGTAGTCAGGATGTGGGGAAGAAAATAAATCAGGAGATAGAAAAGGCATATAAAAAAGGCAATATTACAATAATCATGGGGGACTTCAATATGCAGGTGGACTGGGAAAATCAGGTTGGTAGTGGATCCCAAGAAAAGGAATTTGTGGAATGTCTAAGAGATAGTTTTTTGGAGCGGCTTGTGACAGAGCCTACCAGGGAACAGGCAATTCTGGATTTGGTGATGTGTAATGAGGCAGACTTGATTAGGGAACTTAAGCTGAAGGAACCCTTAGGGAGCAGTGACCACAATATGATAGAATTTACCCTGCAGTTTGAGAGGGAGAAGCTGCAATCAGATGTAACGGTATTACAATTAAATAAGAGTACAAAGACATGAGGGAGGAGCTGGCCAGAGTTGATTGGAAAAGGTGCCTTGCAGGGAAAACAGTGGAACAGCATTGGCAGGAGCTTTTGGGGTTATTCGGGAGGCACAACAGAAATTCATTCCAAGGAGAAGGAATCATGCCAAGGAGAGGACAAGGCATCCTTGGCTGATGAGGGATGTCAAGGACAGCATGAAGGCTAAAGAAAAAACATACAAAGTGGCGAGGATTTGTGGGAAGCCAGAGTATTGGGAAGCCTTTAAAAGCGAGCAGAGGACAACTAAAAAAAGCAATAAAGGGGGAGAAGATGAACATAAGAACATAAGAACTAGGAGCAGGAGTAGGCCATCTGGCCCCTCGAGCCTGCTCTGCCATTCAATGAGATCATGGCTGATCTTTTGTGGACTCAGCTCCGCTTTCCGGCCCGAACACCATAACCCTTAATCCCTTCTATTCTTCCAAAAACTATCTATCTTTACCTTAAAAACATTTAATGAAGGAGCTTCAACTGCTTCACTGGGCAAGGAATTCCATAGATTCACAACCCTTTGGGTGAAGAAGTTCCTCCTAAACTCAGTCCTAAATCTACTTCCCCTTATTTTGAGGCTATGTCCCCTAGTTCTGCTTTCACCCGCCAGTCGAAACAACCTGCCCATGAAGTATGAGTGCAAGCTAGTTAGTAATCTAAAGTAGGATAGGAAGAGTTTTTTTCAATACAAAAAGGTAAGAGAGAGTCAAAAATAGTCATTGTACCATTGGAAAATGTGGTTGGAGAAGTACTAATAGGAAACAAAGAAATGGCAGACGAACTGAATAGTTACTTTGCATCAGTCGTCAAGTGGAAGACACCAGTGGGATGTCAGAGTTCCAGGAGAACCAAGGGGCAGAGGTGAGTGCAGTGACCACTACTAAGGAGAAGGTTCTGGGGAAACTGAAAGGTCTGAAGGTGGATAAGTCACCTGGACTGGATGGACTATACCCCAGGTTCTGACACAACGGTCAGGTTTTAAGACAGCGACAATAGGGGCCACCCATTCAGAGGACTGTACTGGTTTTATGGTACCTAGTTCTTCCAGCTTGGCTTCAACCTCCTGGTGTAGAGCCTATGGGACGGGCCAAGCTCTGAAAAATCTCGGTGTAGATTCGGGGTTCACATAAATTCTTGCCTTTACCCTTTGTATTCGGCTAAGCTCTATTTTGAAACACATCTTCATACTTGCAGAGGACATCTTGAAAAATTCCATTGATATCCTGAAAATTTCTAACCTGTTTAACTTTATCTGATGCAGCCAATCTCATTCCATGCGATTCGGCCCTTGTCCTTCCACTGTAATCATGGATAATTGGGCCGACTTGTTGATCTGACACCAGTATCGTTGTGGTACCTAAAATCTCGAGGGTTTTCCTTCTATATGTTGCCAACTTAGTAGTCGTGTTTCTTAGACTCAGAGATTACATAGAGTCATACATTGAAAATAGAAGGCCATTCAGCCCATCAGGCCTGTGCCGCCATTCATTATGGTCATGGCTGATCATCAAGTTCAATATCCTGATCCTGCCTTCCCCCCATATCCCTTTAGCTCCAAGAGCTATATGTAATTCCTTATTGAAATTACACAACGCTTTGGCCTCAACTACTTTCTGTGGCAGTGAGTTCCACAGATTCGCCACTCACTGGGTGAAGAAATTTCTCCTCACCTCAGTCTTAAAAGGTTTACCTCTTATCCTCAACTATGACCCTTGGTTCTGGACTGCCCCACCATCAGGAACATTCTTTCTGAATCTACCCTATCTAATCCTGTTAGAATTTTATAAGTTTCTATGAGATCCCTCTTCTAAACTCCAATGAGTATAATCCTAACCGACTTAGTCTCCTCATATGACAGTCCAGCCACCCCAGGAATCAGCCTGGTAAATCTTTGCTGCACTCCTTTCACAGTAAGAACATCCTTCCTCAGATAAGGACACTGAAAATGCACACAGTGCCCCAGGTATGGCCTCACCAATGCCCTGCACAATTGCTGTAAAACATCCATATTCCTTTTCTGATATTCTTTTGCTATGACTGGGCCCTTTCCCGAAGGTATTTGTAGGTTTGTTCACTCATCACTGTGGCCGGCACCCCTATGTCGGCCTCCATGTTCAATGATGGCCCGTTGACCATAATGATTATTTCTATGGGAGCTATCTTGCTTACTTGAACTATGTTTAACCTGTGAATCACAGATTCCTCTTCGGGGCTTTTCTCTACTTTATGCAGTGGAGTCGTGGCACGTTTCTGTTTTAAACTGGGTGTGGCCTGTCTGACGCAGCGACGTGCCTGAATGTGGCCCTTCCTGTTACGCTTGAAGCAGACAAAATCTCTGCATTGGCACATCTCTTGGGAGTGGTCTCCACCACATCTGTAACACATCTGAATTTTTGGGCTCCCGGCCCACTTTTCTTCCTTGCTTCTGTCCACATTCTGTTCCTGGGATCTCTGTTCAGCCTGTGGTTTGGGGTGCTCAACGAGTGGCCGGTCCACTCCAGAGCCCTTCTTAGCACATATGGTGGCTTGAGCTCTTTCTATCACTTTATCCAGAGATATTTTTGTTTCGGCTAGCAATTTTCTTCGTCCATTGGTATTGTTGATGCCACATACCAGGCGGTGAGGCAACATGTTGCTTGGCACCGAGCCGAATTCACGCTGTTCAGCCATTTGGTGAAGCCTGGCTACAAAAGTCAAAATTGTCCCCCCCCCCCCCCCCCCCCCCACAACCACCACACACGGGGTCCCTGACGGCTGAATTAAATTTATATCACAGCAATATAATGGAGGGCCTGGGTTGAAATGCTCTTTCACAAGTGTCACCTGCTGGCCAAACGATTTGTGTCTGGGGCACACGTTTCCAATCAGGTTGTGGGTCTGAGGCTCACAAACCATTAACAAAATGACCTTCTGCTTATCTTCCCCCTGTGATCTCATTGGCGGAACCTCTTGATATATCCAGCCCCCTGGTTGAACAGATCGAGTTTCCCTACCATAAGCATTATTTCTCACTATCATAGGTGTCACTTAGATATTTCTGATGAGACCCGTCTCCCCACGAATTATGAGACTTGCATCATTGTCCAACTTACTCTGATCACCAATGGAGGTATCACTGAGGAGTCTTCTTATATAACAAAGAGGCTTATTGAAACAACAATGAGGTTTGACTGTAGACAGGCACAGAGGTATATCATGCAGGCCTTTACTCCTTGACTCCGAGGTCCACACTACCCAGGCCCCTGTGCCCAGGGCTCTGCACTTTTTCCCCATTGGTCAGTGTTTGCCCGCTCCTGCGTGGTAGGTCCAAAATAAGTCACGTGGCCAGTGAAAGATCTCCCCTGAAAGGGGCCAGGTTACCACAATATTAATAAAATCAATCCTTTTTAAAAGCTTTTTCCAATTAAGCGGCAATTTAGCGTGGACAATCCACGCCAGGAAGCAAGAAAGAAAAGTGGGCCGGGAGCCCAGGAATTCCGATGTGTTACAGATGGGGGGAGACCACACCCAAGAAATGTATCTAGTAGAGACTTAGTTCGCTTCAAGTGTAACAGGAAGGGCCACATTCAGGCACGTTGCTGTGCCAGACAGGCCACACCCAGTTTAAAACAAAAACATACCATGACTCCACTGCATAAAGTAGAGAAAAGCCCCGAAGAGGAATCTGCACATCTTTGAGTTGTGGGGGGGTGAGACCCACGCAGACACGGGGAGAATGTGCAAACTCCACATGGACAGTGACCCGGGGCCAGGATTGAACCTGGGTCTTCGGCACTCCGAGGCAACAGTGCTAACCACTGCGCCACCATGCCGATCCATTAAAATCAGAAAAGGGACAGATTCCGGGCCCTGCGTGCCGGTTTGTTGGACATTGTTAAAGACCGAGTGTTTATTGAACTGTAGAGCACAATTGGGGTTGAAATCATTCCTAATATTTTATCAATTAATTGATGTGACAGGGATCTTTGATTCCCAGTGTATGTTGTTATTAATATGCAATCTTAATTTTTCTCAGGCTTCCTTGGCAATCTGGAATATTATTCTGCGGTTCATGGGTGATCTACAAGAGCCCAGGACGTTTGCTCAGGCCTCTGAGAGGCACAACAAATCCCTTGGCAAGATGTCCAAGGTTCGCTTGGCCACTGATCAGGCTGGGAATGAGGTACAATTAACTCTTTAAATGCTGACACACTGCCGCCTGCTCATGTATGGAGTTTGTACACAAGGGGCACGCTTAATCCTTGAATCAGACTATCACCCACATTCTTATTCTGTTTTGTTCAACAATGCTGCCACTTATCTAGGTTTGAATGTGGCCTAACCTAATCTAGAATTATATTCTAGTGTAGGTCGCATTGTTTCTTTAATTTATTCTTATTTGTGACATGGATGTCATTTGTTGCTCATCCCAAGCTGCCCTTGAACTGAGTATTAGGCCATTTCAGAGGGCAGGTAAGAGAGCATTGCTGGGGATCGAGAGTCACATGTAGGCCAAACCAGGTAAGGACAGCAGATTTCCTTCCCTGAAGGGCATTGGTGAATCAGGTGGAGTTTTTTTAAAAAAGTCAATCAATGATAGTTTCGGGGTCACCATTATTGAGACGAGCTTAATAATTCCAGAATTTATGAGTAAATATTTTTAATTCCACAAGTTGCTGTGATGGGATTTGAACCCCTGACCCCCCCCCCCCCCCCCCCATCCCTCTCTCCCCTCCCTCCCCCATTCCAGGTATTAGTCGAGTGGACATTCTCTGAAATGTTTCCAACTCATTTATATCTTTCCTTAAAAGGTGACCAATACTGCACACAGTGGGTGGGATTCTCCGGCCGCATTCGCCCAGCGACCGGAGAATCCCGCCCGAGATCAATTGATTTTTCCATTGTCGGCGTCTTGCCCGTGGCGTTCTTGCGGCGGTCAGGGCTGAAGATTCCACCCCAGTATTCCAGATGTGGTCCTTATTGACGTGCAGGCTTCACTTATAAATGAGCTGGCTTACCACTTTCCAGGGGTTTTTGTTAGTTCTCATCTAGATCGCAGCGGAGGGTCAGAGAAATGAGTATCCTACATTCCCCCCTCTGCCACTACAACGTCACACCCCCATCCCCCCAAACTCCCACACCTCCAGGGACATTTTCTGCTTGTGATGTTTAATTGTGCCCCCTGATGGTGGTCATTAAGATCTGGGAGGCCACTCTTTCAAAGAATGCAGTGACCAACAGGAGCAGATTCCAGATTCTCAGGGTGGGATCGTCTGGTCCTGCCAAAGGTGACCCCCATAGACATCCGGGGGGGGGGGGGGGGGGGGGGGTGCAGGTTGTATTTGGTCAATGGCAGTGAATTTTCTTACAAGGGAGAAAAGGAATATCTAGCAGTATTTCAATGTTTCAGAAATCATAAAGATTTGAAGAGCAGTAAAGGTGGACAATTGGACAATAACACGAGCTTCCCTTCATTTCCAGGGCCCAAATCATGGAAGAAACTCCAAGAGGTTGAACAACAAACTGTCCTCAAAGTTAAATGTGAGTAATCTTAAACCCAACATTGCCATCATGGTACATTTGAACCATGTCAATCACATGGGCATACTGCTCAGTACCATTGACAGCTGATTGTGTTCCTCATGAGGTTTTTCCCTGGATGGTAACCCATTGTGACCAGGGTATTTATTTCATCTGCACCCGAAACCCAGTGTTTCCTGTTTTGTGGACAAAAACTATCAGCTCTGCTGTAAGTTGTTAGGTTTTGAAGAGTTGGATGTTTTGGTCCTGGGGAATGTTTTTACCAATTGATGGTGGAAACCTGTTAGGGTCGTTGGCAGTTTATCTCCCTCTACATTCCCATATCTGTCATAATATACACACAAGTATATGATGGTGCACAGACAGGCATTGATTGACACACAGAATGACCAATGAACACACAGAACACAGCAGCCAATCACCAGACAGGACACGACCACTATAAAGCCAGAGGGCACTAGTTTTCCCGCTCTCTCGGGATGCAGCCTCTGAGACAGTCAGAGCCCGTGAGCAGCAACTAGAACACACGCCATGTGGTAGTAAGATAGTCTGGTCAGGTTAGCCTCAGGTCTCCAGTCAACTCAGCATAGTGTCAACCCACAGTTAGTATGTATGATAGTTAAGAGTTCAATAAAATCGAGTTGCATTTCTTCAAGTGTTGGAAGCCTGTCTCTCTCACTGCTACAGTAAACGCAGTCCTCGCAGACCCAGCTTACCCAACACATCAATATCTTAGCCTTGATGTTAATTTCCACATAGCAGGCAGGGGCCACTGATTAGTCCCTGAAAGAAACCCGGAAATGCATCCTCAACCTGCTGTGTATGTAGCTGACACTGTTTGTGTGGGGGTGGTTTACAGGTCGTGCATGTATCCCACCCAGGGGAGTCATGACTCTTTATTATCATTTTAAACGAAGCTCGCACAGTGCAACTGGGAGCCTGTCTTAAATTGAAATGCTGCCAGCCTGGTCTGCCAGGGCTGGGGGAAACCAGGCGATGAAAGGGAGATGGGAGCTGCCAAATCCAGAATGGACGTGCACTTTATAGCACTCCTTGTGGGCCAGTGGAAGTAGCCCCGACCCTTAAAACAAAAGCCTTCATCCCTCCTCTCACCCCTAGAACAACCGGCGATTATTTCTGCAACCCCCCTCCCCCCACACACACCCTCCACAAATTTCCAATTTACAACCTGGCCCCTGAAATCCACTGACTCCTCCCATCCCCACTCAGAACACTCAATTACACTCGAGATGTGATCACCATCACAAGCGGTCCCTTCATTGTCAATGTTGGTGCTGCTCTCCTGCAAGAAGAAAAGGATGATTTTGTAGTCCTGCTGTTAGATCTGTCCCCAACTTTTCCGGGTTTCCGACCCGGATCCTCCCGTAAATATTTGGGCGATTAACCAACCTTATTCAACATGTTCATGGCTGTTTGGAAACTAGAACAGATGTTTCTCTCGAATTCATATCTCAAATACCTGACCAAACATTACCATTTTCACAGTGGCAAATTGTTCTGGCTTTTGGAGCTAGCATACAATCCAGCTATTTCTCTTATCCTCTCATAGAGTCTGGCGAGGACATCCCTAATTGCCCTTGCAAAGGTAGTAGTGCCGTGCCTTAGTCCTAGCCATAGAGTCATAGAGTTATACAGCACAAAAAGAGGCCCTTTGGCCCATCGGGTATGTGCTAGCCATCAAACACCTCTCTACTTCAATCACATTTTCCAGCACTTGGTCCGTAGCCTTGCATAATGTGCCATTTCAAGTGCTCACCTCAATGCTTCTTAAATGCTGTGAGGGTTCCCAACTCTATCACCCTTTCAGGCAGTAAGTTCCCAATTCCCACCGCCCTCTGGTGAAGGTTTTTCCTGAAACCCCCTCTAAATCTCCTGCCCCATACCTATCTGAATCTATGCCCCCCGATTAGTGACTCCTCTACCAAGGGGAAAGGTTTCTTCTCATCCATCTATATCCCTCATAGTTTTATACACCTCGATCAGGTCTCCCCTCAGCCTTCTCTGCTCTAAGATAAACAATCCCAGCCTAACCAACTGGGATTCATAGCTGAAACTCTCCAGCCCAGGCTACATTCTGATGAATCTTCTCTGCACCCTTTCTCATACAATCACATCCTTCCTCTCGTGTGGTGACCAGGATTGCACACAGTACTCTGGCTGTGACCTATCGACTGTTTTATACAATTCCATCACAACCTCCCTGTTTTTACATTCTATGTTTCGACCAATAAAAGCAAGTATTCCATATCTTTTTATCAACATTATCAACCTGTCCTGCTGTCTTCAGGGACCTATGGACCTGCACCCAAGGTCCCCATGGTCCTCTGTACTTCCCAGCATCCTACTGTTCATTGTATATTCCCTTGCCTTGTTAGTCCGCCCAAAACGCATCACCTTACTTTTCAGGGTTAAATTCAATTTTCCACTGTTCTGCCTAACTGACCAGCCCATCCATATCATCCTGTAATCTAAGGCTTTCCTCAGCACAATTTACCACACCACCAATTTTTGTGCTATCTACAAACCTACCGATCATACCCCCACATTCGCGCCTAGATCATTATAAACAACAAGGGACCCAGCACCGGTCAATGCACTGTACCACTGGACAGTCTTCCAGTCACAAAAACAAGCTTTGACCATCACCCTCTGCCTTCAGCCACTAAACCAAT
The DNA here is from genome assembly GCF_902713615.1 of Scyliorhinus canicula. Classification (NCBI taxonomy): domain Eukaryota; kingdom Metazoa; phylum Chordata; class Chondrichthyes; order Carcharhiniformes; family Scyliorhinidae; genus Scyliorhinus; species Scyliorhinus canicula. The sequence goes on along the minus strand of NC_052158.1, from coordinate 65,711,090 downwards.
CTGCCAAATTGTCCTGGATCCCAGGTTCTTACCTTCTTGATCAGTCTCCAATGTGGGATCTTGTTAAGAGTCTTACTAAAGTTCATGTAGACTACATCAACTACACTGTCCTCATCTACACACCTCGTCTTCACCTCAAAAAGTTAAATCAAATTTGTTAGATCTCCCCATGACAAAGCCGTGCTGACTGTCTTTGATTAATCCTTGTCTTTCTTTTTTTTTTTTAAATTTAGATTACCCAATTATTTTTCCAATTAAGGGCAATTTAGCGTGGCCAATCCACCTACTCTGCACATTTTGGGTTGTGGGGGCGAAACCCACGCAGACACGGGGAGAATGTACAAACTCCACACAGACAGTGACCCAGAGCCGGGATCGAACCTGGGACCTCAGCGCCGTGAGGCGGTTGTGCTAACCACTAGGCCACCGTGCTGCCCATCCTTGTCTTTCTAAGTGGAGATTAATTCTGTCCCTCAGAACTTTTTCCAATAATTCCTCCACCACCGATGTTAGACTCACTGGCCTGCAAATACCTGGCTTTTCCCTACTTAAATAATGGTACTACATTAGTTGTCATCTAGTCTTCTTGCACCTCTCCTGTGGCTAGAGCTGATTTGAAAATTAGCGCTAGAACCCCTGCAATCTCCTCCCTTTCCTCACACAGCAGCCGAGGATACATCTTATCTGGGCCTGGGGAGTTATCGACTTTAAATCTTGATCCGCTGCCATTCATGTAGTATAGATACCCCACAACGCTGTTAGGGAGTGAGTGCCAGTGATTTTTATCCAGAAACAATGAAGAAACTGTGATATATTTCAGGTCAGGATGGTGTGTGCCTTGGAGGGGAACTTGCAGGTGGTGGTGCTCCCATGTCTGACACGCACCCTCCCAGCACCCCAACTGGCACATGGAACAACATAGAACATACAGTGCAGAAGGAGGCCATTCAGCCCATCGAGTCTGCACCGACCCAGTTAAGCCCTCACTTCCACCCTATCCCAGTAACTCAATAACCCCTCCTAACCCTTTTTGGTCACTAAGGCAATTTATCATGGCCAATCCACCTAACCAGCACGTCTTTGGACTATGAGAGAAAACCGGAGCACCCGGAGGAAACCCACGCAGACACGGGGAGAACGTGCAAACTCCGCACAGACAGTGACCCAGCAGGGAATCGAACCTGGGACCTTGGCGCTGTGAGGCCACAGCGCTAATCACTTGTGCTACCGTGCTGCCCATAGTCTATAGTAGTCTAGGACTTTTTCTTTATTCGTTCAAGGGATTTGAGCCTCACTAGCATTTGTTGCCCATCCGTAATTGCCCTTGAGAAAATGGCCGCTTTCTTGAACTGCTGCAGTCCCTGAGGTGTAGGTACATCCTCAGTGCTGTCTGGGAGGGAGTTCCATGATTTTGACCCAGCAAAGGGCTGGCCATATATTTCGAAGTCGATGCACAAACCTGCAAATGCTGTGAATCTGGTTCCAAAATTCTACTGACCTCCTGGTTGACATCACAGGTTCCACAGAATCCGTCGCTTGGAGAAGAGCGGCTTTTGGGTGAAAATTCTATCACAGACAGACCCATGTCAAACCTGGAAAAACTTCATTTCATTATTGGCAATGGCATCGCCAGACCCAACATCAGGTAATTTGCCAGACATCCTTTCCTCAGACATAACAAAATGTATTTTTCTTCCTTCCTTTTATGTAGCAGCATTATGTCGAGAACTTTGTCAAATACCTTCTGGAAGTCTGAGTGTATAATCATCAGCTTTCCACAATTGGCTTCACATACTTTTTTCCTCAAGGAGGTCGGCCAGGCAGGATAAGGGGTCTTCCATTTAAAATGGAGATGAGGTTAAATGTTTTCACTCAGGGGGTTTTGAGTGTTTTGGAATTCTCTTCCTGAAAAGGCAGTGGAAGCAGAGTCTTTGAATGTTTTTAAGGCAGTGGTGGACAGATTCTTGGTTAGCAAGGGGATGGAAGGTTATCGGAGGTAGGCAGAGTGCAGATATGAGGTTACCAACGGATCAGTCAGGCTCGAGGGGCTGAATGGCCTACTCCTGCTCCTTGTCTTTATTGGTATGACCGTTGCCTCGCTGTCAGTTAGTTTATGATGTGGAGATGCCGGCGTTGGACTGGGGTGAGCACAGGAAGAAGTCTTACAACACCAGGTTAAAGTCCAACAGGTTTGTTTCGAAGAGGAAGGAGCAATGTTCTGAAAGCTAGTGATTCGAAACGAACCTGTTGGACTTTAACAGGGGTGTTGTAAGACTTTTTACAGTTATTTTATGCTCAGTTATTCATGTGCTGCCAATCCTCATGTTTGCTACCAATAATCAATTGCAATTTTCTTTTACCCATTTTTGATGTAAGATTAATGCAGTTTTCTGGATTGTTTTGTCATCCTTTATGAATATAATTGTCATGTTGGTTTGTTGCTGTGCTAGTGTGACCTTCCCAGCTCTCGTCAATTCCCTAGTGATGACCGTCATGTGCCTCTTATCTCTCTCCATACCCTTGAATAAATGCCATCCATTGCTCCATTTTACTTGTTTGAAACTATCCGAGCCTCTGTGGAATCTCCATTTAGTCCATACCAAAGTTGTTAAACCTACTTGAGTTATTTTGGTACATGGAGGGCATGCTAGTAAGTACCTTCTCAATGGGTCTAATCTATAATGTACCTTCTCAATGGGTCTAATCTATAAGGTACCTTCTCAATGGGTCTAATCTATAAGGTACCTTCTCAATGGGTCTAATCTATAAGGTACCTTCTCAATGGGTCTAATCTATAAGGTACCTTCTCAATGGGTCTAATCTATAAGGTACCTTCTCAATGGGTCTAATCTATAAGGTACCTTCTCAATGGGTCTAATCTATAAGGTACCTTCTCAATGGGTCTAATCTATAAGGTACCTTCTCAATGGGTCTAATCTATAAGGTACCTTCTCAATGGGTCTAATCTATAAGGGTGTTCATGCAGCGTCAGAACCTGTCAATACCATTGAGTGGCCTCAGTTTTATTCTCTTCATGTTCTGGTTTGCAACAATTTCTTGCTACCTTTAGCATCAGCAGTTCTATAAATGTCCACAATCTTTGTCTCTCTGACCTGAGGATTATAGAATGGTTACAGCGCAAAAGGAGGCCATTTATTCTGTCTGCTCTTTGCACAAGCAACTCAGTAACTTCCACTCCCTGACCTTTTCCCCATAGCTCTACAATTTTTTTGTCTCCTCAGATAATGACCCTTTTGAAAGCCATGGTTGAATCTGCCTCCACCACACTCTTGGGCAGTGCATTCCAAATCCCAACTACGTGCCATGTAAAAGAAGTTTTCGTCATGTCACCTCTGGTTCTTTTGCAAATCACCTTATTTCAGTGTTGTCTGGTCCTGGATCCTTCTGCCAAAGGGAACAGTTTCTATCTACTCTGTCCAGACCCCTCATGATTTTGAACACCTCTATCACATCTCCCCTCAGCCTTCTCTAAGCCAGCTTTTCCGATTTATCCTGGTGACTGAAAATTTTCATCCCCGGCATCAGTCTTCTAAATGTTTCCTGCACATTAACCACCATACTCCAACTCCGCTGCCGTTCACTCCGGGAACGTATACGAGGAGACCGGTGGTGCAGTCGACGGTCAGGGTGTGGAATCAACTGAGGGGACACTTTAAGTTGGAGGGGATGTCGGTGTTGACACCGCTGTGCGGAACCACAGATTTAAGCCGGGGGAGATAGATGAGATATGGGAAGTGGAGGGAGGCGTGCCTGGTGAGGGTGAGGGACGTATCTGGAAGGGGAATTTACATGTCTGGATGTGTTGGGGGAGAGGTTTGAGTTGCCACGGGGGAATGAATTTAGATACATGCAGATGAGGGACTTTGCAAGAAAGGAGTGGAGGATGTTTCCCAAGTTGCCAAGGTACACCCTATTGGAGCAACTGCTGCTCCCGGCTGAGTCGGGAGAGGGTAGGATTGGGGACATATTTGGCTGGTTGAGGGAGCATGGTGAGGATCAAGAGGAGGAGTTTGTGGTGGGAGAATAGGCTGTGGTCTGTGGTGTGAGGCGATGCGTAGGATGCATTCAACCTCCTCCTATGCGAGGATGAGCTTGATTCAGTTCAAGGTGGTGCACAGGGTGCATATGACCCAAGCGAGGATGAGTGGGTTCTTTGAAGTAGTGGCGGCTAATTATGTGCACAGTTTGCGAGAAGCTGGAGAGTTACTGGGAAGCGGCGTTTGGGACGTTATCTAACATTATGGGGTGGAGGTCAGGCAGGACCCAATGGTAGCGATCTTTGGGGTGTCAGAATGCCGGGGCTGATGGAGGGAAAGGGGGCCGATATAGTGATCTTGCCTCTCTAATTGCCCGGTGAAGGATATTGCTGAGTTGGAGGTTGCATATACCGCCAGGGGTGGCAGCATGGCTGGGGGGACCTGTATGACTTTCTCTGGTTGGAAAAGATCAGATTTGAGTTGGGGGTTGTTCACGACAATGTTTGAGAAACTGTTTGTCATGGGGATGGGGAGGGAGGAGGGTGTGGGTAAAAAGTGTACAAACTGTGGACTGTGAGATTGTGGAGTGTACTGTTGTATATATTACTGTTTTTACACGTGTTTAGAATAAAATACATTTTTTTAAAAACACAATACTCCAGCTGGAGCCAACCCAGTAGTTTTTTTAAAGGTTCACCACAATGTCCTTGTTTTGGGACTTGATGCCCTTATTTATAAAGCCAAGATTCAAGATGCCCTATTAACCACATTCTCAAGCAGCCGTGCCACCTTCAATGATTTGAGGACATCTACCCCCAATTTTAAAATTGTATCCTTTAATTTATATTGTGCCTCCTCATTCTTCGTACCATTTATTTTCCTGTATTAAATTTCACCTGCCACCAAAAGATGGGGGGCTGGATTCTCCGATTCTGCAGCTATGTCCCCACGCCGGTGTGGGAACGGTGGTGTTTTACGACCGAAGATTCGGCATAAATTGGCCACTGATCCTCTGTTTGGCTGGGGGCTAGCAGCCGAGCAGCGTAGAGCACCCGGCTCTAGCTGCCGATATGGCCCAGAGAATTGCTGGGCTGCGCCGTGCAACGCCGACCACAGCTCCCACTCGCGGACCCGGCTTGTAAAGTAGAGCCCGCCCCCCACCTTTGACTGGCCCGTGCGCCCCGGACCACCCCCCAACAGTGCCCCGAGCCCCTGACAAGATCCCCCCTGCCCACGGATCGGCCCTCCTCCAACTGTGGTGGCGTTGGACTGAGTCCGCACACGGCAAGTTAAGACGGATGATACCACCCACGACCGACACCGTCGGGAACTCGACCGGTCGGGGGCCGAGCATTGGGGTGTGGGCATCTGCCAACGTCCTGAGGCCGTCGGTGTGTCGAGTGGTATACTCTGCGGGCACACCGCTTTGAATGGGATGGCGCATCGTGAAAGCGGCGCTGCCCCCCCCGATTTGGTCGGAAACAGGTACTCTCCGGCCGTTCGTCAAACGTGATTTGGCCATCGGCGACCGGAAAATCCTGCCCGAGGTGTCAACTTGGTGAAGCTGCAACACAGGACAACGTGCCTGTGAAACAACATAAACAGCAAGTAACAGACAGAGCTAAGCAGTCCTGCCACATCCAGTCATGAATGGTGGTGGACAATTAAACAACTCATTGGAGGAGGCGACACCACAAATATCCCCATCCTCAATGATGGACATCAGTTCAAAAGACAAGGCTGAAGAATTTGCAGTCATTTTCAGTCAGATGTGGCAAGTCTCCTCCAGAGGTCCCCAGTGTCACAACTGCCAGTCTTCAGCCAATTCGATTCACCCCACATGATATCAAAAAATGGCAGAAGGCACTGGTTACTGCAAAGGCTATGGGGCCTGACAATATTCCGGCAATACTATTGCCCGTGTTCCCAGCCAAACTGTTTCAGTACAGCTACAACACTGCCATCCAGCCGGCAATGTGGAAAATTGCCCAGGTGTGTCCTGTACACAAAAAGCAGGGGCAAATCCAGCCCAGTCAATTACCACTCTATCAGTTTACTCTCCATCAACAGCAAAGTGATGGAAGGAATCAACAACAATACTATCAAATGGCACTTACTCAGCAACAACCTGCACACGGACGCTCAGTTTGGGTTCCGTCAGGGTCACTCAGCTCCTGACCTCATGACAGCCTTGTTTCAAACATGGACAAAAGAGCTGAATGCCAAAAGGTGAGGTGAGCGTGACTGCCCTTAACATCAAGGCAGCATTTGACCGAATATGGCATCAAGGAGCCCAAGCTAAACTGGAGTCAGTGGGAATCAGGGGAGAACTCTCCGCTGGTTGGAGTCACACCTGGCACAAAGGAAGATGGTTGTTGTGGTTGAAGATCAATCACCTCAGCTCCAGGACATCACTGCAGGAGTTCCTCAGGGTAGTGTCCTGGGTGCAATCATCTTCAGCTGCTTCATCAATGACCTCTCTTCCACCATTAGATCAGAAGTGGGGATTTTTGTGAATGTCTGCACAATATTTAACCCATTCACGACTCCTCAAATAATGAAGCAGTCCACGTCCAAATGCAGCAAGACCTGGACAATATCCAGGCTTGGGCTGAGAAGTGGCAAGTTACATTCACGCCACACAAATGGCAGGCAATGGCCATCTCCAATAAGAGAAAACCTAACCATCAACCCATACATTCAATGACATTATCATCACTGAATCCCCCACTATCAACATCCATTGACCACAAAGTGAACTGGATTAGCCATATCAAGTTTCCATAGTCCCAGATGGCCATAGGCTGCTTTTCCTTTTGAGGGGGGAGCTGATTGGTGGTGATTTAATCCACGGGTCACCACATCTCAGGTGAGGAGCAAAGTTGAGAAGACGGGACTTTCATGAATAACCTCGGCCGTCAGGGGAATTGAACCCTCAATGTTGGCCGTGCTCTACATCATGAACCAGCTATCCAGCCAACTGAGCTAAACCAGCCCCCAGATAAATACTGTGGCTACGAGAGCAGGTCAGAGACTAGGAATCCCGTGGCGAGTAACTCACTTCCTGACTCCCCAAAGTCTGTCCACCGCCGACAAGACACATGTCAGGAGCATGATGGAATACTCCCCACTTGCCTGGATAAGTGCAGCTCCATCAACACTCAAGAAGCTCGACACCATCCAGGACAAGGCAGCCCACTTGATTGATATCCCTTCCACAAACATTCACTCCCTCCACCGCCAATGCACAGTAGAAGCCACGTACAAGATGCACTGCAGGAACTTACCAAGGCTCCTTAGGTAGCATCTTCCAAACCCATGATTACCACCACCTAGAAGGACAAGGGCAGCCGATACCTAGGAACCCCACCACCTAGAGGTCCTCTCCAAGCCACCATCTTGACTTGGAAATATATCGCCGTTCCTTCACTGTTGCTAGGTTAAAATCCTGGAACTCCCTCCCTAAGAGCACAGTAGGTGCACCTACACCACATTGACTGTAGCTCACCGTCATCTTTTCAAGGGCCATTGCTTCCGGCGGCAAGATGGTGGTGCTGAGGTTTTACTACCCAAACAGCTCTACCCTCCCTGTGTGACTGGAAATCCCTCCCTTCATCCTGGGGGAGCAGAATGTACAGCTTTCCACCCCATCAATAACTCTCAGTGCTCTCCTTCAATCCTTTGTCATTGTGGTGGATATCCCAGGATGGTATTTTCCCAAACTGATCCAAGTGACCTGATCCTAATGGGGGGGGGGGGGGGGGGGGGCACCCCAATGCTAGGTGGATGGCACTGCCCCGATGTCTGGAGTGGGGGTGGCGGGGGCAGAACCTGTGAAAGGGGGTGGGAGGATAAGGCGTGGGCAGACGAGCAGCATCAAGGTAGGTGTTATTTACACCCTTTCTGGGCATGAATCTGATTACATCACCCGTGGGAGGGCAGGGGAGGGTGGGGAAGATCTCAAACTGAGATCCCGCTGCCACCAATCCCAGTTTTGGCTGCTTGTGAGATTCTGTGGCCATTATGGGATTTACGCCCACAATCTATGGAACCGCTAAGTCGCGGCCTCTGTCTTTCCCCATAAATCACTGCGGTGGATTTGCCTATGCCGCATGTGGACATTACCCCTCTCCATCTTGAGGCCTATTTCACAGTGACACCTAGAGACCCTTCCCCACCATGAGATCATTGAGTGCCTGCTCCTACGCTTCCTGTTATACAGGCTGCAGATGCCTCCCCTGACTGTGACTGTGCCATCTGCAGCCCAGTATTATGCCCGAAACACCTTGGACTGAAGTATGTGAGGCGGTGACCAGACCCTGAGCACCGTGATGACCAGAACCAACAATGGACTGACATGTCCTCCCCCTCCCTGGACCCGGTCATGGGCAGTCTACGGAAGCTTATAAATCTAAATGGAAGCGTTTCTTTTTTCAGCTCTTCGCTCATTATGATCTTGACCCACTTTTGAGCCTCTGCCCTAGACCGTCTTCTCTTTCCGGCCCCTGGGACTGCCCCACGCCACCCAATCATACGTCTGAGTGCACACTTCCCCAGTCTTCACCCTCACCCAGCCCAGCCTGTGCCCTCCAGCCCATTTCGACCCCCCCCCCCCCCCCCCCCCCCCCCATCGCCAGTCTGGTATCTTGAGGCCTGGCTCTGAAGCACCCTGGGATTGTTATGCTATCACCTACACAGCCTGGCTCGGAGTCTGAGTGGCTGAAAGCACAGAGGTAGGCAAATAGGCCATATAATTAGCACATGGCTAAATAGCTGGCTTTTAAAGCAGACCAAGGCAGGCCAGCAGCACGGTTCAATTCCCATACCAGCCTTCCCAAACAGGCGCCGGAATGTGGCGACTAGGGGCTTTTCACAGTAACTTCATTTGTAACCCACTTGTGACAATAAGCTTTTCATTTCATTTCATTTCAAATCACGGGTTCGCCAAGTGCACATCCCTTATATTAAATCATGAATGACATCGGTCCATTTTGTCACTGATGTGTTTTTTTTTTGATCCAGTGTATATGTGGGGGGTGGGGGGATATTTTACCTCCCCTCCCACCATCAGGGCAGCACTGTAGCACAGTGGTTAGCACAGTTGCTTCACAGCTCCAGGGTCCCTGGTTCGGTTCCCAGCTGGGTCACTGTCTGTGCGGAGTCTGCACGTTCTCCCCGTGTGTGCGTGGGTTTCCTCCGGGTGCTCCGGTTTCCTCCCACCATCTAAAGATGTGCAGGTTAGGTGGATTGGCCAGGCTAAATTGCCCTTAGTGTCCAAAAAAAAGGTTAGATGGGCTACTGGGAGGTGTGGGCTTAAGTAGGGTGCTCTTTCCAAGAGTCGGTGCAGACACGATGGGCCGAATGGCCTCCTTCTGCACTGTAAGTTCTATGATTCTATGATCGCGCCCGTGGAGGGCGGAGCAGTAAACCCTGCCCGTTGTGTTTGAGTGAAAGAGCATCAGATGTGCCTCTGTCAAAAGACTGATCCACCTGACTGTTTCCTTATCGTTCTTGCAGGGATGAGATTTACTGCCAGATCTGTAAGCAGCTCTCCGAGTGTTACAGCAAGAACGTTTACGCCAGAGGGTGGATTCTAATGTCTCTCTGTGTCGGCTGCTTTCCGCCGACAGATGGGTTTATGAAGGTTAGTCCGACTGTGTTCCCTTTCCTCGGCCAATCTTTCACTCTCTGCATTTGGTTTTATGTGGAGAATCCCTTGCTTCTTTCTCAGGCCAGTTCAGCAGCTACCCCCACCTTCCATGTTGTGCAGGTATCCAGTTTGAGAATTTATTCAAGTTGGTAATTGAAAATGGAGTGGCTGTTTGCTAATAGTCTGGCAGTCACTTTTCTCCCAGTGTCTCGTTTGCTGCCCGTCCCGTTTGTGAATGGATTGATTGGCTTTTGGTACTTTTACTTGACCCGAGGTTGAGTGAGTGGGGTTGTTCATGGTGACGCTATGTCAGGCTGGCATGTGCACCACATTGTAAAGAAAGGCAGCTAGCTGCTTGTTGGGCTCCATTCCAGCTTGGATGCCAGTCAAAGTTTGAAGCCGCAGGGATTGTGTTTGATCCCAATTGACCCAATCTTCACAATTGCCAAATCTGACAAAACAGGAGCAGCGTGAAGCCAAGTTTAAAATGTTGCTGCTTTCAGCTTCCAACCCAAACTGGAAAGGAGGGGTTGGCACTTTCCTGGCAAGCCGCACTTTCCATGTTCATTGTTGGCACAGCTCCACGGTGATTGAAAATACCAAGGCCAGACCCTCCCTTCTCCCTGGTAAGTTGGTATCACCAAAGGTCCGTCTCAACTTGTCCCCCTGTCAATTCTTTCCTGGGTATTTCAGATTTTCCGAACCCAGTGTGGGGTCTGAGGATTGGTTGGCATGTGGGCAACATGTTAACCATTCATTTTAATGGTTAATGTGGTATCACGGCCCCTTTAAGGGGATGGGCCTGGCAGACCATGTGACTGGCTCAGGGCCAATCATGTGGGAGCGTGCAAACTCCAGCCAATAGCGAGTTACTGCGGGGTGCAGGGGCCCGGGCAGTGTGGACCCTGGAGCCAGAGAGACCCGACCCAATCTTTTGTTAATAAACCCCTTTGTTTCTACTGGAAGCCTCCAGAGTGTTTCTTGAACCACCGCGTTGGTGACAACGTAAATTGTACGATCATAGTCGGCAGTACTTGGTGATTCGAGGGGGAAGAAAGGAGCAATTGGAAAGGGAAAGATGGACCAACGAGAGTTGGGAACATCGAAATGTGAGTGAAGATACCTAATATTGGTAGACTAGACTCATGTGACCAAGGGGCTGAGGATTGGAGCTAGCCCATCGAGCAGCTCCGCTATTTCTTCACTGCGAACAAGATCACAGGGCAAGACAAGCAGACGGTGATTCTGACAGTTTTCCGGCCCCAAACTTACAATTTAATTAGAAACTTCATGTCTCTGGAGACAACCAAATGAAAGACCTTTGATCAGACAGTTAAGTTCACAGAATCACAGAAAAATGCATTGCAGAAAAGGCCCTTTGGCCCATTGAGTCTGCACCACCACATGAAAGGCACCTGATCGGCCAATCCTAATCCCATTTTCCAGCCCTTGGCTCATAGCCTCGAATGACAGAGGTTGGTCAAGGAATATTTTAAACCAAGGCCCACGATTATCCTCCAACATTATATACTCAACTCCGTGGTAAGGGACCCTGAAGAGTCCATCTCAGTCTTCATAGCCAAGGTTTGTCAGCTCGCTGAGCACCGTGAGTTCAGAACCACACACGCTTAGTGATATGCTGCGGGACCGGTTTGTTTGTGGAGTCCATAATCTAAATATCCTTAAGAAGCTCCTGTGCAAAACTACCATAACACTGGAAAAAGTGATTAAGATGCCTCAGGTGACGGAGTGTGCCGAAAAGGCCACCACTGAGCTCCAAAGCGTGAGAGAAGAGGAAGTCAGCCAAGTACGGGGCAGCGTGGCTGTGAGGTGCACGGCAGGATCAACAGCAACTGCAGAGAACGAGACACGTCCTCTCGACTGGACCGAACTCAAAAGGCCGGGAAAAGAACAGGACGTTAACCTGGAACAGAGAAGGACTGCTATTGTTGTGGGGGGACCATTGCCAAGTGACCTGCCATTGTCGCGAGTTTGTGTGTTTTCGATGTAATCGTGAGGGTCATCTTCAAGCACCAATGCCCAAAAATCAACAGCAGCAGTCCACAGCACCACTGAACATAGTGGAGAAGCGCTCTGCAGAAAGGCATGCAATGTACTGATTGAATGCAGTCCAGTTGAACAACTGAAGTCATCCTTAGAGTGAACAGTAGGACATATAGAACACATAACATACAGTGCAGAATGAGGCCATTCGGCCCATCGAGTCTGCACCGACCCACTTTAGCCCTCACTTCCACCCTATTCCCGTAACCTAATAACCCCTCCTAACCTTTTTGGATACTAAGGGCAATTTATCATGGCCAATCCACCTAACCTGCACGTCTTTGGGCTGTGGGAGGAATCCGGAGCACCCGGAGGAAACCTACGCAGACACGGGGAGAACGTGCAGACTCGGCACAGACAGTGCCCCAGCTGGGAATCGAACCTGGGACCCTAGCGCTGTGAAGCCACTTGTGCTACCGTGCTGCCCAACCCTTTCAAAATGGATGTTGACACGGACTTTGCTGGCAGTTGTGGGGGTTCAAACCTTCAAGTATATTTGTGACAGAGCCCAACTTTTACATTTGAGCAGTACCACAGCCAAGCTTTCCACTTACAATGGGGAAAATCCTTGGGACCATCAACACACCAGTGGTTTATAAAGATCAAGAGGCCCACCTACCCCTGGCTGTCACGGAAGGGCACAGACTCAGCCTCATTGGAAGGGACTGGTTCCAGCTAGTCAAACTCAATTGGCTGGAAATGTGAACCCCAGCCAATAGCGAGCTAGTGCGGGGCACTGGGGGCAGAGGCCCAGGCAGTGTGGATCCCAGAGCCTATGAGAGAAGACTCATCCTTTCGTTACCAGCCTTTGCCTTTTGTTAATAAAACCCCTTTGTCACTACTGGAAGCCTTCAGAGTGCTTTTCGAGCCGCCGCAGTTAGTAAACAGTGTGAGATGGACACCTGAATTTCTGACCTGAACTCTTACTGGACAAGGAAGACCCAGGGGTGATGTACAATTTCCTCTAATGTCTTATCTCGTGGTTTGAATCCTTGGGCACTAACGGTCAAAAACACCAACAAGTTGCTTTTATAAAAAGGATGCCAGTTAACTGAGAGGGCGCAGAGAACATTTACAAGGATGATAGCAGAAATGTTATCACGTGTTACATTATCGGGAAAAGATTGACAAGGCTACATCTCTTCTCTCTTGAAAATGAAGGCTTCTGAAAGATTGTTGACAGACTGGATATGGAAAGAATGTTTCCTCTCCTGGGGAAGAGTATATCCCGAGGCTATCAATATAAGATAGTTCCCAAAACTCCAATAGGGCATTCAGAAGAAACTTCTTCACCCAAAGAGTGGTGAGGATGTGGAACTAATTTCTCCAGGGCGGGTTAAAGTGAGCAATATGGATGCAATTAAGGGGAAACCAGGCAAGCAGATAAAGGAGAAGAGATATTAGGGCTGGTGAGAGGTAGGTTTTAAGGTGAGTCTTGAAGGAGGAAAGATGCAAAGAGTTTTGGGGAGAGAATGCCAGGACTAAGGTCTTGCCTGGGAGGGCCACCAATATGGAGGGAAACAAATTGAGGATGTGCAAGTGGCCAAAATTGGAGGATTGAAGATATCCCCAGGTGTGAGCTGAGGCATTGAGTTTTGTGGAGGATATATGAGAACATGAGATTGGCAGATGTGGATGATGAGAACATGAGATTGGCAGATATGGATGATGAGAACATGAGATTGGCAGATATGGATGATGAGAACATGGGATTGGCAGATATGGATGATGAGAACATGAGATTGGCAGATGTGGATGATGAGAACATGGGATTGGCAGATGTGGATGATGAGAACATGGGATTGGCAGATCTGGATGATGAGAACATGGGATTGGCAGGTGTGGGTGTATGAGAACATGAGATTGGCAGATATGGATGATGAGAACATGGGATTGGCAGATATGGATGATGAGAACATGAGATTGGCAGATGTGGATGATGAGAACATGGGATTGGCAGATGTGGATGATGAGAACATGGGATTGGCAGATGTGGATGATGAGAACATGGGATTGGCAGGTGTGGGTGTATGAGAACATGAGATTGGCAGATGTGGGTGATGAGAACATGAGATTGGCAGATGCGGGCAATGCACTTACGACTGAATCCTATTTGACCAGACACTCGGAAGCAGTTTCTCATTCCAAATACAAGCTGAAGTCTCAAGGTCCATTCACACTGTAACCGCAATGTCAGTGTGAAATCACAGAAGTATTCAACAGCGAAGGAGGCCATTCAGCGTTTTGTGTCTGGAATAGCTAAATAATTAGTCCCACGCTGCTGCTCTTCCTCCTAATTCTCAAATTATCTCCTACAAATATTTATCTAGCTACCAATAATGTAAGTTAGTGTTGAATCAGGCAGTGCATTCCAGATGCAACATTAAATGCTGACCTTGCCGGCTGGGTTGTTGACATCCCAGGAATATATATTTTTAAAACTCGCCGTGTGTAACAAAAACATGTTCTTCTCTTATTCCCTATGGTTCTTGTGCCAGTTGTCTTAAGTCTGCTTCCTCACCCTCCTGCCAGTGGAAACAGTTTCTCATTACTCGCTGTATCAATCATAATTTTGAACACCTCAATTCTTCCCCCCCCTAACCTGCTCTGCTCTTGAGGAGAACAATCGCAGCTTCTCCAGCCTGTCCATGTAACTGAAGTCCCTTGTCTCTGGTAAAGATGCCAACCCTCCTGGAGTCTCCAGGAATTGAAGATCAATCTCCAGGACACTGCTGTGTGTGACCCCTAAGAAAAATCATTGGGACGTTAAAAAGGATAGTGGATTCTCTGGTCGTTGCCATTCAGTTTCCCCACCGGCAGCGCAGCCCGCCATTGCACATTCACGGCGGCATGGGGTGGTTACAATGGGAAACCCCATGGATGAAACACAGTTTTTAAAAAATAATTTTAAAGCACCCAATTAATTTTTTTCCAATTAGGGGGCAATTTAGCGTGGCCAATCCACCTACCCTGCACGTCTTTGGGTTGTGGGGGCGAAACCCACGCAAACACGGGGAGAATGTGCAAACTCCACACGGACAGTGACTCAGAGCCGGGATCAAACCTGGGACCTCGGCACCTAGAGGCAGCAATGCTAACCACTGCGCCACCATGGTGCCTCTGGATGAGCCACAGTTGACAACCCTACTCCTTGATACCGTTCTGGTAAATCTCCTCTCACCCTCTTCTAAGGCCAAATTGACATCCTGCCTAAAGTCTGGTGTTGGTAATTCAACAAATACACCAGCTCAGGCCTAACCTGAGATTTGTAAAGATTTAGCCCAATTTCCCTGAGTTCTTTCTGCACTGACACTGCAGTTACAGGGTGAGCACAGCCTTGTGCTGCACCTGACACCTGGAGACAGTCAAAGTTCCTTGGATTTATTTGCCCAGTTTATCGTTGGTGCTAAATGGTCTTGGTTTTGCCCGTGGTGTTAAATAGAAGAGAGCTAAAGAGGAACAGAACTCAATCATTATCAATTTAAAGTGGAGAATGTTTTCTATATTTCAGGTGAAGAATGTTGTATTTCATTTGTGTTTATTTTTATCAGTATCTGCATAACTTCATTCGCAATGGGCCTTTGGGATATGCTCCGTACTGTGCAGAACGACTGCGTCGTACCTTTGCAAATGGATCTAGGAGAGAACCACCAAGTTACCTGGAGCTGGAGGTATGCCAGGCAACTACCGCAACTTCACCTGAGCGTGGAGCAGAGAGCGAGCAACTGGTTTATCAATGGCACTTGCTCGCCATTTAATTTGTGCTGATGGGGCTAGTTTCCAGAAGCAAACTGGATGATGCTTTTTTAAAAAAACCTAAGGATTTGGTTTCCTTGCACTCAGAGCTTAGGAAATGGGAATGGTGGGAAGAATGAGGTGGGAATTTAGAGGGAAGGTTAGCTACTCCCCTTCCCCATAGTGGCCAGATGCTGGAGTTTACTGCAGCAAGGGCATGTTAGTATTTGAGATATATTTAAGGGGCCAGGCACTGATAGCCTTGCAAACAGGTGGTACCTGTAGACAAGCTGTCCCGTGTGACAGGTTATCATTGCGCGTAAATGTCACTGCAGTTAAGAAGGGGTCGCTGCAGGCAGGGATGTCACTGCAGGCAGGGATGTCACTGCAGGCAGGGATGTCACTGCAGGCAGAGATGTCACTGCAGGCAGGGATGTCACTGCAGGCAGAGCTGTCACTGCAGGCAGGGATGTCACTGCAGGCAGAGCTGTCACTGCAGGCAGAGCTGTCACTGCAGGCGGGGATGTCACTGCAGGCGGAGCTGTCACTGCAGGCAGGGATGTCACTGCAGGCAGAGCTGTCACTGCAGGCAGGGATGTCACTGCAGGCAGAGATGTCACTGCAGGCAGGGATGTCACTGCAGGCAGAGATGTCACTGCAGGCAGGGATGTCACTGCAGGCAGAGCTGTCACTGCAGGCAGGGATGTCACTGCAGGCAGAGATGTCACTGCAGGCAGGGATGTCACTGCAGGCAGAGATGTCACTGCAGGCAGGGATGTCACTGCAGGCAGGGATGTCACTGCAGGCAGGGATGTCACTGCAGGCGGAGCTGTCACTGCAGGCGGGGATGTCACTGCAGGCGGAGCTGTCACTGCAGGCAGGGATGTCACTGCAGGCAGAGATGTCACTGCAGGCAGGGATGTCACTGCAGGCAGAGATGTCACTGCAGGCAGGGATGTCACTGCAGGCAGGGATGTCACTGCAGGCAGAGATGTCACTGCAGGCAGGGATGTCACTGCAGGCAGGGATGTCACTGCAGGCAGGGATGTCACTGCAGGCAGGGAGGGTTCACTGCAGGCAGAGCTGTCACTGCAGGCAGGGATGTCACTGCAGGCAGAGATGTCACTGCAGGCAGGGATGTCACTGCAGGCAGAGATGTCACTGCAGGCAGGGATGTCACTGCAGGCAGGGATGTCACTGCAGGCAGAGCTGTCACTGCAGGCAGGGATGTCACTGCAGGCAGAGATGTCACTGCAGGCAGAGATGTCACTGCAGGCAGAGCTGTCACTGCAGGCGGAGCTGTCACTGCAGACAGAGATGTCACTGCAGGCAGAGATGTCACTGCAGGCAGGGATGTCACTGCAGGCAGAGCTGTCACTGCAGGCAGGGATGTCACTGCAGGCGGAGCTGTCACTGCAGGCAGGGATCACTGCAGGCGGAGCTGTCACTGCAGGCAGGGATGTCACTGCAGGCAGGGAGGGTTCACTGCAGGCAGGGATGTCACTGCAGGCAGAGATGTCACTGCAGGCAGAGATGTCACTGCAGGCAGGGATGTCACTGCAGGCAGGGATGTCACTGCAGGCAGAGATGTCACTGCAGGCGGAGATGTCACTGCAGGCAGGGATGTCACTGCAGGCAGAGATGTCACTGCAGGCAGAGATGTCACTGCAGGCAGAGATGTCACTGCAGGCAGGGATGTCACTGCAGGCAGGGATGTCACTGAGGGCAGGACGGTCACTGCAGGCAGGGATGTCACTGCAGGCAGAGATGTCACTGCAGGCAGAGATGTCACTGCAGGCAGGGATGTCACTGCAGGCAGAGCTGTCACTGCAGGCGGAGCTGTCACTGCAGGCAGGGATGTCACTGCAGGCAGGGATGTCACTGCAGGCAGGGATGTCACTGCAGGCAGAGATGTCACTGCAGGCAGGGATGTCACTGCAGGCAGAGATGTCACTGCAGGCAGAGATGTCACTGCAGGCAGAGATGTCACTGCAGGCAGGGATGTCACTGCAGGCAGAGATGTCACTGCAGGCAGGGATGTCACTGCAGGCAGAGATGTCACTGCAGGCAGGGATGTCACTGCAGGCAGGGATGTCACTGCAGGCAGAGATGTCACTGCAGGCAGGGATGTCACTGCAGGCAGAGATGTCACTGCAGGCAGGGATGTCACTGCAGGCAGAGATGTCACTGCAGGCAGGGATGTCACTGCAGGCAGAGATGTCACTGCAGGCAGGGATGTCACTGCAGGCAGAGATGTCACTGCAGGCAGGGATGTCACTGCAGGCAGAGATGTCACTGCAGGCAGGGATGTCACTGCAGGCAGGGATGTCACTGCAGGCAGGGATGTCACTGCAGGCAGGGATGTCACTGCAGGCAGAGATGTCACTGCAGGCAGGGATGTCACTGCAGGCAGAGATGTCACTGCAGGCAGGGATGTCACTGCAGGCAGAGCTGTCACTGCAGGCAGGGATGTCACTGCAGGCAGAGATGTCACTGCAGGCAGGGATGTCACTGCAGGCAGGGATGTCACTGCAGGCAGGGATGTCACTGCAGGCAGAGCTGTCACTGCAGGCAGGGATGTCACTGCAGGCAGAGATGTCACTGCAGGCAGAGATGTCACTGCAGGCAGGGATGTCACTGCAGGCAGAGATGTCACTGCAGGCAGAGATATCACTGCAGGCAGGGATGTCACTGCAGGCAGAGCTGTCACTGCAGGCAGAGCTGTCACTGCAGGCAGGGATGTCACTGAGGGCAGGACGGTCACTGCAGGCAGGGATGTCACTGCGGGCAGAGATGCCACTGCGGGCAGAGCTGTCACTGCAGGCAGAGCTGTCACTGCAGGCGGGGATGTCACTGCAGGCGGAGCTGTCACTGCAGGCAGGGATGTCACTGCAGGCGGAGCTGTCACTGCAGGCAGGGATGTCACTGCAGGCAGAGCTGTCACTGCAGGCAGGGATGTCACTGCAGGCAGGGATGTCACTGCAGGCGGAGCTGTCACTGCAGGCAGGGATGTCACTGCAGGCGGGGATGTCACTGCAGGCAGAGCTGTCACTGCAGGCAGGGATGTCACTGCAGGCAGAGATGTCACTGCAGACAGAGATGTCACTGCAGGCAGGGATATCACTGCAGGCAGGGATGTCACTGCAGGCAGAGCTGTCACTGCAGGCAGAGCTGTCACTGCAGGCAGGGATGTCACTGAGGGCAGGACGGTCACTGCAGGCAGGGATGTCACTGCGGGCAGAGATGCCACTGCGGGCAGAGCTGTCACTGCAGGCAGAGCTGTCACTGCAGGCGGGGATGTCACTGCAGGCGGAGCTGTCACTGCAGGCAGGGATGTCACTGCAGGCGGAGCTGTCACTGCAGGCAGGGATGTCACTGCAGGCAGAGCTGTCACTGCAGGCAGGGATGTCACTGCAGGCGGAGCTGTCACTGCAGGCAGGGATGTCACTGCAGGCGGGGATGTCACTGCAGGCGGAGCTGTCACTGCAGGCAGGGATGTCACTGCAGGCGGGGATGTCACTGCAGGCGGAGCTGTCACTGCAGGCAGGGATGTCACTGCAGGCAGGGATGTCACTGCAGGCAGGGATGTCACTGCAGGCAGAGATGTCACTGCAGGCGGAGCTGTCACTGCAGGCAGGGATGTCACTGTAGGCAGGGATGTCACTGCAGGCAGGGATGTCACTGCAGGCAGGGATGTCACTGCAGGCAGAGATGTCACTGCAGGCAGGGATGTCACTGCAGGCAGAGATGTCACTGCAGGCAGGGATGTCACTGCAGGCAGAGATGTCACTGCAGGCAGGGATGTCACTGCAGGCAGAGCTGTCACTGCAGGCGGAGCTGTCACTGCAGGCAGGGATGTCACTGAGGGCAGGACGGTCACTGCAGGCAGGGATGTCACTGCGGGCAGAGATGCCACTGCGGGCAGAGCTGTCACTGCAGGCAGAGCTGTCACTGCAGGCGGGGATGTCACTGCAGGCGGAGCTGTCACTGCAGGCAGGGATGTCACTGCAGGCGGAGCTGTCACTGCAGGCAGGGATGTCACTGCAGGCAGAGCTGTCACTGCAGGCAGGGATGTCACTGCAGGCGGAGCTGTCACTGCAGGCAGGGATGTCACTGCAGGCGGGGATGTCACTGCAGGCGGAGCTGTCACTGCAGGCAGGGATGTCACTGCAGGCGGGGATGTCACTGCAGGCGGAGCTGTCACTGCAGGCAGGGATGTCACTGCAGGCAGGGATGTCACTGCAGGCAGGGATGTCACTGCAGGCAGAGATGTCACTGCAGGCGGAGCTGTCACTGCAGGCAGGGATGTCACTGCAGGCAGGGATGTCACTGCAGGCAGGGATGTCACTGCAGGCAGGGATGTCACTGCAGGCAGAGATGTCACTGCAGGCAGGGATGTCACTGCAGGCAGAGATGTCACTGCAGGCAGGGATGTCACTGCAGGCAGAGATGTCACTGCAGGCAGGGATGTCACTGCAGGCAGAGCTGTCACTGCAGGCGGAGCTGTCACTGCAGGCAGGGATGTCACTGCAGGCGGAGATGTCACTGCAGGCGGAGATGTCACTGCAGGCAGGGCGGCAACTGCGGGCAGGGAGGGTTCACTGTGGGTGGGGAGGTCACTGTGGGTGGGGAGGTCACTGCGGGCCAGGCAGTCTCTGCACACAGGACGGTCGCTGGGTGTGTGGGGCGGTCACTGCGGGCAAAGGGGGTCACTGTGGGAGGGATGGTCACTGCGGGCGTGGTGGTCACTGCATGTGGGGGGGTCACTGCGAGTGGGGGGGTCACTGCAGGTGGGGGGTGTCACTGCAGGTGGGGGGGTCACTGCAGTTGGGGGGGGTCACTGCAGGTGGAGGGGTCACTGCGGGTGGGGGGGGTCACTGCATGTGGAGGGGTCACTGCGGGTGGGGGGGTCACTGCAGGTGGGTGGTGTCACTGCGGGTGGGGAGGGTGCACTTTGGGCAGGGGTGGGGGTCCCTGGTTGGGGGGGTCACTGTGGGAAAGGGGGGTCACTATGGGCGGGGGTCCCTGAGGGTGGGGGGTATCTGCGGGCAAGGGGGGTCCCTGGGGGTAGGGGACTCACTGCGGGCAAGGGGGGGTTACAGCGAGCAAGGGGGTGACCCTGAGGGCAGGGAGGTGTTCACTGTGGGCAAGGGGGGACGTCACTACGAGCAGGGGGCGTCCCTGAGGGAAGGGTGGGGGTCACTGTGGGCAAGGGGGGGTCACTACGAGCAGGGGGCGTCCCTGAGGGCAGGGAGGTGTTCACTGTGGGCAAGGGGGGGGGGTCACTACGAGCATGGGGCGTCCCTGAGGGCAGGGTGGGGGTCACTGTGGGTAAGGGGGGGTCACTACCAGCAGGGGCGTCCCTGAGGGCAGGGTGGGGGACACTGTGGGCAAGGGGGGTCACTACAAGCAGGGGGCATCCCTGAGGGCAGGGTGGGGGTCACTGTGGGCAAGGGGGGTCACTACGAGCAGGGGGCATCCCTGAGGGCAGGGTGGGGGTCACTGTGGGCAAGGGGGGGTCACTACCAGCAGGGGGCATCCCTGAGGGCAGGGTGGGGGTCACTGTGGGCAAGGGGGGGTTCACTACGAGCAGGAGGCGTCCCTGAGGGCTGGGTGGAGGTCACTGTGTGCAAGGGGAAGTCACTACGAGCAGGGGGTGTCCCTGAGGGCAGGGTGGGGGTCACTGTCGGTAAGGGGGGGTCACTACCAGCAGGAGGCATCCCTGAGGGCAGGGTGGGGGTCACTGTGGGCAAGGGGGGGGGGTGTCACTACGAGCAGGGGGCGTCCCTGAGGGCAGGGTGGGGGTCACTGTGGGTAAGGGGGGGTCACTACCAGCAGGGGCGTCCCTGAGGGCAGGGTGGGGGTCACTGTGGGCAAGGGGGTGTCACTACCAGCAGGGGGCATCCCTGAGGGCAGGGTGGGGGTCACTGTGGGCAAGGGGGGTCACTACGAGCAGGGGGCATCCCTGAGGGCAGGGTGGGGGTCACTGTGGGCAAGGGGGGGTCACTACCAGCAGGGGCGTCCCTGAGGGCAGGGTGGGGGTCACTGTGGGCAAGGGGGTGTCACTACCAGCAGGAGGCGTCCCTGAGGGCAGGGTGGGGGTCACTGTGGGCAAGGGGGGGTCACTGTGGGCAAGGGGGGGTCACTACCAGCAGGGGGCATCCCTGAGGGCAGGGTGGGGGTCACTGTGGGCAAGGGGGGGTCACTACCAGCAGGGGCGTCCCTGAGGGTAGGGTGGGGGTCACTATCGACAGGAAGACTCTTCTTCTTGCTTTTTGCATAGGCGACCAAGTTGAAGCAGCCAATCAAGGTGATGGTGACATTAATGAGTGGGCTGAGCTGTTCAGCATCCATCGATTCTGCTACGACAGCCAATGAACTGTGCAAGTCTCTTGCAGGCAAGATTGGACTGAAGGATACTTTTGGATTCTCCATTTACATTGCACTGTATGATATAGTAAGTTATTGATTGTATTTGTGTGTGTGTGCGGGGTTTGATAGGGAGAATTGGGTTGGGGAGGTGACTGGGAGGCTGGGATGGGTCAGGAGTACAGAGTGAGATGACTGGGTGTGCAGAGTTAGGGCCCAGTATGAGACAGCATCTGTTCGGCAGTTGAAAAGGATTGTGAAAGGGAGAGAACCCTTTCTTGGTGCATATTTGTGGCGATTGTCCCTTTAAAGGCAACAGAGCAGAGTAAGGCCACCTGAACTGGGTGACCAATCAGACCTCAGAGTGGGGAATCATCTCGGGGGGGGGGGGGGGGGGTTCTCCCCAGGCAGAGGTCATTTAGAATTAGCTGCAAACATGTTGTTGGTCCACATGACTCGCTAATAATCCCCTTTTTGTTCACTAATGGAGTCTCTGAAGGTACACCCTTACTCTGCCGTGTTGCGGAGAAATATCTTTCTCCCGTGGTTAGAATTTAAACTCGCTGCCACAGGAAATGATTGAGACACGGAGCCTAGACACCAGGAACCAAAAGGGGTAACATTTCTGGATCTGGCGCAGTTTAACCCAATTTTGTAATTCATCTCTTGGGGGTTGTGATAGAGGAGGGGGCTGCGTGGAGCTTTAAATTGTAAGGCTAGTTATAAATGCCTCTATGTGGAAGCCCAAATATTCAAGAACTTTTCAACGTTGTTATTGGGCATGTTCCAGTGGTTTAGAACTGTTACCCAATGTATGGGCTGTTGGGTTTACAGATTGTTGCACCTCAAACCTGGGTCAACTAACCTTTCAGATGAAACACAAACTTGCAAGTCATTGTCCAACAATGTCCTTTATTATATAAAGAGTATCAAAAGCTCTGTTACAAAGTATCAAAACTCTATTCTACAAGAGGTATCAAAACACACGACTTGGACCTAAGTACCACCCGTTAAGAGGCGAGCTGATCAGACTCCCTCTTGATGGATTCTGATGTCCTCCCTGGGTCACAAACCAAGGGCACTGCTTCTTACGATGGTTATTCCTGCCGGTTATCGCTCCAGAAGTTCCTTTGTCTCTCCTTTTCCTATACAGACCTTGCTCATGCTTCAACTCACATACTCAGAGGACAAGCACTAGTCAATCACTTTAGTCACGAATGCTCAGGAATCGTGACTCTCACAGGGGTTTATGCTCAAACACTGTCTGCCCAAGGCATAACCACACCCATTGTCCAATCAGTTCCTGTGCTCACTCCCTGGCTGCACATCCTGTTCTTCACTGCAGACCTCCGCAACATCGCTGCTCCCGCAGTCCTTTTCCTGATACAGTTAGAGCTTTTAACCATCAGGTTTTGCTGCTGTCTTTATGAATACCCATCAGGCTACAGGATGTTACAGATAAAATGAGCAGCTGAGTTTTAAATAGTGGGTCCATCAAAATGTCTGCCTGTTGGTATCAGAATTGGCAACATCATCCCTGGATCAATCACTTCCATATTTTTAACTTGGTCAGCAATATGTCCCCAATATAGGGCCTGGACAAATTCCCCAGCAGAGGATTATATTTTATAATCCAATTTAATGGTCATGCACGTATGTTCTGAGATGGGTTCTTCTACCTTGAACTCTGGTGGTGGGATTTGGTTAGTAGACAGACTGTAGACATACTCTGGTATCTGCTAAAAACTTGTTTATCAATGCCACTTCTAAACAGGTTACAGACTAGGCATATTATACCTGGGCGTGATTCCAACCTCTCTCAAGACTGAGAGAGAGACACATGACTGACTAGTGTCAGTGGTACAGCAACATCTACCTTATACATAAACATGTTCCATCTGTTAACCCTTTTATAGCACAGCCCATAGGGGCTTGAAAATCCTTAAGTTACAGTCACTAGAATACTTTCCATTGCTGAACCTCCCTTCAATAAGCTAATGGAAAAGAGTGCCTTCCTATCCGCCTTAACTTTGCCCCTCAACCTTACATACCTCTATGAGGTCCCCTCCCAACCTCTGTTACTGCAAGGAAAACATTCCCAGCATATCCAATCTTTTCTCATACGTAAAGTTCATTGTTTGGGGGGGGGGGGGGGGGGGGGGGGGGGCATGTTGTTTTTCCTACATTACAACAGCAACTACACCACAAAAATTATTTTGTTGGCTGTAAATGCTCTGAGATGCCCCATAGTTACAAAAGATGTTGTGGAAATGGAAAGCCTTTATTAGCCATTATTTTTGGCCATTGATCCTCTAAATTTTCATCTCTAGGGTCTCCTAAGTACCAAAAACCTTTCTGACCTCCTCCATATATCCTCACCGTGTTGATATCCGGATTCATTGCATTCATCCAGTCCTAAATCTTCTCCTCCTCCGGGCTCTTAAGATCATAAGAAATAGGAGCAGGAGTAGGCCATTCAGCACCTCGAGCCTGCCTCTCCTTTCAACAAGATGATGGTTGATCTGATTGTGGCCTTAACTCCACATTCCTGCCTGGCCTCCATAACCCTTGCCCCCCCTTGTCAATCAAAAATCTGTCTAACTCAGCCTTGAATATATTCAACGTCCCAGCCTCCACCGCTCTCCGAGGGAGAGAATTCCAAACACTAACAGTCATCTGAGAAAAGGAATTCCTCCTCATTATTGTTTTAAATGGGCGACCCCTTATTTTTAAAGTGTGTCCCCTAGTTCTAGATTCACCCGTGTGGGCAAACATCCTCTCAGTATCTATCCTCGCTGCCGAGCCCCCTCAGAATCTTTTATGTTTCAATGAGATCACGTCAGAATCTTCTAAACTCCAATGAGTAATAGGCCAAACTGCTGAACCTTTTTGTATAAGACAACCCCTTCATCCCAGGAATCCCCTGTGAACCGTCTCTGAACAGTTTCCAATGCAACTCTATTTTTCCTTAAGGAAGGAGACCAAAACTATACACAATACTCCAGGTGTGGTCTCAACAGTACTTTTATACTCCACCCTCTTTGCCATAAAGGCCAACATTCCATTTGCCTTCCTAATGACTTCACCTCTTCAATCTTTCTTTCCTCCAACGATCGAATGGTTTGTAAATCCCAGGATGTGTCTCGCACAACCATTGTTGCTGGGTGTGTCTCGCACAGCCAGTGTTGCTGGGTGTGTCTCGCACAACCAGTGTTGCTGGGTGTGTCTCGCACAGCCAGTGTTGCTGGGTGTGTCTCGCACAGCCAGTGTTGCTGGGTGTGTCTCGCACAGCCAGTGTTGCTGGGTGTGTCTCGCACAACCAGTGTTGCTGGGTGTGTCTCGCACAACCATTGTTGCTGGGTGTGTCTCGCACAACCATTGTTGCTGGGTGTGTCTCGCACAGCCAGTGTTGCTGGGTGTGTCTCGCACAGCCAGTGTCGCTGGGTGTGTCTCGCACAGCCAGTGTCGCTGGGTGTGTCTCGCACAGCCAGTGTCGCTGGGTGTGTCTCGCACAGCCAGTGTTGCTGGGTGTGTCTCGCACAGCCAGTGTTGCTGGGTGTGTCTCGCACAGCCAATGTCGCTGGGTGTGTCTCGCACAGCCAATGTCGCTGGGTGTGTCTCGCACAACCAGTGTCGGTGGGTGTGTCTCGCACAGCCAGTGTTGCTGGGTGTGTCTCGCACAGCCAGTGTTGCTGGGTGTGTCTCGCACAGCCAGTGTTGCTGGGTGTGTCTCGCACAGCCAGTGTTGCTGGGTGTGCCTCACGTGCTCTCCAACTCCTCTCAATCCTCTCTGCACTTGGCACCGTGGCGTTTGGGCAAGGGTTTTACAGCTTGTGATTCTAATTGTCACGGTTGCCCCTCCTGGCACTAACCTGGGCTGCTGTTTCTGCTTACTGCTAGTTCTCCTCTCTTGGGAGTGGCAGAGATCATGTGTTGGATGCCATCTCCCGGTGTGAACAGTATGTGAAGAGGCAAGGTGGACAGGAGAGGCATGCGGCATGGCGCCTGTTTTTCAGAAAGGAGATCTTCACGCCTTGGCACGACTGCAGTGAAGATCCCATCAGCACAGATCTCATCTACCAACAGATTATCCGAGGCATTCGATTTGGGGAATATCAGTGTGAAAAGGTAGGCTATCAAGCATTTATGGTAATTATATATACTATTATTCACATCTCATTATCAACTCATCGTTATAGACTCGTCATTTTTGCATTTAACTCAGATGCGAATGATGTTATTTGATTATAACTAATTATTTTAACAACGATCTCTTAAAGTTTCTCACTCTTGATGAGGTGGAGTCTGGGATTTTCCGCTCCCTCCATGGGTAGACCTGCCGTAGACCAATCAGGACTGGAAAGTCCTGGCCACAGATGGGCCATTGGTAGCAGGACCCAGTGTGGACATTCTTCATCTGTGATTCGATAGACAGTGACTGTCATCAAGGTGGAGGGCTTCACAAAGAGCCCTTTCAGAAGGGGAAATTGGACAGTGAGCAGGAATGGGGACTACTCCTCCCCTTTTTGGCTAGATTCAACTCAGCGTGAAGCAATCTCCGAGCCCTGGGGAAAGCAGTCCCTGAGCCCTGGGATACACAGTCCCTGAGCCCTGAGAGGCACAGTCCCTGAGCCCTGGGAGACACAGTCCCTGAGCCCTGGGAACACAGTCCCCAGAGCCCTGGGGAACACAGTCCCTGAACCCTGAGAGGCACAGTCCCTGAGACCTGGGAGACACAGTCCCTGAGCCCTGGGAGACACAGTCCCTGAGCCCTGAGAGGCACAGTCCCTGAGCCCTGGGAGACACAGTCCCTGAGCCCTGGGAGACACAGTCCCTGAGCCCTGGGAGACACAGTGCCTGAGCCCTGGGAGACACAGTCCCCGAGCCCTGGGGAACACAGTCCCTGAGCCCTGGGAGACACAGTCCCTGAGCCCTGGGGAACACAGTCCCTGAGCCCTGGGAGACAGAGTCCCTGAGCCCTGGGGAACACAGTCCCTGAGCCCTGGGAGAGACAGTCCCTGAGCCCTGGGGAACACAGTCCCTGAGCCCTGGGGAACACAGTCCCTGAGCCCTGGGAGACACAGTCCCTGAGCCCTGGGAGACAGTCCCTGAGTCCTGGAAGGCACAGTCCCTGAGCCCTGGGAGATACAGTCCCTGAGCCCTGGGAGACACAGTCCCTGAGCCCTGGGAGACACAGTCCCTGAGCCCTGGGAGACACAGTCCCTGAGCCCTGGGAGACACAGTCCCCACCCCTGGGAGACACAGTCCCTGAGCCCTGGGAGATACAGTCCCTGAGCCCTGGGAGACACAGTCCCTGAGCCCTGGGAGACACAGTCCCTGAGCCCTGGGAGACACAGTCCCTGAGCCCTGGGAGACACAGTCCCTGAGCCCTGGGAGACACAGTCCCTGAGCCGTGGGAGACACAGTCCCTGAACCCTGGGAGACAGTCCCTGAGCCCTGGGAGACACAGTGCCTGAGCCCTGGGAGACACAGTCCCTGAGCCCTGGGGAACACAGTCCCTGAGCCCTGGGAGACACAGTCCCTGAGCCCTGGGGAACACAGTCCCTGAGCCCTGGGAGACAGAGTCCCTGAGCCCTGGGAGACAGTCCCTGAGCCCTGGGAGTCACAGTCCCTGAGCCCTGGGGAACACAGTCCCTGAGCCCTGGAAGGCACAGTCCCTGAGCCCTGGGAGACAGTCCCTGAGTCCTGGAAGGCACAGTCCCTGAGCCCTGGGAGATACAGTCCCTGAGCCCTGGGAGACACAGTCCCTGAGCCCTGGGAGACACAGTCCCTGAGCCGTGGGAGACACAGTCCCTGAGCCCTGGGAGACACAGTCCCTGAGCCCTGGGGAACACAGTCCCTGAGCCCTGGGAGACACAGTCCCTGAGCCCTGGGAGACAGTCCCTGAGCCGTGGGAGACACAGTCCCTGAGCCCTGGGGAACACAGTCCCTGAGCCCTGAGAGGCACAGTCCCTGAGCCCTGGGAGACACAGTCTCTGAGCCCTGGGAGACACAGTCCCTGAGCTCTGGGAGACACAGTCCCTGAGCCCTGGGAGACACAGTCCCTGAGCCCTGGAAGACACAGTCCCTGAGCCCTGGGAGACACAGTCCCTGAGCCCTGGGAGACACAGTCCCTGAGCCCTGAGAGGCACAGTCCCTGAGCCCTGGGGAACACAGTCCCTGAGCCCTGGGAGACACAGTCCCTGAGCCCTGGGAGACACAGTCCCTGAGCCCTGAGAGGCACAGTCCCTGAGCCCTGGGGAACACAGTCCCTGAGCCCTGGGAGACACAGTCCCTGAGCCTTGAGAGGCACAGTCCCTGAGCCCTGGGGAACACAGTCCCTGAGCCCTGGGGAACACAGTCCCTGAGCCCTGGGAGACACAGTCCCTGAGCCCTGGGGAACACAGTCCCTGAGCCCTGGGAGACACAGTCCCTGAGCCCTGAGAGGCACAGTCCCTGAGCTCTGGGAGACACAGTCCTTGAGCCCTGGGGAACACAGTCCCTGAGCCCTGGGAGACACAGTCCCTGAGCCCTGAGAGGCACAGTCCCTGAGCCCTGGGGAACACAGTCCCTGAGCCCTGGGAGACACAGTCCCTGAGCCCTGGGAGACACAGTCCCTGAGCCCTGAGAGGCACAGTCCCTGAGCCCTGGGGAACACAGTCCCTGAGCCCTGGGAGACACAGTCCCTGAGCCTTGAGAGGCACAGTCCCTGAGCCCTGGGGAACACAGTCCCTGAGCCCTGGGGAACACAGTCCCTGAGCCCTGGGAGACACAGTCCCTGAGCCCTGGGGAACACAGTCCCTGAGCCCTGGGAGACACAGTCCCTGAGCCCTGAGAGGCACAGTCCCTGAGCCCTGGAAGGCACAGTCCCTGAGCCCTGGGAGACACAGTCCCTGAGCCCTGAGAGGCACAGTCCCTGAGCTCTGGGAGACACAGTCCCTGAGCCCTGGGAGACACAGTCCCTGAGCCCTGGGAGACACAGTCCCTGAGCCCTGGGAGACACAGTCCCTGAGCCCTGGGAGACAGAGTCCCTGAGCCCTGGGGAACACAGTCCCTGAGCCCTGGGGAACACAGTCCCTGAGCCCTGGGAGACACAGTCCCTGAGCCCTGGGAGACACAGTCCCTGAGCCCTGGGAGACACAGTCCCTGAGCCCTGGGAGACACAGTCCTTGAGCCCTGGGGAACACAGTCCCTGAGCCCTGGGGAACACAGTCCCTGAGCCCTGGGAGACACAGTCTCTGAGCCCTGGGAGACACAGTCCCTGAGCCCTGGGAGACACAGTCCCTGAGCCCTGGGAGACACAGTCCCTGAGCCCTGGGAGACACAGTCCCTGAGCCCTGGGAGACACAGTCCTTGAGCCCTGGGGAACACAGTCCCTGAGCCCTGGGGAACACAGTCCCTGAGCCCTGGGGAACACAGTCCCTGAGCCCTGGGAGACACAGTCCCCGAGCCCTGGGAGACACAGTCCCTGAGCCCTGGGAGACACAGTCCCTGAGCCCTGGGAGACACAGTCCCCGAGCCCTGGGAGACACAGGGCGGAATTCCCTGATAATGGGGCTATGGCCTCAAAGCCTACGGGAAAACGGGCGCGAATCACTCTGGATTAACCTGGAGAAAGTCCAGAGTGATTCTCCATTTCGCAGGGGGCCAGCAGGGCCTGGAGTAGTCCACGCAGCTCCTCCTGCCGATATAGGGCCCTGCACGTCTGGCCGGAGGTCCTTGCAGGCGCGCAGCGGTGGCCCCGTGCAATGTGGCCAACCCACACAGCAAGACTAGCCCTGAGAATATAGGCACCCCCCCCGAGATCATCCACACCCGCCGATCGGTGGCCCCGATCGCGAATCTGGCCATGCTGGAGGTGTGGCCCCTCCCTGCCGACTGAGTCCGCCGTTGCCACTCCGAGGGCCCGCCGGGTGGAACCATGAGCGAAGCACGCCGGTGGGAACTCGGCCAGTTGCCGGCGGAGAATTACCGCGGGGGATTCTTTCAATGGTCTCGGACCGGTGCTGCGTCGAACGCGATTGCAGTACAGAGGCTCGGAGAATCCCAGCCAGAGTCTCCGAGCCCTGGGAAGCACGGTCTCCGAGCCCTGGGAAGCACGGTCCGCGAGCCCTGGGAAGCACGGTCCCCGAACCCTGGGAAGCACGGTCCCCGAGCCCTGGGAAGCATGGTCCCCGAACCCTGGGAAGCACGGTCCCCGAGCCCTGGGAAGCACGGTCCCCGAGCCCTGGGAAGCACGGTCCCCGATCCCTGGGAAGCACGGTCTCCGAGCCCTGGGAAGCACGGTCTCCGAGCCCTGGGAAGCACGGTCCCCGAGCCCTGGGAAGCACGGTCCGCGAGCCCTGGGAAGCACAGTCCCCGAACCCTGGGAAGCACGGTCCCCGAGCCCTGGGAAGCACGGTCCCCGAGCCCTGGGAAGCACGGTCCCCGATCCTTGGAAAGCACGGTCTCCGAGCCCTGGGAAGCACTGTCCCCGAACCCTGGGAAGCACGGTCCCCGAGCCCTGGGAAGCACGGTCCCCGAGCCCTGGGAAGCACGGTCCCCGAGCCCTGGGAAGCACGGTCCCCGATCCCTGGGAAACACGGTCCGCGAGCCCTGGGAAGCACGGTCCGCGAGCCCTGGGAAGCACGGTCCCCGAGCCCTGGGAAGCACTATCCCCGAGCCCTGGGAAGCACGGTCCGCGGGCCCTGGGAAGCACGGTCCCCAAACCCTGGGAAGCATGGGCCCCGAGCCCTGGGAAGCATGGTCCGCGAGCCCTGGGAAGCACGGCCCGCGAGCCCTGGGAAGCACGGTCCGCGAGCCCTGGGAAGCACGGTCCCCGAGCCCTGGGAAGCACGGTCCGCGAGCCCTGGGAAGCACGGTCCCCGAACCCTGGGAAGCACGGTCCGCGAGCCCTGGGAAGCACGGTCCCCGAACCCTGGGAAGCACGGTCCGCGAGCCCTGGGAAGCACAGTCCCCGAACCCTGGGAAGCACGGTCCCCGAGCCCTGGGAAGCACGGTCCCCGAGCCCTGGGAAGCACGGTCCCAGAGTCCTGGGAAATGCATTCCTAACCCCGGTGTGAATCTGCCCAGGCCTAGAAAGAGTTGCCGCATGGTCAGAGTGGGTCTACTCTGTAGCTACCAGGGTATTCAGCAAGTGATTTAACATTTTATTTCATTCCAAATCTTCCAGGAGGAAGAGTTGGTCGACGTTGCTGCTAAATATTACTATGTGCGCTTTGGAGCAGATGTAGAGACTGAGAAAGGGGTGATGGTCGTGCACGCCTGTATCTCCGATAAACTCTTAAAGAGCAAATCCCCAGAGAAATGGTGCCAACAGATCACAGCACAAGTCAAGGTACGTCCAATGGGATTTAACACCAGGGCTGAAATCAGGATGAAACAGAGGAATTCATTGACAAGTGTGTAGTGGCTGAAGCAACAGATTGCTATCCAGATTAACCCCGTGAGTGCCAAATTACTATTGCCATTTTCAATAATAGTTGCAACTGTGTTTATACCATCAACACTTGTCAGTCACTCCCGGACATGTTCAGCAAAGTAGAAAGGTGAGCCGCTCCTAAGACTAGATCAAAGGTCACAGCCAATCTCCTTCTGACTCTTTCAATTAGGCATTGGCAAAATGAGGCAAGGAGTTCTGTTTCTAGTTGTACAACAACCTAGAGTTTTGGATCTAGTTGAGCTCAAGCCATAATCAAACTGTGAAACATTACCTGTTGTGTTTGGTCCCTTGTACACCAAACACTTCGACCTGTCCAAACCAGGATCCTTTAATCGTGTCTCGTGTGGTAAGATGGCAATCTGACACAGGACGTTATCGTAGAGTCTTGCTACTCCTCTGGAACGTACACCCAGCACTGGCCAATTACATGTACGTCTTATTACCCTCTCAATCTTCTTCTCAAATGGCCGGTTGTATCTCCCTTTATATCCGGGTCCCAGCTCACGTGCCCTTGGCCGGAGACCGCATGGTGTGCCTGTACCGCCAACTGCTGGTTGGAGGTCGCACACCATCCAACTATGATATAGCCCATAGGCGTATCACCACAACTTCTAATCCCAGTCGCCTGTGAGTGAATGTCTGTATCGTGGAACCCGAAACACAAACTGATCAGCCGCGGTGTTACTGATTGGTGTCAGAATTGATGGACTGGGGGGCAGCACGGTGGCCTAGTGGTTAGCACAACTGCCTCACGGCGCTGAGGTCCCAGGTTCGATCCCGGCTCTGGGTCACTGTCCGTGTGGAGTTTGCACATTCTCCCCATGTCTGCATGGGTTTCGCCCCCACAACCCAAAAATGTGCAGAGTAGGTGGATTGGCCACGCTAAATTGCCCCCTTAATTGGAAAAAATAATTGGATAATCTAAATTTATTTTTAAAAAAGAATTGATGGACTGAATGGCCAGCCTCTGCTCCTATTTCATACGTCCATATGTGCTTCCTCAAATACAAGTATATCTTTCTTTAAATACGAAGAGCAAAACTGCGCACAGTATTCCGGGTATGGTTTCATCAAAGCCGTGTACAAGATTTCTTTATTCTTATACTCCAATCCTCTTGCAGTAAAGGGGATTTGCTTTCCTAGTTACTTGCTGTACCTGCATGCTTACTTTGTTTTCCTTGTACGAGCTCACCCAAGTCTCTCTGAACATCGACATTGGCAAGTTTCAGATCTTTTAAAAAATATTCTAATTTCTATTCCAATGACGAAAGTGAAAAGCTCACATTTCTCTGCATTATATTCCAACTATCACCTTGTTTCCCATTCATTTAACCTGTCTATATCTCCATATTGTCTATATTATGGCGCTCCACTAGTCACAGCCTTCCAACATGAATATGGCCCATTTATCCCCACTCTGTTTTCTGTTTATTAACCAATCCTCTATCCATGCTAATATATTGCCCCCCAAACTCCGTTAACCCTTCTTTAAAAATATATTTTATTACAAACATGTATCAAAACAGGTTACAGCGAACAAACACCCTGGGAAACATGCTTCCCAACAATCAACTGTACAGTCTGTACAGATTTTTTTTTCTTTTTCACCCCACCCCTTCCCCACGATGAACAGCCCCTCAAACACGGTCACAACATCCCCCACCTTTCCTCAAACCGCCCTGAAGAGCCCCTTAACTCATATTTTATCTTCTCTAATCACAGGAAGTCGTACAAGTCACCCAACCATGCCACTACCCCCGGTGGCGATGCCGACCGCCAGTCCAGCAAAATTCGCCACCGTGCAATCAGGGAGGTGAAGGTCAAGACATCGGTCTTCCTCCTCTCCATGAGGTCCGGTTTCTCTGAGACCCCAAATATCATCACCAAAGGGTCCGGATCCACCCCCTCCTCCACTATCCTGGCTAAGGCTGCGAACACTCCCGCCCAGAATCTTCCCAATTTCTTGCAACCCCAAAACATGTGTGCGTGATTCACTGGCCCCCACCCACACCTCTCACACTCATCTGCTACCCCCTGAAAGAACCCACTTATTCTTGCCCGAGTCATATGCACCGTGCACCACCTTCAACTGTATCAGGCTCATCTTTGCACATGAGGAGGTCCCATTTACCCTATGCAGTGCCTCACTCCATGGGACCCAATTGATCTCCCCTCCCAAATCTGCTTCCCATTTGTTAACCCTTATCTTGCCAAGAAACCTTTAGTGCAGCAACTTATTGAATGCCTTTTGGAAATTCAGGTATACTACATCTATTTGATCCCCTTTGTCTACTCTACTAGCTACATCTTCAAAAAACTCTTAATAAATTTGTCAACAGTATTTCGCTTTTGTAAAACCATGTTGACTTGTTCTAAACATACAATGCATTTTTTTTTTTAAATTTAGAGTACCCAATTAATTTTTTCCAATTAAGGGGCAATTTAGCGTGGCCAATTCACCTACCCTGCACATGTTTGGGTTGTGGGGGCGAAACCCACGCAAACACGGGGAGAATGTGCAAACTCCACACGGACAGTGATCCAGAGCAGGGATCGAACCTGGGGCCTCGGCACCGTGAGGCACAGAGCTGCCCTCATACTATGCATTTCTAAGTGCATTAAGACTTCCTTAATAATAATTCTAGCATTTTCCCAACAATAAATGTTAGGATAACTGGCCTGTAGTTCACTGTTTTCGCTCTCCTTTCTTGAAAAAAGGGGTAATTTTGCCAATTACCAATCTAGTGGAACGTTTCCTGAATCTAAGAAGTTTGGAAAGTCATAGCTAGCACATTCACCATCTCTGCCGCTATCTGTTTAAAACATTTTGGGTCATTATGTCCTAGGGATTTGTCAGATCTTAGTCCCTTAAATTTCTCCAATACCTCATCTTTGCTAATATTAACTTCCCTAATTTTATCCCTCATTTTAGCCCCTAGATTACTGTCTATATCTGGAACTTATGTCTTTGACTGTGAAGAAAGACACAAACTATTTGTTCAATGCCTCCACCATTTCCGAGTTCCCCATGATAATTTCTCCTGCCTCTGCTTCTAAGGGACCAATGTTCACTGTAGCTACTCTCTTCCTTTGTATATGCTTATAACAGCTTTTACAATATGTTTTTATATTTTGGCTGGTTTACTTCATTCTAATCTATTTTTTACCTTTTTCCGTTTTTATCATTTTTGGTGGCCCTTTATAGGTTTCTAAAGTACACCCAATCTTCAGACTTGTTTCTATTCTTTACAACATTATAAACCCCTTCCTTTAATCAAATGCTATCTTTAAACTCCTTAGTAAGCTATAGATGGATCCTTCTTGCTGCAATTTGGTTTTTCAATTTGTAAAACATTTTGATTTGTTTCTTTAATGTTTCCCATTGTTTATTTAACTCTATACCTTTTCAGTCTATTTTCCCAATCAACCTTAGCCATTTCTTACCTCATACCTGTGTTGTTAGCTTTCAATAAGTTTAACATTCTTATTTGTGACTGGAGTATATTCGTTTCAAACGTAATGTAGAATTCAATATTATTATGATCACTATTTCCCAATGGAGCTTTTACTAATTAATGCTGCCTCATTGCACAATACTAGATTTTATCCCAAGTCAGTTCCACAAAATATCGTTGCAGAAAACTGTCGCGAAAGTATTCTGGAAACTTACCTTTGCCAATTTGATTGGTCCAGTCTCTATAAAGATTAAAATCCTCCACAATTATTACATTGCCTTTGTTACAAGCTCTAATAATTCCTTGGTTAATCCTCTCTCCAACAGTATAACTATTGTTTGAGGGGCCTATGAACTATTTCCACCAGTGTTTGCTGACCTATGCTATTCTAAACCTCCCACCAATACGGATTCTACTTCCTGCGATTTCTGAGCCAAGATCAGTTCTCTTGTTGGTGACTGCTCAGGCCCATCTGTGCCCAGGAGGTTGTGCTGCAAATAGGACACGGTTGCGTTCTGGGCAAGCTACTGGCTCAGCATTCCCTCTCCTTGCGTTTTTCTCTCTGGCTCTGATATGCACTTGCTTTTGAAGGAGGCCGCACCCTTTCTTACTGGGTTGTGCCAGGCACATCAATCACGAATAGGCATATTGATTAGGGCTCCTCCAGAGGCACCCAGCCTGGAACTGGCATAAACCCCACTCCGCAGGCAAACAGAGGTTTCAGACCCCTTTATGGAACTGGACTGTGAATGACTGCAGTTTGTGCTAAATGTGGGAGTCAGTTCTTCACAGGCTCTCAAGCTAAACCTGTGATAGTTGAAGAGACTGCTGGTGACTGCCCTGAACCCACCCAGTTTCCCCCCAGTTAGGAAATACCAGTTTATTGTGGAACCAAGAGGTGCAGCAGTGCCAATTCCCTCTTCCCCAACTTCCACATTAAACCCATGAGCCCCTGCTAACTATTGCTTGCTTCCTCATGCTCACCTTCCCCATCTCCATTCATAGAATAGACCCATAGAATCCCTACTGTGCAGAAGGAGGCCATTCGGCCCATCGGGTCTGCACCGGCCCTCTGAAAGAGCACCCTACCTAGGCCCGATCCCAGTAACCTCACCTAACTGTTGGACACTAATGGACAATTTAACATGGCCAATCTGCCTAACCTGCACATCTTTGGATGTGGGAGGAAAGCCACAGTACCCGGAGGAAACTCTCACAGACATGGGAAGAACATACAAACTCCACACAGACAGTCACCCAAGATCGGGAATCGAACCTGGGTCCCTGGTGCTGTGAGGCAGTAGCACTAACCACTGTGCCGCCATGCCATTCATTGCTCTGATTGTTTCTAAAATGAGACATGTTGCCAAAGCTTTTCTTCTTGCACTCATCAGAACAAATGCTAGAATGCAAAATTTCAACCAATCAGTAATTTATAATACATGGGGAAAAAGTTGCTGATTGGTTCAACTCTGATTGAACAAGGTGTTGCCGTGGAGAAAGTAATCAGAAGCTATAGCTCCCTCAAGCTCTCGAGAAATTCAAAAACAATGCAAGGCTTGAGCATATTCCTTTTGTTTGCAAAGGATGGGTCCCTGTGTATGAATATGTTGTTTATAATGTAAATGAGACAGCTGACGAGAGCAATTATCTTAAATTGGTTGTTAGTGCAACTATTAGCGCACTCAGGATTGTTCAGCAACTGCTGCCTAATAGCAGAATCACACCTAACAGTGGTTGTTTCATTTTGAGTTTTGAAAGGGTGGGCTGCTCGAGTACAGGCTCCACTCTGCCGATTTTGAAGGAAAATGTTGTTTTCTGCCTGATGACCTGCCCTGTCTGAGTGGGCGAGTGAGTCCGTCTCCCTGAATCTTTTGTGATCTCTTGTCTTTTTGTTCAAGGATTTGTTTGTCAGTGAGAGGCCCAACGCACTGAAATTCAAAGAACAGCTGGTTGATTCTGCTCGCATGAAGTGGCCTCTCCTGTTTTCCAGGTTTTTTGAAGCTTCAAAATTTTCAGGTACTGTGCGCATGCGTGTGGGAGCGTAGGAGTCGGCATTCATCGAGCCTGCTCTGCCATTCAGTACAATCATGGCTGATCATCCACTTCAATGCCTTTTTCCACATTATCCCCATATCCCTTTATATTATTGGTATTTAGAAATCTATCAAACTCTTCTTTAAAAATACTCAATGACTGAGTTTCCACAGCCCCCTGGAGCAGAGAATTCCAAAGATTCATCTCCAGAACAAGTCTGGTGAACTGTCGCTGCAGTCCCTCTATGGCAATAATATCCTTTCTGAGGTAAGCTGAGGAAAAGAATGTTTCTTCATCTCGGTCCTAGCTGGCTTCCCCGTTATTTTGAAATTGTGCCCCTTGGTTCTAGATTCCCCAACCAGGGGAAACATCTCACCTGCATCTCCTCCTCTGCCTGTTCTTTTTTTAAATTTAGATTACCCAATTATTTTTTCCAATTAAGGGGCAATTTAGCGTGGCCAATCCACCTACTCTGCACATCTTTGGGTTGGGGGGGGGGGGGGGGGGCGACACCTACGCAGACACAGGGAGAATGTGTAAACTCCACACAGACAGTGACCCAGAGCCGGGATCGAACCTGGGACCTCAGCATCGTGAGGCAGCTGTGCTAACCACTAGGCCACCGTGCTGCCCCTCTGCCTGTTCTTTTAAGTATTTTGTAGGTTTCCACAAGATCACCTCTCATTCTTCAAAACTCTAGAGAAGACAGTTTGCCCAATCTCGCTTCATTATACAGCCCTGCCATCTCCAGAACAAGTCTGGTGAACTGTCGCTGCACTCCCTCTATGGCAATAATATCCTTTCTGAGGTAAGGGGACCAAAACTGCACACAATACTCTAGGTGCGGTCTAACCAAGCTTCTATACAATTGAAGAAAGACTTCACTACTCCTGTACTCAAATCCTCTTGCAAGAAAGGATAATATACCATTAACTTTCCTGGTTGCTTTCTACAATTGCATGTTAACTTTCAGTGACTTATTGACGAGGACACCCAGGTCTCTTTGTACATCTACATTTTCTAACCTCTGACCATCTGAAAAATATTCTGCACATCTGTTCCTTCTACCAAAGTGGATAACCTCACATTTTTCCGCAATATGTTCCATCTGCCATGTTCTTGTCCATTCACCAAGTTTGTGCAAATCCCATTGAAGCCACTTTGCATCCTCCTTACAATACACATTCCCGCCTGGCTTTGTCATCCGCAAACTTGGAAATATTACATTTGATTCCCACATCCAAATCTTTGATATATATTGTGAACAGCTGGGTCCAAGTACTGATCCCTGCGATACCCCACTAGCCACAGCCTGCCAATCCGAAAGTGGCCCATTCATTCCTACTCTGTTTTCTGCCTGTAACCAATCCTCAATCCATGTCAATGTGTATCCCACATGCTTTAATTTTGCTGACCAACGTCCTGTGGGGAACTTTACCAAAAGCCTCCTGAAACTCCAAGTACACTGCATGCACCAATTCTGTTCATAACATCTTCAGAAAAACTCCAACAGGTTTGTCAAACATGATTTCCCATGATCTAACTGTCCATTTATCACATCCTTTAAAACAGATTCTAGCATTTCCCCCACTACTGATGTAAGGCAAACAGGTCTGTAGTGCCCTGTTTTCTCTCTCGCTCCCTTCTTAAATAGTGGGGTGATATTTGCTACCTTCCAATCAAAAGAAACTGTTCTAAAATCTGTAGAATTTGGAAGATGACCACCAATGCATCTACTATCTCCATGGCCACTTCTTTCAACACTGGGATATAGAATATCAGGTCCCAGGGACATACCAACTTTCAATCCTATTAATTTCTCCAATACAACCCTCTTACGAATACTAATTTCCCTCAATTCTCCCTAGTCCCTTGGATCTCTAATTCTGGGAGATTTCTTGTGTCTTCCTCAGTGAGCTCCTCTTGCACATTCCTCCCATGTCTGCGTGGGTTTCCTTCGGGTGCTCCGGGTTTCCTCCCACAGTCCAAAGATGCTCGGGTTAGGTGGATTGGCCATGCTAAATTGCCCCTTAGTGTCCAGGGATGGGTAAATTAGGTTATGGGATTATGGGGCTAGGTGGGGGTGAACACTTGTAAATGGGCAGAATGCTCATTCGAAAGGTCGGTGCGGATTCGATGGGCCGAATGGCCTCCTTCTGCACTGTAGGGATTCTATGAAGACAGACACAAAGTAATAATGTAGCTTCTCTGCCATTTCTCTCTTCCCCATTATAAAGTCTCCTGCCTCTAATTTGTGTTAGCCAAATGCTTCCTTTTTACATATCTGTGGAAGTTTACACAGTCTGTTTTTGTGTTTTCCTATGTTGAATTCATATTCTGTTCTCCCTTTCTTTATCAGTTTCTTGGTCCTTCGTTGCTGTATTCCAAAATGCTCCCACTCCACAGGTTTACTACTATTTCTGGCAACCTTAATAGATCTTTTCTTTTCATCTTATGCAACCTTTAACTTCCTTTGATAGCCGCGGTTGACTGACTTTTCTCTTTGTGTCCTTGTGCCTTAAAGGTATGTATAATTTCTGTAAACTCTATAACAATTCTTTAAAGACAATCCATCCCCTGTGTACCCTCATACCTTTGAATATACTTTCCCAATTTGCCTCAGCCAATTCACCCCACCTGCCTTCATAATTTCCTTTGTTCAAATTTAACACCCTGGCTTCAGATTGAACGATCATATCATGTCACTCATCCCCAAAGGTTTTCTTTAGAGCAGGATTATCAATTAGCCCATTCTTGTTATGTAATAATAGATTGGGAAAAAATAGATCACACTCGAGAAACTCGTCCTCCACGGCATTAGCGCTCATTAGGTTTACCCAGTCTGTATGCAGATTGAAGTCACCCATGATTACCGTATTAACAATGTTATATGTTTCTCTAATCTCCTGATTGATACCATGCCCCACACTACCCCACTACTTTTTGGTAGCCTATAAACAACTCCTACCAATGTTTG
Organism: Scyliorhinus canicula; assembly: GCF_902713615.1. Lineage (NCBI taxonomy): Eukaryota > Metazoa > Chordata > Chondrichthyes > Carcharhiniformes > Scyliorhinidae > Scyliorhinus > Scyliorhinus canicula. The sequence continues at coordinate 65,671,363 of NC_052158.1, read as the reverse complement.
CTGCCCGTTACTGTTTCTTAACTCCACCCAAACAGATTCCATATTTTGATCTTCCGATCTGAGATCCTCCCTTAATAATGTACTGATCCCATCCCTATTGTCAATACAACACCACCTCCTTTTCCTTTTTGCCTGTCTTTCCTAAATGGTGAAAACCCTTGAATATTCAATTCCCAGTCTTGGTCACCCTGTAGCCATGTTTCTGTAATGGCACTTTGATCACATCCTTTGACCCCTATTTGTGCCTTTAAATCATCTACCTTGTTACGAATTCTGCCTGCATTCAGGTAGAATGCCCGTAACTTTGTCAATTTACCATTATTGCACATTCAAAGCCAAACTGATGCTCACCTGTCTTCTAATTTAACTCGCCATATTTCAGCTTCTGCTACTTCCTGCCAGCTTTACTTCCGTCCAATTTTAGCGACCCCTCAGGATCCCATCCTCCTGACAAGCTTGGTTAAACCCTGCCCAACGGCACTAGAAAATCTCCCTTCAAGGATATTAGTCCCGGTCCCATGGTCTCTACAATTGGAATCCATTCCTCATGCGAGTGTTGTTGGTCATGCAGAAAATGACAGATTGCAATTAGAAAAGGCAGATTGCTGTTTGCTGACCAGACTGTCTAAATAGAGGGATTAACGCAAGGTGTACCCTCTGCAGTCACAACCGGCTTCAACAGTAAATAGTGTCACACACTCTTGTTCTCTCCTAGGACCCACCTTACCAAAGAACCAGCTGGTGGTGGCGGTTAATTGGCTTGGCATCAGCTTTGTGGATAAGAATGAGAAACTCCTCTTGAAACGGTCATTCCCCGAAATTACGGGAGTAAACACAAACAGGTGAGAGATTAAATGGAGCGCGTGTACCGTGTGCTTTACTCCACCCAATGCCTGTGAATCTCTCCACCTCTACATTACAGTACTTTCCTCTCTTTAAACACTGCTCTACCGTCGTCCCCCCCCCCCCCCCCCCCACCCTCCACTGTAAACAGGATCCAACCCAACCACTGAAGCCGAAACCAAGATTCAGGGTTATTCTATATCAAGAGGGTTTATTGACTTGTTCAGTCTCTCAACTCACCTTCCACTCAACCTAGTGTCCCAGCCATCCCCTATTTATATGTGATCAAAGACAGTTAATACCCACCACCTATTTCTCTTAACCATTACAATGTAACTGACATGACATTAACATCCACTACTCCACCATCAGTGCTAAAAGCTTCAGTCACCATAACCCTCAACCCTGGAATTTGCCTGCTAAATCTCTCCACTCAGTACCTCTCTCCTCACTTAAACAGCAGTCTGGCTTGGTGTTAGGACAGTTTGTGGTGTAGCTCGAGGTCAGTCAGGCTTAGAAATTGGGCAGAAGTTAGGCTGTGGCACAGAAACAGACAATCAAGGAGAATTTCAACCTGTAGAAAGGTCGGAGAGTAGGAGGGCCATCAATCCTTCTTGTGGGTGGTCAAATGGTGACTTTTGAGTAGCTGAACCTAATGCTGAGGGAGGGTTGAAAATTCAATTGGAGAGGTTCATTTTAAATAAATTTAGAGTACCCAATTATTTTTTTTTCCAATTAAAGGGCAATTTAGTGTGGCCAATCCACCTAACCTGCACATAATAATAATAATAACCTTTTATTGTCACAAGTATGAAGTTACTGTGAAAAGCCCCTAGTCGCCACATGCCGGCTCCTGTTCAGGTTAGCTGGTACGGGAATTGAACCCACGCTGCTGGCCTTGCTCTGCATCACAAACCAGCTGTCTAGCCCACTGAGCTAAACCAGCCCTTAGTTCTTTGTGTTGTGGGGGTGAAACCCACACAGGCACGGGGAGAATGTGCAAGCTCCATACAGGATCGAACCCGGGTCCTCAGCACCGCAGGCAGCAGTACTAACAACTCCGCCACCATGCCGCCCTAATTGAACACAGTAAGAAGTCTTACAACACCAGGTTAAAGTCCAACAGGGTTGTTTCAAACACGAGCTTTCGGAGCACTCCTCCTTCTTCACCTGAAGAAGGAGCCGTGCTCCGAAAGCTCGTGTTTGAAACAAACCTGTTGGACTTTAACCTGGTGTTGTAAGACTTCTTACTGTGCTCACCCCAGTCCAACGCCGGCATCTCCACATCATGGCCCTAATTGAAGAGGTTCTAACCCAGGGGTGGGCAAACTACGGCCCGCGGGCCGCATGCGGCCCGCCAAAGGTATTTCTGCGGCCCACCAAGTCATTAAAAAAAAAAAAAAAAATATTTTTTTTAAAAAAAATTTTTTTTTTTTTTTTTTTTAATTTTTTTTTAAAGGTTAATGGGTGGGGGGGCTGTTGGGTTTCTTACTGGTATAGGGTGGATACGTTGACTTGAGTAGGGTGATCATTGCTTGGCACAACGTCGAGGGCCGAAGGGCCTGTTCTGTGCTGTACTGTTCTATGTTCTATATGAGGCGCCCACAATCATAACCGGGTGAAGTAATTATTTTACTTAATATACTATGCGGCCCTTTGTGAATTGTGAATTTCTGAATGCGGCCCTTGCACGGAAAAGTTTGCCCACCCCTGTTCTAACCAGTCAAATGGTGATGGTGAGACAGATGAATACTTAATGGCACCTTGGAGAATAAGTGGAGGCCAGAGATTGAGTGGCCGTCAGCAAGGATGAAGACATAAATGGTTAAGAAGGAGGTCAAATTAAGCTTGAAGTTGGGGAGAGCACGGCAAAGATTGGAAAACATGGTGCCGAGGGAGTTAAGTTGGGTAATTATAACTGGGTTGGAAACAGAGTGAATGGGGCACCTGATCATCTTCCTGGTTTGAGAAATTCCTGCCTCTTGTGGTCTGACTAGCAATTTGTTGCTGTGCTGGTATGATGATTTTGGTTTGGTTTTGCGTTTCTTTTGTGTGTTTTGTACTTTTTCTGACTCTTGATGTATGTTTTCCCACACAGGGCTTCGAAGCTGTATGGCCAGAGTGTCACAGTGACCACCCTACAGGGGGAGACGTACACCCTGACGTCAGGATATGCTGAAGACATTGCTGATCTGATAGTCATGTTCCTGAATGGTTTGAAGATGAGATCGGAGTATGCAGTAACACTGCACAGCAACTCCAAACAAGGTACACGGAACCACCCGCCACCTTACTTGTGTTTCCATGGCAGTGCAGGCAAATAGGCAGTGCAGGCGAATATCCCACCTGTGATAGAGTTGGTTTTCCATTGCTACTCAAGGGAGACAGAAGCGGCAAATGGCTCCGAGACCCAAACCCACTAGTGGGACCGAATCGCCCTCTGGCACCATTACTGGCAGTGGCCACCCAAATATGGGCAGGTGTGTTCAAATAACATGCCAACTGTGGCTCAGTTAGTAGCGGTCTTGCCTCTGAGTCCAGAGGTTGTAGATTCAAGTCGCAGAGACGTGAATGCACAATCTTGGCTGACCAAGTAGGGGTGCACTGTGGGAGGTGCCGACTTTCAGGTAAAACATCAACCAAGCCCCTATTTACCCTCTCGGGAGATTGTAAATTATCCCACTATGTTGTTTTGAAGAAGGGCACTGTTTACGTTTAAGATTTCAGAAGACTTCAAAAAACACACTTATGTTGGGGAACCCTCCTTGTCACCTGCCTGCCTCCACATGACAGGGCAGCACGGCAGCACAGTGGTTAGCACTGTTGCTTCACCGCTCCAGGCTCCCAGGTTCGATTCCGGCTTAGGCCACTGTCTGTGTGGCGTCTGCACGTTCTCCCTATGTCTGCGTGGATTTCCTCCGGGTGCTCCGGTCTCCTCCCACAAGTCCCAAAAGACGTGCTGTTAGGTGAATTGGACATTCTGAACTTTCCCTCTGTGTACCCGACGAGGCGCCAGAATGTGGCGACTAGGGCTTTTCACAGTAACTTCACTGCAGTGTTAATGTAAGCCTACTTGTGACACTAATAAAAAATGTTATTGTTATGAGCTACAGAGAGGGAGAAAGGAGAGGGAGGGATTGAGAAACAGGGAATAGCTGTGGAAGGCAGAGAGAATAAATGACATCAAAAATAGCAAATTGGCTGTAAACACTTTGGGACATCCTAAGATTGTGAAGTGCGCTATCGAAATGCGAGTCCTTTTTGTGTGCAGGATTATCTATTGTCTTTGTCCCTGAGTCTAACTATCCTCTCTGCTGTGTCTGCCCCTACAGTCTATAATCTTGTGGTCTCCATTACAGTCTCTATAATCTAATTCAATCCATCACAGGCTCTATAATCTAATTTGTGTCCATTACAGCCTCTGTAATCTAACTTGTCTCTGTTACAGCCTCTATAATATAACTTGTCTCCATTACAATCTCTGTAAACTAGGTTGGTCTCTGTTACAGCCTGTAGAATCTAACTTGTCTCCCTTACAGCCTCCATAATTTAACTTGTCTCCATTACAGTCTCTATAATCTAACTTGGTCTCTGTTTAGGCCTCTATAATTTAACTTGTCTCTGTTATAGTCTCTATAATCAACTCGGCCTCTGTTAAAGCCTCTATAAATCTAACTTGTCTCCTTTACAACGTCTAAAACCTACCTTGTCTCCGTTACAGCCTCTATAGTTTAATTTGTCTCCATTACAGCCTCTTGAATCTAAATCATCTCTGTTACAGTCTCTATAATCTGACACGTTCTCCATTGCAGCCTGGGTTTCTTGTGCAGTCATTAATTTGCCGCTCATTTTGCCATTTCAGATGACCCCATATTCCTAAAATATGAGAAGGGTGATTTGATAAAATTGATTAAAAATGAGGAGATTACTCAGGATTACGGCTGGATTCAAGGACAAAATGAACGCACTACGAAGATAGGAAGCCTCTCACTGGAATCCGTCTACATTATTCCGACTCTTGTGAAGCCGCCATCGGAGGTGATGGTAGGTAGATTTATAATCACACTGGCACCATGACTGGTTTAATCCTTTGAGAGATGGATCACCATTGCATTGTGGTAAAAGTTTACAGGAATAAGTCCACATTACGGGATGACACATACTTCCTATTACAGGCTGTGTGCTCCTCCTTTGCAGACTGAGCTTCCTCCCATTATTGGATTCAATGCTTCCTCTCATTACAGGACTCAACACTTCCTCAACTTACAGGACTCGACGCTTCCTCCCATTGTAGGAATCAATGGTTCCTCTCATCACAGGACTTAATGATTCCTCCCTTTACAGGAGTCAATGCTTCGTCCCATTTCAGGACTCGATGCTTCCCCCATAACAGGACTCGGTGCTTTCTTTTCAATGGACAACAGAGTAATCATTCCATTACCGATCTGAACACTCCATCTATTACAGAAGTACTCTCATTATGAGACCAACATGTCCCACATTACATAGCACATCTCCCTCCTATTACAGAGCCATAACCCATTGAGCACTCCTCCCATTACAACACAAAGTGCTCCTTCCTATTACAAGACTGCGTGCTTCCTCCTATTCTGGGGCCAGGGGTTTCCTCCATCATTATGGGACTGAGCGCTTCCCCCATTATGGGACCGAGTATTCCACCATTATGGGATCAAGCGCTCCCCCAGATAGAGAACTCAATGCTCCCTGTCCTCCGTTATGGGATCAAGGGCCCTCACCTCCATTACAGGACTGAGTACCCCCTGTTACAGAACCGAATGCACCCTCATTACAGGACCCCTGCCCCACCACATTATAGAACCAAATGCTCCCCTGTTATGAGACCTGAGCACCCCTCTGTTAAAAAATTAAATGCTCCCCCGTTACGGGACCGAGCACCTTCCCTCCGTTACAGGATCAAGTGCCCCCCCCCCCAATTATGGAACGAAGTGCTTTCCCTCTTGTTATGGCAATCATTATTGAGGTGACTATCTGGTACAGTTTTGATGAGGTGGACATTCTGCCAGCGACACAGGCACTTTTTCCCCTGGCTGAGTGTAGGAAGTGAGTGGAAGTTATCTTCATTCAGTGTAAAGAATGAATGAAGAGAGCTAACATCACTGGCATAGAATTATAGAATTTACAGTGCAGAAGGAGGCCATTCAGCCCATCGAGCCTGCACCGGTTCTTGGAAAGAGCACCCTACGCAAGGTCAACACCTCCACCCTATCCCCATAACCCAGTAACTCCACCCAACACTAAGGGCAATTTTGGACACTAAGGGCAATTTATCATGGCCAATCCACCTAAGCTGCACATCTTTGGGCTGTGGGAGGAAACCGGAGCACCCGGAGGAAACCCACGCACACACGGGGAGGATGTGCAGACTCCGAACAGACAGTGACCCAAGCCAGAATCGAACCTGGGACGCTGGAGCTGTGAAGCAATTGTGCTATCCACAATGCTACTGTAAACAATGTTTACCCTATAGGATCAGATTGGTGAGTGTTTGACTATGACTCTGCTGGCTGCTCTTCAGAGCCTCTCAAGCTTTAACTTCCCTCCTATTCCTGCTGCCAGTCCACCTAAATGTCAAATGCGTTGTCAGGTCAGAATGATCAGAAAGTGCCTCTGTTTGGACACAGGAAACCATGATAGAATTATTCTCTCTGAGCAGATTAGTAACCTGTTAACTGTGCCATCATCTGAAACCTTTCCCCAGAGCTGTGTGATTTCAAAGAGCCAGTTTTGACATCCTGTTCTTGTTTTGCTGACAGACCTTGATACTCATGTCACCTGACCAGCGACGCCAAGCATCCCAGAATGCCCAGGTGAAGGAACCAGAGGTGAAAATCAAGGCCTACACGCTGGAGGAGTTTTCCTATGACCATTTCAGGTTAATCTGACTCAATGGGATTGTCCCCTTTCCACTCCTGATTTTCCCCTCGTTAAATCTTACAAGTTGCAGGCCAATCTGAACGCTGATCCATCCTTTATCGCAGGTGTTAGCCTCTTTCTTCTTCTCTTCTTTAACCAGGCCCCCGGCCAAGGAATCAATGAGGAAAGTGGTGCTTCCTAAGGCTCATGTGAAGGATCGGATCTGGGCCTGCTCGAAGGAACCTCTGAGACAGCCTTTACTGAAGAGAGTCAGCGCGAGTACAGAGATGGTGGTCGTCGCCTGCCAGGCTTTCACTGATATCCTTTTACTCTGACAGTGAAAGAGCTCCCCATCTACTTTCACCACATCAGGGAACACTGAGACCACTGACACAGCTCTGTATAAATTAGCCTTAGGGTTAAGATCATATTCAGCCCATTGTGTCTATGCGAGCTCTGCAAGCGCATGGGATTGTGGCTCATTCTGTGTGAACACGGGTTGATGTACAGCCCAGCCTGTGTGAACACGGGCTGATATACAGCCCAATCTGTGTGAACACGGGCTGATATACAGCCCATTCTGTGTGAACACGGGCTGATATACAGCCCATTCTGTGTGAACACGGCTGATATACGGTAGCATGGTGGTTAGCATCAATGCTTCACAGCTCCAGGGTCCCAGGTTCGATTCCCGGCTGGGTCACTGTCTGTGTGGAGTCTGCACGTCCTCCCCGTGTGTGTGTGGGTTTCCTCCGGGTGCTCCGGTTTCCTCCCACAGTCCAAAGATGTGCGGGTTAGGTGGATTGGCCATGCTAAATTGCCCGTAGTGTAAGGTTAATGGGGGGATTGTTGGGTTACGGGTATACGGGTTACGTGGGTTTAAGTAGGGTGATCATTGCTCGGCACAACATCGAGGGCCGAAGGGCCTGTTCTGTGCTGTACTGTTCTATGTTCTATGTTCTATATACAGTCCAGTCTGTGTGAACACGGCTAATGTACAGCCAAGTCTGTGTGAACACAAGCTGATATACAGCCCGGTCTCTGTGAACATGGCTGATATACAGCCCAGCCTGTGTGAACACGGCTGATATACAGTCCAGTCTGTGTGAACACGGGCTGACATACAGTCCAGTCTGTGTGAACACGGGCTGACATACAGTCCAGTCTGTGTGAACACGGGCTGATATACAGCCCAGTCTGTGTGAACACATGCAAGCGCACAGCCCTGGCTGGGTAAACACAGGCTGGTGTGTAGCCCACATGTAAAACATCAGATACATATAAAATATAAATACAAATATTCTAACCTGATTCCAAGTAGACCTCTTTGAAACCCCAATAAACAAATTGATGGAGACAGAAAACAATGAGGAAGCAGTCTGAGAACACTCAGTCTCCCTGGATGGGACCAGCTACCGTCAAGGGGATACGGATCCCACTCCAGATGAAATTCTCTATCTCTCAGTCTGGTTGCCCAAAATCCTTTTCACCTCTTCCCGTACTGGATGGTAGATCACAAACTTCTTGACATCAGAACATCTCTACAGTCGAAGATTGCCAAGGTCCATACTCTCCCCACTCCCCCATTTTGAGCGCTCCCTTGACTAGAATAATATCAGCGCTGAGGGAATCTTGCACTAACCGAGGGCCGTTTAACCCCAAGATATTTTGTGGCATATCTATTTTGCCTTGTGTTTGGGTTCTAGATTGGGTTTCTTTAGGGTTAACCTGTTACCCAAAGAATGCTACCCTAGCCTGTTATTTATAAAAACCTTTCTAGTTTATTCGTAGATCTATGGACAGCTCAGTAACTTGACATGAGGTTGAACTTCTGTTTTCCGCCCGATCTGAATGACTTCATCACGTGATATTGCATCATAGTTACATCAGCAGTGACATCACTATCAGCTGCTCCTCAACTTAACCCTTTGGATTGTCATAAAACAAAATAGAAAACGCTTGAAACACTCAGCATCTGAGGAGAGAGAAACATGGATTCGGGAAAAGGTTCCAGTGGATTGGAGAAATGCTAATGTAAAGAGTTTATTTTAAAAGGGAGGAAGACAGAAATAGGCAACTATAGACTAGGTAGTTTGACATCTGTGGTTGGGAAATTGTTAAGAGTTCATTATTAAGGAAGTGTTATGACACCCTGGGCTTGTGCGCTGTCAATTCCAGCCCCAGTTGACGCAGAGTCGCAGCACAATTGAAATTAACTATTCATTTTTAGAAAATACCTGAAGCCGTTGGTCTTTGGCTACCTAATAATGACAGTCACCAGGTTTGTAAATTTAAACACAATTTTTTAAAATTAATAACAATAACTATAATTAAATAGGCAGCAAGTACAACTGGTTAACTATTATCTAATTTCTAACTCCCCTTCTTTAACTTGCCTCACATTCTATATGCACACACGTATACACACACACACACACACATACGACAGACAAACACAGAGGGAAAAGAGGGGTATAAAAAAGAATAATACGAAAGATTAAAGTCTCTGTTTCAGATGGCCATCTTCCAGTTAGATTCTCGGTCTAGGCCTCCAGTTGGAAGTCTTTGCTTTCAGTTTGTTATGGTTTTCACTGTAGATTCATCAGGATCTTAAAACTTCTCTGCAGATTCAGAAACAACAGGCAGCAAACCTTTTGGAGAGAGAGAGAGCAACTCACAGCTTCTTCTCTCTGTGTCCAGGAGTGTCTCTCTGGGTCCTCTTAAAAGCCCTACCTGCCTGAACCCAATCACTGTCTGTCGCCGGGCAGAATACAGTCTCTGGCCATTCCATTGGCCACCAGCTAACTAATCGAACCAAATCCCTCCAATCTCTCGGGTGTCCAGGTTTTCTGTTCAGCATGTAAATCTTCAAAGCATTGTGTATTATTTTGCTACTTTTGAGTTCTTCACTTCCTCTGCTCAACTTGAAAGTACATGTCCATTAAATGTCCACGGATCAAAACGATAATGAGAAAATAAAAGGAATGGAAAATAAGGGAATCAATAGGGAGGGCCCTTGTATACCTCCCTCCCTAAAAGGAATGAAACGTCAGGGCACGGACGTTTCATTATGAGGTAAACAAAACATAAATCATTAACATGCATCCATTCATCCTTTCTTATTGTATAGGTGTGTGCCCCCCCACCCCCCGGCCAGTTCCTACATTGGTAACTACTCAGCCCTTAAACCTGCGACAAAGCAGCCGCTATCACATTATCCCTTCTGGGGACATGTACAATTTTTAAAAAATATATTTTTATTCTCCATTTTCACATTTTCTTCAAGATTTACACCCCACCAACAAACAGGAAACGGTAACGAATACAATGTCAATCCCCTTATTAACAACAACGATCCTATCCTCCCACCACTCCCCAAGCAATGGACCGCATAACAATATAAGCCTCGAATAAAACAAAACCTCCCAAGGAAAACAAAAGATAAAGGAATTAGGAATCGCCTATGGTCACCATTGACATATATATAGTCCACCCACCCCCCCCCCCCCCAAATATTCAATGCCATCCAATCCCTGAAAGAGTACCATGAATGACACCCATGAATTGTAGAACCTCCCCCCCCCCCACCACACACAAATTCCTCATCTCCACTTCCTCATGTAAACTCCTCCCCCAACCTCGGTTCCTTCCCCAAACTTTTCACCCCAGCTAGACTCACCAGAACCAGTTTTACCAGGCTCCGATGGCTGCAGCCCCCCCCCCCCCCCCAACCACTCCCGTTCACTGGCCGACTTAAACCAGCCAGTATGGAGGCCCCCATCCGGGTCTCCTTCCCCTTGCCCAGGAAAAAACAGGAAATTCCCTTTAGCACACAACCCCGGCATACACACCCAAGCCCCAAAGAACCATCATTGCAAATGAAAGTCCCAACTCCTCCCTTGTCCAGATGTACGGCCGTCAACTCATTTAGTACATACACCAACATGCAGTGAGAAAATAAAGTTACATGAAGCTACATCGGTACAAGACCCGCTCTCAGTCCCAATACTCAATTCTGCCACAGTCCTTCTGCCTTCGCAAACTCCTCCGCCGCTTCCACCATCCCAAAATAAAAGTCCTGGGATTTGTAGGCCCTCAACTTAGCTGGACATACTATGCCACACTGCACCTTGCTGATGTACAGTGCCTTTTTCACCTGGCTGAAGGCCACCTGCCTCCTCGCCAGCTCCACCATAAAGTACTGGTATATACGTATACCAGCTCCAGCCCACTGCACCTCCCACTTCTGCTTTGCCCAGCACAGGACCTTATCCTTCATGCTGTACCTACAGAAACAAACAGTTACTAGTCTTGGCTGCTCACTCGCCTTTGGTATAGGCTTCCATGACTTATGAGCCCAATCCAGTTCGTATCGAGAGGAATTGTCCCCCTCCCCCAACAGCTCTGCCAACATCGTGGCAAAATACTCCGTCAGCCTCGGGCCTTCCACCCCTTCGGGCAAACCCACGATCCTCAGATTCTGCCGCCTGGATCTGTTTTCCAGGTCTTCAATTTTGGCTCGCAGACCCTTGTTGGTCTCTATCACCCTCCGCAGCTCCTTCCTCATCGAGTTGAGTTGATCATTGTGCTGTGAAAATGCCTCTTCCACTTCCTTCAGTGCCTCACCTTGCTCCCGCACCTCCGCCGCTGCGTTCGATACCGCCGCTCTCACCGAGGCAATCACCTCCTCCACCAACACTTCAAATACTGCCCCATCTCCTTCATCATCGCTTCCATGTGCTTTGTGAACTGTTTTTCAAGTTCCACGGCCATCACCTAGGTCACTTCTTCTGCTGTGAGCAATGCAGCCTCCCCTGGTGCCCCAGCTTCCGCTTTCCTTGCAGTCCCCACGCTGACCTTTCCACTCCCCGGCGCACGGCCGTTTTTCCCCCCAACATGGACATCTCTCCTCACTGTGCCTTTTTACTGCTTTTGCAGCCTCCGTTGCCCCTGGGACTGGGCATTAAGACCCCGAAAATTCCGTTCCCAAAAGGGAGCCCTCCAGTGTGCGGCTGCCTCCCGCCCGCCACACCGGAAGTCTGGACATGTACAATTTTAACATTGAATTATAATAACAAACTCCAAAGGAATTACCTTGGGTTCCAAATTTCTAACTTTTCTATAAACGCAAGCGGATTATGGTCTGTATAAACTAAACTTTGTTTATTGTCATCTCAGACATATACTTCAAAATGCTGAAGGGCTAGAAGCTTCCTTTTCAATGGTGAAATATGTTCTTTGGCATGGACTTAAGTTTTTTTTTAAATATCCCACTGACCTCTCTATTCCTGCAGTAGTAGCCCTGTCCCCATCCCCAGGTCACTGGCATCCATCGTCTGGAAAAATCCCGTATGTCCAGCACTGGTTTGCCCACTAACATGCCCCTCAATCTCCCAAACTCTACTGTGGACCACAACGTTTTCGCTTGTTTCCGCAACATATCCACCGTGCACTGGATTTCCGCCTCTAACTGAGCCAGTCTCCATGGGTTCAGTTGAAACAGATGTTGCTTTATTACTTTGGAGTTTCCTATGCCTACATCATGATTAGTTAACGTAGTGCACCCTGATGTTACCCTACAATTCTGATCATATTTTTTCAGTATCTTTTTTAGATCTTTTAGCTGTGCTTCTTTTAAATAGGCAAACCCGGTCTCTAATTATCCTGGGATGTCCGTATTTGTTAGTCGAACCACAGGAAGGTCATTCTGTGAACTGTCGACCACTTTTCCTACCTCACTCTTCCCATCTCTGTCCTCTTCCACTACTACGACCCAACACACTTGTTTCTTCCTATCCTCTTCCCAACGATGGTATTTTTTCCAGCATATTTATGTGGTTCTTCTTCCTGTGGTCTGGAGTATCTATTAAGTCAGTCACCTTACTCGCCCTCCTAACCACTTTTATAGGAGCCACTGAATTTCACTTTCAGAGGTTCGTCCTGCAAAGGCAACAATATCAGTATCTCAACATCAGCCTGGAATATTCTGGACCTGGCACATTTGTCTGTCCACATTTCCATTCTTGCTCCCGAAACCTTTAAATGCTCTTGGATTACCTGACAAGCTCCTGTGGATCTTTCCCGAAACAAGTGCATGTAATCCAGCATTGAGGATTCATCCTGTTTTAGAAACTTTTCTTTTTATCAATTTTGATGGGCCCTGTATTTCATGCCCATAAACTAAATCACAATGGGCTAAACCCAATGGATTCATTCGGAGGATCTCTGGTGGAAATTAGTAAAACAATCCAATCTCTTGGATATTCATGTGACTAGGCCCTAATCATGGTTTTGAGAGCCTGATGATATCTCTCCAAATCTCCCTGATAGGCGGTTGATTTTAATTGTTTGGTACCTAAACTACAAATTATGTCCTGGAAAATTTTAGACATAAAGTTAGAACCCTGGTCAGATTGTACTTCTACAGGTAGGCCAGAGCATGTGAAAAGCTGTGTCAACTTTTCCACTATTATCTTAGCTGTAATTGTTCTTAAATGTATAGCTTCACAAAATCGAGCAGTCATATCCTGACGGTAAGAATGTATTGATGCTCTGCCTTCATTTTAGGCAATGGTCCTACACAATATAGCAATACCCAACTAAATGGTTCTTCAAACACTGGTATGGGTATTAAAGGTGCTGATTTAATCACAGGCTGTGGTTTACCTATCACATGGCAGGTATGACAGGTTCTACAGAATTGCACTGCATCCTTACGCAGGTCAGGAAAAATGCCTGTTGACAGGTGCCTGAGTTTTCCGAATTCCCACATGTTCTGCCCTTGATATCTCATGTGCTATCTGTAGTACTTCCCTATGATATTTTGGGGGTACCACTATCTGATGAACAACTGCCCATTCCTCATCCACAGGTCCATGAGGATATCTCCGCTTCCTCATCAGAGCTCTGTTCTTAATGTAATAGCAGTCTGGAAACCCCTGAGCCTCAACCTCTGTGAGAGCTGCCTGTGCTAATCTATGTATCACTGGATCTGCCTCCTGGGTCTCAATTAATGAAGTTCTACTGAACACTTCCTCAGAATTCTCCTCATTCTCAAGGATAGTTTGGCCAGTCTACCAGCTGATTGTGACTTGACTTTAATCTCTGGTGGTGAACATAGTTTAGCCACGGCCCTGGTCACCACACATTTTTTAAAATATAAATTTAGAGTACCCAATTCATTTTTTCAATTAAGGGACAATTTAGCGTGGCCAATCAACCTACCCTGCACATCTTTGGGTTGTGAGGGTGAAACCCACGCAAACACGGGGAGAATGTGCAAACTCCACAGTGACCCAAAGCCGGGATCGAACCTGCGACCTTGGCGCTGTGAGACAGCAATGCTAACCGCTGTACCACCGTGTTGCCCTTTGGTCACCACATATGATGGAAAAATATGTGAAAATAGTTCCTGTAACTTTTCTGTCTCCTTATCTTCCCTTGGACTGTCTGTGATTATGGGTGACGCTATAACCTTCACTCCTGTCAAATCATTACCCAAAAGTAAAACCTGTCAGTCCTCTGGTAACAGCTTAACCACTCCGACAACTACTGGACCTGACACTAAATCACACTCCAATTGTACTTTATACAATGGAACTGGAACATAATCTCCACCTACCCTGAGACTGTGGCCTGTGTTTTAGATTCCCCAATTTTTAGATTCTCAACGTGCGCCCTACAATACCCCTTCAGAATTTACAGGGTTTCCATGAGATCGCCTCTCAGTCTTCCAAACTCCAGAGAATATGCGCCCAATTTCCGCACCTTTTAAAGAAAAATCAGCTTTTGGATTCTTACGACCAATTTCCCTATATTGTTCTCCATCTGACACCTCGTTGCTCACTCACATAGCCTGTCTATATCTGCAGCCTCTCTGTGTCCTCCCCACAACCTATCCTCTCCACACAGCCTGGTGTCAGCAAACTTGGATAAATTAGTCTCTTTCTTCATCTAAGTCACTAATATAGTTTGTAAATAGTTAAGGCCCCAGCACTGATGCTAGTGGCACTCCACTATTCACAACTGGGAAAAAGGTTCGATTGTGCCCACTCTCTTTTCTATCCGTTAACCACTCCTTTATCCATGCTAATTTATCACCCACAGCTTCATGAACCCGTATCTTGCCCATTAACCTTATCGAATGCCTTTTGGAAATCCAGTTAAACTACATCTACTGGTTTCCCTTTATCTACCCTCCTAATTACATCCTCAAAAAAACCTAATAAATTTGTCAAAAGGATTTCCCTTAAGGCTCAGGAAATTGGAAACATTTAAAGTGATCGAGGGCATCAGAAGAGCCATGGATGTGGGAAGGGAGAGACAAGGGGAGAAAAAAATGGATTCAAGGTAGGAAGAAATCAGTTCATCGGGGCAGGAGCAAGCTGAAAAGATAAGTCTACCAGGGAAATGTTGTTTATGGATCTTGGGAAGGAGGTAGAAGTGTGTAGTATGGAGTTAAGGAATGGGCTGGGAAGCTGTGGAGATATGATCACTGGAGGAGATGATATCAGTGACTCCTCTGGAGTCAATAACTTGATGTTTGGTGGTGTGGCCCTGGCCTACAGGAGAGGTAGAAGGATGTGTCAGAGATTTGGAGTTCAGCATCTGAAAATTAGAGATCAGTTCATATAATAGCAACAGAACCACCCTTTCCCAGTGGGTAGAGGAACATTGATACCTAGAATCGTAGGTGAATCTAAAAAAAATGTAGTATGATTGTCATCGATGGTTAACCTACCTGTGTTGGTCACCAGATACTCCTCCTGCAGCTAGTTAAACACAAAATTAGGTCTAGGCTGCTCCAAAATGGTGTCAGGGAGCACGTCTTCACACAGAGGAGTGGTCATCTGGAACTCTGTCCTCCCTAAAATGCTCCTGGGGAGGAACATTTCAAAACTGAGATTGTCAGATTTTTGTTATGCGAGAGTGTTAAGAGTTAAAATCTAGATAGCTCATGATCGGATTGAATGGCGGAACAGACTAAAGGGGCTGAATGGCCTCCTGCTCTTGCAGCAGTCGGGTTTAATGATGAGAATACTGCAGTTAACATTGAGGAGTCACACTCCTTGTGGGCCGAGCTTGGGGGAAGTGAGGTTTTAGTCATGGCCTGCAGGCTGAGGCACAAACAATCATTTCAAATGTGGGCTCCCATCTCAGACATACCAGACCTGCTTGGCCCCAGATTAAAGACAAGGAGAAGCAATGACCTCCCCCAAAACTAAAGGGCATAACATTTGTCCTATTTGTCTATGGCTCACTTCCATCTCTCGAACATCCTTAACCAGTCTCTCACCCATTATGAGGTACATGGGAGATTACCCAGGGAAGCTGGCCAAGTCTGGTACTGAGCTGACTGATCTGATATTCTCAGCGGCACTGCAGGAGGACACACTACAGGACGAGATCTACTGCCAGATTGTGAAGCAGCTGACAGATAATTGTAACAGGTAAGAATCCGAGCCCGAGGCCAAAACCCTGCAGCTACTTATGGGCCATGAGAAACCTGCCATCTTTTGCTCCATGGGTCTGAGAGTGTCTCACTGAACTAATGCACTGGACACCGGCCTATCTTACTGAGCCTAAAACAGTGTGTGGCTGCGTGTTATAACTCACCTTGTACAGATTAGCTCCAGATTTACACTGTGGGTCAATAAAGAACTGCCCATTTGGCTTTGGTGACAGGCAAGGCCATAAACCCTCTGGGATTTAACAGGACATATCTACCCTTGACGTACTGTACAAGCGTCCCAATGTAACCCGAGTTTCCCTGCATTTTTCTTAGTTATTCATGGCATTTAGGCCTCTCGTTTGGGCCTTTGATTGTCCCTCTCAACCTGCGCCTTTTGTTTCTACTACTTTTTACTCCCCTCTACTTTTCTTTCAACTCCTCCTTGCTCTCTCCCCCCTGCTATTGTGCCTCCTTTCATTTGTCCCCTCTCAGGTACTGTGCCCTCCCAAACCCCCGCTGTGATTGTGGTACAAGGGTGTTCGGGTTAGTAAAGGTTGACATACGAGTGGAGAACAGTTTTGCCCACGGTATGACATAGAGAGTCTCTTGATGGTGGACTGAATATCAAGGATTCTGGAAGAAGCAAGCATGGAGACAGCCCCCCTGCAGGGCAGTACCTTGATGATATATATAGTTATAGGTTACTGATAAATTGTTTTAATGTCAACTGCACAAGCCTCCAGACCTCTTAGTGAGACATCAAACAACCTTACAATATAGTGGCAGCGATGGGTAGACCCCGAAATCCCAAAAGCATGAAAAATTAAAGAAACTGCAATCTGACCTGTAAGATGTATGCCTGAATTGAAGGTACATTTGGAGATCATCTGAAAAGCAGCTGCATTTCAGACCTGGAGGTTGAAAAGGACTCCATCAGAGCACATAGATAAAGATAGATAGATAAATACAGCACAGAACAGGCCCTTCGGCCCACGATGTTGCGCCGAACTTTTGTCCTAGGTTAATCATAGAATTTTGGACAATTTTTCATGGCCAATCCATGTAGTTCCTGTGCCAGACCTTAGTGAATGCAGAGTCAAGTGACCTGGCCAGATCACAAAATGCTGAATAAAATTCCAAAAAGGCTGAAGGCAGAAGAATAATCCAATGTGCAGCTAAAAATAATAACCTGAGTGAACACAGAGTAAAAGGACCTAGCCAGATCACATAAAGGGGCTGGTTTAGCACAGTAGGGGCTGGTTTAGCACAGTGGGCTAAACAGCTGGCTTGTAATGCAGAACAAGGCCAGCAGCGCGGGTTCAATTTCTGTACCGGCCTCCCCGAACAGGCGCCGGAATGTGGCGACTAGGGGCTTTTCGCAGTAACTTCATTGAAGCCTACTTGTGACAAGTGATTATTATTATTAAAGGGTGAGTAAAATATAGTAAAAGGGTAGAAATTACAGCAATAATCAGCACTAATATATATGGAAGAAAGTGACAGCACAGGTCCACAATTGGCACCACAACCTATGGAGGTCGAGGGTGAATGATTGAAAAAGTGTTTTTAATTGGCAACCACAGTCTAAAATCCCTTTCCTATCAATTATTTAAGCTTAAAATAAGTACCTGGCGTAGAACCATAGAATTGAATTCCTACAGTGCAAAAGGATGCCATTTGGCCCATCATAGCTGCACCGATCTTTTGAAAGACAGGCCCACTCCCCTGACCTATCCCTTTAACCACACCTGACCTGCACATCTTTGGACAGTAAGGGCAATTTATCATGGCCAATCCACGTAACCTGCACATCTTTAGACAGTGGGAGGAAACCGGAGCACCCGGAGGAAACCCACGCAGACACGGGGAGGCGATTCTCTAGGCCTGCGCCGGGCCGGAGAATCGGCGCAACTGCGCCACGATGCCCCAACACTGGCGCGCGATTCTCTGAGGTGCAGAGAATCGGCGCCATTTGCTGCCGATTCTCTGGCCCGGATGGGCCAAGCGGCCGCGCCGATACGACAGAATCCCGCTGGTGCCGTTCACCCTGGTCGCTGCCAGCGGGAACTCTGCGGGAACGGTCGGGAGGGGGGCAGCCTGTGGGGGGGAGCCTCCGATGGGGTCTGGCCTGCGATCGGGATCCACCAATTGGCGGGCCGGCCACCCCCCCCCCCCCCGGGCCTACTTCCTGGCCCAACTGCGCATGCGTGGATTGGCGCGACGCCCATTTGGCATCGCGTAAGGAGGCTGGAGTGGCGTGAACCGCTCCATGCCATGCTGGCCCCCTATGGGGGCCAGAATCTGTCGTACCCGGGCCCTGTTCGCGCCATCGTGAAATGCGACGGCGTTCATGACGCCGTGAACACTTCGGCCCAAAATTGGAGAATCGCCCCCAGGGAGAATGTGCACAGTCTCACAAGGCTGAAATTGTAGCCAGGTCCGTGGTGCTGTGAGGCAGCAGTGCTAACCAGTGTGCTGCCGCTTGTTTGAAGATTTCTTGCAGAATTGACTACTTTAAAGAGTCGGGCTCGCGATCGCAGTGGGAGACTGCCAAAACCCAACAAGCGCATGAAGAAAATGTGAAAGAATGCCTTCGGCAGTATCATCTTGCAAGAGAGATCAATCTGAGCTCATGCAAGTGCCAAAGCTGACATGAAAATTGGGCATCATGGAGAAAGAAAGTTTTTAATTGCAAGTGTCCATCAGGATTAAGTTAGAAATCAGAAAAAGTACAGATTTTTATACTTGTTTAGTATATTTGTGGGTGAAGTAATCCTAATGCAAGGCATTGATAACTCCTCAACCAGTTTTAATGAAGTATTAAAAGCCTTTGATAAATATTTAAACTCCAAATTGTTGAGGAAGCTGATCATACGTTCCAAAATGCCCCCAATAAAGCACTGAGAGAGCAAGGAGGCCCTTGGGCAAGGTAGAAGAGAGGCCTGAAGCCAAAGGAGATAATATTGAAGCAAACCACAAGATGGTCACAGACCATGTCAGTGCATGAGCCGAAAGGTTTAGTCCAGAAAAAAGAAGAGGCTGGGAATCAGCTGAAAGTCTTCAAAATCGAGCTTTTTGAAAATGCCGACGCATTACCCAAACTGCAATGGAGCAAGCAAATGGCTTCGAATGAAGGAAAGTTACCTGACGTGACCAAAAGAGAAAAAAAAATCTGCAAAATAAAAATGAAGCTATTCCACTGGAAGATGTGGAAGCTGAGTTGGATGATGCCAGCCAGAACAGGCAGCCAGAATGGCTCAGATGGTAGCACCCCTTGTTGGCTGAGGTACAAGGTTATGGGTTCAAATCATGCTCTGGGACTTGTTCCCAAAATGGGTAGCTGACACTTCAGTCCAGAGTGAGGTGCTGCACTGCCATCGCTGCTCTCTTTCAGGCAAGATGTTAAACCAAGGCCCTGTTGGGTGGGGATGCGATACTGTTTTGAAGAACAGTGGGGGAGATCTTCCTGGTATCCCGTCCAATATTTATCGCACACTGACCATCACAAAAACAGATTATTATCATTACCTCATTGCTGTTTGTGGGAGCTTGCTGTGCACAAGTTGGCTGCTAATTTTCGTACAGTTAGTGCACCTGGCTGTGAAGCACATTGTAATGCCTTGCATTGATGAAAAGCACTATATAAATGCAAGTCTTTCTTTTATTCAAGGGATGAAGCTTTGAACATTTATGCTAGACAATTGTGTCAGCCTTTCATCTCCATATCTGCCCAGCCACATCAAATAGTATTTGGTCCCATTGTCCTAAGTCAAACCTGCTGCCCACTCCAAAATGCAAAAATAACCCCTCATCTCATCTCTTTACTACAACCGTCATCTTAAACCCTTCTCACCTGCTTGCCTCTGGGCGTGATTGCACTTGCCTGGTTCCATTCTTATCCAGAAGTAGGCAAACATCAAGTGCAATGGCTTCTCTTCCTCCCTCTGGTGTCCCCAAGGATTTATCCATGATCTACTCCTATTTCCCATCTACTTGCTGCCCCTTGGAGACAGCATCACATGAACGCTGATGCCATCCACCTCTGTTCCACCGCCATCTGTTTTGCCAAAGCCACTATTTCTTGTTTATTATATTGCCCATATAACATTCATCTCTGGATGTGCAGAACAATCCCCCAATTATATATCGGGAGGACAGAAAGCATTGTCTTCAATCTCCACTCTGTTCCCTCGCCAATGACTCCATCCCTCTCCCTGGCAACACTCTGAGGCAGAACCAAACTGTTTGCAACCTTGGTGTTGCATTTGGCCTTGAGGTAAGAATCTGACCAGATGTCTCCACACCATCAGCAAGACCATCTACCTCCAGCTCTAACATCCCTCGACTCTTCCCTGTCTTGGTTTGTCTGCCTCTTGAAATCCTCATTTGTGATTTTTACCTCCGGTCTTGACTCTTCCTCCTGCCCATTTTCCAATATTCTGTCCACTGTAAACTTGAGGTCATCCCAAACTCTGCTACCTGTATCCTAACTCCCACTGAGTACTGATTACCCATCACCCTTGTGCTCGCTGACACCCGATCCAGACACACCTCACCTCATCCTTGATTGAAAATCCCTCCGTGGCTCCATGCCTCCCTACCTCTATTAACTCCTGCAGCTCCACACTCATTGAGATCTCTCTGCTCATCTAATTCTAGTCTCTTGTGCATCCCCCGTTTTAATCACTCCACCCTTGGTGCCTGTGTGGGCCCTGAGCTCTGGAATTCCTTTCCTACACCTCTCCACCTCTTGATCTCACTCTGCTTCTTTAAGACATTTCTTAAAACCCATCTATTTCATCACGATTTTGGTCATCTGACCAAATATTTCCATATGTGTCTCGGTGTCAAATATTCTTGGATTAAAGCCCCTTTGAAGCATATTAGTATGTTTTACAATGTTAAAGGTATCATATAAATACAAAATAAATAGTTTATTGTCCTGAAGCCTCTGGGAATTAATGATTAATCTTCCTGACACTGCTGTGAGCAACAAAGCCCATCAAAGAAATAGAGGTGGAAGTAAATGTAATGATCTGCATAAGCAATTATGTAGAAAATGATGTAAATGACCTCCAACCAGCAGGTGGCAGTGTACATCTACCACGTGACTGTACATCAAGGAGTCTGGAGATAGCCGTGTTAGTGCATAGTCATACTTGCAGTAGCTCTAGTCTAATTTATCATTAATAGTTGTTTGTAAAATATTTCTCATAGTTATCTTAACCACGCATTTGTTTTATAATAAAATACTTTCGTCAAGAACTAGATGTTCTAGTCAATAAATAGACTGTCACCTTTTGCTTGGCTAGCTGGCAGTTTATCATAAGAATTGGCATGTCTAGCACGTAATCATTGGAGTGTGGGGGTGGGGAGGTTGGAGCGGTTGGGGGGGGGGGTGGATGCTGGAGCCTGGTGACAGAGCATGTGATGGAATCGGGAGCACACGGTTGGCAACTCTAGGTTCAGGGGGAAGGCCCACCTCCTTCTTGGGGGCAGCTGAGAATGGACAAACTTGAACAATTGTGGGCTGGATCAGATTGTTGTAAACAGCCACTTGGTGAACTGATGCACTGATTCTCTCTCTGCTTCTGACTCTCAGATACAGTGTAGACAATGGCTGGCAGCTCCTCTGGCTCTGCACTGGCCTCTTCCCTCCCAGTAACGCCCTGCTGCCTCATGTGAAGAGGTTCCTCGAGACCCACCCAGGAGAGAGGCTGGCAGCGGACTGCATTCAAAGATTAAACAAGGTGAAAAGGTACAGTAACAGTGTGTTCTTTCTGGCTGCGATAATGACTGTATACATAATTTTTGGTTAATGTGAGAGGTGGAATTCTAGGATGGATTTTTTTTAATCAGTTCAGCTCACATACCACCTATATTTAATACAGTCTAATACATGTTTTGTAATGGTGCCGGCAGGATTGTAATCAACCTGAGTCAACATGAGTCTCAATTGGGCAGAACATGGGGCATTTTGCATTTATGGCAAGTCCTTTGCCTCCCGCATGTGATCGTACAACCTAGTTGGCGATTCAGATTATAATTACAGCCACATAGCCACTCCTGCCATGGGAATGACAGCTGTAAAAACAATGGAATTGTCAGAGATATGAAGGAAATAGGAACCTGGGGAGTGAGCTGCCTTTTGGACATTGCTTCATTCCCACTGGGAATTAAGGAATTTACTGAATTTTAACTGTATGAAGGCCATTACCACAATTCGGAACATTAGCCCCAGAGGCTTCAGAATTGATGAAGCGACGGAATTGAGAGATGAGCAGGTTAAAAGGATGGTGCGAGAATGCGGAGAGTATGTTTTGCTGGGCATGCACCATTACTGTGTTTGTATTACATATGTGAGCACATGTATGTGTACATACACTAGTTCATATACATATACTTGTGTCTGCATTACATGTCTATATCCATGTAACTGTGTACATCTACAGGATGCGCCTATAAACATGCATGCTTGTGTGTGTGTATGTATATTTACATATATATATATATATTACGGGTACGATTTCCCACCACATTGCGCTCGGCACCGATCTACGGAGCATCGCAGGAGAGGCCCAAATTGGGCTTTGAGCTGAGTGGAAACCGCATGCGAGGTACCTGACCCCGCGGCGCCTGTGGCAATCTGGATCACAATCTTGTTGGGCATGATCCAGATAATCATACTTAAGTGATCCATTAGGCTTATTTAAATATGCGCAGCCTATTTGAGGATGCATTTTCCCGGCGCCTAGCAGTCTCCGGCCACACCGGTGTCTATATACATGTATTTGTGTTGTATACATTGTGTTTATACACATGTACCTGTGTCTGGGTATATACATTGTGTCTATATACATGTAGCTGTGTCTGGGTCTATATACATTGTGTCTATATACATGTAGCTGTGTCTGGGTATATATACATTGTGTCTATATACATGTAGCTGTGTCTGGGTCTATATACATTGTGTCTATACATGTAGCTGTGTCTGGGTCTATATACATTGTGTCTATATACGTGTAGCTGTGTCTGGGTATATACATTGTGTCTATACACATGTACCTGTGTCTGGGTATATACATTGTGTCTATATACATGTAGCTGTGTCTGGGTCTATATACATTGTGTCTATATACATGTAGCTGTGTCTGGGTCTATATACATTGTGTCTATATACATGTAGCTGTGTCTGGGTCTATATACATTGTGTCTATATACATGTAGCTGTGTCTGGGTATATACATTGTGTCTATCTGAGTATTTATAATTTTTTCTATATACATGTTCTGTATCTGGGTATATATACATTTGGCGCGATTCTCCGCACTCCCAACGGTGCGGAGAATAGCGTGGCTCGTAAAATTTTACGGCCACGCTGTTCCGACGCCCTCCCGCTATTCTCCCCCCCCCCCACAACCGACTCCCGATACGAATCGCTGCCGCCGTTTTTTTACGGCCGGCAGCGATTCTCAGCTGTTCGATGGGCCGAGTTCCCAGCCCTTTACGGCTGTTTTTACGAACGACAAACACACCTGGTCTGGCTGTTCGTAAAAACCGATCGCGGGCAGCGGGTCCGATGCCCGCGCACTCTTTGTCCCTCCGCCGCCCCGCTGTATCACTTCGCGGGGCGGCTGAGGGGCATCCCGGCCCGCGCATGCGCAGGTTTCGCGCAAATGCGCGATGACGTCATCCGCGTATGCGCGGGTTGGAGTCTTCCAATCCGCGCATGCGCGGCTGATGTCATATGACGCGTCAGCCGGCGCTAACTCTGGCAAGCGGGCTTAACGAAATTCGTTAAGCCCGCGATGCCGGAGTTTACGGCGTCGGCATGCTAGCCCCGACCGGGGATCAGAATCGGTTCCCGGTCAGGAAGGGGGGGGCTGGCGTCAAACCCGCCCGGATTTGACGCCAGCCTTACGATTTCTCCCCATATGGGAGAATCGCGCCCATTGTGTCTATATACATGTTCTGTATCTGGGTATATATACATTGTGTCTATGTACATGTTCTGTATCTGGGTATATATACATTGTGTCTATATACGTACCTGTGTCTGGATATATATAAATTATGTCTATATACATGTAGCTGTGTCTGAGTATATAAATATTACAGGGGCAGAATATTTGCTAAAAATATCAGTGACAATCTTGGTGCGAAAACTGGTGTGATATTCCACTTGCACAATCTTGGTGCGAAAATTGACTGCAATTTTTAGGCACATCGAAAAATAAACTTTCCCCATGTGAAAACACTGCACGTGAAATGCATCCGATTTGCCTGCTTCATCTAAGCACTTTACTCAAGGGGGCGCTGCATTTAAACGGCTCCACTGCACTTGCTCTCGTTCAAGGAGGATGGCAGCGAGGAAACCTGTTCCTAGATTTACAGAGGGTGCCCTCACCCACATGCTAGATGCCATGGAGCAATGATCTACTCCGTTCTGCCAGGGTAAGTGGTCTCTGTATCCTCTCTGAGCGCCACCTTGCCGTCACCCCTCGGAATGTCACCTCGACTCCACATGCTGCACCCGACCATAAGCTTCCTCATACCCCAAGGCACTGGTCTTCAGAACCCCAAGCTTCTTGTGCACAGTTCCCATACTTGCCAGGATTCATTGACATCTGACCTGCCAGGCAGCGAGCTATCGTCAACCCCATTTGTGATTCTGCAGGAAAAACATGCCCACAACTGTTGCAAGTGAGAAACGACGGGCAGTGCCATGCCCAAGCTGAGGATCCTACCTCCTTTTGAGGGGGGAGCCTTGGAACACAGAGGGTAGGAGCAGGAGCTGGCCTCCCCTCTGAGCTGAGAGCGAGGTGGGCCAGCCAGAGAAAAGTGAGGAGCCTCCGTACGTTCAACCAGATGATCAATCTCAAGTGTGTCCGTGTATCGCAGACCATTTCCCTGGCCATGTATTAATACTATCTTCCTTTCCTTGTAGGAACATCACCCGATCAGCCTGACCCATTCAGGGTCCCATGGTCCAATGGTCCCACAGGGTCCCATGGCCCACCCTGGGCAGGGTCTCGGAGATGTCGGAGGAGGAGGAAAGTGTAGAAGCATCCTGGCTTTCACCTGCACCGTCCACCATCACAGAGACACACACTCTGGTGGGCAATCTTAGCAGGCAGGCTTCTGGGTCACATTCTGGTGAGCACCACACTGCTTCTGATGAACATCAGATGGAGGCAGGGACGTCCCAGGAATCAGACTTTTGGAGGTCTGCTGGATCCCAGGACACAGCTGTGTCCAGCCAGGTGTCGGGCCTGTGGACACGTTGTGCTTCAGCTGCTGGAGATGTAAATGCTGAGCCAGGATGGGGTTGCACTCCTGCGACTGCAAGGCCAAATGAAATGAAATGAAAAAAATGAAATGAAATGAAAATTGCTTATTGTCACAATTAGGCTTCAAATTAAGTTACTGTGAAAAGCCCCTTGAGGAGTCCCACAGCCTTCTGACAGGAGATGGTGGCGGCAATGCAATGCATCCAGGCCAACATTGAAAGGGTGGTATCCGCAGTGGAAAGCCTGGGGTTTGAAGTTAGACCCATGGCAGGAGAACTCTGAAGCATTGCTCAGTCTCTGAATACCACGGCTGAGGACTTCAACTGCATGGTGCAGACAATGGTGCAGACAATGGTGAGCCTCCAGGACTGGCAGCACCAGACAATGTTGAGGCTTCTGGAGCTCACTCCAGCTGCCCCTCCATCCCATGGAGTAGCCAGGGGCCCAGGAGCACCTGGAGGGAGGAGGATCCGCTGGAGAATATCCCAGGGCTCTTCATACAGAAGGTCTGGGAGGGCCCAGCATATCTGAATCCCCCCCCCCCTCTCCCCCTTCCTGAGACTGGCGCAAGTCAGGCACAGCGGGCAGAAAAGGGTGACATGACAACACCAGTCCCACCTGAAAGTAGACCAGGGCCCTCTATGTCCCAGCCCTCCAGAGGACGCTCTCAAGGCACATCAGGCAACAGGGCGTGAAAGGCAACAGGCCACCTCCACCTCTGATGCGCATCCGGGGAATACACCTAGATGTAGTGGGAGAGTTTGCAAGGAATTGTAGGAGCACAGTGTGGGCAGGGGTGAATTTAGGCGCTACTGGTTGAGATAGATTGTCACATCGCATTTTGATAGGTCACTGCATTATGCAGCGCGGTAGCACAGTGGTGAGCACTGTTGCCTCACAGTGCCAGGTTCAATTCCCTCTTGGGTCACTGTGCGGAGCCTTCAAGTCTCCCCGTGTCTTCATTGGTTTCCTCCCACAACCATCTGATGGATATTGAGGGCCAAAGAAAACAACTGTATTCCGATGGGGAGAAACGCCATGTCACTGGGAGGTGGATTATCGATTCTGAGCCGTTGATGAGCAACAACAATATTTAATAATAATCTTCATTAGCATTTTCCCTGGAAAACAGGTACACACATGCATGACCCGCATTTGATGGTCGCATACCAGCTGTACTCTGAGGGATTGGAACCCTTTCCAGTTGATGAAGGGAACTCCCTGGTGCCACACGGCACAGAGAGCAACATGGGTGGAGTCTATCACCCCCTGCATCATGGCAGACCAGCTATGTAGCTCACTCACCTTGCTGGGCCTGGTCCACAACAAAGTGGATGTAGTCCAGAGCCAGCTTGATGTCGCAGCTGCTGACCATCATTATGTCCCCTGACCCATTGGCCTCCCTGACCTGGAATGAGCGGGTCCCAAGGGCTTGACCAGCAATCACGCACTTACAGCTCAGGTACCCTCCCATCTCCAGACGATGAATGGGGCCTACCCCTTCGCCCACTTAGACACCTGTAGCCTTTCATCTGGGTTTCCCCTCCCTTAATCTCACTACAGTAGTCCCCCGTTATAACGCGCCCCGCAATACGCGATATACGGCGGGGGGGTTTATGGACCCCAACTTACTTGACTCATTTTAAACGCTTTTTGAAACAGCACCTTTTTGAGCCGTGATGATTAGACCGATTAGCAGCGATGATTACCCGCGATGATTAGACCGATTAGCAGCGATTATTACCCGCGATGATTAGACCGATTAGCAGCGATGATTACCCGCGATGATTAGACCGATTAGCAGCGATTATTACCCGCGATGATTAGACCGATTAGCAGCGATGATCACTGTATTGTACTGTAGAACGATTAGCCGCAATGAGTAGCCGTGACCGATTAGCCCAGTTACACAGCCATAAAAGGGATACCTTTTCCAGTGCAGGTATCTTCGAGTTCGAGTTCAGTTGCTGTCGTTCAAAATGTTTAAGCGCAAGTCTTACTCAGTGAGTCAAAAGATACATTTGATAGACCGGCTTCGAAACGGGGAAACGAAGGCAAAATTATCCAGAGAGACTGGTGTACCAGAGTCAACCCTCCGTGGGTGGGTGAAAGATGAGCCCAATTTAAGAGCATATGTTGGGACAGTTTCTCAGAGTGAAGGGCTTAGCAGGAAAAAGGCAAGGAACGCTAGTGACAGTAACTTAGAGAAGGCTGTGTTCACCTGGTTTGTCCAGGAACAGTCTGGTGGCACCCCCCTATCTGGACCTATCATCAGGACTCAGGCTGAGAAGTTCCATCACCAGCTCCACCCAGAGGACACCAATTTCATAGCCAGCAAGGGTTGGCTCCATCGGTTCCAGAAAAGACATGGGATAGGTGCAGTTACCATCAGTGGTGAACAGAGATCCGCCGACTCAGGAGCCGCAGCAGCCTTTCCCGACATCCTCAAGAACTACATGGTGCAAGAGGAGCTGACCCCAGAGCAACTCTACAATGCAGATGAGTCAGGGTTTTACTGGAAGATGCTGCCTGACAAGACCCTAGCTGTCAAGGATGATGCCCACAAGACTCTGGGGTACAAGCAAGCCAAGAACAGGCTCACCATCCTGTTTGCCAGCAATGCCACGGGAACACACAAGCTGAAGCCATTGATTGTGGGCAAATTCAAGTCTCCTAGATGCTTTCACCACATCAACATGGAGAACCTACCCATTACCTACCGGAACTCTGGCAAAGCCTGGATGACAGCTTCCTTATTTGAGGAGTGGTTCTTCAAGTTCTTCGTACCCAGTGTCAGGGACCACCTTAGAGCCCGCAACTTACCGCAGATGGCCACACTCCTACTGGACAACTGCTCAGCCCACCCTCAGGGAGATGTTCTCAAGACCAGGGATGGGCAGATCCAAGTGCTCTATCTCCCAAAGAACACCACCAGCAAGATCCAGCCATGTGATGCTGGCATCATTCAGACCTTCAAGTCTGTGTACAAAAAGGACTGATCCTGGAAATGATAGACTCTCCTCTCACTGTCCCAGATTACCTGAAAGCCATCACCATCAAGGATGCCTGTTATCTGGCAGGGAAGGCCTGGGGAGCTGTGACAGAGAAGACCATCGCCAACTGCTGGAACAAGGCCCTAGGAGCAGCACTCCCACGACCCCAACATTACCCGGATGAAGAGGATTTCGTAGGCTTTACTGAAGCAGAGATCAGGGCAGCTGAGGAGAGGCTAGAGGACCAACTGGATGAGAACCTAACACTCCAGGATTGGGTGGACAGGTGGGCAGCAGCAGAGGATGACATGGCACCCGCAGAAACATTCACAGAGGAGGAGATCATCGACCAGGTCACCCAAGAGGAGGCAGAAGAAGAAGAAGAACCCCAGCCCACAGTGGCAAAGAGCCACTCGGATGCCATCACGCACCTGAAGTGGCTCATAGCATACACAGAGCAGCAAGACTTCGACCCAATATACATCCTGCACCTGAAGAACCTCCAGAGACAAGCACAAGTCAAGATGAGGAAGGGGATGTGCCAGAGGAAACTCACAGACTTTTTAAAATGATTTTAAAAATATGCGTGTAAGTACAATTTTAAGTATATTATTGTATGTATGCTGTATATTATTGTATATATTTTAATACATTTAAAACTTGATTTAAGACTTGAACGAACTTTGCTGTTTCTTATTTAAAACGCCCTTCCATTCAGCAATGTTCAGCATAGTCAGCGATGTTTCCTCTCGTTCATTCATTTCAATATCCGCCATCTTGGATATCCGCGGCTCGGTTACAACGCGGGTGGCTGTCTTGGACCCGAACACCCGCGTTATAACGGGGGACTACTGTACCATGGGGGTTCTTACAGGTGGATCATGAGCTTCCTCATCCCCCCCTTTCCAAGTTCAACTGGACTGTTAAGTCTGCCTTGCGAGGGCTACTTATTCCTGACTGGCAGGGGTGAGGGTCTCTGTAGAGAAGCGACCCCATTGCCTTTGATCCCATGCTATTGAGATTTGAGCCCTGAGGATTCATCCCATTCATTGACTTTGAGACGGTGGGAGCTCACTTTGTTAAGGGTTAATTCTTGATGGCCAATTAGTGTCGCAGGAATGCTCGCGGGCAAAGTTTATTTCTGCTTCAGGAAGAGGCAGAGCTAATAGGCACCCTTTTTCTCACTTGGGCTGCATGATTCAGAGATCTCATTGCCATCAAGCCTCATCACTTAAGCCTCCTGAACAGGTACATCATAGGTTGAGTCCCCCGGAGCATCCCCAGGAGCTGGCCAATGGCCTCTGTCCCCTTGGGCTTCCTTGGTGCTCAGTGGAGACAGTGGTGCTCACTGCTCGCCTCCTGCCTCCCTCTTGGAGGACATGGTGCCTGGTTCCAGCCTTTAAGGAGCTGTAGTAATTTGCGCCAACGCGATGTGGGATGATTCGATGAGGGCTCTAGATGCAACGTTAACCCGGCTAAGTACGTGCTAATGAATCATGTTAATCTTTTTGACGCCCTTCCTGGGCGTGAAAATAACAAGGTCCCAATAACCCAATAATAAGATCCCAAAATCTCGCTGGTGAAAATCCCGTTTTTGGCCTCTTGCAACATTTAGCCTCCATGACGGGATTTGCGCTTATGGCTAATGGGCCGTATTTTGCGATGACGGACGTGGTCCACCATTGGGCAATGACGGGATCATCCGATCCTGCTGTTGTCGTCAGGGTTTCCCAATCGTTCGCACCTACCACCGCAGGGGAACCTGCGGCCAGAGGGATGCTATTGACGGGAACGGCCGGATAATTCCATTCCATGTGTCCATATACATGTACCTGTGTCTGGGTACTTATATATTATGTATCTTTATACATGACTGTGCATACTTACATATATGTTAAGAATGTTTGTTCACACTTGGAAATGTTGCTTAACACAGCGGTTCAGGTGCTGCAGTAATGCCACCTGGGTTGGGGTGTCTTGTGTATAAACAGAACCATCAATCACTGACCCGGCAGCTGCTGTTTTTGCCGACAGGTGTGGATCTCGGAAGAATCCCCCACACCTGCTGGAGGTGGAGGCCATCCAGCTCTGGAGCACCAAGATCCTGCATAAGATTTACTTCCCCAATGACACCGATGAGGTGAGTGGCTTTCCCAGCCTCCCACTTTTGGAATGTCAGACTGTGCTGCTGTTCATTCCCTCCTCACTCATTCCCTCTCTATCCCGACAGGCATTTGAGATTTTCACCAGCACCAAAGCCAAGGATCTCTGTGAAAGTATCACCACGCGTTTAAAGCTCAGCTCCTCTGAAGGCCTCAGCCTATTTTTACAAGTTGAAGATAAGGTAAAACGTTTACACCATTTATATTGTGGTATGACGCCTATTTATCAACAGCGGTAAAAATTAATATGATTAAAATTTCCAGCACTCATCAACACAGGGTGACTAGCATTCCTGGATTTTCCAGGACTGATCCGTAATTGGGCAGCATGGTAGCACAGTGGTTAGCATGGTTGTTTCACAGCTCCAGGGACCCAGGTTCGAATCCTGGTTTGGGTCACTGTCTGTGCGGAGTCTGCACGTTCTCCCCGTGTCTGTGTGAGTTTCCTCCGGGTGCTCCGGTTTCCTCCCACAAGTCCCGAAAGACGTGCTTGTTAGGTGATTTGGACATTCTGAATTCTCCCTCTGTGTATCAGCACAGGCGCCGGAATGTGGCGACTAGGGGATTTTCACAGTAACTTCATTGCAGTGTTAATGTAAGCCTACTTGTGACACTAATAAAGATTATTATTATTAATGATGCCACCATCAAACACATCTTCCCTTCACTCCCTCTGTCAGCATTCCGCAGAGACCTTCCCTCCGAGATAATCTAGCCCACTCCTCCACCATACCCAGTACCTCTCCGATCAACCATGGCACCTTCCCAAGCAATCGCAAAAGGTGTAACACCTTCCCCTTTACCTCTTCCATGCTTAACATCCCAGGCCCCAAACACTCATTCCAGGTTAAGCAGCGTTTCACTTGCATCTCTTCCAATTTGGTCTACTGCATTTGCTGCTCCCAATGTGGTCTCCTCTATATCGGAGACACAAAAGGTAGTCTGGGTGATCGCTTTGCTGAGCAATTCAGGACCCTGACCTTCCTGTTGCTTTACATTTTAACAAGACCCTGTTCCCATGCCCACATGTCTGTCCTTTGCCTGCTGCAATGTTCCAGTGAAGCTCAACGCAAACTGGAGGAACAACACCTCATCTTCCGGTTAGGCACGCTACAGCCTTCCAGCCTGAACATCGAATTCAACAACTTCAGAGGATCAGCTCTACCCCAACTCGACCCATTTGTTTTCATTCCATTTCATTTTAACTGTCTTTTACAATTTCTTTCTTTCTTGTCTTTCTTAATAAATATTTAACCCCCTCCCGCCATCCTATCCACCTTTCCTGCACCTTTCTCCTCTTTGCTTCCCCCTTCATCTCCCCCCACATCTACAGTTCATCCTCTGATGTTAGTTTTTCTGCTGTTTGACCTTTCACATCTTTTCTCCTCTCTGGGGACTGCCATTAACACTCTTTTCCCTTGGTTTCTGTGGACATTAGCACCCAGTTTCCCTGCGTTTCTGTGGCTATGACTCATCTTTCATTCTCACTCCATTGTGTAAATATTTCCTACTTTCTCTGTCTGTTAGCCTTGACAAAGAGTCATCGGACCCGAAATGTTGGCTCTTTTCTCTCCCTACAGATGCTGCCAGACCTGCTGAGATTTTCCAGCATTTTCTCTTTGGTTATTATTATTAATTCTGCTTCTTGTCCATGTGCTACATCAGACCTTCCCAGCGTGTGTTTTGTCCCAGATTTCCTCCACCTCTGTGGGAATTGTGCTGGCATAGCAGATTGCTGGTTTGTGCTTGGACCAGTCCAGCGTCTGCCCTTCCTCTGCACCCCCCACCTCACCCCCACCCCCCCACCTCACTCTGCCCCCCCCACTCACTCCCGCCCCCCCGCCTCACCCCCGCCTCACCCCCGCCCCCCGCCTCACCCCCGCCACCCCCTGCCACACCCCCGCCACCCCCCGCCTCACCCCCGCCCCCCCACCTCACCCCCGCTCCCCCACCTCACCCCCGCTCCCCCACCTCACCCCCGCCCCCCCCACCTCACCCCCGCCCCCCCCACCTCACCCCCGCCCCCCCACCGCACCCCCGCCCCTCCAACCTCACCCCCACCTCACCCCCCGCCTCACCCCCCGCCCCCCCACCTCACCCCCCGCCCCCCCACCTCACCCCCCGCCCCCCCCGCCTCACCCCCCGCCCCCCCCGCCTCACCCCCCGCCTCACCCCCGCCTCACCCCCCGCCCCCCCACCTCACCCCCCCACCTCACCCCCCCCACCTCACCCCCCGCCCCCCCACCTCACCCCCTGCCCCCCCCACCTCACCCCCTGCCCCCCACCCCACCTCACCCCCGCCCCCCCACCTCACCTCACCCCCGCCCCCCCACCTCACCTCACCCCCGCCCCCCCACCTCACCTCACCCCCGCCCCCCCACCTCACCCCCGCCCCCCCACCTCACCCCCGCCCCCCCACCTCACCCCCGCCCCCCCACCTCACCTCCGCCCCCCCACCTCACCTCACCCCCGCCCCCCCACCTCACCCCCGCCCCCCCCACCTCACCCCCGCCCCCCACCTCACCTCACCCCCGCCCCCCCCCTCACCTCACCCCCGCCCCCCCTACCTCACCTCACCCCCCGCCCCCCCTACCTCACCTCACCCCCGCCCCCCCTACCTCACCTCACCCCCGCCCCCCCTACCTCACCTCACCCCCGCCCCCCCACCTCACCTCACCCCTGCACCCCCCGAAATTAACTCCCCCGGGGCTGATTGATTAACTTCCCCTGGATGATTGATTAACTCCCCTGGGGCTGATTGACTAACTCCCCCGGATATGATTGATTAACTACCCAGGGGATGATTGATTAACTACCCAGGGGATGATTGATTAACTACCCAGGGGATGATTGATTAACTACCCAGGGGATGATTGATTAACTACCCAGGGGATGATTGATTAACTACCCAGGGGCTGATTGACTAACTCCCCCGGGTATGATTGATTAACTACCCAAGGGATGATTGATTAACTACCCAGGGGATGATTGATTAACTACCCAGGGGATGATTGATTAACTACCCCGGGGCTGATTGATTAACTACCCCGGGGCTGATTGATTAACTACCCCGGGGCTGATTGATCAACTCCCCGGGGCTAATTGACTATCTGCCTCTTTAGGGGTGAGTGGATGGCTGCTCTGGTCTCTGTTTTGATGATGCAGGGATTTGAGTTCTTCATCTACAGCTATGAGGTCTCAGAGATTCTGACCTTTGTGCTTTTAGATTATCAGCTTCCCTGAAGGAGATTTCTTCTTTGATTATGTGAGGCACGTAACTGACTGGGTCAAGAAAGAAAAGCCTACGAAGGATGGTAAGTGTCTTGTGGTGAATGTCATATCGTACTAACCATTTAGCACTGTATTACACTGTATTACGCTATCGCCCATGTGGGCTCCACCTTGTCATAATATCCACTCATGGATATAATGAGATGCAGACACGCTCCCATATCACTACAAGATACTACTCGAGCTGAATGCCACCCCAGTCATCCATGCACCACTCCGGGTGCCGGCTCCTCTCAAGGATCGTCTGAAAACGCAGCTACGAGAGGTCCAAGACCAGGGCATCAGTTCAAAGGTCACGGAACCAACAGACTGGGTCAGGTCCATGGTCTGCGTCAAGAAACCCTCTGGTGAACTCCGCATTTGCATCGATCCCAAAGACCTGAATTGCAACACAATGCGAGAGCA
The DNA here is from genome assembly GCF_902713615.1 of Scyliorhinus canicula. NCBI lineage: Eukaryota > Metazoa > Chordata > Chondrichthyes > Carcharhiniformes > Scyliorhinidae > Scyliorhinus > Scyliorhinus canicula. The sequence continues at coordinate 65,637,033 of NC_052158.1, read as the reverse complement.
CAACCAGATTCCGAAGTGAGAAGAATTAACCTGTGAGATGGCTCATGCCAAATTCTTCACCAAGCTGGACACCTCACGTGGTTTCTGGCAGATACAGCTGGACGAGTCCAGTAGGAAGTTGTGCACGTTTAACACTCCGTTCGGCAGGTATTGCTACAACCGCATGCCTTTCGGCATCATATCAGCTTCCGAAGCCTTTCAACGAATAATGGAGCAAATGATGGAGGGCATCGAGGGGGTGCGAGTCTATGTTGACAACGTGATCATCTGGTCCACGATGCCCGAGGATCACATTGCTCACCTCAGACAGGTTTTCTTGAGGATCCACGAAAATGGCCTCCAGCTCAACAGGGCCAAATGCTCATTTGGTCGATCCGCTATCAAGTTTCTGGGTGACGACATTTCACAGCAGGGTGTGCAACCTGATGCTGACAAAGTGCTGGCAATCAATGCCATGAAGACCCCAGAGGACAAAAAGGCGGTCCTATCTTTCCTTGGGATGGTAAATTTTCTTGGAAAATTCATTCCTAACATGGCATCCCACACCACAGCCCTCCAGCATCTCGTAAAAAGTCCAATGTTCCAGTGGCTTCCCGCACATCAAACGGAGTGGCTTGAGCTGAAGGCGAAGCTGACCACAGGCCCAGTACTGGGGTTTTTTGACCTGACCAAGGATACCAAGATATCTACCGACGCAAGCCAGGATGGCATTGGTGCGGTGCTCCTCCAGTGAGACGACTCCTCGTCCTGGGCTCCAGTGGCATACGCCTCCAGGGCCATGACTCCGACCGAACAACGGTATGCCCAGATCGAAAAGGAGTGCTTGGGTCTCCTGACAGGAATAATCAAGTTTCATGACTACGTATACGGTCTGCCAAAGTTCACGGTGGAAACAGACCACAGGCCTTTAGTCCACATAATCCAAAAGGATTTAAATGACATGACACCTCGGCTGCAGCGAATTCTTCTTCGTCTCCGCCGATATGACTCCGGTCTACACACTGGGTAAGGAGCTGATCATCGCGGATGCCCTATCCCGATCCATCACCACGCCATGTGAACAGGGCGACTTCATTCGCCACATTGAGGCACAAGTGCAGTTGTGTGCCAGCAACCTCCCAGCCACTGATGAACGAGTGATCCAAATACACAAAGAAACTGCCAAAGATCCTCTCCTGCAGCGTGTGATGCAACACCTCCCCCATGGCTGGCAAAAGGGGCAGTGCCCCCAGTTCTTCAACGTTAAGGACGAGTTAACTGTTGTTGAGGGGATCCTTCTTAAACTGGATAGAATCGTCATTCCCCAAAGCATGCAAAACATGGTGCTCAGACAGATCCATGAGGGTCACCTGGGGGTCGAGAAATGTCGATGCAGAGTTTGGCAGGCAATTTACTGGTCTGGCATCAGCCAGGACATTGCCAACACAGTCCTCAACTGCACAACATGCCAGAAATTCCAACCATCCCAGCCCAAGGAAACACTGCAACAGCACAAGATCTTGACCTCTCCGTGGTCCAAGGTGGGTATAGACCTCTTTCACGTAAATGGGTGTGATTACGTGCTTTTAGTCGACTACTTCTCCAGCTACCCGGAAGTGGTGAAACTGTCAGACCTCACGTCCAAGTCAGTCGTCAAAGCCTGCAAAGAGATATTATCCAGGGATGGGATACCACTCACAGTAATGAGTGACAACGGTCCATGTTTCTACAGTCAAGAGTGGTCCGACTTTGCACGATCCTACCACTTCAGGCATATCACATCCAGTTCCCATTACCTGCAATCAAACGGGAAGGCCGAGAAAGGGGTCCATATTGTCAAGCGGCTGCTTTGCAAGGCTGCAGACTCAGCCTCTGATTTTAACCTGGCGGTATTGGCATACAGGGCAACCTCTCTGTCAACTGGTTTGTCTCCAGCACAGCTGCTCATGAACCACAACCTGCGGACGACTGTTCCAGCCATCCATGTTCCAGACCTTGACCACCTCACAGTGCTGCAGAAGGTGCAGCGATCCAGGGACACGCAGAAAATCACGTATGATGCTCATGCCACGGATCTGCCTGCGCTGGCTCCAGAAGATGTTGTTCGCGTCCAGCTGCCTGAGGGAGGTTGGTCAGCCCCAGCTGTTGTCGTCAGACAGGCCGCCCCCAGGTCTTTCGTTGTTCAAATGGCTGATGGCTCCATTCTATGGCGCAACAGGAGGGCGCTGCACAAAGTTCCCTGCCCACCACCTGACCGCACTTCTCCGCATGTCATCATGCTGCCTCAGGACATCTCGCACCACGAGGCCACTGATCTGGCAGCAATCCCGTCTGTCCAGGTGCCTGTCCTCTGAGGCGATCGACGAGAATTCGTCGCCCACCACAAAGACTGAATCTATAGACTTGAATCCTGTAAATTTGTTCAGTTTGCACAATAGACACCTTCCTATGTAAATATGTTCATTCACTCACCACTTGTACATAGTCACACATGTATATACAGCCACATTCCTAAATTTATTTCAAAAAGGGGGGGATGTCATAATATCCACTCATGGATATAATGTGATGCAGACAGGCAGTGATTGACACACAGGATAAGCAATGAACACACACTACACAGAACACCCAATCACCAGACAGGACACTACCACTATAAAACTCACGAGGCATTAAGACTCTCTCTCTTCTCACTGGATACAGCTACAGAGATAGTTAGAGTGCACAAGGCCATGAGTACCTTCTCCATGTGACAGAGAGCTAGTCTGGTCAAGCCAGTAGGAGGTTATCAGTTGGGTTAATAGAGTGTCAACCCACAGCAGATTATGGACAGCAACCAGCAGGTTCAATAAAATGGTCGCATCAATTTAATCGACTACAACACCACAATGGAATCGGCCCTCAAACCTGACCGACTGGAACTTGACCCACGGGTCGCAGAAGCCAAAGGGATTTTTGCACACTGGCTCCAATGTTTCGAGGCCTACCTCGCCGCCTCCTCCTCACCTTCCGTCACCGACGATCAGAAGCTGAGCCTGCTCCACGCCCGGGTGAGCCATCGAATCTCTGTACAACTCGAGGAAGCCTCCACATACGCGGACGCCCTCGCAATACTTAAGCGCCTGTAAGGCCGGTGAACGAGGAGTATGCGCGGCATCTCCTCACCACTCAAAGCCAACACCGCGGGGAATCGCTGGAGGAGTACCACGCGACCTCAAAGTCCTTGCGTGAAGCTGCAACTACCAAGGCCGTCATGGCCTCCCAACACATGGAACACGCCGTCCGGGATGCCTACGTGGCTGGAGTCCGGTCCAACTACGTCAGACAGCGCCTGCTCGAGAAAGGCGCCCTCAACCTAGAAGATACGGTAAAACTAGCCACCTCCCTAGAAGTAGCGTTCCAAAGCCTCAACGTGTTCCCGTCTGATCACGCAACCCCCTCGTGGACCCCCGACCAGAGAGTACCCCAAGCCTGTGCCGCACGGCTGCCCGCACAATACGGGGGCTACCCTGCTATTTCTGCAGCCAGCACCAGCACCCCAAGCAGCGCTGCCCGGCTCGGAACGCAAACTGCAGCGACTGCGGCAAGAAAGGACACTGCCAAAGTTTGCCTGGCCAGGTCCAAGTCTTCCAAATCGCAGGCCCGACTCTCAGACTCACAGGCCCGCAGACCCCGCAGTGTGGCTGCGTTCCTGCCAGCTCTGCCCCCTCCGGACGCGTCATCTGCCTCGCGTTGTCTGTGAAAGCAGCCATCTTCAACCCCGCACAACATGTACGACTCACGGGGGCCGCCATCTTGGCCACCGTCTCCCACGCGGCCTGCCATGTGCGACTCATGGGGGCCGCCACCTTGGACTCCATCTTCCTCGCCGCCCAACATGTGCGACCGACGGGGGCAGCCATCTTGGGACCACCCCATCACCTCCGACCATGCCAGCTACCCGCAAGTCGGCGCGGTCACCCTCGACCAGTCACGACCAAAACACCTCCGGAACTCCATGATGACCGTCCGGGTCAATGGACACGAAATGCCTTGCCTGTTTGACTCCGGGAGCACGGAGAGCTTCATTCACCCAGACACAGTAAGGTGCTTCTCGCTCCAATCTTCCCCGCACTTCAATCTCCCTCGCTTCCGGATCGCACTCAGTGCAGATTCGGGGGTACTGTGTCGCGAACATCGCAATACAGGGTGCCGAGTACGCCAATTTAAAACTATATGTGCTCCCGATCTCTGCGCTCCCCTCCTGTTGGGACTGGATTTCCAGTGCAACCTCTGGAGCCTAACCCTGAAGTTCGGCGGGCCCCTACCCCCACTCACCGTATGTAGCCTTGCGACCCTGAAGGTTTACCCTCCCCCGCTCTTCACGAATCTCACCGCCGACTGTAAGCCAGTCGCCACCAGCAGCAGGCGGTACAGTGCCCAGGACAAACTTTTATCAGGTCTGAGGTCCAGCGGCCCTTGCGGGAAGGGATCATCGAGGCCAGCAATAGCCCCTGGAGAGCTCCGGTAGTGGTCGTCAGGACCGGGGATGGTTGTACACGCACCTCGATGCGTACCCCTTTCCTCGGATAGCAGACATGGTCAATCAGATCGCATAATACCGGGTGTTCTCCACGGTGGATCTGAAGTCTGCGTACCACCAGCTCCCAATCCGTCCGGAGGATCACCATTACACGGCCTTTGAGGCAGACGGCCGCCTCTTCCACTTCCTCCGGGTTCCCTTCGGCGTCACAAATGGGGTCTCGGTCTTCCAAAGAACGATGGACCGAATGGTGGACCAGTACGGACCGCGGGCCACATTTCCGTACTTGGACAACGTCACCATCTGTGGCCACGACCAGCAGGACCACGACATCAACTTCCAGAGATTTCTCCAAACCCCCAAACCCTTAATCTCATTCATAACAAGGAGAAATGCATTTTCTGCACAACCAGACTAGCCATCCTCGGCTACGTCGTGGAAAACGGGGTTCTAGGGCCCAATCCCGACCGTATGCGCCCCTCCTGCAACTCCCCCTCCCCTACTGCCCCAAGGCCCTGAAAAGGTGCCTCGGGTTCTTTTCCTATTACGCCCAGTGGGTCCCCAACTATGCGGACGAAGCCCGTCCACTGATCAAGGCCACCATCTTCCCACTGGCGGCTGAGGCCCGCCAGGCCTTCAGCTGCATCAAGGCAGATATTACCACAGCCGCGATGCGCGCGGTGGACGAGTCCGTCCCCTTCCAGGTGGAGACCGACGCGTCAGAGGTCGCCCTCACCGCTACCCTTAACCAGCCGGGCAGGCCAGTAGCATTTTTTTCACTTACCCTCAACGCCTCCGAAATTCGACACTCCTCAGTCGAAAAAGAAGCCCAAGCCATCGTGGAAGCCGTGCGGCACTGGAGGCACTACCTCGCTTGTAGGAGGTTTACCCTCGTCACCGACCAACAGTCGGTTGCCTTCATGTTTGATAATACGTGAGCGGGGCAAAATCAAGAACGATAAGATCTTGAGGTGGAGGATCGAACTCTCCACCTATAATTATGATATAGTGTATCGCCCTGGGAAGCTAAACGAACCCCCAAATGTCCTGTCCCGTGGCACGTGCTCCAGCGCGCAAGATGACCAACTCCGGGCCATCCACGATGACCTCTGCCACCCGGGGGTCAACCGGCTTCTCCACGATATCAAGGCCCGCAACCTGCCCATCTCCACCGAGGTGGTCAGGGTCATGACCAGGGACTGCCAAATCTGCTCGGAATGTAAGCCGCATTTCTATCGACCGGATAAGGCCCACCTGATGAAGGCATCCCGGCCCTTCGAGCGCCTCAGCATCGACTTCAGAGGGTCCCTCCCCTCTACCAACCGCAACACGTATTTCCTAAACGTCGTTGACGGGTTCTCCCGCTTCCCCTTTGAAATCCCTTGCCCCAACATGACCGCAGCCACTGTCATTAAGACCCTACATAGTGTCTTCACCTTGTTCGGTTTCCCCACTTACGTCCACGTGACCGGGGCTCCTCGTTTATGAGCGACGAGCTGCGTCAGTACCTGTTCGCTAAGGGCATCGCCTCGAGCAGGACTACCAGTTACAACCCCCGGGGAAGTGGACAGGTGGTGAGGGAGAACACGACGGTCTAGAAGGTCGTCCTCCTGGCCCTACGGTCGAGGAATCTCCCAGTTTCCCACTGGCAGGAGGTCCTCCCCGACACGCTCCACTCCATTAGGTCCCTCCTTTGCACCGCCACGAACGAGACCCCTCGTGACCGCCTGTTTGTTTTCCCCAGGAAATCCACCTCTGGGGTCTCGCTTCCGTCCTGGCTGAAGACACCGGGGCCCGTCCTACTCCGCAAACACGTAAGGAGCCATAAGTCCGACCCCTGGTCGAGAGGGTCCAGCTCCTTCATACCAACCCCCAGTACGCATACGTAGAACGGCCGACAGGATACGGTTTCCCTCCGGGATCTGGCATCCTCAGGTTCCACCACCACCACCACCCCAACCTACCCCCCCCCCCCAACCTACGCCGACCAGCGCCCCCGCCCCTACATGGCCTCTACACTCCCTCCTATACTCCCTTCCCCCTTCACCGACCCACAGGAACGAAGCTCCAGAAGACACGCTCCCGGAGTCCACGTCTGTGCCCGCACCGGAAAGTTCACCACCCACGCCCGGACCGATGAGTTCGACACCCGGGCCAGCTGCAATACCCGAGCTGCGGCAATCACAGCGCACGATCAGGGCGCCGGACAGACTGAAACTGTAAACCCTACACACCCGCCGGACTTCATTTTTTAACGGGGTGAATGTGTTGAACGTCGTATTGTACTAACCATTCACCATGTATTACACTGTATCACATTGTTTCCCATGTGGGCTCCACCTATGGACCATTGTACGATATTACACAGAATGTATCGCGTTGGTGCCCCTGGCTCCGCCCCCTTGAGCAGCTGACCTGGAGGCGGCTGTCACTAGCAGAGCAGTCGCAGGCACTGTTCTGGTCGATTAAAGTCACTGTGTCTCGTGTGAATTGATGGTCGCATCATGTCTCACAGAACTATGCAAAGTTTATAAAGTTGAAATCTCCTCTTGTCTGTATTAATGCCATGTCTTCATGATGTTTTGCAGGCACTTCTATCTCTGTGGCTTACAAGGTGCTGTTTATGAGAAAGCTGTGGCTCAATGTCTTTCCAGGCAGAGATCTCAAAGCAGATATATTGTTCCATTATCCACAGGTGAGTGATGGGCCCCCGTCAAGAGGAGAGCGAATTATCGACCCCCGTCCACTGAGGATGTAACTGACCCACCCCCGTCCACAGGGGAGTGACCGACCCACCCCTGTCCACAGGGGAGTGGCGGACCCCTGTCCACAGGGGAGTGACGGACCCCTGTCCACAGGGGAGTGACGGACCCCTGTCCACAGGGGAGTGACGGACCCCTGTCCACAGGGGAGTGATGGACCCCTGTCCACAGGGGAGTGACGGGCCCCAGTCCACAGGGGAGTGACGGACCCCTGTCCACAGGGGAGTGACGGACCCCTGTCCACAGGGGAGTGACGGACCCCTGTCCACAGGGGAGTGACGGACCCCTGTCCACAGGGGAGTGACTGACCCCTGTCCACAGGGACTCCCACCTACTGGGGAATGAGTGGCCGGCTGACTGCTGTCCACTGGGGAGTAAACATTCCCATTGGCATGCCAGCCAATTTTTGAACCAGGAGTAGATAATCTCCTTTATTAATGCTGATTGAGGGAGAAATACTGACTCGTTCGCCGGCGAGAACTCTCGTCCTCTTACAAATGGGAGTCATGTCATCTTCCAGGCCAACGTGAGAGGTGTCGGGCCTCATCCTGAAATGGCATCTCTGAGATTGCAACAATCCTGGGCCTGTGACACAGGTGCTAACCCTGGGTTTCCCTGGCCCAGGTTATTGCTGATTTTAGTTTGAGGTTCCTTCCAGATCTGCATAGCTCAGTGTGACATAGATCGGTGTGACATAGATCGATGTGACATAGATCGGTACATTAACTCACTGCACCACCGGGCCATCTGCAGCACAGACGTGTTCAGTGACAAACACTCCCTGCTATACTCTGGATATGGAGATGATGCTTAAGTGAGCAATGAGGGAGGCTCTTGTGTAGGTAGAAGAAGAGAGGGACCATTGATTGGACAGCTGGCATATGGGAAAACTATCTTCCCCTCTGTTAAGTTCAAAGGGGCCACAACTAGATAGTGGCCACGCTCATCAGGAAATCCAATCTCTATAGCCGACCAATGCTGGGATACTTGATGCCTGCAGGGGGCGGTAGGGAGAGTATAACCTCCGTTGCCCCTCAGTGCTGAAGCTGGAGAGTATGTTTCCTGTACAGCACCACTATTCAAAGATTTATGCTGGGAATGTGCACCAGTGTTTATATTGCCACCAAGCACTCATTGGCAATGCACACTGAGCTTTTTTTTATTCATTTAAGGAATACAGATTTCGCTGGCCAGGCCAGCATTTATTGCCCATCCTCAATTGTCCTTGAGATGGTGGTGGTGAGCTGCCTTCTCGAACTGCAGCAGTCCATGTGGTGTAGATACACCCACAGTGCTGTTAGGAAGGGAGTTTCAGGACTTTGACCCAGCGACAGTGAAGGAACAGCGATATGTTTCCAATTCAGGGTGATGAGGACTTGGAGGCGGAACCTCCAGGTGGTGGAGTTCCCAGGTATCTACTGATCTTGTCCTAGATGGTAGTGGTCATGGGTTTGGAAGGTGCTGTCCAAGGAATTTTAGTGAGTTCCTGCAGTGCATCTTGTAGATGGTACATATTGGCTGCTACAGGTGGTGGAGGAAGCAACTATCTGTGGATGGGGTGCCAATGAAGGGGGCTGCTTTATCCTGGAAGAGCTTCTTGATTGGCGATGGAGCTGCACTCATCCAAGCAATTATAGAGTATTCCATCACTCTCCTGACTTGTAGGTGGTGGACCGGCTTTTGTGAATCAGGAGGTGAGTTACTCACCGTAGGATTCCTATCCTCTGACCTAACTGAAATGATTGCTGTGACCAACAGACCTCAGCCCGAGTCAGGACCTTTAGAACAGAAAAAGACCAACGGAACTCTGTACAGGAGTATTGTGGAGGGGTCCATTAGGTCTCGCTGGTAATTAAAGACCGGCCAATTGAAAACAAACACTTTTTGATCTTCCGCTCTTCTTTATTCCAAGGAGTTACCAAAGTATTTGCGAGGTTATCACCAGTGCACAAAGGAAGATGCCATCCAGATTGCCGCATTCCTTTACAAAGTGAAGTTCAATGACGATAAGTCCCAGTTTCTCCATATTCCCAAAATGTTGAAGGATCTGGTTCCTGAGGACATGATTCGGATGATGTCACCTGAGGAATGGAGGAAGGTAATGAAGAGTGATCTTTCATTTTATTGTTATTAGAGGGGTGATCATGGGCTCATGAATTCTGTTGGAGGGCAGACCTCGTCATCTCGCCATGTGGAAGGGGAGCAACAGGTTTAGCTCAGTTGGCTGGACGGCTAGTTTGTGATGTAGAGCGAGGCCAACAGCATGGGTTCGATTCCCGTACCGGCTGAGGTTATTCATGGAGGCTCCCGCCTTCTTACCCTTGCCCCTTGTCTGAGGTGTGGTGATCCTCCGGTTAAATCACCACCAGTCCGCTCCCCCTCAAAAGGGGAAAGCAGCCTATGGTCATCTGGGACTATGGAGACTTTATTTTTGCTAACACATAGCTGCTGTTACAGGAGAAGTAACTGTTGGCAGCATCCTCTTTTTCATAGAATTCATAGAATTTACAGTGCAGAAGGAGGCCATTCGGCCCATCGAGTCTGCACCGGCTCCTGGAAAGAGCACCCCACCCAAGGTTAACACCTCCACCCTATCCCCATAACCTGGTAACCCCACCCAACACTCTTGTCGAACCCATTGTCTCAACTCAAACTACCTTTCGCTGGTTGAGCATATTTTACGCCACAAAGCAATCGTTCTGATGCCAGCCTCATTCAGATTGTCGCACCCCCGCCATTTGCTTCGAAAGATCTGAAGTTGGAACCTGCCAGCCACACCAAGATGCCGGCATGGTAGCACAGTGGTTAGCACTGTTGCTTCATAGCGCCAGGGACCCGGGCTCAATTCTTGGCTTGGGCCACTGTCTGTGCGGAGTCTGCACGTTTTCCCCGTGTCTGCGTGAGTTTCCTCCGGGTGCTCCGGTTTCCTCACGCAAGTCCCGAAAGACATGCTGTTAGGTGAATTCGACGTTCTGAATTCTCCCTCTGTGTACCCTAACAGGCGCCGGAATGTGGCAACTAGGGGAATTTCACAGTAACTTCATTGCAGTGTTAATGTGAGCCTACTTGTAACAATAATAAAGATTATTATTATTATTATTATTAAGTTGGGTCCTGGATAAAGGACGACTACCATTAGGTGCCAACAAAATCTTTAGGAGTATTAGACAGCTGCTGCATTATCAGCCTGAAGCCAGAGTTGTGCTCATACCAGAAGGTATGCAATTACAAAAAAACAATTCTAAATAAACTTTCTGTTCGCTAAAGTCTTTATTCCCTGAGGCTAAACCAATGACTGCCAAGCCCAGTATTCAGGGGGTAAAAACATATGCAGCATCCCCTGTGTCTAGCGAGAGTATGATGCTGCAGTTGCACCTGACATTTTCTTTCAAGCTTCAGTTTAAACTAGCTTGGCAGCCGTGTGGGAACAAGGGGGTAAAACCAGAGAGGAACACAAATTGCACAGAGAATTGGGAGAGATATATATCTATGTATATAGCACTAGAGTGGGTATTTTGGGGGCTGTGTAAGAGGGAAGGTAATAAAGATAAAATTTTGGGAGAAATATATTTAAATATTGTAGGATCCTGAGGAGTATTGATAGGGTGGATGTGGAAAGGATGTTTCCTCTGAGAATCTACAACTAGGGGTCACTGTTTAAAAATAAAGTGCGACCATTTATGACTTGAAATGAGTACAGGATAAGGTCATGGCTAAAACGGGGGTTGAGGAGGGGAGGGTCTCGGAGATATATAAGGAGTTGATGGAGTGGGAAAGAGTCCCTATCGGGGAGGTGAAGAGGAAGTGGGAAGGGGAGCTGGGAGGAAAGTTGGAAATCGAATTATGGGAAAAGGCTTTGAAGAGAGTTAATTCATCCTCGTCTTGTGCCAGACTTAGTCTGATCCAGTTCAGGGTGATTCATAGGGCCCACATGATGGCAGCCCGATAAACAGGTTTTTTGAGGAAGTGGAGGATAGGTGCGGACGCTGTGGGAGAAGCCCGGCGAATCATGTACATATGTTCTGGGCGTGTCCGAAGTTGAAGGGATTCTGACAGGGATTTGCGGACGTTATGTCAGAGGTCCTGGAAGGGAGTGTGACTCCGAGTCCAGAATTGGCAATATTTGGGATATCGGAAGGTCCGGGGGCTGGGGGGGGGGGGGGGGGGGGGGGGGGGGGGGGGTGGAGGCTGATGTTCTGGCTTCTCCTCCCTGGTGGCCCGGAGACGGATTTTGCTGGGATGGAGGGACTTGGAACCCCCAAAGTCAGGAATGTGGGTCAGCAACATGGCAGGGTTTCTCAGGCTGGAAAAGATTACGTTCACCTTGAGAGGATCAATTCAGGGGTTCGCCCAGACGTGGCAGCTGTTCATAGAGCGGGGGTAGTAGGGGGCGTTGTTTTTATGTTTTTTTGTGTGTGTTGGCCCATAAAGTTGTTTAAGGAATGTTAAAGTGTTAACTGTAAACTGAAAATTAGAAATGCTTCGATAAAATATTTTCTTTAAAAAAAAGATTTGTTGACGCGAATCTTTGGAACTCTCTTCCTGAAAAGGCGATTGGAGCAGAGGGGGATGTGAAGTTTGGAGCAGAGGGGGATGTGAAGTTTGGAGCAGAGGGGGATGTGAAGTTTGGAGCAGAGGGGGATGTGAAGTTTGGAGCAGAGGGGGATGTGAAGTTGAGATTACAATCAGGTCAGCCTAGAATGGTGGAGCAGGCTCAAGGGGCAGATTGGCCTACTCCTGCTTCTAATTTATAGGTTTGTATAAAGTCTAAATTAGGGTTACTGTGCCTGTGCCCGAGATTGCAGTGTCTAAGGCATATATGACAACCCCATTTTCTCAGCCCCAAAGATCATAATTCTGCACATACTCAGCTAATGAGTTAATCCCCTTTTTCTGTCATGACATGTTCTAATTGCATTAGTAGTATCAGCCCCCATTTTTCAGACCAGTAATGGATGTTTTTCTCACTTGTACGTGGGCACAAGAATCAAGCAGGTGAAGTGGGTTGTAAGATTCACGGGAGTTTAAGACAAGCCCACACACAGCAGATCCTGTGAGGCAAATAACAAATGTGTCAACCATCCTTATCCAATCCGGCAGTTCATTTTATATTTGCTGTATAAGTCGGCTCCTGTTTTTAGAGGGATATTTGGAGGCTTCAAAGGTCAACTTGTACATCAACACTGAAGGTATGTGAATGCACAGAGTATGGTAAATGAGGTTGCAGTGCAGATAGCCACGTGGAAATATGATGATGTAACAGAGAGCTGGCTCAAGGAAGGGCAGGGCTGAGTATTAAATACTCCTGGAGATAAGGTGTTCAGGAAAGCTAAGGAAGGACAGGGAGAGGGTGGTGGTATTGATTAAGAAGATCTGCAATGCTGGACAAAGACTATGTCCCAGGAGGGGTCAAGGACAGAATCTACTTAGCTAGAGCTAAGGAACAAAAAAGGTCCAACCACATTATTTGGTGTAGTCTATAGGCCACCAACTAGTGGGGAAATGTAGAGGAACAAATGAAATTAAATTACAGAAGTGCAAGAATTATAGAGCAGTTATCATGGGCGACTTTACTTATCCGAATATATACTGGAATAGTAGTAGTGCAAAGGGCAGAGAGAGACCAGATTTCCTACAGTGTGTTCAGGAGAATTTCCTACATCAGTATATTTCCAGTCCAACGAGAAAGGCGGCATTGTTAGACCTGGTTCTTGGCATGGGGTCCAGTGTCATTAGGGGAACATTTAGGGGATAGTGACCATTTTATCATAAGATTAAGGTTGGCTGTAGAAAAGGACAAAGAACAATTCAGAGAAAGAATAATTAATTGGGGAGAGAGCCAGTTTCAATGGCATAAGAATGGATCTGGCCTAGATAAATTGGACTCAAAGATTAGCAGGCAGAACTGTAACTGAACAGTTACTGAACAGTAAAGGCTACCTTTAAAGAAGATTGTTCAGGTACAGGTGAGGTAAAAAAAATCCAGAGCTTCCTAGTTGATAAAAGGGATAGAGAGTAGGATGATGCAGAAAAAAGGGTGCATATGTCAGATATCGGGTGGATAATGCATTTGGGAATCAGGCTTGATATCGAAGATTCAGAGGGGAATTTAAAAAGGAAACCAGGGAAGTAAAGCGAGAGTATGCAAAGAGACTGGCAGCCAACATCAAAGGGAATCCAAACGTTTTCTATAGGCATATAAATAATAAAAGGGTGGTAAGAGGAGGAGGAGTACAGCTGATTAGGGGCCAACATGAGATTACTCATGAAGGCAGGGGGCATGGCTGAGACATTAAATGAATACTTTGCATTTGTCTCTACCAAGGAAGAAGATGCAACCTAAGGTGAAAGAGGAAGTATTTCCGTCCCCACTTGATGGGCTTAAATTTGATAAAGAGGAGGTATGGGATAGGCTAATTATACCTAAAGTGAATAAGGGATCAGGGATTGAATGAGATGTCTCCAAGAATACGGAGGGAAGTGAGGGTGGAAATTGTAGGGGCCCTAGCTATGTTTTTCCAATTCTCCTTCAATACACGGGTAGTGTCAGCGGATTGGAGAAATGCAAATGTTACACCCCTGTTCAAAAAGGGTGCAAAGGTAAGCCTACCACCCAAAGGCCAATCAGCTTCATCTCTGTACAAACAAAATCAATAGTCATGTGGGACAATACTGGTTAATTAAGAGGAGCCAGCTTGATTTATTTTTTTATTCATTCATGGGACATAGAACATAGAACAGTACAGCACAGAACAGGCCCTTTGGCCCTCGATGTTGTGCCGAGCAATGATCACCCTACTCAAACCCACGTATCCACCCTATACCCGTAACCCAACAACCCCTCCACCTTACTTTTTAGGACACTACGGGCAATTTAGCATGGCCAATCCACCTAACCCGCACATCTTTGGACATGGAACGTCACAGGCTGTGCCAGGATTTATCGACCATCCCTAATTGCCCTTGAGGGGCTGTTAAGAATCAACCACATTGCTGAGGGTCTGGAGTGACATATAGTCTAGGCAAGGTAAGGATGGCAGATTTCCTTCCTTAAAGGACATTAGTGAACCAGATGGGTTTTTCCGACAATCGACAATGTTTTCAAGGTCATCACGAGACTTTTAATTCCAGATTGTTTTTAATTGAATTCACATTTCACCAGCTTCAGTGGCAGAATGTGAACCTGGGACCCCAGAGTACTCTGGATTACTAGCCCAATGTCAATACCACTACCCCACCGCCTGCCTATTGTTAAGGGTAAATTGAGTCTCACAAATTTTCCTGGAAGTTTTTTGATGAGGTAACAGCTCTCTGGAAAGTTCCCTTCCAAGCCACTCGCCAGCTTGACGTGGAAATATATCACTGTCACTGTGGCTGGGTCAAAATTCTGGAAATCCCTCCCTAACAGCACTGTGGGTGTACCTACACCACGTGGACTGCATCTGTTCAAGAAGGCATCTCACCACCACCTTCTTGAGGGTAATGAAGAATGGGCAACAAATGCTGGCCTAGCCATTGACATCCACAGCCCATGACTGAATTTTTAAAATGGAGGATATGTGCAGAAATCAGGAAGCGGGGCACATTGAGAGAGAAGTTTATTAATAAAGAATACAGGTTCCGGAATGCGCTGCCTTAGAGTGTGACGAAAAAAGATTTGGATTATTATCTGATGAGGAAAAACCTACAGGGCCATGGGGAAAAGATGGGGAAGTGAGACTAAGTGAATTGCTCTTGCAGAGATCTGGCACAGACATGGGACTCCATGCTGTAACTATTCTATCATTCTGTGATTCAATGTATAGAGAAAACTTACCCTTAGAAAAGGTCTTTATTTAACATATGGAGGAAAGTTTTCAAGTTATTCCAATACATACACTGAATTCTGTTCATTCAATCGTTAGGTAAGTTGTTAGTTTAAAGCTTCCCTTAATCTGACCTGATTTACATTTGAGTTAATTACCCAAGAGAGGGTCATCGTGTAGAGGCACCTAACACATTCTAGTGAGGCGGAGTACAGTGAAAGGGGCTTTTTTTTTGGAGCTTCTGTTAGCATTAATATTAAGCTGGTAAAGGTACATTCCAAATGATTAGAGATATGAGATCCACTTGCAGGATTGATTAGGGAACCTGAACTCATAGTCATAGAATTTACAGTGCAGAAGGAGGCCATTCGGCCCATCGAGTCTGCACCGGCTCTTGGAAAGAGCACCCTACCCAAGATCAACACCTCCACCCTATCCCCATAACCCAGTAATCCCACCCAACGCTAAGGGCAATTTTGGACACTAAGGGCAATTTATCATGGCCAATCCACCTAACCTGCACATCTTTGGACTGTGGGAGGAAACCGGAGCACCCGGAGGAAACCCACGCACACATGGGGAGGATGTGCAGACTCCGCACAAACAGTGACCCAGCCGGGAATCAAACCTGGGGCCCTGGAGCTGTGAAGCATTTGTGCTATCCACAATGCTACCGTGCATTGGAAAGGGTACAGAGGAGATTTACAAGAATGTTGCCTGGTATGGAGGGAAGATCATATGAGGAAAGGCTGAAGGACTTGAGGCTGTTTTCGTTAGAGAGAAGAAGGCTCAGAGGGGACATAATTGAGGCATACAAGATGATCAGAGGATTAGATTGGGTGGACATCGAGAGCCTTTTTCCTCGGATGGTGATGTCCAGCACGAGGGGACATAGCTTTAAATTGAGGGGGGATAGATATAGGACAGATGTCAGAGGTAGGTTCTTTACTCAGAGAGTAGTAAGGGCGTGGAATGCCCTGCCTGCAACAGTAGTGGACTCGCCAACACTAAACGCATTCAAATGGTCATTGGATAGGCATATGGACGATAAGGGAATAGTGTAGAGGGACTTTAGAAGGGTTTCACAGGACATAGAACATAGAACAGTACAGCACAGAACAGGCCCTTCGGCCCTCGATGTTGTGCCCAGCAATGATCACCCTACTCAAACCCACGTATCCACCCTATACCCGTAACCCCCCCCCCCCCCCCCCCCCCTAACCTTACTTTTTAGGACACTACGGGCAATTTAGCATGGCCAATCCACCTAACCCGCACATCTTTGGACTGTGGGCGGTGCAACATCGTGGGCCGAAGGGCCTGTACTGCGCTGTAATGTTCTATGTGCTGCCCATCTAGGAGAATATCCTGTTTCAACATCCTGGGGGTTACCATTGACCAGAAACTGAACTGAATGAGACTTTTTCTGTGGCTACAAGAGCAGGTCAGAGGTTGGGAATTCTGTGACGAGTAACTCACCCCGAAGTCTGTCCGCCATCTACAAGGCACAAGACAGTAGTGCGATGGAATACTCTCCACTTACCTGGATGAGTACAGCTCCAACAATACTTGAGAAGCTCAACACCGTCCAAGACAAAAGCAGCCAGCTTGATTGGCACCCCTTCCACCACCTTAAGACACCCTCCACCATTTTTCTTTCTTCTTTGTTTTTTTAATTTAGAGTTTCCAATTATGTTTTTCCAAATAAGGGGCAATTTAGCAAGGCCAATCAACCTAACCTGCACATCTATGGGTTGCGGGGGTGAAACCCACGCAGACACGGGGAAAATGTGCAAACTCCACATGGACAGTGACCCAGAGCCAGGAGTTGAACCTGGGACCTCCGTGCAATAGGCAGCAGTCCTAACCACTGTGCCACCATGCTGCCCAGAATCCCTCCACCATTGATACACAGTGGTAGCCGTGTGTACCATCTACAAGATGAACTGCAGAAACTCACCAAGGCTCCTTAGACAGCACCTTCCAAGCTGGTGACCTCTACCACCTAGAAGGACAAGAGCAGCAGATATCTGGGAACCCCACCACCTGGAAGTTTCATTCCAAGCCACTCACCATCCTGACTTGGAAATATATCACCGAACATTCACTGTCGCTGGGTCAAAATCATGCAACTCCCTCCCTAACAGCACTGAGTGTACATACACCCAGCGGTTCAAGAAAGTAGTTCACCACCACCTCCTCCAGTGCAATTATGGAAGGGCAATAAGTGATGGCCTAGCCCGTGATACCCACATCCCATGAATGAACAAATAAAAAACATTCCAAAGTTCAGAAATGCAGCACGGTTGAGTCAACAGATGGTGGAAAGGTAAATCACTGTCTATCCTGGAGCTTGAGGACATTGCAGATTGAAAACAGCTCTAGGGGTCATTGCATGTGAGGTTAACCACCTCCTTATTGGATTTCTTTTGCAGTCTATTGTGGCAATCTGTAACAGGCATACAGGGAAGACCCCCGATGAAGTCAAGTTGGGATTCCTCAAATTGCTGTACCGCTGGGCAACATTTGGATCCGCTTTTTTTGAAGTGAAGGTACAGTGCTGCTATGGAATGATCTGTAGCCATGGATTTCAATGCACCATGCCAGTGCCACGGAGTCCATGAGTGTCCGATCTGTGTTTATTAACGATTCCTTTATTCCAGAGTAGGTTTTGATTGAATGGAATGAGGGCAAAACAAATTCGGTGACCTAATTTTCAGGCCTTCGATATTTAACCGTGCCGACATGGCTTGGCCGGAATAAGAGAGAATAAACTAGGAAGAGTAGGCAACCCTTGACCTGAACGCCACAAAGGGAATTTGGGTGAGAGGGCTGCACCCTCTCTCAACATCTGCTCACTTGTTTCAAAGGTGTGGAAAGGCCACTCATGAATCTGGAAAACTACCATCAGGCTCTGCTGATGTTATGGAATTCTGATTCAGGTTCAATTTCCCGGCTAAACCCAGCAGCACTGAGATGGGCAGGCCAGGATCGCTGCATTTGAACTGATCGCCCATCCGTAAGAGTTCAAATTCTCCCCTGTATTTGGTTAGTCACCCTGTATTTGGTTAGTCAATGTTACTGGGGTTTATTTTTGCCCTATCTGCAGCTAAAGGTGTGGAGACAGCCCTGAAACCGAGCCACTGACCTTGGCAGTGGTCTCCCAATTTGATCTCACATCCTCGATCTGGTGCTGTGCCAGATCTCTGCCGAATTTTAACGGTGCAACTTCACCATTGGAATGTGGGTGTAAAGGATCCTATTTTGAAGAGGGGGAGTGACATAATTCACCTGCTATCCTGGGGCGTCCTGAGGTTGGGAAGGTGCAATAGAGATGCAAAATTACTCTGAATTAGACATTTTATATGTTTGGTGTGTAACACGGTAACAGTTGTTTTGTTTTCTTTGGTGCTGCCTAAATTGGCACCATGGTGAAAACTTTGCCTTTTCAGTTGCATGTAGAAATGAGGGACTAAATCATGTGGTAAAAGTGGACAACAGTGAGTTCAACCCTGGGCTCACTTCCTTTTCCTCATTCTGAAAGTGTTGGTGGTTTTGACCAGGCCACTAACTGACACTTTTGTGAAGTATCAGAATGTTCTGCTTCGCACTGCACACATGCACATTCAAAACAACAACAGAGAGAAGCAGTAAAATCTTCAACATAAGGACTAGGAGCAGGATTAGGCAATTCAGCCCCTCGAGCCCGTTCCACCATTCAATACGATCTTGATCTCCTCTCAGCCTCAACTCTACCTTCCTCCATAATCCTTCAACCCGTTACTAATTGAAAATTTGTCTATCTCCTCAAATTTACTCTGTCCCGACATCCTCCCCACACTCTGGGGTAGTGAATTCCACAGATTCACGACCCTTTCAGAGAAGTAATTTCTCCTCATCTCTGTTTAAAATCTGCTACCCCCTTATCCTAAAACTATGACCTCTCATTCTAGATTGCCCCACAAGAGAAGCATCCGTTCTACATCTACTTTATCAGTCCCCTTTATCATCTTAAATACCTCCATTAGATCTCCTCTCATTCCTCTAATCTCTAGAGAGTATAGGCCTAAACTGCTGAATCTTTCATGATAAGACAAACCCCTCATTTCTGGAGTCAATCTAATGAACCTCCTCTGAACTTCCTCCAGTGCAACTACGTCCTCAAGTAAGAGGACCAAAACTGTACACCGTACTCCACATGCGGTCTCACCAATGCCTTGTCCAGTTGCAGCAACACTTCCCTACTATTATACTCTATCCCTTTAGCTACAAATGCCAAAATTCCATTTGCCTTCCTTATTAATTGCTGTACCTGCATATTGTTTTCTATGATTCATAACGAGGACACCCAGAGTCCTCTGCACTGAAACACTCTGTATGTATTGTTTGTGACTGTATTCACTGATTCTCTGTAACTATACTGTGCAGCATGGATGTTAAATTAGTCCTCAGTACAATAGGCTGACACTAATTTGGCTTTTCAAGATGCTAATAAATCATCCTTTCTCCATTCTAGCAAACATCTGAGCCCAATTTTCCAGATATTGTGCGGATCGCCATCAACAAACAAGGAGTAACCGTGATAAACCCACGGACTAAGGTAAAGAATCCAGCTGCTTATAAACACGGAGAATCCGAGACTTCTGTTCTGTAATTGAGGAAACAGGGAATTCGGAAGGAGCCGGAGGCCTTTATATAATGCTCTTCATGAACTCAGCACATCCCTAAGACAACTCAATAATTTTTTAATAAGTCCCAGTTTCTTTGTAGGAAATCAGGACAAATAATTTGCACATAGTGAGTTCCCATGTTTCGAGAAAATATCCTGAATTAACTCACATCTCATCTAGGAGCATCAGTGGAAGTTTGCAATTGTGCTCTTTCCAAGGACCGGTGCAGACTCGATGGGCTGAATGGCCTCCTTCTGCACTGTAAATTCTATGACTCTGTAAATTCTATTCTACTCTGTGGCGCAGGACTAGCTGGGGTTCCCATTCGAGTTTGAGTGGGTTCCCATTCGTGTTTGAGTTGGTACCAGTGTTGGAATGGACTGCAAAATGGTTCTCCCATGAGTTACAGAATTCACGTCTTTAGTTTTTACACATTCCATATTCTTTCTCGCCAGCAATTTCACACTTTTGTACCAACTTTGAAGTTTGTGTGGGAGAGCATTAATTGCGAGTGTGTGGATGCGTATCGAATGTGAGTTGAAGCTTCGCTTTCTGATGCCCAGTGTTTGTGCATGGATCATTGTCGGCTTGTATAGAAATGTGTAGTACAGTGTGTGTGGTGGGGGGAGGGGAGAATGGGGGGGGGGGGGGGGAGGGGGGAATGGGGATTCAGTGTGGAGTACAGTGTGTGTGGTGGGGGAGAGGGGATGGAGGGGGGAATGGGGATTCAGTGTGGAGTACAGTGTGTGTGGTGGGGGGAGGGGGGATGGAGGGGGGAATGGGGATTCAGTGTGGAGTACAGTGTGTGTGGTGGGGGGGAGGGGGGATGGAGGGGGGAATGGGGATTCAGTGTGGAGTACAGTGTGTGTGGGGGGGGGGCGGAATGGGGGTTCAGTGTGGTAGGTGCATGTTTCACACACATGTACTCGCAGCTTGTTTTGACAGGGGATCCCCCCCCCTCGGTGCCAGGTGCCTCTTGGGGTCAGATGGTAAACTGATACCTTCCCTGCGACTCGCAGAGCTGTAACCATGTAATTTCACTGCAAAACGATTAGCTCCACATCAGGACTGTGTCCGCACTCCTGCCCAGCTGCTGCTTTCTGCATCTCTGAGGTTCGGGGACTGAACGAGAACTTGGTCCCATCGCAGAGCTGTTCAAAACAGATGGGAGGGAAGTGAAAGTGCCGAGAAGAGAGAGGGGAAAGTGGAGGCAGCGATTGGTAAGATCCTTCAGTCTGGAGACAGTTGATCAATTGGCGTTCTGGGGGTTTTTTGTGAATGATGTCCTGGTGATCACAACCTTGACCTCCCAAAGTGAACAGGATCCAGTGGAACTGATCGCTTAACTCCCACCTCCCACTTAATATTACAGCCCATGTGGAATTTTTTCATAATAGTGCCATCAGAGTGTTCCTGTTTGCTACTTCACTGAAACTGTTTGTCTCTTTTGATTTGCGAAGGCTTTCTATGTTACTAAAATAGCAATACCACTGAAAGATCAGACAGAGAAATGTGATGGAATGAGTGAAGTGTTTGTCACACAATGGAGTGAATTGTTTCTCTGTATACTGGGAATAATAGCGGTCCCAGTACTGACCCTCGGGAAAAACCACTTCCAACTTTCCTGAGTCAAGCTGAATAGTCCTGCTCTTTGTTTCCCGTCCGTCAACCAACTTCTACTCCATGTTGATAAGTTTCCACTTGTGCCGTTACAAAATTCATTGATATGGGGTGGAGATTTCCCATACTTTTTCAGATTGTCCGGCTCTGATTGAAACCCGGCATGTAGTTCTCCAGTTGCACAGCCAAGTTTTTAGTCCAGGTTTTCTGGTACTCTTGAGGTGAAACAAAAATCAGTGGGTAGTGTTGGCAAGGCTGTCCGCACTTGGGCATCTCCCCACCCACACCCCTCCGATCCCGGAACTATACTTACCTTGTCAAGGTTCATCACCGGCAAGGGACGGGGAAAATCGGGAAACGAGACCTTGCTGATGTCAAATGTGATCGTGAAATCGCCCCCATTGTCTGTACCGTTGTCTTTTTAGTTTTTATCTTTTTATTCATTCATGAGGCTGGGTTGACATTTACTGCCCATCCCTAATTGCCCTTGAACTGAGTTGCTTGATAGGCCATTTCAGAGGCAGTTAAGAGTCATCCGCATTGCTGTGGGTCTGGAGTCACATGAAGGCCAGACCAGGTGACGGCCCACTTACTTCCCTAAAGGACATTTAGTGAACCAGATAGGATTTTACGGCAATCAACACCGGACATCATTAGACTTCCAGTTCCAGATTTCCATTGAATTCAAATTTCAACATCTGCCGTGGTGGGGTTCTCATCCTGGTCCCCAGACCATAATCAACACACTTAAAGTTACTAAATACAAGGTGCTGTTTGTTATAAAGAGACATTGGATTGCATGGCATCATAGTGAATGGCAGTGCAGCACAGATGTGACTGTAAATAAGGATGTATGTTAGAGAATGGATTCTGTCAATGACGAATGAACGGTGATGATTTTGACTTCATAAACCATGGACTAGTTCCCATGAAGAACATAGGAACAGAAGGAATAGGAGATGGAGTCGGCCATTCAGTCCCTCCAAGACTGCTCTGTCATTCAGCACAATCATGGCCGATCTTCAACCTCAACGCCACTTTCCCACCTGCTCCCTATTGATTCTCTCAGATTCCCTAAAGGCTCTCCCAGCCTTTAATGTATTCGAAAATGGAGTTGCCACATCCCTGCGGGGTAGAGAATTCCGAAGATTTGCAACCCTCTGAGTGAAGGAATTTCTCCTCCCCTTAGTCCTAAAGAATCAACCCCCTTACCCCGTAGCCCCACGCTCTAAATTCCCCAACAAGATTTGCATCTTCTAGAACGACTAGCGACAGCTAAGGTCCCCGCATCTTGTGTTGGGCAAGCTCTGGGTCCATGAATTGCCACTCAGGCACTTGACATTTCTCTGCTCTCTCCTTACAGGTGGCTTTAGTGACGCATCCATACAACAAAATTTCCAATTGGTGCAGCGGCAGTACATACTTCCACATGTCAGTCGGCAGCCTGGTCCGAGGAGGAAAGATTCTCTGTGAGACTTCACTGGTAAGGATGGTCAGCGATCGGGACGGCAATGGTGAAGTCAAACCGGGTAGTATCCTGACATGCGGGAGACCACCAAGTAGATTAATGAATATGGTTTATTAAAGTCATAACTATATACTGAGAGTGAGATAAAAGCTACATGTTCCAAGACACCAAACCCCTAACCAACTGGGAAACCCATGCTCCACCCCCAGGGTTCGCGCGGTCTGGCCGAACGAGTCTCGAGACCCTCTGAGAACACACCCCCTTAAATGGACACACTACCACATGTCTCCCCTTTAAGTTCCTGATTGCCATATTTCAATAACAATGGAACTATTTACAATAATACACAACAAACGGATCTCAAAACGGTCTCTTCTAAGGTAAGTCAACATGTCATAGAATTTACAGTGCAGAAGGAGGCCATTTGGCCCATCGAGACCGCACCGACTCTTGGAAAGAGCACCCTACCCAACCCCAAACCTCCACCCTATCCCCATAACCCAGTAACCCCACCCAACACTAAAGGCAATTTTGGACACTAAGGGCAATTTATCATGGCCAATCCACCTAACCTGCACATCTTTGGACTGTGGGACGAAACCAGAGCACCCGGAGGAAACCCACGCACACACGGGGAGAACGTGCAGACTCCGCACAGACAGTGACCCAAGCCGTGAATCAAACCTGGGACCCTGGAACTGTGAAGCAATTGTGCTAACCACTGTGCTACCACGCTGCCCGAGGGGCTTCTTGATCCTTTGAGAGCGACGCAATTCACTAATGGGTGCTTCAGCAGTAGTGCTAACTCCGGTTTGATGCATTACAAAGGTGTATCCGTGCAAATAGTTTCCTCCCTTCCCCCGGAACATTTCTGAGTTCTTCCCAATACCACCTCTGGTGCTTCTCGAGTAATATGTGTAAGGGTGCCAGCATTATTGAAAGATTAGGAGTCTGCCTTAATAAATTCACCCTTACAGAAAAGAAGATTTCAATTCTGACGTATTTGGGGGGCCAGTGCTTCCTTAATCACTTTAATCTTCTACTCCACAGGGTTCAGCCCTTTGGTGTCTACCCTGAATCCTAAGTGCGTAATTTTTTTCCTGATTCTGGCTTTCAATGTTCTTTGAGATTTTCTAGATGCTTCTCCTCGGATGCTCCTGTAATCAGTACTTCATCTAGGTAGAGGTTTTTTTGATGGCCTCCTGTGGGTTCTGCCTATTCTAGTATTTCCCCTTAATGTGGCCCCTCCTATTGCAGGCATAACACGTCGCTTTGACAAAGGGTCATCTGGACTCGAAATGTTGGCTCTTTTCTCTCCCTACAGATGCTGCCAGAGATTTTCCAGCATTTTCTCTTTGGTTTCAGATTCCAGCATCCACAGTAATTTGCTTTTCTAACATGTAGCTCCCCCTGAGTTTACATCTCTCCAGGGGATGATCTCCCCCAGACCGTATATCTCTGTGCTCGAGCCTCTTTACTCATTACTTTCTGCTCCTGCATCTTTGGCGCCATGACTACCAGAAGCTTACTGCCAAACCTGGTGGACCCCACCTACTTGCACACTCTGCAACTCCATTGTCAGACCCTTCCCTTTTGGTACTTTCCATAGCCTGGGCAACCTCTGATGCCTTCTTTAAGGTAATCTCTGTCTCTGCTAACAATTTATTTTGTATGGCCTGTGTCATTAACACCATAGACCAGCCTGTCCCTCGACGTGTTGCTGAGTACAGACCCAAACTCGCATTGTTCAGCCGTTTATGTTTGGCGTGCCATGAAGGGCGCAGTAGTCTCCCCTAAGGCCCTTGCCGTTGACAGAAATAGTTTGTTGCGTTATTATCGAGAGCCTTGTGTGATAATGTACCTTGAATGCAGAACAAGGCCAGCAGCGCGGGTTCAATTTCTGTACCGGCCTCCCCGAACAGGCACCGGAATGTGGCGACTAGGGGCTTTTCCCAGTAACTTCATTGAAGCCTACTTGTGACAATAATCGATTATTATTATTATTATTATTAATTCCACAAACTCCTGAAATGTTTTGGAGTCGGGGCATCTGGGGAAGTCAGACTCCTAATCCGGTTATATGTGGGAGCCTGGTAGGCCATTAATAGGATTATCCGTTGCTTTTATCTCTCCCTCCACCCCCCCCCCCCCCCAAAGCCCATGATTTCATTGGCACTGGAAAAAGAGCACATTTTGCTCCGTGTTAGGGTCGAATGGTTCGAGTTTGCCAAAAAGGAGCATTTTGACACTCTCAGGCTGCTAAATGAAGTTGTTCAAAGGAACGACATGAGGTCTGCTCTTCCGAATTCTGTAGCAGTAGGAACAGACTCCTGTTGATCCTAATCACCAATGTAGTATCCTGACACACAGGTGATCACAAAGTGGATTAACGAATGACGGTTTGTTAAAGTAGTAACTATACGCAGAGAGTGAGATAAAAGGCTACCATGTTCCAAGATTTCAAACTCCTAATTAACTGGGAAACCCGTGCGCGTCCCCCACGGTTTGCGTACTCTGGTCCAATTGTCCGATCGGGTCACAATACCCTCCGGGAACGCATCCTCTTAAAGGGGCATGTTACCACAATTCTTTAACCATTTGCTTATTTGATTAAAGGGTTACAAAATGGATGACCTTCTGACATCATACGTGAGTGCATATTTAGCTACTGCAAAGCAGAAAACGGCTCGATACATTGCCTGATGGGGCCAACGTTAAAGGATTTGGACTGCAACTGTGGTGTGAGATTCTTGCAACTCTCTCTCCCTGCCGCATCCCTATCTTCCTCTTTTCCCACATCTCTCCAAACCCTCTCTCCCTCTTTCGACACTCTCACGTCTCATTTCTCTCTCTCTCCAATTTTTACTGAGCCATCACTTCATGATTGGGACTTGTTTCGATGAAGCTGTTAACGGTCAGAGCGGGTCTGTGCCATGGATCAGTGCCTTTTTTAGCAGTGGATATCATTCCGATGCATCTGAAGTGATTAATATTATTAGTAGCTTTTTTTAAAACCGTGCCTTCTGAAGACCCTTCTGTGCTTCTCCCTTCAGGAGCTTGTTGGAGCTGATCTTAATGTATAATAGGTATACATTTTTCAAAAAAATTTAGAGTATCCAATTACTTTTTTTTTCCAATTAAGGGGCAATTTTAGTGTGTCCAATCCACCTACCCTGCACATCCTTTTTGGGTTGTGGGGGTGAGACCCACACAGACACGGGGAGTGTGCAAACTCCACACGGTCAGTGATCCAGGGCTGGGATCAAACCTGGGACCTTGGTGCCGTGAAGCAGCAGTGCTAACCACTGAACCACCGTGCCGCCCATTTAATAGGTATTTATAAGGGAGATGATGTCATAATGGTAATGTCACTGGATTAGTAATTAATGACCTGGGGACATGGGTTCAAATCCCACAATGGCAGCTAGTGGAATTTAAATTCCATTAGTAAATCTGGAAGCTGGTGACCATAATAAAAAAAAACCCTTCTGATTCATTACTGATCCTTGGGGGAGGAAGTCTGCCAACTTTACCTGGTCTGGCCCACAGGAAATGTGATTGACTCTTAACTGCCCTTTGAAACGGGTGAGCAAGCCACCCAGTTCAATGGCAATTAGGGATGGGCAACAAATGCTGACCTGGTCAGCGACACCCACATCCCATGAAAGAATAAAAAATTAAAATACTGTCTGAATTCATTTACCGTGCAACCCACCCCCTGAAACGTACACATAGATTACTGAGGGGGGATAGACAGAAGGAAGTGCACCTTATACAGTGCCTTTTTTTAAGCGTCATGAAACATTCCAAGAACATGTGGTATCTTCATAACACGGCTGGTTCCCTGTTTCGTGGCGTCTCTAGTCAACCTGAAACTTCTGACCTGTGATGCCAATCTCGGTTTCATCACCTTCCCATAATGTAGAATCCACCCAGTGACATTCGGTCTCCTTTCAGAGCTGCCAACTTTGTTTGGGTGCGATGCTGGAGTTTTTACCACATGAACTCCTGCCTCCGACAGCTCCCTCCCCTCGTCCAAACAATCAGGTACTGACTGTAATACTATTTGAATGATTCTATATTTAGGGATGGTGAGTCACCGTACCACATCTTTATTCTGTCTTTCGGTCCCCATTCACCGGGCCTGTGTGTTTTGTCAAATCTTATGCCTTTAATCATATGGAGCTCAGCAAGGATTTTGAATTCCTCTGTGCGTGTCTTCAATAAAGTTGTTAACTCATTCATTTCAAAACGCTTGTGATTTTTATTTGGTGAACAAGAATTTGATGGGATCATGTTAACTTTGTCCGCTTAAAATTTAGCACATGGAAGCCTTTCAAGCAGCAAATTCCCACATCAGATCAGCGTGTGTTTCTTTAGTCTCTGACAGACATTATCAGGGTCCAGGACGCTGCATACTTAGCAATAAATGAAATTCAATGTTAACAGTATCTCTGCTTTTCTTACTGGATGAATAGGGTAGCACATTCCTGTATGGGTCTGTGAATGTGTTGGTTCATAAGTTCCTAAGATATAGAGGCAGAGTTAGGCCATTCAGCCCATCAAGTCTGCCCTGCCATTCTATCATGGCTGATATGTTCCTGTAGACCAAGAGCTAGATTGCAAAATCACCCAGAGCATTTCCTCCCTCCAATACATAACCTAGGAGTAGGAGTCGGCAATTTAGCCTTCCAAGCCTAAACACCCTCCATGTGATCATGGCTGATCCCATCCTGGCCTCAATTCCACTGTCCTGTCCGTTCTCCTTAACCCTTCAACCCATTACCAATTAAAAACCTGTCTAACTCCTCCTTAAATTTACTCACTGTCCCTGCATCCACCGCATGCTGGGGTAGCGGATTCCTCAGATTAAATTAAATGGATCTGAGTTCGGAAGATCACAGTAACGATAGTCTATGTGATGGGAGTGAGAGTCACAATGGTCTGGGTAATAGAAGGGTGAGAGTAACGATGGTTTGGGTGATGGGGGGGTGAGAGTCACAATGGTCTGGGTAATGGGAGGGTGAAAGTAACGATGGTCTGGGTGATGGGGGGTGAGTAACAATGGTCTGGATGAGTAACGACAGTCTGGATGATGGAATGTAATGTTGGTCTGAGAGATGGGGTTGAGTAACGGTGATATGAGTAACGATGGTCTGGATGAGTATTGATGGTTTGGGTGATGGTGTTGAGTAACGATGGTCTGGGAGATTGGGGGGGTGAGAATAATGGTGGTTTAGGTGATGGGAGGTGAGCAATGATGGTCTGGGAGATGGGAGTGAGTAATGATGGCCTGTGCAAGTAACAATGGTTTGGGTGATGGGGTGTGAGTAATGATGCTCTGGGTGAATGGGGGGGGGGGGGGGTGAGTAACGATGGTCTGGGTTATGGGGGCGAGTAACGATGGTCTGGGCGCTGGAGGGTGAGCAACAATGGTCTGGGTGATGGGGTGAGTAACGATGGTCTGGGTGAGTAACGATTGCCTGGGTGAGTCACAATGGTCTTGGTGATGGGGGTGAGTAACATCCATCTGGGCGATGGGGGTGTGGGTAAAAAATGATGCTCTGGGTGAGTAACGATAGTTTGGGTGATCTGGTGGTGTTAATGATGGTTTGGGTGAGTAATGATGGCCTGCGGGATATGGGGTGAGTAATGATGGTCGAGGTGGGGGGTTGAGTAACAGTGGTCTTGAATGATGGGGGAGAGTAACAATGGTCTGGGTGATGGGGGGTGAGTAACGATGGTCTGGGTGAGGGGGGTGAGTAACGATG
This sequence comes from Scyliorhinus canicula, assembly GCF_902713615.1. NCBI lineage: Eukaryota > Metazoa > Chordata > Chondrichthyes > Carcharhiniformes > Scyliorhinidae > Scyliorhinus > Scyliorhinus canicula. Next base: position 65,608,436 of record NC_052158.1, on the reverse strand, counting down.
GTCTCAGTGATGGGGGGTGAGTAACGATGGTCTGGGTGATGGGGGTGAGTAACGATGGTCTCAGTGATGGGGGTGAGTAACGATGGTCTGGGTGATAGGGGGTAAGTAACGATGGTCTCAGTGATGGGGGTGAGTAACGATGGTCTGAGTGAGGGGGGTGAGTAACGATGGTCTGGGTGATGGAGGGTGAGTAACGATGGTCTCAGTGATGGGGGGTGAGTAACGATGGTCTGAGTGAGGGGGGGTGAGTAACGATGGTCTGGGTGAGGGGGTGAGTAACGATGGTCTGGGTGATAGGGGGTAAGTAACGATGGTCTCAGTGATGGGGGTGAGTAACGATGGTCTCAGTGATGGGGGGTGAGTAACGATGGTCTGAGTGAGGGGGGTGAGTAACGATGGTCTCAATGATGGAGGGTGAGTAACGATGGTCTGGGTGAGGGGGGTGAGTAACGATGGTCTGAGTGAGGGGGGTGAGTAACGATGGTCTCAGTGATGGGGGGTGAGTAACGATGGTCTCAGTGATGGAGGGTGAGTAACGATGGTCTGGGTGAGGGGGGTGAGTAACGATGGTCTGGGTGATGGAGGGTGAGTAACGATGGTCTGGGTGAGGGGGGTGGTAATGATGGTCTGGGTGATGGAGGGTGAGTAACGATGGTCTGGGTGAGGGGGGTGAGTAACGATGGTCTGGGTGATGGGGGTGAGTAACGATGGTCTGGGTGATGGGGGGTGAGTAACGATGGTCTGGGTGATGGGGGTAAGTAACGATGGTCTGGGTGAGGGGGGTGAGTAACGATGGTGTGGGTGATGGGGGTGAGTAACGATGGTCTGGGTGATGGAGGGTGAGTAACGATGGTCTGGGTGAGGGAGGGTGAGTAACGATGGTCTGGGTGAGGGGGTGAGTAACGATGGTCTGGGTGATGGAGGGTGAGTAACGATGGTCTGGGTGATGGAGGGTGAGTAACGATGGTCTGGGTGATGGAGGGTGAGTAACGATGGTCTGGGTGAGGGGGGGTGAGTAACGATGGTCTGGGTGAGGGGGGTGAGTAACGATGATCTGGGTGATGGGGGGTGAGTAACGATGGTCTGGGTGAGGGGGGTGAGTAACGATGGTCTGGGTGAGGGGGGGTGAGTAACAGTGGTTTGGGTAATGAGGGTTGAGTAATGATTGTCTGGGTGAGTAACAATGGTCTGGGTGATGAGGGGTGAGTGATGATGGTCTGGGTTAGTATCGATGGTCTGGGTGTTGACAGGGGAAGGTTGTCAATTGAAATGTATGAAATTTTGAGGGTGTTTGACAGAGCAGATACTGGCAGTATCTTTCCCCTGACTGGAGAGTCCAGCACAAGTGATCATAGTCTCAGGGTAAGGCAGCAGCCATTTAAGATTGACAAGTCAAGAATTTATTTTTATTCCGTGTTATAAATCTTTGGAATTCTTTATCTTTGGATCCTCAGTCATTAAGTATAGTTAAGCCAGGGATTCATTTTTAGACACTAAGATAATTAAGGGTACAGGGATAGTGCTGGAATGTGGAGTTGTGGTACAATATCAGCCATGATGCTATTGAATACAGGGCAGACTCGAGGGCTGACTGAACTACTTATACTCCCATTCCTCTCAAGTGCCTGCTGGAAGTCAAAGATGCAGGCACACAACGGGATTTCTATCAAAGTCACAATATCCGATTGGGAGAATCTATACAAATAGTTCCCAGCAATAAAGTTAAAGCAGCCAAAATATCTTGAGTAAGGAGGGTCGGAACGACCCAACTATATAACAGCAGCCCTGGGTGATGGTGTGGACATGGGGTAATGTGTTAGATACTAAGATTACAGAGTGGGTGCCTGGGTTCCAGTAGTCCCATCCCACTGTTGATTTCAGAGCAGTTGGGAAAAAACCCTACCAAGTGAGCCAGAAACTCTGCAACTGTTGTATCCTTTTATTGAGGTTGTATAAACCGAATAGGACCGAGTTATAAACAGCTTACAATATTAACTTTATGCAGCTATCAATTATAATCAGTAATATATGCTGTGGAAACAAAAGCGGCCATTGCTAAATTCAGCTCTAACAAGGGAACCGCACAAGTTACAACACTAGAGCTATGACCAGACATGCTTGATATTCTGGGATTGTCTCTGCCCCTTGACATCTCTCACACTGATATATGATGGCCGAGCGAAGATTGCCTGTTACCTATTATGTAAGGGAAGGTGTAATCATTTCCACTTTTAACAATAGTGCGGTGCTCTTAACTAACATTTGCACTCTGACCTTCGTCGGAGGCTGCACATTGCTGATCACAGACTGGTCAGTTGGACAGGAACCTGCAAGATGCGCTTATTTTTCCCTTCGTTATTTTGGATCACTGGGCTGCTCTCATGAAGGCCCAAGGACGTCGACCCCCCAGCCAAGTGTCTCTCTTCTACAGCAGGACGGTGGGGGCATCACTCATCCAGGTCTTTGGCATCATCCACAAACACATTCACTTAAACAGGATCCACCAGGGTCGCCAAAACCAATTGTAAGGTCAGCTGAGATCAGATAGCTCCAACATATCTCGGGACTCAAAATTAAGTTCCAGTCTGCAGTCTGGATGAGCAGGCAGAAAATTGACTTGGAGTACTGTGCAGTTTTGGTCGCTATATAATACAATGGACGTGGAAAAGTTGTGGAGAAGGTGAAACTAAAGATACACCTGATTGATACTAGAGCAAGAGGATGCACTGATCAGGAGAGAGGCTGTGGCTCTTCTCTTTGGAATAGATTGACAGGTGACCTGATGGAGGTCTTTAAAATTATGAAGGGGGTTGGTATGACTATGTGTCACACCAAAACCCGAGGACCAGAAATATAAAATAGTCACTAATAAATCCAATGGGGAATTGAAGAGGAATTTCTTTAGGAAGAAAGGATTGGGGGGGAGGAGGGGTTTTGGAGGCACCTGGGTGGCTGGGCTCTAGGCAGGATAATACCCTGGCATGTGATGGCAGCTGGGTACACTGGCACTACCACTCTGGCAGTGTCAACTTGGCTGACAGTGCTAATGGTGCCTGGGTGACATTTTGCCCATGACGGGGATTGGGCCTGGGGGTGTCCTGCTCTCATTAGTTGGGGAGTGAAGGGGGGGGGCCTCGATGACCTCCCCCTTATAGAAAACACCTGGCTAAACATGGCCCACACAGGACTCCATTTCATTTCCATTGAATCACACTCATTAATGCAATCAAAGACTAGTTGGATAACTCCATTAGAGAGCTAGGAACATGCTGGATATGCTGCAATAGAGTGAGATGATGTAGGTTGGGAGGAGGCCCATGTGGAGAATATACCCTGGCAGGGTCCAGTAGGATCAAAGGATCTGTCTTTCTGCTGTTATATTGTGTATAAACCCTTAATCAACACTTTTAACCGTTCCCACTGCCAGCCCATGATAGATATTCATTTTTTAACCCTGCCCACCCCATTATTTCACCCTCCTGTTATGCAGTTCAAAACCCATGGCCTGAACGTTTCGGATGGTGGGTTTCACTTCCCGCCATTCAAAGAGTCGGGGGGAACACATCCCCACCGGCTCCGGGTGCCTGCAGCCCTGTCACGCTCCAATGGGCATTAAGTTGCTGCAGGTGGGATCTCTATCCCTCAGGAGGCAGTCCCACCTTAGAGAGCGGCCAGCCAATTAGAATGGCCTCTCCGCCCCTGTGACAACAAGAGCTGTAATTATGCCAGGCTTTGGTGAAATTACAATTGGAGTACTGGGTACATTTTTGGTCCCCCTTCTTAAAGAAGAATGTACTTGCCTTAGAAGAACTTTGGGCGTTCCTCAGATGCAAAGGTAGACCTGTCAGGAGAGTTTGAGGAAATTGGGCCTCTACTCTCTGGATTTTAGAATAAATCTCTGATCGAGTTTGAGAGGGTCGATACTGAGAGGCTGTTTTCTCCTGGCTGGAGAGTCTAGCTCAGGGGTGGGCAAACTTTTCCGTGCAAGGGCCACATTCAGAAATTCACAATTTTAAAGGGCCGCATAGTATATTAAGTAAAATAATTACTTCACCCGGTTATGATTCTGGGCGCCTCATATAGAACATAGAACAGTACAGCACAGAACAGACCCTTCGGCTCTCGATGTTGTGCCGAGCAATGATCACCCTACTCAAGTCAACGTGTCCACCCTATACCAGTAATTAACCCAACAGCCCCCCCCCCCCCCCATTAACCTTAAAAAAAAATTTTTTTTTTTAAGTAAAAAAATTTTTATGACTTGGTGGGCCGCATAAAGACCTTTGGCGGGCCGCATGCGGCCCTCGGGCCATAGTTTGCCCACCCCTGGTCTAGCTAGTGCCTGCTGCTGGTGGGAAGGCGATATGGGGTGGACAGATTCCTCCTTTTGCTGCCATCAACTGAGAGTACAACGAGGAATGCTGGCAATACACAGCTGAACATTCAACATCTGGAAAAAATGTTTTGTTGTGGAGCCATCCTCAGAACCCAATAACATCAGGAGCTTTGTCGAGGTGGCTATGGGTGAGAAAGACCCACCCTCACCACAATCAAGTGGGTGAGGGAAGAAACAGAAAGCACGTCAGCCTATCTTCCAAGCTGCTACCTTGACTCCTATCTCCTTACATTCCTGACAGTTAACTGGGCCATAAGGGCCAAGATTCCACCTCCTTGTGTTGACATCAACTACATTGGCTTTAGAGGTTTGCCTCTGGACTAAGATGAGGACAACTGTGGACTCCTGGTCCTGATCACAGTCTTAGTGTCTCCCGGCTAGACAGACATGTGGGTGGATGTCAGATGGGAGCGGGTTAGGCACTCACGGCAGTGCCTCCTGCAGTTGAATAACTGGTTGACATTCGTTGGGAATCGCATGAGGGTGGCAACCTCATGGGAAGTGGGCAGCAACATGGAGCTGCGAGTGAGTCAGCATTATTGGGCAGAGGGGAGAGAGTTGGAGGGAAACGGTGCGATATCTGCCTTGTTACTCTGAATATCTGCTTCTGTTCCGTGATCCTGTCGGTGGTCCCCTGCCAGCGCTGAACAAGGGGCACGCGGTGTCTGCTGGTAAACTTGATTTTGGTGATGGTGGGGGACCCACAGTGTCTGGAGTGGGAACTGGTAATAGAACGGTTACATCGCAGGAGGAGGCTGTTCGGTTCATCCAGTCTGCTGGCCCCGTGCGGGAGCAACTCAGCATTTTCCACTGTCCTGGCCTTCCATCCAAAGCCTTCTGCTTTCTCTCCAGGTGATTATCCAATTCCATTGTGACAGCGCCGGCTGAATCTGCCTCTACCGCACTGGCAGGCAGCCCATTCCACATCCTAACCATTCGCTTTTCAAAGATGTTTTCCCTCATGTCACCTTTGGTTCTTTTGCCAATCACCCAGTGAGTGGGTGTCCACGGGGTCCTTCCACCAATGGGAACACTTTCTCTCTATCTACTCTATCCAGACCCCTCACCATTTTGACAACCTCGATCAACCCCCTCTTCTTCTCCGAGGAGAACGGGCCCAGTTTCTCCAATCGATCCACCAATTGAACTCCTTCATCCCTGGAGCCATTCATGTCAATCTTTTTTGCACCGCCTTCTTTAATGCTTTCACAACTTTCTTAAAGTGTGGAGTCTGGAGTTCACGTTTCTAAGTTTGTTCCTTACGATTTAATTCTTCTCAATTTTAAAAGGAGTTGGGGGGGGGAGTGTTTGAGTGGAAGTTGTGGTTTTAATCTGAAGAAACTGGGTGAAAACCAGTGTTGACTTATTGGTTTTATTTTAAAAAGGCTGCAAATCTCACCAATATGCTGCACGGGCCTGTGCCTTGAATGCATCTCAATCAAGCAAAGGATGCAAGGTTGAGCTCAATTGGTGATTCAGCCCGTGACTGATTATCCAACTGGCTGACAGAACTGTTTACATCTGTAACTCTATAAGGTTCAGCACTCTATATGAAGGAGCACACCGCTCATATACTGGCAGTGCCCAATCAGCTATCCCATGCCTTTAATCAAAATTCCATGCACTGTGTGAGTGGTGGTGACACTTATCGAGCTAAATCTCCCATTTCAGAGTCCGGGGTGTGACCTTTCACCTTCAACACATACCCTGGCAGCTGTCCGCGAACATTACAGATTTCACAGCGCAGTCACTTAAATTGATTATGGTTACTGATTTGTATGAGGGCGACCATTCGTACTGGGTTCAAAACTGTCCCAGTTTTTGCACTCTTGGCAATTCCCCAAGTTAGGAACAAGGTGGGTAAAGCTTCCGACAATCCCTCCCAGCTCAGGTTAGTAGAAAAGTGAGGACCCCTCGGCATTGTTCGGCTAAGTGCTCCAAAGTGAGTATATGAAATGCACAGCTCCGTCTACTTTGCCTGACTTGGTCGGCCAGCTCAGAGGCAGCATGGATTAGATGCAGAGTAAAGCATCGCATTAAGCATTTCTAGGTCAGCTATAATACACATTATATATATCAGAGTTAATACCCTCTGCATTTACTCCCACCATAAAGCTTCCAAAATGTTCCTTTCCTGTTTCCCCTACACCCACTTATCACTGAAATTAAAATATGTTGTCAATTAAATAAAACAAAGCTAAATATTTCCAATAGTGGAAAGCAAATAAAGACAGAACCTTTCACTATGACAAATATGCTACATAAATGTAAGTTGTTCTTGTCCCTTGGCTCTCTGCGGAGATAGAGTACGTGATCAGTGGGGAGAGAGAGGTCGGATTAAGGGAGAACAAGAACAAAGGAAATTACAGCACAGGAACAGGCCCTTCAGCCCTCCCAGCCTGCGCCGATCCAGATCCTTTATCTAAACCTGTCGCCTATTTTCCAAGGATCTACTTCCCTCTGTTATGAGGGCGAGGGAGGTCGGGTTATGAGGGCGAGGGATGTCGGGTTATGGAGGGGGAGGGTTATGGAGGGGGAGGGATGTCGGGTTATGGGGCGAGGGAGGTCGGGTTATGGGGCGAGGGAGGTCGGGTTATGGGGCGAGGGAGGTCGGGTTATGGGGGTGAGGGAGGTTGAAGTAAGTGGGAGAGAGGGACGTTGGGTTATGGGAGAAGAGAGAGAGGTTACGTTAAGGGGAGCGAGGTCGGGTAAGGGGTGGGAGAAGTCAAGTTAAGAAGGAGAGAGAGAAGTCAAGATAAGAAGGAGAGGGGGGTCGGGTTATCGGGGGACAGGGAGAGGTTGTGTTAAAAGGGAGATAGATAGGTTGGGTTAAGGTGGAGAGAGAGAGGTGGAGTTAACAGGAAGAGAGAGGGGGGTCGGGTTATGGGGTGAGAGAGGTTGGGCTGTAGGGGAGAGAGGTCGGGTTATGGGGGAGAGAGAGAGATCGGGTTATGGAGGGGGATGGAGGTCGGGTTATAAGGGCGAGGGGGAGAGAGCTTGGGTTTTGGGGGTTGAGAGAGTTTGGGTTCTGGGAAGGGGCAGGTATGATAATGGGGAGAGAGGTCGGATTAAATGGGGGGGGAGAGAGATCAAGTTGGGGGAGGGAGGTCGGGTTAAGGGGAGCGGGAGAGATTGTGTGACTGGAAGAGAGAAAGGTCGGGTTATGGGGAGCGAGAGAGGTTGTGTGGCTGGGAGAGAGAAAGGTCGGGTTATGGGGAGTGAGAGAGGTTGCTTTATGGGGGGACACGGAGGTCAGGTTATCCGTTCAGATCAGGCGGAAACTCTAAATTTATCACGTGTTCTGGGACTACCATCACAAAGAGTTTGGGCAGATTTTAATTTCCATCCTTACAGACCGGGGTACGAATTTTCCAATAAATCTGGAATAGACTCTGATATGGATTCCATCATTAGAAAGGTAATGTTAATCAACACTATTCCCCCCAAAATACCACATGTACATACAAACTATATATATATATATGTATGAAATAGGATTATAATGATTATAAGGTGTTGGTTCTAGCAAAAATCCACATCTGTTTCCCACATTAATCATTGCTTTGCAGAGTGTAAAATAGCCAAGCATAGAGTGCAGAGGAACCAGGGAAAATCGACTGGAGCAGGGACACCCAGGCAGTTGTTCTGCCTCACTTCCGAGCACTCTTCTCTGACATTTTCTTCAGTCGCTTCTTCAGTTCCAAAGGGAATCTCTCGTAGCATCTCTTACACACAGGCTTCATCTCAAACTCCACAAATTTATTCCTGCAACAAAAAGACACAAGGAGAGCTTCAGTTGCGAAAGCCTGACTATCGAGAGCAGAGCACAGCTCGGTTCGAACGGAGATACCAGCACAGACCCCTGTAGTTCCAGGGATGAGGGGGATTTTGGATCCAAGATTAGGTTGGAGAACCTGGCCTCGTTCTCCTGGACGCAAAGGAGATTTGACAGAGGCCTACAAGATTATGACAGGTGCAGATAAGGTAGACAAAGAGAAGCTGTTCTCATTGCTTGATGGTGTAAGGACTGGGGGAAACACTGATTGAAGGTTTTGGGCAAGAGATCCAGGCAATGTGAGGAAGAACATTTTGACACAGTGAGTGGCAATGAGCTGGAACTCAACTGCCAATGAGGAAGGTGGAAACAGAGGATCAAGGATTTCAAAAGGACATTGAATGGACTCCTGAGGGAAGTAAACTTGCAGTGATATGAGGATAGAGTGGGACTGACTGAATTACTCTACAGATAGCCGGTCTGGACACAGTTGGCCTCCATAATGCGCATGACCCCACAAGCCTTGTTGGTCAGATGTAATAAGGTCGCTCAGAGTGGAGAGAATGAAAGTGAAATTACTCGTGTAGAGAGTGTAGTGAAGAAGAATCTCTCCCGCTCAGTGAAAGGAACTGGAAGTCTCCACATCATTGATCATGATGCAACCAGATACTTACTTCAGGGTGAGCTTGGTGTTGCAGGTTGAGCAGGCAAAGCATTGAACGCACCAGGTCTTGTTCAGAGCCGAGACCACTGGAACATAAAATGGATTTGTTACCTTCACCGTTCAAGTCATCAACTGCAACTTCCCACACTGCACGCAGTACCATTGTCTCCCACCCATTCTCTGTAGTCATGAGGAGAACGAGACCTGGCCTTCCCTACCACAGCCTGAATTCAAGCAATTTTGCATAATTTTGTGTTTTTTAAAGTAATTATTCAATCTTGGTATATAGGCATCACTACCTCTCTCGCTCTCTCTATCTACCCTATTGAATCTTTTAATCATTTGCTGCCTATCTCCTGCTGCTCAATGTTTGATACAGCATAGGGCTTTGGAACAAGAATAGGAATCGGCCATTCAGGCCTTCAAGCCTGTTCTAAGGAACTAAGGCCAACTAAGGAAATTTGGCATGTCAGCTACGACCCTCACCAACTTCTACAGATGCATGATAGAAAACATTCTTTCTGGTTGTATCACAGCTTGGTATGGAGCCTGCTCTGCCCAAGACCGCAGGAAACTACAAAAGGTTGTGAATGTAGCCCAGTCCATTACTAGCAAACCAGCTTCCCATCCATTGACTCTGTCTATAATTCCCGCTGCCTCGGAAAGACAGCCAGCATAATTAAGGACCCCACGCATCCCGGACATACTCTTTTCCACCTTCTTCAGTCAGGAAAAAGATACCAAAGTTTGAGGTCACATACCAACCGACTGAAAAACAGCTTCTTCTCTTCTGCAATCAGACTTATGAATGGACCTACCTTGTACTAAGTTGATCTTTTTTCTACACTTTACTATAACTGTAACATTATATTCTGCAGTCTCTCCTTCCTTCCCTATGTACGGTATGCATTGTTTGTACAGCATGCAAGAAACAATACTTTTCACTGTATACTAATACATGTGACAATAATAAATCAAATCAAATCTACCAATTATAACTGATCTGTATTTTAACTCCATCTACACCTCCTTGTTCTGGACTTTCCAACCAGAGGAAGTCTTTTTCCCCAATCGATCCTATCAACTCTTATAATCACCTTCAACAATTCGATCACCCATTCATCTTCCACACTTGAGGGATCACAAGACGAGTCTACGGAACCTCTCCTCGTACTTTAACTCTTGTAGCCCTGCTATAATTCTGCTGAATCTGCACAGCACCCCCACTTCCCTACCCCCTCTTCTATCTATGATTAATATATTTTTCCTGAGGACACAATACTCCAGTTGTCTAACTGTAGCACAATTTCCATCCATTTGTATTCCAGTCAGCTTCAAATAAGGGCTAACATTCCATTAGCCTTTTAAATTATTCTTTATAGCTTTCAAGTGTGGTACCCTCAAGCTATAGCCACTTTCTCCCTTCTCTCTCGAAACAGGTAAGGGATGATTGCAGTCCGTTGATGACTATGGTTGATCAAGTATGGAATTATCCACTAGCTTTTGCTGATTTGTCTCCATGAACTTTTAAATCTCTCTGCTGCTCCACAGTCCCTAGCCATAACCTGATCTATCTCCAGTCCACATTGAACCTCCCCATGCATTTTATCTCTCAATGTCCCTTTCAAACATTCTGCTCCCATCCACATTGTTAATGTGCCATATATCTTTGTGATATCAGCACATCTCGATATGCACTTGACCAATTTAATGGCCAGGGAAGAGTCAACTCGGTGTGAGACTGGAGTCACCACCCTAAAAATTCAGGCCATGGGTTCAAATCCCACCATGGCAGCTGGTGGAATTTAAATTCAATTAATACATCTGGAATTATTTGTTACTGTTGTAAATTGTAAAAATGCTGAAAATTTGGAATGAAAATACTTCAAAAAAAATCTGGAATTATAAAGCTAGTCTCAGTAATGGTGACCATGGCAATTATCAGTGATTGTTGTAAAACCCATCGGGTTCACAAATGTCCTTTAGGGAAGGAAGTCTGCCAACCTTACCTGGTCTGGCCCACATGTGACGCCAGCCACAGAGCAATGTGGTTGACTCTTAACTGCCCTCTGAAATAGCCGAGTGAGACACTCAGTTCAAGGGCAATTAGGGATGGAAAACAAATGCAGACCTGGTCAGCAACGTCCACATCCCATGTAAGGATATAAACAAACAAAGCAGGGAATGGGAAGAGTTAAGGATGGGAACTGCAATCACTGTAAAATGATTACATGATTAACATTAAACAGAGAGAGCATGTTCAACTGGATTATTATCAATTTGTGTCAACATATGGATGAACTGAACAATTCACAGAGGTGCACTTACCATCTCCCTCAATCACATGGTTACAGTGATAGCAAACATCTCCAAACAGCTGCAAAAATAAAACAGACAGCAGATGAGAATCCTAGAAACATATATGACTCTGGGGATTGTTCAGTGTTAAAAGCATCAGCTCAATCAGCAACACATATTCCGGTGAGTAATCTTACGGAACAAAAATTAGATATTACACCATTGCACGGAGTAACATTACCACGAGTAACATTACACCAAGTAACATTACACTGAGTAACATTACAGTAAATAACGTTACCGTAATTACACTTAGTATTCTGCACTGTAGGGATTCTATGATTCTTCTATGATTATTGGGAGTAACATTACATTGAATAACATTGCACTGAGTAGGATTATGTGGAGTAATATTACAGAGTAAGATTACACTGAGTAAGATTACAGCAAGTAAGATTATGGGGAGTAGGATTACGATGAGTAATATTATAGTGAGTAACATTACAGTGAGTAACATTACACTGAGTAACATTGCAGTGAGTAATAGTACAGAGTAACATTGCAGTGAGTAATAATTGTGAGTAATATTTCACTGAGTGACATTACACTGAGTAACATTAGTAAGTAACATTACAATGAGCAATAAGTGAATAACATTACAGTGAATAACATTGCAGTGATAATAGTAATATTTCACTGAGTAACATTACACAGAGTAACATTATAGTGATTAATATTACAATGAGTAATATTATACTGAGTAACATTACAGTAATAATAGTGAGTAATATTGCATGGGTTATTACACAGAATAACATTACAGTAAGTAATAATAGTGAGTAATGGTGCATTGAGTAACATTAGTAATTAATATTACAATGAGTAATATTGCATTGAGTAACATTACAGTGAGTGATATTGCAGTGTGAATAACAATGTCAGTATTAGAGAAATGCGAACATAATAAAAATCTAAGAAATCAACTTTAATATATTTCATTTCAAACTAATGTAGGTGACCCCAAAATCTCAGGAAATTTTGAGTTAAGCTTGCCCTGCCTAGTTTCTTGTGTACGAATGGGACAGGGCTGAGAAATATCAATTTTCACTTTAAACGCAATTAACAAACTAGAATTCTAACATGTAGGAAAGGGTAGCGAGAATGTAGTTAATGGTTTCTATCTGTAACATATCTTTATCTGATACGGATGCAAATTCTTTAGTTTTGGAATTCTTCAACTTGTTGTTGGACATTGAAACAATTGCGTGATTCTACACCAGGAAATGTAACGAGACTTTGGAGAGTTACAAATGTACAATCACAGGACTATAGCCTACATTCTGCCTGTGGGAATTGAGATCCAAATCGTTTTCTTTTCAATTCTGCCAAGTTTCTTTACATTAGCTCAAAACCTACATCTGTGTGTTAGAACATAGAACATAGAACATAGAACAGTACAGCACAGAACAGGCCCTTCGGCCCTCGATGTTGTGCCGAGCAATGATCACCCTACTTAAACCCATGTAACCCGTATACCCGTAACCCAACAATCCCCCCATTAACCTTACACTACGGGCAATTTAGCATGGCCAATCCACCTAACCCGCACATCTTTGGACTGTGGGAGGAAACCGGAGCACCCGGAGGAAACCCACGCACACACAGGGAGGATGTGCAGACTCCACACAGACAGTGACCCAGCCGGGAATCGAACCTGTGAAGCATTGATGCTAACCACCATGCGACCGTGAGGCCCTATTATGTTATGTTATCTGGGCTTCATCCTCCTTTAATAAACATTTCACATCCACAGACGGTGCCATTTTAATTTTTTGCTTCTAGTGTCAGATCTTTAGCTTTGTTGGATTATTTACTGAGGGCACGGCAGCGCAGTGATTAGCACTACTGCCTCACTCGCAGAGGACCGGGTTTTGTTCCCGACTCCGTGTCACTCTCCGTGTGGCACTGTCCGTTTGCACATTCTCCCCGTGCCTGCGTGGGTCTCACCCCCTCAACCCAAAGATGTGCAGGGTAGATGGATTGGCCACGCTAAATTGCCCCTTAATTGAAAAAAAGTTGGGTACTTTAAATTTATGGGGAAAGAAAAGAATATTGACTGAGGAACAATTTTTTTTTGCAGTGATTAATGAAAAGACATACAAACATATGAAAACATCAGACAGGCTGATCCACCTTTGCTGATGTGATCCCTTATGTATTATATCAACACACTGCTTCCTCTCCAGATAGTCTCCTGATGTCTATATTATGTTTTATGAATTTTAATCTACAGGATTTAACTTGCATGCTTTTTTATTAACTATATTTTAGAACCCCCACCCTCAATGGTCGAATGCACAGATTGCACTGCCAGAGACCTATGCCTCTGGTAACGTCACAGATAGAAGAAAGAAAGACTTAGAATTATATAGCACTCTTCATGAGCACAGTACATTTCAGAGCATCTTACATCCAGTGAATTACTTTATAGAGTGCAACCCCGCTTGTAATGTAGGAAACACAGCAGTTCATTTGCACTCAACAAACTCCCACAAACATCCTTGCGATAATGATCGAGGGATCAGTACTGGCTACAGGCTGGAGTCAGGTTAACCCTCCCACAGGGCTCAGCTTTAGCTCATTCAGTGTCACTCGGAGACAGGGTGCTTAAGGGCAGTGACAAAGGAGTTATCTCGGAGAGTAACTGTGAGTGACCCCTGTTGTAAAATCATCAAGCCTGGGAAACACTTGGGCAGAATCGGATTTTACACGGGCTGCTACTCAAGCACTCAGTGATGATGAAAACTTACCGCAAGGTTTTCCATTTCAGAATAGGGGACAATTAAACATAATTACAATGAGCAGCATGATCTCAGTGCTTCCTGCGTAACACTGAGTATAAAGTAAGATTGGAACAAAAAGGTGATATTGACGAGGGAGGGCAACTTTCAGGTTAGGATATAACTTCCGGAATTTAATATTTCAGAGAGGATAATTTGGGGAATAAAATTACAATACTAATGGGAAACTTAGTTACAAATCCTGGGCTGTTCAAATGCCTGGATCCAGGGGCCATTTGCATGATTGTAAACAGGGGGAGATAAACAGCTAATGAGAGCGGACAGCTAGGAATATTGAACATTGACAAGTCCTGCTATCCAACAATATCTGCCCAACCAGACCTGAATCATGGTCTTGAGACAGGTTAGGAAGGAATGGGGAAACTGTGATATTAAAGGTAATTAATATCCTATATTTTGCAGACAAGACTTCCCTCTGTAATCAGTATGACATCAGTATAACAGAAGAGAGTCAATTGCGGAACAGAAGGAGGCCACTTAATCCATTGAGGCTAAATATATATATCACCATCTAAAATGGAGAAGCTGGTGTTGCAAATAAAATAATTAGAGTGTTGACAATATGCATGATATTTTTTAAATAATAAGCAAAAGATATGAAATGATTCATTACAGCACACTTCTACTGATTGGTGCACTAATGGAAGATTCAATGGGCGGCACAGTAGCACAGTGCTTAGCACTGCTGCTTCACAGCGCCAGGGACCTGGGTTCGTTTCCCGAATTGGATCACTGTCTGTGGCGGAGTCTGCACATTCTCCCTGTGTCTGTGTGGGTTTCCTCCGGTTGCTCTGGTTTCCTCCCACAAGTCCCGAAAGACGTGCTTGTCTGGTGAATTGGACATTCTGAATTCTCGCTCAGTGTACCTGAACAGCAGTGTGGCGACTAGGGGCTTTTCACAGTAACTTCATTGCAGTGTTAATGTAAGCATACTTGTGACACTAATAAAGATTATTATTACTAATTGAACCTGAGAAAGTGACTGGAGACTAAGGTAGAGGCAAGAAACTGATACCACCAAATGGGGTAGTCCCATTGATCATAGGTGAATGTTTGGAGAGTCTAAACCTAAGATCTGGGAGAAGGCGTGGAGTGTGCCCAACAGTAAAGAAGGTGGCTAAGTAAGGAAACTGGGCTAACTGAAGTGATTGATTATGGACAAATCCAATTCTTCAAAAATGCTGCACTGAAGATAATAGGCGACATGCTCAAGTCCTGGAGTGGGGATTGAACCTACAACCTACTGAGAGGCAAGAATAACTATCAACCAAGCCAAGCAAATGCTTGCTAGCAGCCATGAACAGTAATCACTAATAGTTGGTAATGGTCAATAATAACTGTTAACTGTAAAATCCAGCATGGAGCACACGGATCTGGCTTGAATATTTTCCCCGTGTGGCTCAAGGTGTATGAGCTCTCCCACTAACTATGGGACTATTACCATGTGTGTATAAGGTCAGCCAGAAAGGGACCGACCGACAGAGAGAGAGAGAGCCCGGTAAAGTCTGACCAGGCCCCTTTGTACATAATACGTGTTATAAATAAACATCTTCTTAATGTTACTCACCTGACTCCTTTTCACCTTTATTAAACTAACAATCAATAAAAGTCAACATGGTCATAAATAGTTAGTAAAACTTAACAACTGCCAATAACAGTATTGCTAATGGTCAACAATAGTCAGCGATGGACAGTAACCCAATAATTATATCAGCAGCAGTTAATAACACAAAGAGTAACAATAAACAAATATGGATGATATCAGTCAGATTGGGCAGCAGCATAGCAAACAGCATTCTGATATATCTAGCTGCAATCAACATGAGTACAAGACCAGTGACATTACCAGGAGCACAACCAATGTTACGCTCATGTTAACAGCTGGCAACATAGCTAACTTGACAATGGTCCACATCACTTTATGTTCTTAAATAATATAAGGTTGAAAATTACAATGTGACATCATCACCACTAAATTATAGTAAAGGCTAATGGAATGTTAGCCTTTCTAAAGAGATGCCAGGGCATGGAATGCCCTGCCTGCAACAGTAGTGGACTCACCAACATTAAGGGCATTTAAGTGATCATTGGATAAACATATGGATGATAATAGTGTAGATGGGCTTTAGAGTGGTTTCACAGATTGGCACAACATCGAGGGCAGAAGGGCCTGTACTGCGCTGTAATGTTCTATGTTCTATGTTCTATATAAAGGAGGGGAGATTCTCCACCAGGTTTGCAAAGCTCTGGTTAGACCACAGAGTTGGAACCAACAATTCTACGGACACGTGCTTGTAGGATTAGAATAGCGGTTTTAATATATACTCACAACAGAGCCAGCCTGTTAGCCATTGAACTTTCGGTGAACTGGCCGGCTGACCATGTGGTCTTTATACAGCAGCTCCAGGGGGAGGAGTCCTGGGCGGAGCCAAGGGAGAAGCCCAGTACAATTCTCGAGCATCCTCAGAGCTACTCCCCCTGGTGGTCATGTAGTGCAACTGCACTTACAATATAGACACATGTATATATACAGATTATAATCCGGTGTGAATCACATTCACCACACACATCTAGAGTAATGCAGACCATTCTGAGCATTGGATCTCTGGGAGGGATAGTTTGTTCTTGGTCAGAGCGCAGCGCAGATTCACCAGAATGTTACCTGGCCTCCAAAAGTTAGATCAAGAGGAGCGATTACATAAAAAGGCCAATATTCCCTAGAATATAAAGGTGAAGGGGTGATTTGGTTGAAGATTTTAGGATTTTGAAATGGATGGAAAATAAACTTTGTTTGCTGGTTGGGGGCATGTCCGATTTTAAAATCTGAGAATCAGAAGTCACGAAACTCTTTGTGCAAAGTGAGGTCAAAGTGGATTTGGATTGGATTTGCTTTATTGTCCCGGGTACCGAGGTACAATGAAAAGTATTGTTCTGCGTACAGTGTGGAGCTCCCTCTGCCAATAAGCAGATGACACTAGTTCGGTTAATAATGTTCAATCTGTGATTGGTGGAGTTTTGACATACCAGGGCTATAAAGAGAGGAGGAACCAAGACGGGTGGATGGAATTAAGTTTCAGATCAGCCGTGATCGCATTCAATCTCCGAGCAAGCTCGAAGGGCTGAATGGCCCACGATCCTGTAACACTTGCAGCGTTCATAATGTTGCCCAATGCCCACTTGCTGGCAATATCAGGGATACAATTAGTACCAGTACCACCTTCAGTGACAATCTGGCGAAGATTTAATTTTTAAAATCCAGATATACGTAGAGGAAGTACCTGGTTGTAATGTTTCTCACAATATGCCAGTCCTTTCCGCTCAAAGTGATGATGTCCCAGAAATGGTTTCTCACATTTCGCACAAACAAAATGCTGTAAGCGATAAAACAGAGTCAAAATCATTAAATGAGGCAGGATTTTATATATAGCCACTCTCACAATGTTAGTGTCACTGGCTGGGCCAGCATTTGTAGCCCATCCCCGCCGTCTTCTTGAACAGCTGCGGCCCATGTGGTGTGGACACACTCACAGTGCTGTGAGGGAGGGAGTCCCAGGGGCAGTGTAGGAACGCCGATCTAGATCCAAGTCAGGATGGTAAGTGATGTGAAGGTGATGGTATTCCCTAAAGCCGGCTGACATTTTCCTTCTTAGTGGTGGAGATTGTGGCTTTTGCAGACAATTGTTGAACGTGCCTTAGGCCTCAACAGGAAAATCTCGGGACCCTCAGGCAGCGATGTCTACTGTTATCTGGGACTTGGCACTTCCTTCTCATCTTGGACGACTGCTCTTTCCCAGCCTGCCACGTGGCAGGAACCAAGGAGATCAGTAAATTTTCCTTCTTTCCGCTCCAGTCACTTCACTTCCATGTGGAAGAAAGGGCAGTAATGGCCCAGCAATCCCTCATTGGGAGGAGAGTATCTGGAACTGGCTGACGCTCCCTAATGGCTCAGTTTTTCCTTCTTTAGGCCTAAAGAAGGTCTTCCTCCCCACAACATGAGGACGATGCACACAAAGCACTCAATATGGCTCCAGATCAAGAAAAATACTACCAAGTAGGGAGGCACAGTATTGTAAGGGCTGCAGCAATGCTCTGTTTTCCCTTCTAACCCAGTGAGCTGCATTACAGCTCTAAGCTCAGCCTACAAACAATTGGATCTCCAGAAGGAGACGGGTTAGTAGCAGCTTCTTGAGTAAGTGTCACCTTGTCGCTATCCCCCCCCCCCCCCCCCCCCCCCCCCCCCACAATGAATGGACCACCCAGCCCTAGGTATCCCTTTTCCATTCTTTATTTAAAAATTTGAATTAAAATATTCCCAATTAAGGGGAAAGTTTAGTGTGGCCAATCCACCTACCCTGCACATCTTTGGGTTGTGGGGGTGAGACCCACGCAGGCATGGGGAGAACGTGCAAACTCCACACAGACAGTGATCCAGGACTGGGATCGAACCCAGGTCCTCAGCGCCATGAATCCCTATTCAATTCTATTCAGTATCTGCAATAAATAGGTCCAGAATTTCCTCGGAGCTGATCCCACTTCCCTGCCAAATATTTGCTGGAAGTGCGTCGTAGACCTGGCCATATGTGCTACAGGTACGGAATGAACAGCTGTGGGGAGGAGGCTGTTCACGCTGGGGAGTATCCCAAATGGACTATCCCATGATGGGTTGAATGGCTTTTGTTTGCTCCAGTGCTTCTGAGGTTTGTCAGGCCCTCCTTCACACTGTGCCTCAGTGCTCGACACACTTGCCTCTTCTGAAACTGTGCTAGGTTTAAGGTGGAAAGTTGCTTCAGAATATTTTTCAGAGTCCTTCTGGGAAAACTTTCCTTTTACCAATTGTTGGTTCATTATTGATCTCGGAAGATTCCCAGTGTGATTAACACTCTGGCCAAAAGCAGCGAGTTATTTCACTTGGTGTAAGCTGCCTACATGGACAACAAATACCTCAGCAACCTGTCCTTATACAGCATCTGCAGCATGGGCTTTCACAGGAGCGTTATTAGACTAAATCAAGCAATGTAGCATTTTGGAATTAATGTAAAATGTTTGGTTGAAAAGGTAGATTTTAAAAACTGTCTGATAGGGAGAAAGAGTTGGAGTCAGAGACGTTCAGGGAGAGAAGTCCAGAGTCTAGGACCGAGGCAGCTAAAGGTACATTCACCAATGTTGGGGCATTAAAGTCTGGGGTACTTTTTTAAATATAAATTTAGAATACCCAGTTCATTTTTTCCAATTAAGGGACAATTTAGTATGGCCAATCCATCTAGCCTGCACATCTTTGGATTGTGGGGGTGAAACCCACGCAAACACAGGGAGAATGTGCAAACTCCACATGGACAGTGACCCAGAGCCGGGATCGAACCTGGGACCTCAGCGCCGTGAGGCAGCAATACTAACCACACATTGGTTACACTCCCTAACAGCTCAGATTTTCCTGCTTTAGGCCTAAAGAGAGTCTTCCTCCCCAATGTCTGGGGTACTTAAGAGGACAAAATTAGAAGGCTGTAAGATCTGGTAGAGATTACAGTGATAGGGGGTGACGAAGCCTGGAGGGATTTGAAAAGAAAGCTATAAATTTTAAAATGGAGGCACTGCCCGATGGGAGGACAGTACAGATAAGTAAACAAAGAGTGATGGGTGATTGGGACTTGGTACAATTAGAATAATAGGGATCAGAGATTTGGATGGACTCAAATTTCGGGAAGGTCGACAATGGGAGGGGGGGCAAGAATGGATTGGAATCCAGAAGTAACAAGGATAAGGACGTTTGCTCCAGCAACAGAGGAGCTGAGACAGGGCAGACATTACAGAAATAATAATAATCTTTATTGGCACAAGTAGGCTTACACTGCAATGAAGTTATTGTGAAAAGCCCCTAGTCACCACATTCCGGCGCCTGTTCGGGTACACTGAGGGAGAATTCAGAATGTCCAAATTACCTAACAGCGCGTCTTTCGGGACTTGTGGGAAGAAACCGGAGCATCCGCAGGAAACCCCCGCAGCAACGGGGAGAACGTGCAGACACCGCACCGACAGTGACTGAAGTCGGGAATCGAACCTGGGACCCTGGAGCTGTGAAGCAACAGTGCTAACCACTGCGCTGCCGACGTAGGTAGATAGTGATGGTAGTGATGGTGCAGAAACTCATCTGAGGGCCAATAGGAAAGTCTGATTCAGCTTGAGACAAGGAGAGGGATAGAGTCGCTCACTCGCCAAAGCCTTAACCTCTTCTATTCTCTGGTGATTCCTTTCATTTTTAAACATTCTTTTCATGGGATGTGTGTGTCACTGGCAAAGTCGGCATTGGTTCCCCATCCCTAATTGTCCTTTAACTGCTTACCTTGCTGGGCCATTTCAGAGGGCATTGAAGTGTCAACCACATTGTTGTGAGTCTGGAGTCACATGTCGGCCAGATCAGGTAAAGATGACAGGTTTCCTTCCTTAAAGGGACATTAGTGAATCAGATGGGTTTTTCTGACAGTTGATGGTAATTGTCATGGTGACTATTATTGAGACTGGCCGGGCTTTATAATTCTAGATTTATTAACTGAATTCAGATTTGACCAGCTGCCATGGTGGGATTTGAGTCCACGGTCCCCTGATCATTAGCCTGGTCACCTGGATCACCATCCCAGCGATGACACCCTCGCCCCTAAATTGTGCTCAGGTGGGTTCCTGGAGTTCACTGGCACCATTTGATATCGAACACTCACCTCAACATGCCACTGTTTCCCCAAGGCATTCACCACTCGCCCCTCAATAGGCCGACGACATGCTCCGCAGATCGGGATCCCCATTTTATCATGGCAGGGGAGGCAGTAGAGTTCCCCCTTCAGCTCTCGAGCTTCCGCTGTCAGTTCCTTCCTGGAAATCGCCAACACCAACAGCTTTAAACTTCTAATGTCTATATTTCCTGTTTAGAAATCATGGCATGAAGGGCCAATCGAGCAACTTGTGACTCAGTATTGCTAGTACAACGATAAACTGGACTGGAGAGTAGAGAATGGGGGGGGGGGGGGGGGGGGGGGGGGTTGGGTAGGGCAGGCCAAATGGGGAGTCAGAAAATAGATATGATTTTAAGTAGAATTACTAATAGATCAAGATTTCAGGGAACAATTAGCGCGGTCCTGTACGTACAACAGGAAGGGAACGGATCTTTTCATCAACTTAACCAGCATGGATACTGGATGTAATTAATAACCGAGGGGTGGCAGCTCTGAGCCACAGTGATGTTTTTTTCTTTATTCTTGCACGGAATAGGGGCAGCACGGTGGCGCAGTGGGTTAGCCCTGCAGCCTCACGGCGCCGAGGTCCCAGGTTCGATCCCGGCTCTGGGTCACTGTCTGTGTGGAGTTTGCACATTCTCCCCGTGTTTGCGTGGGTTTCGCCCCCACAACCCAAAGATGTGCAGGCTAGGTGGATTGGCCATGCTAAATTGCCCCTTAATTGGAAAAAAATAATTGGATACTCTAAATTTAAAAAAAAAAAAAAAAAAAAAATTCTTGCACGGAATGTGGGTGCTGTTGGCTCGGCCAGCATTTATTACCCATCCCTAATTGTCCTTGAGAAGGTGGTGGTGAGCTGCCTTCTTAAACCACTGCAGTCCACGTGGCCGTGCTGTGCCTGTGCATCCGTTGCCCTTGCATTTCTAAGTGGCACAGGCCAGAGGTTCAGAAAGTGCTGCCGAAGGAGCCTTGGTGAGTTGCTGCACTGCATCTTGTAGATGGTACACACGGCTGCTGCTGTGCACAGGTGTTGGAGGGAGCGGCTGCTGGAGGTGTTGGATCGGATGTTGGACAAGCGGGCTGCTTTGACCTGGATGAGCTTCTTGGGACTGCACCCATCCAAGCAAGTGGAGAGATGGTGGGCAGGCGTTGGGAGGTGCTATAAACATCCCAGCTTCCGTCCTGCTCTTGTAGCCATGGTATTTATATAACATAAGAACATAAGAACTAGGAGCAGGAGTAGGCCATCTGGCCCCTCGAGCCTGCTCCGCCATTCAATTAGATCATGGCTGATCTTTTGTGGACTCAGCTCCACTTTCCGGCCCGAACACCATAACCCTTAATCCCTTTATTCTTCAAAAAACTATCTATCTTTATCTTAAAAACATTTAATGAAGGAGCCTCAACTGCTTCACTGGGCAAGGAATTCCATAGATTCACAACCCTTTGGGTGAAGAAGTTCCTCCTAAACTCAGTCCTAAATCTACTTCCCCTTATTTTGAGGCTACGTCCCCTAGTTCTGCTTTCACCCGCCAGTGGAAACAACCTGCCCGCATCTATCCTATCTATTCCCTTCATAATTTTAAATGTTTCGATAAGATCCCCCCTCATCCTTCTAAATTCCAATGAGTACAGTCCCAGTCTACTCAACCTCTCCTCATAATCCAACCCCTTCAGCTCTGGGATTAACCTAGTGAATCTCCTCTGCACACCCTCCAGCGCCAGTACGTCCTTTCTCAATATGGCAATTCTTATGTGGCTGGTCCAGTTCAGTTTCTGGTCAACGATAACCCCAGGTCGTTGATGGTGGGGGACTCAGCGATGGTAATGTCAGTGACTGTCAAGGGGAGATAAGTAGATTCACTCTTGTGGGAGATGATCACTGTCTGGCTCTTGAACCACAATGTTATAGAACAGTACAGCACAGAACAGGCCCTTCGGCCCACAATGTTGTGCCGAGCCATGATCACCCTACTCAAACCCACGCATCCACCTTATACCCGTAACCCAACAACCCCCCCCTTTAACCTTACTTTTTATTAGGACACTACGGGCAATTTAGCATGGCCAATCCACCTAACCGCACATCTTTGGACTGTGGGAGGAAACCGGAGCACCCGGAGGAAACCCACGCACACACGGGAGGACGTGCAGACTCCACACAGACAGTGACCCAGCCAGGAATCGAACCTGGGACCCTGGAGCTGTGAAGCATGTATGCTAACCACCATGCTGCCCAGTTTCATGAGGAGCAATAATTGGTGCGTATTCTAAATTTCACAGTCAATAGACACTCTTACATAATGATTGAGTTGTTATTCTAACTCACCCACAGTGCGTACAGTTGAAATGATCAGCATGATAAGCATCACTTTTATACATCAGTGGCAGTTCGTCAATGATGAGGTGACACTTCTGACAGATATACTGGCCAAGATGCTTTGCTTTCTCTTGGTTGTGGCATGGTCTGCAGAGATGCCTGTGGGTGAATGAATATATCAGGGTGTTGCATTGCTCAAAAGACAAAACATGTATTCCTGTGTTTCACACGAGATACTAATACACGTCTGTTCACAGACACACCTATTCTCTATAAATATATGCATGATTTAAATTTAAACATTCATATAATTCTCTTTGCCTGAAAATTACTACTATATTAGTGAATTAATGTTTTTTTTAATAAATATTTTTATTGTTTTTTTTGAGCAAGGTATAATTACCGTTCTGTACACAGAATAAGAAACACATATATATATACACACATTTAGAGGAGAAGGGCACACCCCAACATTAAAAAAAATACAATAACATATGAAATGGAATAACTGGTGGGGTATTGCGCACCAGCTCGACAGCGGCATCTCTGTACATCTGGCAAAATTACCCAGCCCACAGATGTAGGCGACTGCCTGCGGGGGGGGGGGGCGGGGACTGGGGGGGCAAAAACACCTTTGGGTGCCGGGGGAAAAATCACAGCGTGCGATATTTGGCTGTGCTGTGTGCTGCTGTCGCCCGCCCTTCCCGGATGGGTCTCACTGCTGTCCCATGTTCGCCTCCGCTTCTGCTGCTCGTGAATTAATGTTTAATGAGTTTGTATAGCCGTCCGATTGTCAAATTAACCTTCAAAGGAATGGAATGTCATAGGCTGCACGTTTCTATCCATTAATATCCCCAATGGTAGGACTCGATTCGTATGTAAACAGGCATGCATTCCATAAACACGCATAAATGTACACACCCACATAGACACACATACACACGCACAGCACACGCACAGCACACACAGACAGACACGCGCACTCACACACACATACATACTGTTGCTCTTTATGATATGATGTTATGTCCCAACAGCGGCGCCAATACTGTGGGTATTTCTATTTATCTCGGTGAACCACAAGCCTTCCCTTATATCGGTCAAATGACCACACAACCAGTTAGTCAGTTCAAAAGATGGTTTATTTACACGCACGAGGATTACTTCGACATGCAAACACAACATCTACTACGAGTTAAACCACACCTATCAGCTACAATAACCTATATTTAACTTCAGGGCAACCGGCACTGTGCAAATGGATAAGGCCTTTATCTTGATTTCACGTGGCTGGTTCAAAGAAGTGGCTCTGTCTCTGCTGGGCTCATCCATCAGGTAGCGATCGTTGGTCTTGAACTTGGCTGTCTGGTCGTTATGCTGCAGTTGGGCTGGCACAGGCCGGATTCAAAAGAGGCAGAACACATGGCTGTGTTCCCTTTTATCCCTCTGGGATTTTGTGCTCTTTGGGGCGGACCCTAATCTTGGATCCAATAATTCGACATGGCTCTGATCACTGCCTTCGATTTCGGCCAATAAAGGGGTGGGTGCCTTGGTGGCTGGGCGGGTCCTTAGCGGTCATTTAACTTAGCAGTTGGGCTCTCTGAGTAAAGGGAGTGGCGCCGATTAGTCTGTGACTGTACCGGTTTCTTGATTGGAGCCCTATTGTTCTGGGGAACGGGCCATTAAAATGCAAACGAGCGGAGGTTTCGATCAGGTCTAGCTACCTGCTTTTCAAATACACAGAAGCTCTGTATCTGTCTGAGTCCTGCCATATTCCCATGGTCCTTTGCAGGTGGCAATACACACACACAAACACATGCACACAGGTTCTGACACACACAAACACAAATAAACAGGCACACACACAAATATATACCGGTACAGACACATACACACGCAAACAATGCAGATACACATAGACATGCAAACAGGTGCAGACACATACACACCAACACACCCACCCACCAGCACACACATACCAGCACACATACACAGACCAGCATGCACACACACGCACACACACACACCAGCGCACACACACACACCCACCAGCACACGCCCACCCACCTGCACACACATAGCACACACACACACACACTAGCACACACACACACCAGCGCACACCAGCATACACACATCAACCAGCAACATCATTCACCACAAACACACACACTCCAGCACCCACAAGCAGCAGCATACGGACACATCCACCAGCACAAACGCACACACATATCAGCACACACACCAGCAGGCCTACACACATCAGCAGACACGCACACACCAGCAGAACGCACACACCAACACACACACACAAGCAAGCACACATACACACCAACACACACACAAATCCATCAGTGCGCACAAACACATGCACATCACCACACACGTACCAGCACATTAATACACACACACCAGGATACACACACCAACAGACTCACACCAGCGTGCGCACACATACATACACCAGCATACACACCCACACATGCCTGCACTGTCAGTGTGTAAAACTGTAAATACATTTGTCCAATTATTCGGTAGAAAGAACTTTGTGGCTGTTTGCACCTCTGGATAATTCACTGAAAGATAGGTCCATCCTCTTGTCCCTTCCCCCATTTCTTTTCCTAATCCATAGATTTATCCATATCCCTTTAAAAAAGCTATTGTGGGTTGTGCTCCCCTCAGTATTTACTTAACATAACAATCCCCTGCATCTCCGAACTGCATCATACATGTACAGACCCGCCCACTGCTGCATTCCCAAATGTAAACAGCCAAACTCCATTAATGCATAGAACCACACCCAGCTGCACACAGTCAATAATCTCGAGTTAACTCTCTTTCCTCCTCATCACAGAGCACAAGCAGATATCGGTTAATATTCAGGGAAAGACGATTTATGTGGGAACACATATTGAGGTTGAGCGTCGATACCTTAGACAAGAAAATATCACTTTAAAACAAATTTACGCCACTGATCTTTGTACTGAGATTTAATTTAAGATCAGACACTGGTCATTTTCCAGATGGGGGCCCCATCCATTTTTCCTGTATGAAATCTAAAGGGACATGAAGTCATGTACCATGCCTTTAAAATAAACATTTTGAAAAAAAAAATCATCCCACATCTTCATATCAGCACAATTAATTTACCATACCAACGTCCAGGCTCCATGATGCACAGTCAGTCTGGGTGTGGTTACATTTCCAAATTTGCCCTCCCAATTTGTGAATGATAATACCAATGCTCGGAGCCCAATCTACCTCCAAACTATCTGGATTGACCCTATCTCGATCTGCTGGGCCATTCCAAAAAATTACTCTGAGGGTGTGACGCCCGAATCTACAGAAATCCATCTGCTTCCAATCTATATGGATTGCGTGGAACCTCAATCCACAGAAATCTTTATAAAGCGAGAGAAATCACCAACCTTCCACAGCACAATTCAATATTGCAGAGATAAACCTGCCTTTACTATTTCCAAAACAAAAGGATCGACTAACCCCACAATTTACAGCAATTCATCAGCTTTGTATCTTTAGAGATCCATTTCTCCAATCCATTCCTCCAGTTCCATTCTGTTAGGATTGGGCTGCATTAGATCGGCAAATATCATTCTACATGTAACCCGTCGAGCTCAACAAACTTCACAATGTGAAGGATCTCTGTACCATCAGTTCATAAGAAACAATTTTTTTCACTCCTTTAAGGGATGTGGGAGTCGATGGTGAGGCCACCATTTGGCTGGTTTAGCTCACTCGGCTAAATCGCTGGCTTTTAAAGCAGACCAAGCAGGCCAGCAGCACGGTTCGATTCCCGTACCAGCCTCCCCGAACAGGCGCCGGAACGTGGCGACTAGGGGCTTTTCACAGTAACTTCATTGAAGCCTACTCGTGACAATAAGCGATTTTCATTTCATTTTTCATTTATTGCCCATCCCTAATCGTCCTTGAGAAGATGATGGCGAGCTGCCTCTTGAACTGCTGCAGTCCATATGGTGTAGGTACCTCCACTGTGCTGTTAGGGAGGGAGTTCCAGGATTTTGCCCCAGCGACAGTGAAGGGACAGCGATATAGTCAGGGTGGTGAGTGACTTGGGGGGAAACTTGCAGGTGGTGGTGTTCCCAGGTATCTGCTATCCTTGACTCCTAGATGGTAGTGGTCATGGGATTGGAAGGTACTGTCCAACTTGATGAGTTCCTGCAGTGCATCTTGTAGATGGTACACACGGCTGCTACCTTGCGTCGGTGGTCGGGGGAGTGAATGTTTGGGGAAGGGGTGCCAATCAAATGGGCTGTTTCGCCCTTGATAGCATCAAGTTTCTTGATCCTGAGGGTTGTTGGATCTGTCCTCATCCAGGTAAGTGGAGAGTAATCCATTATACTTGTGCCTTTTAGGTGATGGACAGGTTTTGGGAGACAGAAGTGAGTTACACATGCAGGATTCCTAGCTTCTGAAATGCTCTTGTAGCCACAATGTTAATATGACCAGTCCAGTTCAGTTTCTCGTAAATGTTAACCCCAGGCAGCGCCGGCCCTAGGGTTGCTGGCGCCCCGGGCAAGCTGAACTTCGGCGCCCTTCGGGGGGGGGGGGGGGGGGGGGGGGGGGCCGAGGGGGGGGGGGCTAAGGCAGGGGGGGTGGGGCCGAGGCGGGGGGGCGGGGCCGAGGCGGGGGGGGGGGCGAGGCGGGGGGGGGGGGGGGGGCGAGGCGGGGGGGGGGGGGGTGGGGGGGGGGGGGCCGAGGCGGGGGGGGGGGGCGAGGCGGGGGGGGGGGGGGGCGGGGCCGAGGCAGGGGTTAGATAGAGGAAAGGAACTAAATTGCACTTTAACCAGTCCTTTTTTTTTTTTTTTTTTTATAAATTTAGATTACCCAATTATTTTTTCCAATTAAGGGGCAATTTAGTGTGGCCAATCCACCTACCCTGCACATTTTTTTGGGTTGTGGGGGCTAAACCCACGCAGACACGGGGAGAATGTGCAAACTCCACACGGACAGTGACCCAGAGCCGGGATCGAACCTGGGACCTCAGCGCCGTGAGGCGGTTGTGCTAACCACTAGGCCACCGTGCTGCCCCACTTTAACCAGTCCTATCAGCTCCTCATGCACAGTTCATCCCAACTGATCCTAACCCTCCCACAATACAATGACTGGCCCCTCCACCAATTACACTTACTGGTCCTAGACACCAAACACCACCCCTCCTACCCTTACACTGACTCTTACCCCTTTAAGCTGATCCTCTCCACATTACACTGACCCCATCTCATCGTTAATGATCACCTCCTGCCATGTTATTGAGCCCCTTCTTCAACACTCCGACCCAGACACCCTGCCAACCACCCCAGCCTCAATTAACTGACCTGATCCCAGATTCTTCCTGATAGACTGACCAGATCCCAGGACATCCACGCCACTTGATTCTCACTCTTTGTGCAGATTTCCTGACCACCCACAGAACACATTAGGTGTTTGGGTGAGTGTTGAAACGGGACTCCGTACCTCGCACACACTGTGCAGATCTTCAATGAATATCTTCATTCTCAGCGGGGGGGGGGGGGCCGAGGCGGCAGGGGGGGGGCGGGACCGAGGCGGCGGGGGGGGCGGGCCCGAGGGCGGACGGAAGGGGGGGCGGGCGGACGGAAGGGGGGGGGCGGGCGGACGGAAGGAGGGGGCGGGCAGACGGAAGGGGGAGGGCGGGCGGACGGAAGGGGGGGGCGGGCGGACGGAAGGGGGGGGGCGGGCGGACGGAAGGGGGGGGCGGGCGGATGGAAGGGGGGGGGCGGGCGGGCGGGGGGGTCGCCCTGGGGGAGGGCGGCCACCACGCATGCGCTGGTTGGCACCGGCCCAACTGCGCATACGCGGGACCCGAGTCTCTGGCGCCCCCTAACACATGGCGCCCCGGGCGTTGATAGTGGGGAACTCAGCGATGGTAATGCCATTGACTGTCAAAGGGCGATGGTTAGATCCTCTCTTGTTGGAGATGGTCATTGCCTGGAACCTGTGTGCTTTGAATTTTATCTGGACCTGGATATTGTCCAAGTCTTGCTGTCTTTGGACATGGACTGCTTCATTATCTGAGAAGTCACGAATGGTGCTGAACACTGTGCAAACATCAGTGAACATGCAAACTTCTGACCTTATGATGGAAGGAAGGTCACTGATGAAGCAGCTGAAGATGGCTGTGCCTAGGACACTACCCTGAGGAACTCCTGCAGTGATGTCCTGGATCTGGGCAGCACATTGGCTCAGTGGGTAGCACTGCTGCCTCACAGCGCCGAGGACCCGGGTTCGATCCCGGCCTCAGGTTACTGTCTGTGTGGAGTTTGCACATTCTCTCCGTGTCATGGGTCTCACTCCTACCAACCCAAAGATGTGCAGGGTAGGTGGATTGGCCACGCTAAATTGCCCCTTAATTGGAAAACTTTAAAATAAAAAAAGTGATGTCCTTGAGCTGAGATGATTGGCCTCCAACCACCACAACCACCTTCCCTACATATAGATAGTACATAGAACATACAGTGCAGAAGGAGGCCATTCAGCCCATCGAGTCTGCACCGATCCACTTCAGCCCTCACTTCCGCCCTATCCCCGTAACCCAATAACCCCTCCTAACCTTTTTGGACACTAAGGGCAATTTATCATGGCCAACCCACCTAACCTGCACGTCTTTGGACTGTGGGAGAAAACCAGAGCACCCGGAGGAAACCCACGCAGACACGGAGAGAATGTGTAGCCTCTGCGCAGACAGTGATCCAGTGGGGAATCGAACCTGGGACCCTGGCGCTGTGAAGCCACAGTGTTAATCACGTGCTACCGTGCTGCCCGTAAATCCCTGCGCTCGGTAAGACTCCAACCAGCAGAGAATTTCCCCTCTGATTCTCATTGACTTCTTGCTAGTGCTCCTTGATGCCATACTCAGTCCAACACTGCCTCAGTGTCGAGGACAGTTACTCTCACCACCCCTGCCTAAATTCTACTGGCATTAATCTATTGAAATCAATGTAAGCCATAGCATAGAAATCAATGCGATGCGATTGATGCGTACCCCTTCCTTTATTTTTTACCCCGAACCTTAGGAAAACGTAAAGGCATTGGAGAGGGTGCAGAAAAAAATCAGGAGAATTGTTCCAGGGAGGAGGAGCTTCAGTTAAGAAGGTAGATTGGAGAAGTTGGGACTGTTTCCCTCAGAGCAAAGGACGTCGAGAGGAGATTTGATGAAGATATTCAGAATCGTGCAGGGTCCGGATACTTGTTCGCACTCGTGAAAGCAACGAGAATGAGAGGCTACAGATTTAGAGGAATTGGTAAAAGAAGCAAAAGTGATATGAGGAAAACTGCTGTCACGCAGTGAGTGGTTAGGGTTTGGAATGCATTGCCGGAGAGAGTGTGGTGGATGTAGGTTCAATTGAGGCATTTAAAATGGATTTGATTGTTACCTGAAAAGGTAGAATGTGCAGTGTTACGGGGGAGAAGGTGGACGAACGGCACTGGGTGAGTTGCTCGTCTGGAAAACTGGTGCACGCACAATGGGCCGAATGGCCTCCTTCTGCACTGTAACTGTGATTCTCTCCAGTTTACACAGGTTCGTCTATGGCAAGTATTGGAATTGACCTCTTCTCCTACAATGGACACGATTTACCCCAACTGGAAGAGATTAATCTGCAGACCGTCCAGTCTACAGCGATTCGATCCCTGTCACTCACCTCCTGGCTAGTTCTTTTGTCCCAAATGCTTTTATCCTTTGCAAAAATGACAAGAGGCAGCATCCAATCTTAACGGCCCCGCCCTGACAGAGTGACAGCCCAAATCCCATCCACTCATCATTTGTTTTCTTCAGAGAGGCTCAATATCAGGAATGAAAGCAGGTTCTGAGCCTGACACTTAAACAAATATGGTGAGATTCCGCCCGTTGCTTTTGAATTTGAAACCCACTCTGTATCAACCAACTGAAAGTCAAACCCTGTGGTGCTGAACTGCTCGGGTCAACAAGCAGGGCAGAGGATGCAGGTAGGAAAACCCTTGCAGCGTGTGTGGACTCAAGGCTCTTGGCACTCACTGTGACCAGTTCAAACTCCAGTACAAACTATCCAACTTTAGAAAGTACCTGTTTCTTGACACACAACCACCTGGCGGTGTTAGTCCAGTTGTTCTCAAACTTTCTCGTCTGTAAACCACTTATTTAAAAAAAAATTAATTTAGAGTACCCAATTCATTTTTTTCCCAATTAAGGGGCAATTTAGCGTGGCCAATCCACCTATCCTGCACATCTTTGGGTTGTGGGGTGAGATCCACATAGACACAGGGAGAATGTGCAAACTCCACAAGGGCAGTGACCTGGGACTGGGATCGAACCTGGGAACTTGGAAGGGGCTGGTTTAGCTCACAGGGCTAATCGCTGGTTTTTCAAGCAGGCCAGCAGCGCGGTTCGATTCCTGTACCAGCCTCCCCGGACAGGCGCCGGAATGTGGCGACTAGGGGCTTTTCACAGTAACTTCATTGAAGCCTACTCGTGACAATAAGTGATTTTCATTTCAAGTGATTTTCATTTCATTCATGAGGCCGCAGTGCTAACCACTGTGCCACCATGCTGCCCCTTTCCGTAGACCACTTATGAGACAGAGAACTCCATGGGCCGCCGACTGTTTCTAACTCTACCCACTTCTGCTTGCTGCAAGAAGAACCTATCAGAATTAAGAATGGGATGATTTTGCTGATGCACCGATGAGGTGATGTCTAGTTCCATGCGGAGAATGTCAGTCTCATGTCGAGCTTCATGTTCAGCCAGTTCCTCTTTGTTTTCCACAAGTGTGGAGAAGCCGACCTTGCATTTGCAACACTGACGCACATGCGGCTTCTAAAACTACACTGTAGTTGCTCAAGTTTATAGAAACATAGGAAAGAGGATCAACAAGCATTCAGGCCCTCGAGCTGACCTCAACACCATTTGCACACACCCCTTGATGTCTTAAAAGTCTATCAATCTCAGTCCTCAACATATTCAAAGACTGACCCTCCACAGCCCTTTGGGGTAGTGAATTCCAAAGATTCACCATCCTCTGAGTGAAGACATTCCTCCTCATCCCAGTCCTCCATGACCTTCCTCTTATTCCTTTTTTTTGTTTTATAAATTTAGAGCACCCAAATAATTTTTTCGAATTAAGGGGCAATTTAACATGGCCAATCTACCTACCCTGCACATCTTTGGGTTGTGGGGGCAAAACCCACGCAAACACGGGGGAATGTGCAAACTGCACACGGACAGTGAACCAGAGCCGGGATCGAACCTGAGACCTCTGAGGCAGCAATGCTAACCACTGCACCATCATGCTGCCCTCCTTCCTCTTATTCTGAGACTGTTTCCCCTAAAGGTAAGAGAGAGGCAAACATAGACATTGGACCATTGGAAAATGTGGCTGGGGAAGTAATAATAGGAAGCAAAGAAATGGCAGATGAACTGAATAGTTACTTTGCATCAGTCTTCACGGTGGAAGACACCAGTGGGTGCCAGAGCTGCAAGAGAACCTGGGGGCAGAGGTGAGTGCAGTGACCATTACTAAGGAGAAGGTTCTGAGGAAACTGAAAGGTCTGAATGTGGATAAGTCACCTGGACCGGATGGGCTACACCTCAGGGTTCTAAAAGACATAGCTGAGGAAATTGGGGAGGCATTTGGTGATGTTCTTTCAGGAATCACTGGAGGCAGGAAGGGTCCCAAAGGACTGGAAAGTGGCTAATGTAACACTCCTGTTTAGGAAGGGAGGGAGGCAGAAGACGGGAAATTATAGGCCGGTTAGCCTGACTTCGGTCATTGGTAAGATTTTAGAGTCTGTTATTAAAGATGAGATCGCGGAGTACCTGGAACTGCATGATAAAATAGGACTGAGTCAGCACGGCTTCATTAAAGGAGGTAATGTCTGACAAATCTGTTACAGTTCTTTGAGAAAGTAACAAGGAAGTTAGACAAAGGAGAACCAGTGGACGTGATTTATTTAGATTTCCAGAAGGCCTTCGAGAAGGTGCCACATAGGAGTCTGTTAATTGAGAGCCCATGGTGTTAAGTGTACGATCCTGCCATGGATAGAGGATTGGCAGAGAGAGGGAATAAAGGGGTCTTTTTCAGGATGGTAGCCGGTGACTAGTGGTGTATCTCAGGGGTCGGTGCTGGGAACACAACTTTTAACAATATACATTATTGATCTGGAGGCGTTGTTGCTATTTGCAGATGATACAAAGATCTGTAGAGGGGCAGGTAGTAATGAGGAAGCAGGCGGGCTGCATAAGGACTTGGACAGGCTAGGAGAGTGGGAAAAGAAGTGGCAGATGGAATACAATGTGGAAAAGTGTGGGGTTATGCACTTTGGAAGGAGAAATGCAGGCTTAGACTATTTTCTAAATGGGAAGATGCTTAAGAAATCAGAAGCATAAAGGGACTTGGGAGTCCTTGTTCACGTTTCTCCTAAGGTTAACGTGCAGGTTCAGTCAGCAGTTAGGAAGGCAAATGTAATGTTAGCATTCATGTCAAGAGGGCTAGGATACACGACCAGGGATGTACTTCTGAGGCTATATAAGGCTCTGGTCAGACCCCATTTGGAGTATTGTGAGCATCTTTGGGCCCTGTATCTAAGGAAGGATGTGCTGGCCTTGGAAAGGGTCCAGAGGAGGTTCACAAGAATGATCCCTGGAATGAAGAACTTGTCGTATGAGGAACAGTTGAGGACTCTGGGTCTGTACTCGTTGGAGTTTAGAAGGATGAGGGAGGATATTATTGAAACTTACAGGATACTGCATGGCCTGGATAGAGTGGATGTGGAGAGGATGTTTCCACTTGTAGGAAAAACTAGAAGCAGAGGACACAATCTCAGACTAAAGGGATGATCCTATAATACAGAGATGAGGAGAAATTTCTTCAGCCAGAGGGTAGTGAATCTGTGGAACTCTTTGTCGCAGAAGGCTGTGGATGCCAAATCACTGACAGTCTTTAAGACAGAGATAGATAGGTTTTTGATCAATAAGGGGATCAGTGGTTATGGGGAGAAGGCAGGAGAATGGGGATGGGAAAATATCAGCCATGATTGAAAGGCGGAGCAGACTCGATGGGCCGAGTGGCCTAATTCTGGTCCTGTATCTTATGGTCTTATGGTTCTAGACCCCCCTCCCTCAAGCCAGGGGAAGCATTTTTCCTACAAATACCCTGTTGAGCCCTGTAAGAATATTGTATGTTTGAATAAGATCGCCTCTCATTCTTCTGAACTCCAGAGAATAAAGGCCCAGTCTGCTCAATCTCTCCTCCTGGAACAACTCCGCCAAAACAGGAGTATGTCGAGAGAGCTTTTGTCGCACTCCCTCAATGGCAAATATATCTTTCCTCCCACAGTTCAAGATATGCAGGTTAGGTGGCTTGGTCAAACTAAATTGTCCCTTAGTACCCAAAGATGTGCAGGTTACTTGGGGTAACAGGGTTGCGGGGATAGGGTGGGGGAGGGGGCCTGGGTGGAGTGCTCTTTCAGAGGGTTAGTGAAGATCCGATGGGCCGAATGGCCTCCTTCTGCACTGTAGGGATACTGTGGTTTATGCTGTGTGATGATTATTCTCAGTGTCAAATAAAGAAGAACTTGCATTTAAATAGCACCTTTTGAAAAACACAACCCAAAGTGCTTTACAGCCACTGAAGTACTGTTGAAATTCAGTCACTATTGTAACGTTGGAAACTCGGCAGCCAATTTGCAAACTGCAAACTCCCACCAACAGCAATGTGATAATTTATTTTAGTGATGGCGATTGAGGGATAAATATTGGCCAGGACGCTGGGGAAAACGCCCCCGCTCTTTTGCAAAATACTGCCATGGGATCTTTTAAATCCACCTGAGAGGGCGGCTGGTTGGGCGGGGCCTCAGTTTAAGATCTCATCCAAACGTCGGCAGCTCTGACAGTGCAGGGCTCCCTCGGTACTACACTGTCAGCACAAGCATCTGAATTGAAACTCAAAGCTGCTGACTGTGCTCAAGTGTCACCACCTCGGCCACAGCTGAGATAGAGAACTGCCAGGCTCGTACAGAGAAACAGGCTCCTGTACTGGGGTTGAAGAGGCTGTTGTTGCAGATGTGAAGGCAGAGTGAGCCATCTCGCAGCTGCGCACTTTGTGCTTTTATTTCCGACTGGCCATTTGTTTTACCTACTGACGACTTCCGTTCCACTAAAGCGTCCTTGTGGGGCAGAGCGTTCTCAGAGAATTCTCTGTCTTGCTCGTGTCGGCTTTACTTTTCTTCGGGAGGCTGTCAGTTGAACTGTGTAAAGGGTTTGTCTGCCTGTGTATCGAGATTACCCCGGCTGGCTGGGCCCACAGCTGCAGGTTTGTTAGTCTCCTAAAGCCTGCAGGGGACAATTTCCCGAGCTTCACAGCCTGCAGGTGTCGTGTTAGGTACACTGGTCTAACACTGGCTGCAACTGGATGCAGCTTAGATCAGAAAGATACTCCAGACCTTGAAGTTAGTTTCAATCAGGTTTATTGAACTAATATCACAGTTAGCACAGTTCTCTGTGGGTTCAACTCTCTGCTAACTTTAAGTGTGGTTACTCTGTCTGACTGAACCAGACTAGCTCTTAGCCATGTGGTGGAGGTGTGAGATTGTAACAACACCCTTGACTGACTCTCTAGATGCTCATCAGTGGAAAGAGTCGGAATGTGAGTGCCTCGTGTCTTTTATAGTCAGATCCCACCCCTGAATGTCCTGCCTGCTTATTCGTCATGTCCTATTCTCCGTGTCCATTAGCTGCTTGTCTGTATATCATTATGTATGTGTCTGCATATCATGACAGCAGGTACCAGGGGGATCAATTGCGTTGCCTCTGAGCGACAGTAGAGATCTAACACCCCTTGGTGTTGGTGAGCTGACTGTCCGCCCCGGTGGGTTGTCCATCTGTTTCTGAGGTAGATCTGAAAAGGCTCGCCAGCTCTACACCTCCTGGAAATCACTGGATCGACTATTCGGCTATGGGAACCTGCAAAGTCCTCATCTAGCACTAGGACCCAGTAGGATACTCATCCGGCCAGAGGTTTGAACGGAGTTGTGACATAGTAAGAGCCAGTGAGCAGAAGCCACCCAGATTGAGCTCCATTTGAGAGGACAGTCCAGATCCCATGCTGTCAGAGTGAGAGTGACCAGTCAGCCACAGCTTTCAATACTGTTTGTAAGTCAATGTCTGTCCTGTAAATTATTGTTCAAGAGGATGGAGGCATACAAGATTAATCCAGGTTCAGAGAAGATAAAGAGAAGCTCTTCCCATTAGCTGGTGGAACAGGGACTAGCGGGGGGTGCACAGATTTAAAGTTTTGTGTTAGAGATGCCGGGGAATTTGAGGAAAAACCTTTATTACACAGCGAGGGGTAATGAATCGGATCTGGCTGCCCACAAAGTTGGTGGAAGCAGAATCATATCAAAAGGAGATTGGATGGGGGAATAAACCTACTGGGAAAGAGCAGGGGAGTGGGACTCACTCTGCAGGGGGCTGGCATGTACTTGATGGGCCAAATGGCCTCCTTCTGTGCCGTAATGACAATAGGACCACCACTCCAATGGGGCCGTCACAACTCAACGAGTTTCATAAGGACTTAATCAGGAATAAGCCTTTGGGGCAGCACGGTGACGCGGTAGTTATCACTGCTGCCTCATGGCACTGAGGTCCCAGGTTCGATCCCGGCTCTGGGTCACTGTCCGTGTGGAGTTTGCACATTCTCCCCGTGTTTGCGTGGGTTTTGTCCCCACAACCCAAAGATGTGCTGGGTAGGTGCATTGGCCACGCTAAATTGCCCCTTAATTTGAAAAAAATAATTTAATACTCTAAATTTATAACAAAAAAAAAGGCATAGGCCTTTTACCGAGTGTCCCGAAGTGCCATGTTTGCGACATGTTCCATCAGGAAATGGATATCGGGATCCAATAAGTTGCAAAACATTGGCAATGAGGCGAGGAATCCAGCTGATGTATGACACAAGGTCAAGCTGAACATACAGTTGAGTTCTCCCTCGTGACTGGTGGCCTCCCTGTTCATAGTTTTCAAACAGCTTTTTCTGCTCTTTATAACAGGGGTTGTCTTCATGAACCCTTGTGACTAGAGTTGAACCTTTGCCTGGTCGGTGGCTTCTCTTTCCTTTCTACAATCTGCTGGTGCACATTACACAGGATAATGTCCTCCCCCTGCCTCACAGTTAAAGGACACAAACATAAGCTCAATGACTTTCACACCGCATTCCGTGTTAATGCCCTTTAGACATCTCATACCTTTTTCTTTCCTATTTGTATAACTCGAGGATCCATTTCCTGAGCGCTGGAGTTGGAAAGCGTACAATTAGTTTCACACACCACATGCGCTGCCCTCTAATCGCAGCCTGACCACGCCAGACTCCCCCAGCAGAAAGTCGATATGAGGCTTTGTTTCTTTCTCTCACGGTCCTTTTTTTCCCAGTGCTTCCATATCAATCCGGAATTCTTCACATCTTCCTGTTCCGCTGATGTCGAAGGCTTTTGATGCCTCCCAGGCACAGCAGGTGCAGCCCAGGTTTAAGGTTGACAGCGGTTATGTGGGACGTACACATTCCCACATGTTTGACCAGCTTCGCAAAAGTGTCGCTGGTCCCCGTCTCTCCTTTCCCAGCCCGAAGAATTGGCTGCGGAGGGAGCTGGTGGGCGCCAACAGAGTCTGTGGCTGTGGGGGCAGTGCCCTCACCTCTGAGTAACAAGCTGGTGTGGGATTGAGCCCCATTCATAGAACATAGAACAGTACAGCACAGAACAGGCCCTTAGGCCCTCGATGTTGTGCCGAGCAATGATCACCCTACTCAAACCCACGTATCCACCCTATACCCGTAACCCAACAACCCCCCCACCCCTTAACCTTACTTTTTAGAACACTATGGGCAATTTAGCATGGCCAATCCACCTAACCCGCACATCTTTGGACTGTGGGAGGAAACCGGAGCACCCGGAGGAAACCCACGCACACACGGGGAGGACGTGCAGACTCCGCACAGACAGTGACCCAGCCGGGAATCGAACCTGGGACCCTGGAGCTGTGAAGCATTTATGCTAACCACCATGCTACCGTGCTGCCCACAAATTCGAGAGTTATGAGCACAAGGTCTAGGCGGGCACACCAGGAGGGAGCTTTATAGAAAGCCCTACGGTGCAGAAGGAGGCCATTCAGCCCATTGAGTCTGCACCGACCCTCCAAAAGAGTGCCCTAAGTAGACCCAC
Source organism: Scyliorhinus canicula (assembly GCF_902713615.1). Taxonomy (NCBI): domain Eukaryota; kingdom Metazoa; phylum Chordata; class Chondrichthyes; order Carcharhiniformes; family Scyliorhinidae; genus Scyliorhinus; species Scyliorhinus canicula. The sequence continues at coordinate 65,570,154 of NC_052158.1, read as the reverse complement.
TCCACACCCTATCCCCATAACTCCATGCATTGATCATGGCCGATCCACCTGAACTGCACATTTTTGGACTATGGGAGGAAACAGGAGCACCCGGAGGAAACCCACGCAGACACGGGGAGAAAGTGCAAACTCCACGCAGACAGCGATCCGAGGTCGGAACTGAAACCGGGTCCCTGGCAGCAGTGCTAACCACTGTGCCGCTGAGGCCCTGTTAAAGCTGCTGCTTTCAGCTGAGGCTCCGTATACCGTCTCAGGCGAACAAAGAGATACCACGGTAAATACTTCAAAGTGCGGCAGATGAGTTCACCACCGCTTATCCTTCAACAAACACTAAATGAAAGATGATCTGGTCATTTTCCATGTTGTGGTTGGAGGATCTCCCTGGGTGTAAATTGGTGGCTGTACTTCCTGTATTACAGTGTAGGTACACCCACAGTGCTGTTAGGGAGGGAGTTCCAGGATTTTGACCCAGCGACACTGAGGGAACGGCGATGTATTTTCAAGCCAGGATGGTGTGTGGCCTGGAGAAGAATGCCCAGAAGGTTTCAATGCGTCAACTGCCCCTGTTCGTCTATATGTAGAATTAGTGAATTTGGAAGGTGCCATCGAAGGGAACTTGGCAAGTTGCTGTGGTGGATCTTATAGCTGGTACACACTGCTGCCACTGTGCTACGGCCGTAGAGCGAATGCACAGTTTTATACCATTCCAGCATAACCCCTGATCTTCCTGTTTAACCAGTAAAGGTAGGTATGCTTTCTTAATCACCTTAACTACCTATCCAGCCACCTTCAGGGATCTGTGGCCATAAACTCTAACGTCCCCCTGTTCCTCCACATTTCTCAAAACCTGACCACTTATTGTCTATTCCTTTGCCTTGTTTTCCCTCCACAAATGCACTATTTCACACTTCACTGGGTTGAGTTCCAATTGTCCCTTGTCTGTCATAGATTGTTTACAGTGTGATAACAGGCCCATTGGACCAGCTTGCCCATGCCGCCCAGTTTCTATCACTAAGCTAGTCCCACTTGCCTGCATTTGGCCCATATCCCTCTATACCCATCCTGCCCATGTAACTGTCTAACTGCTTTTCAAAGTTCCAAATTGTACCCGCTTCTACCACTGCCTCTGGCAGCTCGTTCCAGCTGCTCACCACCCTCTGTGTGAAGAAAGTTTGCCTCTGGTCTCTTTTGTATCCCTCCCCTCTCACCTTAAACCTGTGCCCTCTAGTTCTAGACTCCTCTACTTTCGGAAAAAGATGTTGACTATCTACCTTATCGATGCTCCTCATTATTTTATAGACCTCTATAAGTTCGCCCCTAAGCCTCCTACGCTCCAGGGAAGAAGCCCCAGCCTCTCCTTATAACTCAGATTATCAAGTCCTGGTATTATCCTCGTAAATCTCTTCTGCACTCTTTCTAGTTTAACAATATCCTTCCTATAATAGGGTGACCAGAACTGAACACAATATTCCATGTGTGGTCTTACTAATGTCTCGTACAAATTCAACAAGACGTCCCAACTCTTGCATTCAATATTCTGACCAATAAAACCGAGCATGCTGAATGCCTCCTTCACCACCCTGTCCACCTGCGACTCCACCTTGAGGAGCCACGAACCTGTACTCCTAGATCTCTTTGTTCTGTAACTTTCCCTATCATTAACTGAGTTGGTCCTGCCCTGACTTGATCTACCAAATGCATCACCTCACATTTATCCAAAATTATATTCCATCTACCATTCATCGGCCCACTGGCCACATGGCCATTCATCTTGTTGCAGTTTTCAGCTTTCTCCTTCACTCTCACCCAGATAATCTTAGTATGTATCATTCACAAACTTCCCAATCATGTCTTTATAAGTCAAAATCATTGAGGGGGTCAGTTTAGCTCAGTTGGCTAGACAGCTGGATCGTGATGTCGAGCAGTGTTTTTCAAACTTTTTTTCCGGGGACCCATTTTTACCAACCGGCCAACCTTCGGGACCCAACCCGGCCGACCTTTGCGACACACGCCGGCTGACCCTCGCGACCCACCATTTTCTCTTACCTTGTTTGCTGCTGACCAAATGGAGGAAATGGTTTTGGGACCCTTTGGCCCTCATACACGTTCCTCCAATGGAATCTGTTGGAAGAAGGTGAAGCCTTCCGGTGTTTGAAAGTATGGAGTCACCATCTGTCCAAAGTTCAGCTCCATGGCACAATTGTGGCACAGAACATGTGGAAATAAGGCTGTCAGAGAAACTGTCTTTCCCAATCTTAAGTGCGACACTCTTCTTGGAGTAAGAGACTTCCACTTCATCAGCATCAAAGTTCAGAAAGCAACTAATCACATCATTCCCCCCGAACTTTTTGCAGCCGGTTTTTAACAATGCCGGTTTCAAGCGGCCTTCAGAAAGGCTGGGAGCATCTAAAAAAAAATGCGGGCGCACTGCGCATGCATGCCCGCTCACTGCGCATGCATGCCCACTCATCGGTGCGCATGTGCAAACTTCTGCGCACGTGCACCGAAGAGCGAGCGCACATATGCGCAGTGCAGCCGCATTTAAAAAAAAATATGCTCCGAGCCTTTTTGAAGGCCGTTATTGTTAAAAGCCAGCTGCTGCAGCTGTTGCGCACAAATTTGCGCAATCGTGAGCGCCGCAACGGACGGCTCCCCGACCCTCCCGGCACCCGTCCGCGACCCATCTGCAGGTCATGCCCTCGACTTTGACAATGCCTGATATAGAGTGAGGCCAGCAGCATGGCTTCAATTCCTGAACCGGCTGAGGTTGTTCATGCCTTCTCAATCTTGTCCCTCGCCTCAGCCTATGGACACCTGGGACTATGGCGACTTTACTTATATCACAAACAGCAAAGGGTCCAGTACTGATCTGTATGGCACCCCATTGGAAACAGTCACCCAGTCACAAAACACCCACCCTTTGCTTCCTGCCACTGAGCTAACTTTGGATCCCACTCGTCACTTTCCCTCGGATCACAAGCGTTTTTACTTTTCTTTTGACTTTTCTGCGCATTCTGCCATGTGGGACCTTGTCAGAATCCTTGCTGAAGTTCACGTGGACTCACATCAAAAGATCCTCGCCAGCCCTACTTAAAAAATTCAATCTAGTTAGTCAGACATGACCTTCCATGAACAAATCCGTGCTGACCGTCCTTGATTACCCCATAGAAGACACCAAGGGAATGAGCGGGGATTGAACCCCGGGGACTGTCTGATGAGTGAGTGTGGGAGAGATTAAAGAGTAATTGGTGTGTGTGTGTGTGTGTGTGTGGGGTGCGAGGGAGTGGGGGGAAGGGAGGGATTAATTTCGATGGTGAGTGAATTAAACGAGCGATCTTGTCTATGAAAGTCGTTATCTTTGCCTCTATTTAAACAGTAACTGTACTTCAAAACATTAGCTCTAATTAGGTTTGGGATATATTCTGGAGCCATGAAAGGTACTGTATAAGGTTCTTTCTTGAACTGATGTAAAACTCATCTTGCTTGATAACTCTGTTCCTGTATTGACTTGTTATACACCTTTGTCTAATTTCTCTATATAGAATTGAGCTAGATCCTGTGTTCGAGGCGAACATCCCAACATTCCCTTAAGGGAGCTGTTATCCAACACCAAGTGATATTTTGATAGGACAAAAGTTCTGTTTAAATTGGCAATTTTTTCACGGTTAAAATCAAAGTCAGTGTGTTAAAGGACTGAATGAGCGTTGTTGAAATGCAGAAAATGCCCTCTGTGTGCGTTCGCATCAATTAATAGAGATATTCTTTCTCTGCCTATGCTATCGAGTTCACGGGACTCGCTCAGTCTCACTCACAGCTGCTGTTTTTTCTCCTCAGCTCTCTGTATGAAAACATCTGTATTCCCATAAATCAACTCGCCGAGCCGACCAACTCAAATAAAGCACATTCTGTTCAAATCAACAGCATGAAGCATTCAGAATCCGTACACCCCCCCCCCCCCCCCCCCCCCCCCCCAGCCAGACTGACAAAACCCCAGGGTCCACAGGCCAGAGTCTAAAGCCCACTGCTCCCAGAGCTGGCAGGAACTCACGTGCCATCAATTCGAGGGGTTGAATTCAATCCACCTCCATGGGGCGCAAGGAAGAGGGTAAAAGAGAGCTGGGAACAATGCAAAAGGGAAGTGAAAAAGGAGTGCAGGGGAGGTGAAAATTTCCTTAGCTGCTGTTTTGTTATGCTGCTGACGTAGCATAAGCTGCTTCCTTGATGTGCACTCTGACAAAGGAAGGTTCAGACTTGGAGATAACTTTAACACATTTATTAAACTGTTAACAATTCTCCTACTTGGATTCGACTCTCCTGTTAATCCTGCTATAGCTACTCAGACTGACAAACCAGTCTGCTACAATCCACGTGGTGGGTGTGATGTGTTTCAAATCAACCCTGTGTAATCACCGAGTGTCTCCACTGGAAAGAGGAAGATCATGTGTGCTGTGTCCTTTTATATGGGTTGGTGTAATGCCCCCCTGTGGTAGTGTCACCTCTGTGTGTATCTTGAATGCCCATTGGTCGTGTCCGATCTTACTGACCTATTGGTTGAGTGTCTGTGTGTCATGTCTCTGGTGCTCCCTCTAGTGTCTAGCTAGTCTACGTGTATTTACATTAACCCCTTGTGTATTTACAGTGATGCATATCACCACAGCTGCTTCACCGGTGCCCAACCATCGCCTCAGTGGGAAAATCGGGGAAATGGTTGCTAGCCTGTCTGCGCCACCTGTTTGCCACTTCTGGGATTTGCCACAAGATCTGGTGTTGGACAGAAGCTCACCCATCCCTTAGACCAACACCGTCAGAGGGAGGTGGGCCAAGGGCAGAAACTGCCAACATTCTTGTGTCCGCAGTCTTCAGGGAACCCTCAACAGTAAAATGGAAGTGTGACTTATGAGGAAGAAGGAAGATCCGATCCCAAGTGTGGGAATCCATCGGCCGAGTTAGTCTAGGATTTCCCCTCCATTGTCGTATTCTGATACACCTCTACCACTAGTTTTGCCAATTTATTTTTTATTCATTTATGGGATGTGGTGCGTCGCTGGTTAGTTGCCCTTGAGAAGACGGTAGTGAGTTGCCTTCTTGAACTGTTACAGTCTTTGAGGTGTAGGTACACCCACTGTTAAGGAGGGAGTTCCAGGATGTTGCCCCGGCGACAGTGAAGGAGCGGCAATATATTTTCAAGTCAGGGTGGTAAGTGACTTGATGACGAACCTCCAGGTGGTGGGATTCCCAATTATCTACTGCTCGTGTCCTTCTAGATGGTAGTGATCATGGGTTTGGAAGGTGCTGTCTAAGGAGCCTTGGTGAGTTACTGCAGTGCATCTTGTAGATGGTACACGCGGCTGCCACTGTTCATCAATGGAGGAAGGTTTGAATGTTTGTGGAAGGTGGAGCAATCAAGTGGGCTGCTTTGTCCTGAATGGTGTCAAGCTTCTTGAGTGTTGTTGGAGCTGCACTCATCCAGGTAAGTGGAGAGTATTCCATTACACTCCTGTCTTGTGCCTTGTAGATGGTAGATTGGCTTTGGGGGGGGTCAGGAGGTGAGTTACTCGGCGTAGGATTCCTAGTCTTTGATCGGCCCTGGTAGCCACAGCATTAATATGGCTAGTCCAGTTCAGTTTCTGATCAATGGTAACCCCTGGGATGTTGATTGTGGGGGATTCAACGATGGTAATGCCATTGAATGTCAAGGAGCGGTGGTTAGATCCTCTCTTGTATGAGATGTTCATTGCTTGCTCGGTAGCACAGTGGTTAGCACTGTGGCTTCACAGAGCCAGGGTCCCAAGTTCGATTCCCAGCATTGGGTCACCATCTGTGCGGAGTCTGCATGTTCTCCCCGTGTCTGCGTGGGTTTCCTCCGGGTGCTCTGGTTTCCTCCCACAAGTCCCGAAAGACGTGCTTGTTAGGTGAATTGGACATTCTGAATTCTCCCTCTGTGTACCCGAAAAGGCGCCGGAATGTGGTGACTAGGGGCTTTTCACAGTAACTTCATTGCAGTGTAAGCCTACTTGTGACAACAATAATGATTACCATTATTATTACTATTACTGTCACTTGTATGGCACGAATGTAACTTGCCACTTGTCAGCCCAAGCCTGGATATTGTCCAGGTCTTCCTGGACATGGACTGCTTCATTATCTGAGAAGATGCGAATGGTGCTGAACATTGTGCAGTCATCCGCAAACATCCCCACTTCTGACCATATAGATTTCACAGAATTTACGAAGGAAGGGACGTCATTGATGAAGCAGCTGAAGATGGTTGGGCCTAGGACACTACCCTGAGGAGCTTCTGCGGTGATGTCCTGAAGCAGAAATGATTGGCCTCCAACCACCACAGCCATCTTCCTTTGTGCCAGTTATGACTCCAACCAGCGGAGAGTGTTCCCCCTGATTCCCATTGACTCCAGTTTAGTTAGAGTTAGCCAACTGACACCATCCTTTCGCACACTGGGATGGTGGGTCTGGCATCGCTCGGTGAGCATATTCAAAGCATGTTCGAGTGTCAATCGCAAGGTGACTTTCACTTTGATGGATGGACAATACACCCAATATTGATTGTGCAAAGCAGAACCTTCAGCTTCAGCGTGCATTTGATATGTTTGACACCAGAATCCAGTATGATTCTTACACAATTACTTTAAAGACTTTGTCACCGGGATTGACACTGTAATATCCCTATCTTTGGTATTGATTATCCATGATATCCCTGTTTCCCATATTGATTATCTATGGTATGCCTGTCTAATATTGATTATTTGTGCTATCCCTGAGCATTCACATTCCTGGACCTTTGTTGTCTGAATTCCTGGCCTTCTCCTGCCCTCCATTGTCACACTCCTGCTGTACCCCCATCTCTGCAAAAATTTCCTATTGGCTAGAATGAGCAGCTATTCTGTGTATCAAAGGTTTCTTTTGCTGTCATTCACTTTCTTTTCAAAGACGTTTGTCTGAAATCTAGCTCAAATTGCGTCCTTAATCAAAGGTCGATGAACAAAGCAATGACTTCTATTCATTGTGTTAGGAAGTTATATTGGCCTCTGTGGATGGAAAGTGAAGGAATGTGAAGGGTATCATGAATAGCACCAGTTGTCCCTTTCAGGAAGCACTTTACATACGCTCACCTTTGACCTTTTTGGACTGTTTTCCCTTCCCATGTGATGTCAAGACTAGACTGAGAGGAACCCCTGGGTCCAATCTATACACTAGAATAGGGGGCAGTCTTTAAATCCTCGGCAGTCTGTTTAACAGAGATAGATAGGATGAAACCCAGATAAAATCAAAAATTATCTCAAACTAACAAAATAAGTGAGATGCAGTCAATCCACCTCATGGAAAACAGCTCAGTTGTATTGGGCAGGGCCACTTCCTGTCTATTCTGTACTAAAATTGATCTGTACATGTCAAGTACACTCTGCATATTGACCGCTTCAGTCACACCAGCAACTAGTAAATGGGTGGGATGGTCAGGGAAAGGTGAACACATTTAAAGAAGGACCACCACTCTACCCACCTACCTCTTCACTGTCACCCTGCCCACACTCACTTACTTCATCTAACCTACCCTCACTCACTTACCTCACCTAACCTACCCACACTCACTAACCTCACCTAACCTACCCACTCACTAAACTCACCTAACCTACCCTCACTCACTTACCTCACCTAACCTACCCACACTCACTAACCTCACCTAACCTACCCACACTCACTAAACTCACCTAACCTACCCACACTCACTAACCTCACCTAACCTACCCTCACTCACTTACCTCACCTAACCTACCCACTCACTAAACTCACCTAACCTACCCACACTCACTAACCTCACCTAACCTACCCATACTCACTAACCTCACCTAACCTACCCTCACTCACTTACCTCACCTAACCTACCCACACTCACTAACCTCACCTAACCTACCCACACTCACTAAACTCACCTAACCTACCCACACTCACTAACCTCACCTAACCTACCCTCACTCACTTACCTCACCTAACCTACCCACTCACTAAACTCACCTAACCTACCCACACTCACCAACCTCACCTAACCTACCCATACTCACTAACCTCACCTAACCTCCCCACACTCACTAACCTCACCTAACCTACCCACACTCACTAACCTCACCTAACCTCCCCACACTCACTTACCTCAGCTAACCTACCCACACTCACTAACCTCACCTAACCTACCCACACTCACTAACCTCACCTAATCTACCGACACTCACTAACCTCAGCTAACCTACCCACACTCACTAACCTCACCTAACCTACCCACACACACTTACCTCACCTAACCTACCCACACTCACTTACCTCACCTAATCTACCCACACTCACTAACCTCAGCTAACCTACCCACACTCATTAACCTCAGCTAACCTACCCACACTCACTAGCCTCACCTAACCTACCCAGACTCACTAACCTCACCTAACCTAACCCACACTCACTAACCTCACCTAACCTACCCACACTCACTAACCTCACCTAACCTATCCACACTCACTAACCTCAGCTAACCTGCCCACACTCACTAACCTCACCAAACCTACCCACACTCACTAACCTCACCTAACCTACCCACACTCACTAACCTCACCTAACCTACCCACACTCACTAACCTCACCTAACCTACCCACACTCACTAACCTCACCTAACCTACCCACACTCACTAACCTCACCTAACCTACCCACACTCACTAACCTCTCCTAACCTCCCCACACTCACTTACCTCACCTAACCTACCCACACTCACTAACCTCAGCTAACCTACCCACACTCACTAACCTCACCTAACCTACCCACACTCACTAACCTCACCTAACCTACCCACACTCACTATCCTCAGCTAACCTCCCCACACTCACTAAACTCACCTAACCTACCCACACTCACTTACCTCAGCTAATCTACCAACACTCACTAACCTCACCTAACCTACCCACACTCACTAACCTCAGCTAACCTCCCCACACTCACTAAACTCACCTAACCTACCCACACTCACTTACCTCAGCTAATCTACCAACACTCACTAACCTCAGCTAACCTGCCCACACTCATTAAACTCACCTAACCTACCCACACTCACATACCTCAGCTAACCTACCCACACTCACTAACCTCACCTAACCTATCCACACTCACTAACCTCAGCTAACCTACCCACACTCACTAACCTCACCTAACCTACCCACACTCACTAACCTAACCTACCCACACTCATTAACCTCAGCTAACCTCCCCACACTCACTAACCTCAGCTAACCTACCCACACTCACTAACCTCACCTAACCTCCCCACATTCACTAGCCTCAGCTAACCTACCCACACTCACTAACCTCAGCTAACCTACCCACACTCATTAACCTCAGCTAACCTCCCCACACTCACTAACCTCACCTAACCTACCCACACTCACTAACCTCACCTAACCTACCCAGACTCACTAACCTCACCTAACCTAACCCACACTCACTAACCTCACCTAACCTACCCACACTCACTAACCTCACCTAACCTATCCACACTCACTAACCTCAGCTAACCTGCCCACACTCACTAACCTCACCTAACCTACCCACACTCACTAACCTCACCTAACCTACCCACACTCACTAACCTCACCTAACCTACCCACACTCACTAACCTCACCTAACCTACCCACACTCACTAACCTCACCTAACCTACCCACACTCACTAACCTCAGCTAACCTACCCACACTCACTAACCTCTCCTAACCTCCCCACACTCACTTACCTCACCTAATCTACCCACACTCACTAACCTCAGCTAACCTACCCACACTCACTAACCTCACCTAACCTACCCACACTCACTAACCTCACCTAACCTACCCGCACTCACTATCCTCAGCTAACCTCCCCACACTCACTAAACTCACCTAACCTACCCACACTCACTTACCTCAGCTAATCTACCAACACTCACTAACCTCACCTAACCTACCCACACTCACTAACCTCAGCTAACCTCCCCACACTCACTAAACTCACCTAACCTACCCACACTCACTTACCTCAGCTAATCTACCAACACTCACTAACCTCAGCTAACCTGCCCACACTCATTAAACTCACCTAACCTACCCACACTCACTAACCTCAGCTAACCTACCCACACTCACTAACCTCACCTAACCTACCCACACTCACTAACCTCAGCTAACCTACCCACACTCACTAACCTCACCTAACCTACCCACACTCACTAACCTAACCTACCCACACTCATTAACCTCAGCTAACCTCCCCACACTCACTAACCTCAGCTAACCTACCTACACTCACTAACCTCACCTAACCTCCCCACACTCACTAGCCTCAGCTAACCTACCCACACTCACTAACCTCACCTAACCTACCCAGACTCACTAACCTCACCTAACCTACCCACACTCACTAACCTCACCTAACCTACCCAGACTCACTAACCTCACCTAACCTAACCCACACTCACTAACCTCACCTAACCTACCCACACTCACTAACCTCACCTAACCTACCCACACTCACTAACCTCACCTAACCTACCCACACTCACTAACCTCAGCTGACCTGCCCAAACTCACTAACCTCACCTAACCTACCCACACTCACTAACCTCACCTAACCTACCCACACTCACTAACCCTCACCTAACCTACCCACACTCACTAACCTCACCTAACCTACCCACACTCACTTACCTCATCTAACCTACCCACACTCACTAACCTCACCTAACCTACCCACACTCACTAACCTCAGCTAACCTACCCACACTCACTAACCTCAGCTAACCGACCCACACTCACTAACCTCACCTAACCTACCCACACTCACTAACCTCAGCTAACCTACCCACACTCACTAACCTCACCTAACCAACCCACACTCACTAACCTCACCTAACATACCCACACTCACTAACCTCACCTAACCTACCCACACTCACTAAACTCCCCTAACCTACCCACACTCACTAACCTCACCTAACCTACCCACACTCACTAACCTCACCAAACCTACCCACACTCACTAACTCCCCTAACCTCCCCACACTCACTAACCTCACCTAACCTACCCAGACTCACTAACCTCACCTAACCTACCCACACTCACTAACCTCCCCTAATCTACCCACACTCACTAACCTCACCTAACCTACCCACACTCACTAACCTAACCTACCCACACTCATTAACCTCAGCTAACCTCCCCACACTCACTAACCTCAGCTAACCTACCTACACTCACTAACCTCACCTAACCTCCCCACACTCACTAGCCTCAGCTAACCTACCCACACTCACTAACCTCACCTAACCTACCCAGACTCACTAACCTCACCTAACCTACCCACACTCACTAACCTCACCTAACCTACCCAGACTCACTAACCTCACCTAACCTAACCCACACTCACTAACCTCACCTAACCTACCCACACTCACTAACCTCACCTAACCTACCCACACTCACTAACCTCACCTAACCTACCCACACTCACTAACCTCAGCTGACCTGCCCAAACTCACTAACCTCACCTAACCTACCCACACTCACTAACCTCACCTAACCTACCCACACTCACTAACCTCACCTAACCTACCCACACTCACTAACCTCAACTAACCTACCCACACTCACTTACCTCATCTAACCTACCCACACTCACTAACCTCAGCTAACCTACCCACACTCACTAACCTCAGCTAACCTACCCACACTCACTAACCTCAGCTAACCGACCCACACTCACTAACCTCACCTAACCTACCCACACTCACTAACCTCAGCTAACCTACCCACACTCACTAACCTCACCTAACATACCCACACTCACTAAACTCCCCTAACCTCCCCACACTCACTAACCTCACCTAACATACCCACACTCACTAACCTCACCTAACATACCCACACTCACTAAACTCCCCTAACCTCCCCACACTCACTAACCTCACCTAACATACCCACACTCACTAACCTCACCTAACCTACCCACACTCACTAACCTCACCTAACATACCCACACTCACTAACCTCACCTAACATACCCACACTCACTAAACTCCCCTAACCTCCCCACACTCACTAACCTCACCTAACCTACCCAGACTCACTAACCTCACCTAACCTACCCACACTCACTAACCTCCCCTAATCTACCCACACTCACTAACCTCAGCTAACCTACCCACACTCACTAACCTCACCTAACCTACCCACACTCACTAACCTCACCTAACCTACCCACACTCACTAACCTCACCTAACCCCCCCACACTCACTAACCTCCCCTAACCTACCCACACTCACTAACCTCAGCTAACCTACCCACACTCACTAACCTCCCCTAACCTGCCCACACTCACTAACCTCACCTAACCTACCCACACTCACTAACCTCACCTAACCTAACCCACACTCACTAACCTCACCTAACCTACCCACACTCACTAACCTCACCTAACCTACCCACACTCACTAACCTCACCTAACCTAACCCACACTCACTAACCTCACCTAACCTACCCACACTCACTAACCTCCCCTAACCTACCCACACTCACTAACCTCCCCTAACCCCCCCACACTCACTAACCTCCCCTAACCCCCCCACACTCACTAACCTCCCCTAACCCCCCCACACTCACTAACCTCAGCTAACCTATCCATCCTACCCATTCACTGAGGGACTTTTCCAAGCCTGTTTGCCACGGGCACCACACCCGGTATGGCCGCTAACTCTTGCGAGGGGGCATAATGGGTGTTACGCTGCCGAGAACTCAGAACACGATGTTCTCAGGCCCTCTCCACCGATGCAATCAGTTCACGCTAAGCGATGACCTGAACCAGATTATCATAAGTTTAAATTCATTTCAATATGCTGAAACAGCTTAACACCGTTTCTTCAGGGGACATCAAGCGTTCCCCCGCCGGCGTGACGTCACACCGGCGGGAATCACCACTCGTCATGGCCACGGTGGGGGGCTCATAGGTGAGTATAGCCTCCGGGTGGTGAGGGTCAGTGCCCTGGCACAGCTCCCCGATGCCATAGCCAGGTTGGCACTGAATGAAAATGTGGCACTGTCAGGGCACGGGGCCTCCAGGAACCCATTGGGATGGGTTACCAGTATGTTGGGATGCCAGCAATGTTGGGGGGGGGGGGGGGGGGGAGCGTTGTACACCAAAGCCCTAACGCTAATGATGGTTGGGGGGGTGGAGGACACTGAAGCACCGATGCTGACCTTGGTTGGGGTGGGGCGCCGAAGCCCCAATGCCAGTGATGGCGGATAAGGGCTTTTACTTTCACTTTGAAATGGGGGGGGGGGGGGCCCTTTCAAAACGGCGGCACGATCTCTGTTTCATGCATCGCTCTACCAGAGTGACGGTGCAGAACACACACTCCTGGTTTTTTTGTTGACAAAGTGTCAGAAGATCTGGAGGGAAAACCTGGCTGTTTCTCTGGGAAGAAACACGTCAGTTGTCAGTCAGAACCCGACACTTTGCCATTTTGTGGGAAAACTCCGCCAATATCTTTCACATCGGAACATTTACATTTATCATATGGCATCTAGTGCAGAGTCAAGGGGATGTATCTTACTTCCCCCCCACCCCACCCCACACCGCTGCGATGGAGTTCTCCGATGCACACTGCACTACACATTTCTGGAGAAGCCGGGCTCGGTAAACCGGGGAAGAAATGTGGATCAGTGCCGGGGCGCGAACAGGTTCGAGCGGAGCAACAATCCCTTAGTGATCGCTGCTTTATGGAAGATCTGGGTCTTGGCAAAGTATAAATCAGGAAATTAGTAGGGCATGTAACAAGAGTAATGTGATAATCATTGGGGGGGGAGGGAGGGGTCCTTAATCTTCAGACAGAATGGACAAACTAAAATTGGCAAAACAGTAGCTTGGAGGCGAGTTCATGGAATTCAATTTGGGACCATTTTCAGGAACAATATATCCTGGAGCTAACTAGGAAACAGGTTTTTAAAAAAAAGTTGAGTATTGTGTAATGAGGAGGGGTTACTGAGGGTAGAATTTTACAGCTGGTGGGGTTTCTTGTCCAGCCGCCCAAAGTGTCGATGGAGAATATAGTGGGAATTTCACAATTTGATTCAAGAGTCAACAGGGTTTTCTGAAAGGGAAATTGCACTTGGCAATTCTAGCAGAATGTTAATGGTGTAATTAGCACAGTGGGTAATGGAGGATCGATGGATGTAGTCATTGTAAACTTGCAGGATGTGTCACATAAGACTAGAGCTCTTGAGATTGGGGATAATATATTTGTATTGATTGAGGATTGGTTAATGGACAGAAAATAAAGTCGGAATTATCCCAGGATGACATGATGTAACTGGTGGAATGTCACGAGGATCAGTGCAGGGCTCTCACTATTCACAATCTATCTCGAATGAGGGGACTGGGTGTAAATCAAGGTGGGGAAGTAAGATGTAAAGAGGACATAAGGAGGCTGCAATCAAAGGCAGGTTAAGTGATTGGTCCAGAAAGCGGCAGTGTGTTACAGGTAAAGAGTCTCAAAAACCAGCAACCCTGGGGCAGGATCCGTGCCGGATTTTGGATCTTACCGGTTCTCGGGGGCAAGGCATTGGTTGGATTCGGCCTGATGCCTGTTGCAACATGCCTGCTTCCATCCCTCCCTTATGGGTCTGGTTCGGCCCTGGAGTCTGGCTTTGTTGCACCTTTCCATTCTAAAGGTTATGAAAGATATTGGGCTGGATTCTCCAGTCCCCAGTCTGTGTTTCTCGCTGGCGGCGGGATTCTACCTTGCCGACGCTCGTCAATTGGATTTCCCATTGTAACCACCCTACGCGGCCGGGAAATCCGCCGGGGGGGGGGGGGGGGGTGCTGCCAGTGGGGAATATTGCAACGATCAGGGAATTCTGGCCATAATTTCCAGGGTGGTTAGGTTGACCAGTTGGTAGCTGACAGCACTTTCCTTCACCAGCGATGCCTGCAGCAGGGGACGAATGGCGAGACTGGTACCATGCTGTGAGTAAGGTTCAGGTTGGACTGAGCTGGGTTGGGTGGGCTGGGGTCAAGGGTCGCTTGGACCACTTGGAATGCGAGAAATGACAGGCTGCGACACTGCCTGGAAACACCCATTTTGGGCTTCATTCTACCATTGGCCTCAGGGCACATTTGGAATGCTGCCTTCTGCTGTGGATTTGTGGTTAATTAATTAGGTTCACCGTGGTTAATTAATTAGCTTAAATTACTAAACTTTAATCAAACACTTGTGTCCATGGGGTATTCTTGAATGCCTATTTAAAGAAAAGTTCAGTTTTCATAGAATTTACAGTGCAGAAGGAGGCCATTCAGCCCATCGAGTCTGCACCGGCTCTTAGAAAGAGCACCCTACCCAAGGTCAACACCTCCATCCTATCCCCATAACCCAGTAACCCCACCCAACACTAAGGCCAATCTTGGACTGTGGGCAATTTATCACGGCCAATCCACCTAACCTGCACATCTTTGGACTGTGGGAGGAAACCGGAGCACCCGGAGGAAACCCACGCACACACGGGGAGGATATGCAGACTCCGCACAGACAGTGACCCAAGCCGGAATCGAACCTTGGACCCTGGAGCTGTGAAGCAATTGTGCTATCCACAATGCCACCGTGCTGCCCTTGGACCTGTCCAGTTCTTGGACAGGTCCAATTTTCGGACAGCTGGTTTTAAGGTACTCTACCTTTGGTCTAACATTGGTAAAGTGAGAAGTCTTCCATCCTTCCAACCAAAGTGAGAGAGTTGTAAATGTTGGTGTTCAGAGAGATCTGGGTGTACTTGTACACAAATCACAGAAAGTTAGCATGTAGGCATAGCAAGCAATTAAGAAGGCAAACATTACGTTGGCCTTTATTGCAGAGGTATTGTACAATAGTAAAAAAGCCTTGTTGCAATTGTATATGACACGTCTGGTGTCGGCTCCTGACCCAAGGAAGGATATATTTACCTTAGGAGTGTATCAAAGGTTCACTAGGCTGATCCCTGGGATGGGAGGGCTGACCAGTGAGTAATTTGGGCCGATGATCTCTGCAATTCAAAAGAATAAGGGGCGGAATTCTCCGTCCTCCCAACCGCATGTTGCTCAGCGGGAGGCGGCGCGTCATTCACTGGAGGCAGGATTCTCAGCTCCCGCCGCTGTCAATAGGAATTCCCACTAAAGCCTTCCCACGCCACCGGGAAATCCAGAGGAGGGAGTGTACTGCAATGTCAGCGGGACCAGAGAATCACGTCACCAGCAAATAGCCGGATAATTCCGGCCAAGGAAAGATCTCGTTGAGTTCTATAAAACTCTACCTCGGTCAGTACAATGAGGCTGATTCTCGCCCGTCAAGAGATGAGAACCAGCTGCCTTATTATCTGGATAGAGATGTCAATCATTTAGGATTGAGATGAGGAGGAGTACCTTCGTCACTCAGAGGGAGACGGCAGTGCAGTATTAATGTCACAGAGCTAGTAATCCTGGGGACATGGGTTCGAATCCCACCATGGCAGCTGGTAGAATTTAAATTCAATTAATAAAGATCTGGAATATAAAGCTAGTTTCAGTAAGGGTGGTTACTAAACTATCATTGATTGTGGTAAAAGCCCATTTGGTTCATTCATGCCACTTTATGGAAGGAAGGAAATCTGCCCTGAATACCTGGCCTGGCCTACACGTTACTCCAGACCCACAGCACTCCGATTCCCTCTGAAATGGTTCAAGGGATGGGCAACAAGTGTTGCCTTTGCCAGTGATGCCCATAACCCATCAAATAAGAAAGAAACATAAAGGGATGCTTTGGAATTCCCTTTGGATGTGGATGCTCAGTTCGGGGTGGGGTTTTCCAGTCCCTCCTGCCCCAAAACAGGAAATTCCCGGCCAAGGTCAATGGACCCTTCAATTGTCCGTCTTGCCCGTGGTGATTCCCGTGTCAGTCGGGGCAGGAGCATTTACCTCAATGAGTGTGTTCAAGTCAGAGATCAATAGATTTATGGCACAAAGGGAATCAAGGAATGTTGGAGTAGGGCAGGAATGTTGAGTTGATGTACGTAGAGCTTTGACCAACAATTTATTGAATGGCAGCAGACTCGTATGGACTACTGCTGCTCCTGTTCCGTTGCTCCATATTGAACTAGGTCAATTAGTGTTTATAATAATAATCTTTATTATTGTCACAAGTAGGCTTACATTACCACTGCAATTAAGTCACTGTGAAAATCCCTTGGTCGCCACATTCCGGCGCCTGTTCGGGTACACAGAGGGAGGATTCAGAATATCCAATTCACCTAACAGCACGTCTTTCGGGACTTGTGGGAGGAAACTGGAGCACTCAGAGGAAACCCACGCAGACATTGGGAGAACATGCAGACTCCGCACAGACAGTGACCCAAGCCGGGAATCGAGCCTGGGTCCCTGGCACTGTGAAGCAACAGTGCTAGCCACTATGCTACTGTGCCGCCCCCCTGCGCTACCATGCCGCCCCATAGGTGGTATTGGGGCAGCACGGTAGCCTTGTGGATAGCACAATCGCTTCACAGCTCCAGGGTCCCAGGTTCGATTCCGGCTTGGGTCACTGTCTGTGCGGAGTCTGCACATTCTCTCCGAGTGTGCGTGGATTTCCTCCGGGTGCTCCGGTTTCCTCCCACAGTCCAAAGATGTGCAGGTTAGGTGGATTGGCCGTGATAAATTGCCCTTAGTGTCCAAAATTGCCCTTGGTGTTTGGTGGGGTTACTGGGTAATGGGGATAGGGTGGAGGTGTTGACCTTGGGTAGGGTGCTCTTTCCAGGAGCCGGTGCAGACTCGATGGGCAGAATGGCCTCCTTCTGCACTGTAAATGCTATGATAATCTATGATAGGTCTTGCTTCATATTTTTATATAGATTCACCCCCTATTGGACTACCTCAATTAGTGTCCTGGACCTGTTTCTATTGGACAGGGTCAACTAGTTTCTATGGGTCGGCTTGCGATTGGATGGGGTGAATGAGCATCCAGGAGCTGCTCCTTACTGGACAAGGTCAATCCATGTCTTGGTCCTACTCTGTATCGGATGGGTTCAATCCATGTCTGCCCTGTATTGGACTGATTCAGTTCAGATCAGTGAATGGTCAAAGTCAATTTGGATACGGGATAGGGTTACCGCAATTTCCCCCTCCCTAAGTCTCACTGACACTTACTAAGCTCAGAGCAATTGCTCTCTCTGGCGATGTGTTAACTGAAATAAAGGTCTCCCACCCTGACACAAAACCAATTCATCCAGTGGGACTGGAGGCTGAGACAATGGCTGTATATTATCCTTGGCTGCTCGCACACTAAATACTCCTCTGTTACACTACTCGTCTCAGAAGCGCAGGAAATTATTGAAAGGCCTTCTCCGGTTGCCATGGCTCCCAGCCTCCCTCCTCATTGCCACTGCTTTCCCCACACTAATGTATCTGTGCTGAAACCTCCCATTGTGGATCAGGAATTGTGAGGAATCAGTCACACAGACTCACAGAAAAGGAACGACTCTCTCCAAAGGCCTTCATAATGGAATCACACACACACACACACACAAAAAAATATCATGCAGCTCGGCTGAGGAGTTTCAGGGAGGGGAAATATAAAATTCTTTTCATTTCACACACAATCAGCTCCCTCTGTTGGTTGACGAACACTGTTCCCAGTCACTGTGCTGGTTATATAGGACCAACCCCCCTGACCAGACTGATTCACGGAGCCTTGATCATGAGGAGCACTTGGGAAAGTGCTGCTCCTGTGTGATTTAGTCCCCTCATCATTTTGCTGAATGAACGTTGATAAGTGGACTTGGAAGCTGAGAGTTCAGGAGTGGGACACATCTCTCTGAGCCTGCAGCAGTCCCGACGCTGCCGTCGTCAACAGCAGGTACGTCAGTGCGCACAGAGCTGCAAGTTCTTTGCAACTCGCAGTGGGGCAAGCAGCAAGTCGGCAAGGGACAATGCTGTATCAGAAGGAGAGGCAGATGGGGGTAGAGTGGCACAGGGGGGATCAGATTGGGGAGAAGAATAGTGAGAGTGAACGACAGGAGGAAGACGGGTGAGACAGATGGACAGGAGGAAAAGCACAGGGACAGCGACAGCAAGAAGGGATGCTATGACAAACTGATAGAGCAACTGAGTGAGGAAAAGGAGATACACAACTGAGAAAGGAAAGGCTCAATGTGATCGTGGGAGAACAGTAATTAATAATAATAATAACAATCTTTATTGTCACAAGTAGGCTTACATTAACACTGCAATGAAGTTACTGTGAAAATCCCCTAGTCGCCACACTCCAGCGCCTGTTTGGGTACACTGAGGGAGAATTTAGAATGTCCAATTCACTGAACAAGCGCGTCTTTCGGGACTTGTGGGAGGAAACCGGAGCAGCCGGAGGAAACGCACGCAGACACCGGGAGAACGTGCCGACACCACACAGACAGTGACCCAAGCCAGGAATTGAACCCAAGACCCTGGCGCTGTGAAGCAACAGTGCTAACCACTGTGCTACTGTTACCAGTAAATGATGGTGGTGATAGAAAAAGAAAAAGGGAGTGGAAGAGAAAGAGAGGGACGAGGTGCGGCAGATTTAAAAAAGCTACCCGAAAATTATTTGCTGTTCTACATTTGAACTACTTACTGAAATCTCTGAGAGTAGAGTTTTGGTCGACTCCACATTACATTGTGACTTTCTGCAGAGTGAAGCACAGTCACACAGCACAGCACATACAAGTTGTTGCTTCTTACAAAAATACCAATTAACTCTTTATGGTGCGAGAAGACAGCAGCTCATCCCATGTCCACTGACTGAAAGCTCTTAGATAAAGAAAGTAATATTCACCGGGACGCCAATGGTGTTGGCAATTGGCACGGGTTGTATTTTAGAACTACAACTCTTGCCGTCAGAAGCGCGACAGATAAACTCCTTCCCGACCCGAGTCCTTACCCGAGGTTAGGGAGGTTGTGGATATTTCCACCTGTGGCAGCTGATGCTTTGAACCCGTCTGTTCAGAAGGAGACCGAGGTATCGGCCCCAATTGGAATTCAAAATCACATTCATTCGGAAAAGGATGTGGAAAATACAACAGCAGAAAGTAACCTCAAGAAAACAGACCAGGGCACCTCGAAAACAAAACAGTAGAGGGTGGAGACTGGAGGACAAGCAGTTAAATCTGAGAGAAAATAAAACTGGAGGCAGGGGAAAAAAGGAGAAATGTCAGAGATACAAAGCAGAACGGAATGACCGTGAAATAGAAATATGCGAGGTAGAGAGAGGGGAAGGGGGGAGGAGAGAGAGAGAATGAAAAAAGGAGTAAGAGAAGACAGCAAAAAAGGCAAAGAAAGGAGACAAAGAGAAAGGCACAAAGACAAAGGAGATTAAAAGCAGAGGGGAGGAGAAGGGAGACAGAGAGAGAGAACGCGAGAGGGAATATGGGCATGGGAAATACAGGAGGCAGCGAGAAACATTAATGTCAGAGAGAGGGAGTGTGGAAAGAGTTGGACAAAAAGAGAGAAGGGCAGAGGCAGATAGAAGGACATAGAAAAAGACATAGAATTGGAGATTAAAGGAAGGAAATCAGAGAGGAGGTGGGAAAGGGGAATAAAGATGAGCGAATAGAAAGTGGAGGAAAAACTGAAGACAGAAAGAGGAAGCAAGGTGGAAGGAAAGATGTGAGGAGGAGGGAGATAAGAAGACAAAGAGAAATGAGAGGTAAAATAAATAATAATAATAATCTTTTATTGTCACAAGTATGAAATTACTGTGAAAAGCCCCTCGTGACAAAAACGAGATTTGAAACAGAGAGACTATGTGGCCTGTGAAAATCAGAGAGACTGTGGGGAGAGAGGCAGAGGGGAATCAGAAAGAGAGTAAAGTGGGAATGGAGAAGAGAGAGAGGAAACAGATGAGAGAGAGAGAGAGAAATTCTGTAACATATACATGGAGAAAGACAGACAAAAGGGGACAAGAGAAATTGAGAGAAAATAGAGAGAGAGAGAGACAGAGCGGAAGATAGACAATGAGAAGGGAAGTCAGAACAAAAAAAAAGGAGCTAGAAAAGGAGAGCGAGAAAGACAGGGGAAACAGAGAGAAGGGACAGGTTCAAGGACAGGGGAGGTCAACAGGGAAAGGAAACAAAGCGAGCGAGGGGCGAGGAGAATTATTCAAAGAAAGAGGGAAAGAGAGAGACAGGCAGACAGAAATATCAAACAGAGACCAAACAAAAGAACAGGAGACAGGAATGTAAATCAGATGAGAAAACAATAGAATAATAGCATGAATCAGAAAGGAAAAAAGAACAGACTGCAAGCTGACAAAAAGAGGACACAGAGGAAGTGAGGGGGAGAATGAAGAGAGAGAAAGGAGTGCAGGCAGCAAAGAAATGGACCAGCGATGGGGTGCAGTGACAGAGAGAGAATGGTGAGAGAGAAAGGATCAATGAAATAAAAGTGAAAGAAAAGGGGAGCAAGAGAGAAAGAGAGAGGAAACAGAGAAAGGACAGATGGAGAAAGGACAAGGGAAAAGGAGCAGAAAGTTGAGATTTATTTTTATCAAGTTGAGGTTCCAATGTGTTGTTCTCTGTTAGTTTGATCCCAAGAAAAGATGGTTATTTTTGCCTCATTGTTGGATATTCCTGTGGAAAGACTGGTCTGAGGGCTGAAATTCCCCATTAGGTTGTGCCAGGCTGTTTAGATTTGGGGTTCAGATGGCTCTATTAGTTGGTCTGACTTGGATGGTTTTGGCTCAAGTGTCAGAGGTCTGGGAGGCTGCCAGGTGGCACTGCTCAGTGTCTGCGAGCCCGATTTCTCTGCTGGCTGGTGTGACCTGTCAGATGATCTCCCACTGTTACAGAACCTCTCTGAACCTCTCCGAACTGCCTTGCAGAATGTTTGAAGATTGCTTACACATAACATCGGAGAGCTCCCATAGGATTCATTACGTGCTCACCTTTGGTTTCCCTGGCTGTCAGCACACTGCTCTATCAAACTGATGCGGGGTATGAAGGAAGGGGGCTGTTTGCCATATTGAGCAAAAAAAAAAATTCCTTAAATTGTTTTTTTTAAATGGAACAATTCTTTTCTCTGTAAGTAATTGAATCCTTTCCAATGCACTGACACTGTAGGGCGACTGAGCTGTTGGAAGGTTTCGCAGATTCCTAAGAATTCCTGAAGCACTTGTTGCTAGTTTCTCATCCCACCAAACTATAATCTTTCACAGGCACCATGTGCGAGATGAAAAGAATACCCCCAGCCCTCGGTTCAGCCTGGCCCACGTGTTTACTTTGGTAATTCTAACAGAGTATCCCTTACAGGCCAACCGCTTTTCATCTGGAAGCCCCGTCTAAAAATCAAAGAGTTAGGATTCCGTTAACCTCCACTGGAGTGTGTTCTATCAGATTTCTGTAATTAAAAACCCATTCAATTACATCAATCGGAGCAGCAGGACAGACAACGGCAAAATGAGCCAAAGCGCACAGAGTTAGTGACCTTGCAGTGAAGGAGGTCATCTTCATGGACATGGCTAGGCTGTTCCACTGTCTGATTGCTGGACCAGTCAGAATTTGTTGCTTAGTTCATTCAACAGTCTCAAAGTGAGAGGGAGATTCGATGCGACATCCAGTCTGAACAACGTTGTATTTGGATATCCCAATCAGGTTCGCCCAGCCAAATCTCAACATTAGGACACGGTGTTCCTTCTTAAACACAAGGCAGAAGCCGACCGGAATGTACTTCGCTTTGATTTGAAGGATTAATAATTTCAATCAGATCAGCTGAAAGATCCAACACAGCCTTTACTCTTGCTCTGACATTCAGTCGCTGTTTTTTTTTAAAAACAAAGTATCGTGGCCTCTGCCCACATGAAGCAGGAGTGAATAATTTCTTATGAATGAGCAGAGGTCTTTTTCCAGCTGCTGAAAGGTCAAAAGAGCTCCCATTATCCCAGCCGCGTCTCCAACAACTCACTCTCATTCTCAAGAAATGACACAAGCCCCAGGCAGACAACACCCCCTATTGGCCAAATACACTTGCTGCAAGATAAATACAGCACTGAATCAAACTGAATCCAGTGAGTTCCACTGAATCCAGTTAGTTACACTGAACCCAGTGACATATACTGAACGCAGTGACGTTTACTGAACCCAGTAACGTATACTGAACCCAGTGACGTATACTGAACCCAGTGACGTATACTGAACCCAGTGACATATACTGAACCCAGTGACATATACTGAACCCAGTGACAAAACTGAACCCAGTGACATATGCTGAACCCAGTGACATATACTGAGCCCAGTGACAAAACTGAACCCAGTGACAGAAACTGAACCCAGTGACATATACTGAACCCAGTGACATATACTGAGCCCAGTGACAAAACTGAACCCAGTGACATATACTGAGCCCAGTGACATATACTGAGCCCAGTGACAAAACTGAACCCAGTGACATATGCTGAACCCAGTGACATATACTGAGCCCAGTGACAAAACTGAACCCAGTGACAGAAACTGAACCCAGTGACATATACTGAACCCAGTGACATATACTGAGCCCAGTGACAAAACTGAACCCAGTGACATATGCTGAACCCAGTGACATATACTGAGCCCAGTGACAAAACTGAACCCAGTGACAGAAACTGAACCCAGTGACATATACTGAGCCCAGTGACATATACTGAACCCAGTGACAAAACTGAACCCAGTGACAGAAACTGAACCCAGTGACATATACTGAACCCAGTGACATATACTGAACCCAGTGACATATACTGAGCCCAGTGACATATACTGAACCCAGTGACATATACTGAGCCCAGTGACATATACTGAGCCCAGTGACAAAACTGAACCCAGTGACAGAAACTGAACCCAGTGACATATACTGAACCCAGTGACATATACTGAACCCAGTGACATATACTGAGCCCAGTGACAAAACTGAACCCAGTGACATATACTGAGCCCAGTGACATATACTGAACCCAGTGACATATACTGAGCCCAGTGACATATACTGAGCCCAGTGACATATACTGAACCCAGTGACATATACTGAGCCCAGTGACATATACTGAGCCCAGTGACATATACTGAGCCCAGTGACATATACTGAGCCCAGTGACATATACTGAGCCCAGTGACATATACTGAGCCCAGTGACATATACTGAACCCAGTGACATATACTGAGCCCAGTGACATATACTGAACCCAGTGACATATACTGAGCCCAGTGACATATACTGAGCCCAGTGACATATACTGAGCCCAGTGACAAAACTGAACCCAGTGACAGAAACTGAGCCCAGTGACGTATACTGAGCCCAGTGACATATACTGAACCCAGTGAGTTACACTGAACCCAGTGACGTATACTGAACCCAGTGAGTTACACTGAACCCAGTGAGTTACACTGAACCCAGTGACATATACTGAACCCAGTGACATATACTGAGCCCAGTGACATATACTGAACCCAGTGAGTTACACTGAACACAGTGAGTTACACTGAACCCAGTGACAGATACTGAACCCAGTGAGTTACACTGAACCCAGTGAGTTACACTGAACCCAGTGACAGAAACTGAACCCAGTGACATATACTGAGCCCAGTGACATATACTGAACCCAGTGACATATACTGAGCCCAGTGACATATACTGAGCCCAGTGACAAAACTGAACCCAGTGACAGAAACTGAACCCAGTGACATATACTGAACCCAGTGACATATACTGAGCCCAGTGACAAAACTGAACCCAGTGACATATACTGAGCCCAGTGACATATACTGAACCCAGTGACATATACTGAGCCCAGTGACATATACTGAACCCAGTGACATATACTGAGCCCAGTGACATATACTGAACCCAGTGACATATACTGAGCCCAGTGACATATACTGAGCCCAGTGACATATACTGAGCCCAGTGACAAAACTGAACCCAGTGACAGAAACTGAGCCCAGTGACGTATACTGAGCCCAGTGACATATACTGAACCCAGTGAGTTACACTGAACCCAGTGACGTATACTGAACCCAGTGAGTTACACTGAACCCAGTGAGTTACACTGAACCCAGTGACATATACTGAACCCAGTGACATATACTGAGCCCAGTGACATATACTGAACCCAGTGAGTTACACTGAACACAGTGAGTTACACTGAACCCAGTGACAGATACTGAACCCAGTGAGTTACACTGAACCCAGTGAGTTACACTGAACCCAGTGACTTACTTTGAACCCAGTGACATATACTGAACCCAGTGACGTATACTGACCCCAGTGAGTTACACTGAACCCACTGAGTTACACTGAACCCAGCGAGTTACACTGAACCCAGTGACTTACTCTGAACCCAGTGACATATACTGAACCCAGTGACATATACTGAACCCAGTGACTTACACTGAACCCAGTGAGTTACATTGTACCCAGTGAGTTACACTGTACCCAGTGACTTACTCTGAACCCAGTGACATATACTGAACCCAGTGACATATACTGAACCCAGTGACTTACTCTGAACCCAGTGACATATACTGAACCCAGTGAGTTACACTGTACCCAGTGAGTTACACTGTACCCAGTGACTTACTCTGAACCCAGTGACATATACTGAACCCAGTGACATATACTGAACCCAGTGACTTACTCTGAACCCAGTGACATATACTGAACCCAGTGAGTTACACTGAGCCCAGTGAGTTACACTGAACCCAGTGACATAGACTGAACCCAGTGAGTTACACTGAGCCCAGTGACTTACACTGAACCCAGTGACATAGACTGAACCCAGTGACATATACTGAGCCCAGTGAGTTACACTGAGCCCAGTGACTTACACTGAACCAAGTGAGATACGCTGAACCCAGTGACATATACTGAGCCCAGTGAGTTACACTGAACCCAGTGACTTATGCTGAATCCAGTGAGTCCCACTGAATCCAGTGACTTACACTGAACCCAGCGAGTTACACTGAACCCAGTGACTTACTCTGAACCCAGTGACATATACTGAACCCAGTGACATATACTGAACCCAGTGACATATACTGAACCCAGTGACTTACACTGAACCCAGTGAGTTACATTGTACCCAGTGAGTTACACTGTACCCAGTGACTTACTCTGAACCCAGTGACATATACTGAACCCAGTGACATATACTGAACCCAGTGACTTACTCTGAACCCAGTGACATATACTGAACCCAGTGAGTTACACTGAACCCAGTGAGTTACACTGAACCCAGTGACATAGACTGAACCCAGTGAGTTACACTGAGCCCAGTGACTTACACTGAACCAAGTGAGATACGCTGAACCCAGTGACATATACTGAGCCCAGTGAGTTACACTGAACCCAGTGACTTATGCTGAATCCAGTGAGTCCCACTGAATCCAGTGACTTACACTGAACCCAGTGAGTTACACTGAACCCAGTGACATATACTGAACCCAGTGAGTTACACTGAACCCAGTGAGTTACACTGAACCCAGTGACATATACTGAACCCAGTGAGTTACACTGAACCCAGTGAGTTACACTGAACCCAGTGACATATACTGAACCCAGTGAGTTACACTGAACCCAGTGAGTTACACTGAACCCAGTGACAGATACTGAACACAGTGAGTTACACTGAACCCAGTGAGTTACACTGAACCCAGTGACATATACTGAGCCCAGTGAGTTACACTGAACCCAGTGACTTATACTGAACCCACTGAGTTACACTGAACCCAGTGAGTTACACTGAACCCAGTGACATATACTGAACCCAGTGAGTTACACTGAACCCAGTGAGTTACACTGAACCCAGTGAGTTACACTGAACCCAGTGACATATACTGAACCCAGTGAGTTACACTGAACCCAGTGAGTTACACTGAACCCAGTGAGTTACACTGAACCCAGTGATATGTACTGAACCCAGTGACTTACCCTGAACCCTGTGACTTATACTGAATCCATTGACATATACTGAACCCAAAGTTACACTGAACACAGTGAGTTACACTGAACCCAGTGACGTATACTGACCCCAGTGAGTTACACTGAACCCAGTGAGTTACACTGAATCCAGTTAGATACACTGAACCCAGTGAGTTACACTGAACCAAGTGACTTACACTGAACCCACTCACTTACATTGAACCCAGTGAGTTAGACTGAACCAAGTGACTTACACTGAACCCAGTCACTTACATTGAACCCACTGAGTTACACTGAACCCAGTGACATATACTGCGTCCAGTGACATATACTGAACCCAGTGAGTTACACTGAACCCAGTTACACTGAACCCAGTGACATATACTGAACCCAGTGAGTTACACTGAACCCAGTTACACTGAACCCAGTGACATATACTGAACCCAGTGGCTTACACTGAAACCAGTGAGTTACACTGAACCCAGTGACTTACACTGAACCCAGCGACATATACTGAACCCAGTGAGTTACACAGAATCCAGTGAGTTACACTGAACCCAGTGACTTACACTGAACCCAGTGAGTTACACTGAACCCAGTGAGTTACACTGAACCCAGTGAGTTACACTGAACCCAGTGAGTTACACTGAACACAGTGAGTTACACAGAACCCAGTGAGTTACACAGAATCTAGTGAGTTACACTGAACACAGTGAGTTACACTGAACCCAGTTACTTACACTGAACCCATTGACATATACTGAACCCAGTGAGTTACACAGAACCCAGTGAGTTACACTGAACCCAGTGAGTTACACTGAACCCAGTGAGTTACACAGAACCCAGTGAGTTACACTGAACCCAGTGAGTTACACTGAACCCAGTGAGTTACACTGAACACAGTGAGTTACACAGAACCCAGTGAGTTACACAGAATCTAGTCAGTTACACTGAACACAGTGAGTTACACAGAACCCAGTGAGTTACACAGAATCCAGTGAGTTACACTGAACCCAGTGAGTTACACTGAACCCAGTGAGTTACACTGAACCCAGTGAGTTACACAGAACCCAGTGAGTTACACAGAACCCAGTTACTTACACTGAGCCCAGTGACATACACTGAACCCAGTGACAGATACTGAAACCAGTGACAGATACTGAACCCAGTGACTTACACTGAACCCTGTGACTTACACTGAATCCATTGACATATACTGAACCCAAAGTTACACTGAACACAGTGAGTTACACTGAACCCAGTGAGTTACACTGAACCCAGTGACGTATACTGAACCCAGTGAGTTACACTGAACCCAGTGAGTTACACTGAACCCAGTGAGTTACACTGAACCCAGTGAGTTACACTGAACCCAGTGAGTTACACTGAACCAAGTGACTTGCACTGAACCCATTCACTTACATTGAACCCAGTGACATATACTGCGTCCAGTGACAAATACTGAACCCAGTGAGTTACACTGAACCCAGTTACACTGAACCCAGTGACATATACTGAACCCAGTGGCTTACACTGAATCCAGTGAGTTACACTGAACCCAGTGGCTTACACTGAATCCAGTGAGTTACACTGAACCCAGTGATATGTACTGAACCCAGTGACTTACACTGAACCCAGCGACATATACTGAACCCAGCGACATATACTGAACCCAGTGAGTTACACAGAACCCAGTGAGTTACACAGAATCCAGTGAGTTACACTGAACCCAGTGAGTTACACTGAACCCAGTGAGTTACACTGAACCCAGTTACTTACACTGAACCCAGTGACAGATACTGAAACCAGTGACAGATACTGAACCCAGTGAATTACACTGAACCCAGTTACTTACACTGAACCCATTGACATATACTGAACCCAGTGAGTTACACAGAACCCAGTGAGTTACACAGAACCCAGTGAGTTACACAGAACCCAGTGAGTTACACTGAACCCAGTGAGTTACACTGAACACAGTGAGTTACACTGAACACAGTGACATATACTGAGCCCAGTGGCTTACGCTGAACCCAGTACCGTATACTGATCCCAGTGAATTACACTGAACCCAGTGAGTTACACAGCACCCAGTGAGTTACACTGAACCCAGTGAGTTACACAGCACCCAGTGAGTTACACTGAACCCAGTGAGTTACACTGAACCCAGTGAATTACACTGAACCCAGTGAGTTACACAGAACCCAGGGAGTTACACAGAACCCAGTGAATTACACAGAACCCAGTGACATATACTGAACCCAGTGAGTTACACTGAACCCAGTGAATTACACAGAACCCAGTGAGTTACACAGAACCCAGTGAATTACACAGAACCCAGTGAGTTACACAGAACCCAGTGAGTTACACAGAACCCAGTGAATTACACAGAACCCAGTGAGTTACACAGAACCCAGTGAATTACACAGAACCCAGTGAGTTACACAGAACCCAGTGAGTTACACAGAACCCAGTGAGTTACACAGAACCCAGGGAGTTACACAGAACCCAGTGAATTACACAGAACCCAGTGACATATACTGAACCCAGTGAGTTACACTGAACCCAGTGAATTACACAGAACCCAGTGAGTTACACAGAACCCAGTGAGTTACACAGAACCCAGT
Organism: Scyliorhinus canicula; assembly: GCF_902713615.1. NCBI lineage: Eukaryota > Metazoa > Chordata > Chondrichthyes > Carcharhiniformes > Scyliorhinidae > Scyliorhinus > Scyliorhinus canicula. Next base: position 65,540,533 of record NC_052158.1, on the reverse strand, counting down.
GAATTACACAGAACCCAGTGAGTTACACAGAACCCAGTGAGTTACACAGAACCCAGTGAATTACACAGAACCCAGTGAGTTACACAGAACCCAGTGAGTTACACGGAACACAGTGAGTTACACGGAACACAGTGAGTTGAGCTGAACCCCAGGGTTATATTAATTATTTCAGGTGATTTACTTTATTGCACACTTTGTTCATTGCTAGAATCAGCAACTATTATTTTGTCTACCTCAGCTGAACATTCATTACCACAGACACCATTGATTACCACAGACTCCATTCATTACCACCGACTCCATTCATTACCACCGACTCCATTCATTACCACAGACTCCATTCATTACCACAGACTCCATTCATTACCACAGACTCCATTCATTACCACAGACTCCATTCATTACCACAGACACCATTCATTACCACAGACTCCATTCATTACCACAGACTCCATTCATTACCACAGACTCCATTCATTACCACAGACTCCATTCATTACCACAGACTCCATTCATTACCACAGACTCCATTCATTACCACAGACTCCATTCATTACCACAGACTCCATTCATTACCACAGACTCCATTCATTACCACAGACTCCATTCATTACCACAGACTCCATTCATTACCACAGACTCCATTCATAATCACAGACTCCATTCATTACCACAGACACCATTCATTACCACAGACTCCATTCATTACCACAGACTCCATTCATTACCACAGACTCCATTCATTACCACAGACTCCATTCATTACCACAGACTCCATTCATTACCACAGACTCCATTCATTACCACAGACTCCATTCATTACCACAGACTCCATTCATTACCACAGACACCATCATTACCACAGACACACTCTCCATTCATTACCACAGACACCATTCATTACCACAGACACACTCTCCATTCATTACCACAGACTCCATTCATTACCACAGACTCCATTCATTACCACAGACTCCATTCATTACCACAGACTCCATTCATTACCACAGACTCCATTCATTACCACAGACTCCATTCATTACCACAGACTCCATTCATAATCACAGACTCCATTCATTACCACAGACACCATTCATTACCACAGACTCCATTCATTACCACAGACTCCATTCATTACCACAGACTCCATTCATTACCACAGACTCCATTCATTACCACAGACTCCATTCATTACCACAGACTCCATTCATTACCACAGACTCCATTCATTACCACAGACTCCATTCATTACCACAGACACCATTCATTACCACAGACACACTCTCCATTCATTACCACAGACACCATTCATTACCACAGACACACTCTCCATTCATTACCACAGACTCCATTCATTACCACAGACTCCATTCATTACCACAGACTCCATTCATTACCACAGACTCCATTCATTACCACAGACTCCATTCATTACCACAGACTCCATTCATTACCACAGACTCCATTCATAATCACAGACTCCATTCATTACCACAGACACCATTCATTACCACAGACTCCATTCATTACCACAGACTCCATTCATTACCACAGACTCCATTCATTACCACAGACTCCATTCATTACCACAGACTCCATTCATTACCACAGACTCCATTCATTACCACAGACTCCATTCATTACCACACTCTCCATTCATTACCACAGACACCATTCATTACCACAGACACACTCTCCATTCATTACCACAGACACCATTCATTACCACAGACACACTCTCCATTCATTACCACAGACTCCATTCATTACCACAGACTCCATTCATTACCACAGACTCCATTCATTACCACAGACTCCATTCATTACCACCGACTCCATTCATTACCACAGACACCATTCATTACCACAGACTCCATTCATTACCACAGACTCCATTCATTACCACAGACACCATTCATTACCACAGACACACTCTCCATTCATTACCACAGACACCATTCATTACCACAGACACACTCTCCATTCATTACCACAGACACCATTCATTACCACAGACACACTCTCCATTCATTACCACAGACTCCATTCATTACCACAGACTCCATTCATTACCACAGACTCCATTCATTATCACAGACTCCATTCATTACCACAGACTCCATTCATTACCACAGACTCCATTCATTACCACAGACTCCATTCATTACCACAGACTCCATTCATAATCACAGACTCCATTCATTACCACAGACACCATTCATTACCACAGACTCCATTCATTACCACAGACTCCATTCATTACCACAGACTCCATTCATTACCACAGACTCCATTCATTACCACAGACTCCATTCATTACCACAGACTCCATTCATTACCACAGACTCCATTCATTACCACAGACTCCATTCATTACCACAGACTCCATTCATTACCACCGACTCCATTCATTACCACAGACACCATTCATTACCACAGACTCCATTCATTACCACAGACTCCATTCATTACCACAGACACCATTCATTACCACAGACACACTCTCCATTCATTACCACAGACACCATTCATTACCACAGACACACTCTCCATTCATTACCACAGACACCATTCATTACCACAGACACACTCTCCATTCATTACCACAGACACCATTCATTACCACAGACACACTCTCCATTCATTACCACAGACACACTCTCCATTCATTACCACAGACTCCATTCATTACCACAGACACACTCTCCATTCATTACCACAGACACCATTCATTACCACAGACACACTCTCCATTCATTACCACAGACTCCATTCATTACCACAGACACCATTCATTACCACAGACACACTCTCCATTCATTACCACAGACTCCATTCATTACCACAGACACACTCTCCATTCATTACCACAGACACCATTCATTACCACAGACACACTCTCCATTCATTACCACAGACACCATTCATTACCACAGACTCCATTCATTACCACAGACTCCATTCATTACCACAGACTCCATTCATTACCACAGACTCCATTGATTACCACAGACTCCATTCATTACCACAGACTCCATTCATTACCACAGACTCCATTCATTACCACAGACTCCATTCATTACCACAGACTCCATTCATTACCACAGACTCCATTCATTACCACAGACTCCATTCATTACCACAGACTCCATTCATTACCACAGACACCATTCATTACCACAGACTCCATTCATTACCACAGACACCATTCATTACCACAGACTCCATTCATTATCACAGACTCCATTCATTACCACAGACTCCATTCATTACCACAGACACCATTCATTACCACAGACTCCATTCATTACCACAGACTCCATTCATTACCACAGACACCATTCATTACCACAGACTCCATTCATTACCACAGACTCCATTCATTATCACAGACTCCATTCATTATCACAGACTCCATTCATTACCACAGACTCCATTCATTACCACAGACTCCATTCATTACCACAGACTCCATTCATTACCACAGACTCCATTCATTATCACAGACTCCATTCATTATCACAGACTCCATTCATTACCACAGACTCCATTCATTACCACAGACTCCATTCATTACCACATACTCCATTCATTACCACAGACTCCATTCATTACCACAGACACCATTCATTACCACAGACTCCATTCATTACCACAGACACCATTCATTACCACAGACACCATTCATTACCACAGACTCCATTCATTACCACAGACTCCATTCATTACCACAGACTCCATTCATTACCACAGACACCATTCATTACCACAGACACCATTCATTACCACAGACTCCATTCATTACCACAGACTCCATTCATTACCACAGACTCCATTCATTACCACAGACTCCATTCATTACCACAGACACCATTCATTACCACAGACTCCATTCATTACCACAGACTCCATTCATTACCACAGACACCATTCATTACCACAGACTCCATTCATTATCACAGACTCCATTCATTATCACAGACTCCATTCATTACCACATACTCCATTCATTACCACAGACTCCATTCATTACCACAGACTCCATTCATTACCACAGACTCCATTCATTACCACAGACTCCATTCATTACCACAGACTCCATTCATTACCACAGACACCATTCATTACCACAGACACCATTCATTACCACAGACTCCATTCATTACCACAGACTCCATTCATTACCACAGACTCCATTCATTACCACAGACTCCATTCATTATCACAGGCTCCATTCATTACCACAGACTCCATTCATTACCACAGACTCCATTCATTATCACAGACTCCATTCGTTACCACAGACTCCATTCATTACCACAGACTCCATTCATTACCACAGACTCCATTCATTACCACAGACTCCATTCATTACCACCGACTCCATTCATTACCACAGACTCCATTCATTACCACAGACTCCATTCATTACCACAGACACACTCTCCATTCATTACCACAGACACACTCTCCATTCATTACCACAGACTCCATTCATTACCACAGACACCATTCATTATCACAGACTCCATTCATTACCACAGACACCATTCATTACCACAGACTCCATTCATTATCACAGACTCCATTCATTACCACAGAAACCATTCATTGCCACATTCATCCGAAACCAAGAGTAATCTCTCCCAACACCCCCTCCGCCTAAAGAAACCTCTACCAATCTCACCAACCACCAAACGGTAATGGACAGCTGCCACTTTGAGCAAACCCCATCCACCGACCCTCTTCTGGAATATTTTATTTTCTCCAGGTGCAGAAAGTCCACCAGGCCCCTAACCAAGACGAAGCATTAGGCAGTGCCGAGAACCTCCACCCGAGCAAGACTCACCTCCGGGCTGATTGGAGACGCGAATACCAGCACATCCTCTTTCCCTCCTGCAGTTCCGGCAAGTCTGACACACTCCAAAGGTGGCCATCATCGGGCACAGCTCCTCCTAAACACCCAGAATCTCTGATATTGTTTCAAAAAAGGAGACCCAAAAATCAGGAAACCAAAAGTCTAAAGTCGACCATGAAACCATTGTCGACAGTCATAAAACCCCATCTGGTTTACTAATGTCCTTTAGGGAAGGAATTCTGCCGTCCTTACCTGCGCCGGAGTGCTCCGCGCAGCTCTGGCTGCCGATACGGGGCCCTGCACACCCGGCCGCTGGCCTGCGCAACATGGAGGACCCATACAATATAGGCCCCCCCCCCCCAGATCACACGCGCCTGCCAATCGGTGGCCCTCGATCGCAAGCCTGGCCGTCCTGGAAGGCCCCCCCCCCTCCCCCACTCCCCGGTGACAGATCCTCCCGCTCCCCACCAGGGTGGCCGCGGACTGAGTCCGTAGCTGCCACCCCGAGTGCCCGCCGGGTGGAACCATGTTAGAACCACGCCGGCAGGAACTCAGCCAGTTGCCGGCAGAGAACTGCCACGGGGGCCTCTTTCAATGGCCCCCCAACCGCCGTCGCGTTGACCACAGGCGCGTGATTGGTGCCGATTTTCCGGGGAGCAGAGAATTGCGGGAGCAGCATCGCGCCGAATTCCGGCATCGACGCCCATTCTCTGTACCTGCACCGATTGCGATTTCGGCACAGAAGCTCGGAGAGTCCCCCCCATGATTCCTACAGATCGGCGGCAACAGAGTCCTAGTGCCTAATTTAAAATGATGCCTGAATTGGTTCCACATTCTTAATGAGGTTATTACGACTCGGCTCGACAAAAAGCTTACCGGAGAGAACGGGTGAGGAACGATAACAAGGTAACAAGCTCGATCCGATCCACGAAGCCTCCTCCATCTTCCCCCACCTGGATCCTTAAAACTACCCCCGTATCTTATCAACATTTGTGCCCAGTAATAACACACAGCAAATTACGTAGTGCCAACCTTCCACCCCACACACCGATTTTCTAGCACTCTGGTAGAAAGCCCAAATAAAAGTAGATATTAACTTATTGACCCTACCGAAAAAACGCATTAGAAAGAAAGACTGGGAGACACTGAAACAAAATCAAACACTTGGAAGAATATTAATTTTCACTGGGGACTCTTTCCATCAAAGGAAGTATGGCATTATATGAAATGTTCAGAATTCAAGGGGTTAATGTCATATCATAATTAACCACTAGATGGAGCTGGATGCAGAATTATATAAAGCACTGACTCACAGGCTTCTGGGAGAGGCCTGGAGAGAGTGCAGAGGAGAGGTCTAGAGTACAGTTCTAGATAGAGTTAAAGACTAGTGTTAGTAGAGTGTAGATTACTAGATTATTGTTTGCTATAGGAGTAAGTGGTCGAGCTTTAGTAAGTAATGTTCATGAACTTAGCTGCTGTGGTCTTTGTAAATACTTCAACATCCATCCTGATAACAGAATCAAAAGAACACCACATAGTACCAGGTGTGTGTACAAAGAACGCCACTGGAAGGGCATCCATCTTTTCAAATCAGCCTTCACCCCTTCAACCAGACTGGACAAGTTAAATTTATGGAGCGGAGCCCCATCATGAGCCACCCAAATTCCCAGATACCGGAAACTAGTCCTGGCTGGATAAAATGGTAACTTCCACAGTTCAGCTCCCCTCCCGGGGGGGGGGGGGGGGATCAAATCGCTCCATAACCTCAAAGAGGTACCTCCATTTGGCCCGATCAAACGCCACCAAAGAGGGCGATAGCACCACATTCAAGAGTCTCCTAATGATGGCTGACAGTTGCCGTCCCTTAACAAGCCCGGTCTGCTCCTCCGAAATCACCCCCAGCAGGCAAGGCTCCAAACAAGTTGCCAGTACCTTAGCCAAGAGTTTCACATCAACATTTAACATAGGAATAGGCTGGTACGACCCCCACACTGTGGGATCCTTGTTCTTTTTCAAGATCAAGGCGATTGATGCCTACGCCAGTGTGGCTGGCAGTACCCCCCCCCCCCCCCCCCGCCCCCCCCCCGAGGCAAATCATTCAACATATTCCAACAGAAGTGAAATCAGCAGCCCAATAGACTACTTATAAAATTTCAAGGGAAATCCATCAGACTTTGATGCTTCGTCTGTATTAGACGAACACAGTTCAAAATCTCCTCCTGCCCAATTAGCGCCTCCAACTCCTACCTTCTATCCCAGTCCAACTCCAAAAATTGTACCATTGTTGATTCCTCCTCCGGAGGCTCAGACTTACATTGTAAAAGGTCTCAAACACCCCGTCGACCTTCTCTGGGGCACAGGCCAATCTGTACATGATGGAGTTTCGAAGGATGATGGGGGATCTCATTGAAACGAGGCCTGGGTAGAGTGGATATGGAGAGCATGTTTCCAATAGTAGGAGAAACTAGAACCCGAGGGCACATCCTCAGACTGAAGGGACGATCCTTTAAAACATGGATGAGGAGGAATTTCTACAGCCAGAGGGTGATGAATCTGTGGCACTCTTTGCTGCAGAAGGCTGTGGAGACTAAATCACTGAGTGTCTTTAAGACAGAGATAGATAGGTTCTTGATTAATATGGGAATCAAGGGGAGAAGGCAATAGAATGGGGATTAGAAATATATCAGCCATGATTGAATGGCAGAGCAGACTCGATGGGGTGAATGGCCTGATTCTGCTCCTACATCTTATGGCCGAATGGACACCAAGTCCCTGATCTGAACTATCTCCGAGGAGGCAGTCTGATGCCTGAGCTAACAAGCAGCTGGCCTTCTCCCCATACTCATAAAGCCACCCCGTCAAGTGAGGAAACTGGCTCCCCGCCTTCCCTACTGGTAACAACTCAAAATCCGTCTGTAATTTCTTTCTCTCTGCCAAAAGCTCTGGTATTGGGGTACTCGAGTATTGACGGTCCACTTCCAGAACAGAATTTCTGCCTTTCCACCCTTCCAAGTTTATCCCTTTATGACTTGTAAGAAATTATTTCTCCCTTAATAACTGCCTTCAATGCATCCCACAGGGTGGAGGGAGAGACCGCCCCTTTTCTTATTTAACTCCACATACTCCCCAATGGTAGAGGGCATCCGCTCACAAAAACCCTTCTCTGCAAGTAAAATGCCATGTCCAACCTCCACAGGGGTCGCTGAGAGCAGCCCGGCTACAAAAACAAATCCACATAATGCGGGGCCAATATTACTATTGCTGAGTATCAATCCGCAAGTTAAACTGATGAACATGGGAAAGGAAAGAAACTCCTTGGGCACAATTCACCAGATCCCCAACAACCCCTTGTCGCTGTTTCGTAAATTCCCCCGACAAGAAGTCCACCTACTTCCCGGTTATCCACTGAGGGGGCAACGACGCCGCAGAATCCGCCACCATTTTCTCCCCTTCTGGGGCTCGAGAGATGTCCGATTCGGACAAAGGTACCTTGCCCGATTTGTGCCTTGTGTTATACCCCTTCAACATCACTCGACAGAGGGGTCCAATTCTGTCACACTGTAACAATTTCCTCCTAAAAATAACCCGTTAAATGGGCAGAAAGAGCCAAAAAGACGAATCCCCAGGAGGGAGCCACCGTGTGTGTGACTGCTCACCCACCTCATAGCTACCACTGGAAGGCTAAATGTTGTTGACTCTTACATGCCTTCCGCGATGGCCCAGTTCAAGAGAAAACGCTGGAGTTGTCACTAATACCCAGATCCCATGAAAGAATACATTTTTAAAACTGAGCAATTTGTAAGGTGTTCTCGCAAATGAATTGAGAATATGGTACCCCGCTTAAACATAGTCCTTGAGGTCCACATCTCCAGACCAGATTACAGGTGAGACTGTGATATTCCACAGCTTGACCGTGGCAGTCTCAGCATGAATACTATCGTGCCTATCCTGACGGTTCCCAATCATCATGCTCCCAAATTCAGGGAGGAAGTAGACGTTGTCAAAAACCAACTAACAAATGAAACAGACGCTTTTAATTTGCCTTTTTTTAAGAAGTGGGGTGGCTGTGGTCCATTTGCAGAAAGGAAAGGTGTCATGTTCTGTAGCCTGACCGAAGTGATCGATGAACTACAGAGCATGTAGTTTAAAATAATTTATTGTGGAACAAACTGCTTGGTAAGATAACTAGGATAAATTAACTAACAAACAACTAACACTGAACATACTCGTGGAACTACTGCAAATAAGTCTATCTCCCAGAACGACCAACTCCCAACTCCCAGATCACATGGTGACGTGATGGGTTTACAACGCCACCTGGTGGTCGGAGGTCGTGCATAACATTGTGTGCAAACTTACATTAGGCATATCATCACAAAAGGTTGGCGTCCAGGATGGATCCGTCCTACAGGGAGCTCAGCGCTGCAGTGGGCTGTGTTGTCCTGGAGGCAGCATGGGTGGCATTTGAGCACACACAGGGCGGCAAAGCTTGAGGTGGGGCTTGTACTTGAGTTCAGCATCATGTGTAGAATGTGTGAGGGGGGGGGGCGGAGGGAGAATGGGTTTGCAATCGGGGGGTGTACAGAGTTGAGTTAATTGGGGTAGCTAACACGGGGGACTGTAAGATGAGGAACAGGGGTTTGACACGGTTCTTTGTTTTGCAGATGCCCATTGACGTTCCTCGAAGTCTGCACTCTCACAGAGCGGGGAAACCTTACTAATGGCCTATTCGATGATCCTCAACAATGGCAGTGGTCATCAGTGCACACAGGAGAGTAGCGAAGAGAATCTTTTCTTCTCCTCTTTCTACGGAGTGGTTTTCGTGCTGGCCTTTGTTGGCAACATTATCGCCGTGTGGGTTTTCTCCTGTGATAAGAACCCCAACACCACCACCAACATCTACCTGATGCACCTGGCGGTGGCCGATCTCTCCTACGTGCTGATCTTGCCCATGCGGATGGTCTACCACCTGAGCCAGAACCATTGGCCATTCGGCGAGGTGCCCTGCCGGATCACCGGCTTCCTCTTCTACCTGAACATGTATGCCAGCATCATCTTCCTGACCGGCATCAGCGCTGATCGCTTCCTGGCCATTGTGTACCCGGTGAGGTCCATGCGCATCCGGAAGCCACTCTACGCCAACGTGGTCTGCATCGTCCTGTGGGTGGTCATCGTGGTGGGGGTGGCCCCGATGCTCGGGGCGCCACAAACCCTCCAGACTGGCAATGCCACCACCATGTGCCTCCAGCTGTACCGCGAAAAGACCTCGAGCTTCGCCCTGGTGCCCCTCACGGTGGGGTTCGTCATTCCATTCGTGATCACGGTGACCTGCTACCTACTGATCATCCGCAGCCTGCGCAGGGGGAACCGCATCGAGAGGCACCTGAAGGACAAGGCCATCAAAATGATTATCCTGGTCCTGACCATCTTCCTCATCTGTTTTGTGCCCTACCACATCAACCGATATGTTTACATCTTGTTCACCAGCACCGCCCACGCCAGCTGCCGAGACAGGAAGCTCATCGCCCTCAGCAATCGCGTCACTTCCTGCCTAACCAGCCTTAACAGCTGCCTCGACCCCGTCGTTTACTTTTTCGTGGGAGAGAAATTCCGCGAGCGGTTCTGTCACTTTGTCTGTGGCCAGCGGAAGCGGGCGCAGTCACTCAGTCACGAGACCAAAACAAACGAGAGCTCTCTCAGCGGCAAGTCTGAGCTGTAGTCCCGCAAGTAACCAATCAGCAATACCTCATCGCTCTGATAGGAGTCTGTGCATGTGTGTGTGTGTGTGTGTGTGTGTGTGAGTGAGTGTGTGTGTCTTTGCGTGTTTGCTGAGTTGCCAGGGTTGGTAGTAATGTACGAATCTCAATCATCACAGCATGGAAATCTCAGCCAGCGTGCAATCTCAGTCACTGCATGCCAGTGAGAGCTCAGCCACTGCACACCAGTGAGATCTCAGCCACTGCACACTGGTGAGATCTCAGCCACTGCACACCAATGAGATCTCAGCCACTGCACACCAATGAGATCTCAGCCACTGCACACCAATGAGATCTCAGCCACTGCACCAGTGAGATCTCAGCCACTGCACCAGTGAGATCTCAGCCACTGCACCAGTGAGATCTCAGCCACTGCACGCCAGTGAGATCTCAGCCACTGCAAGCCAGTGAGATCTCAGCCACTGCACCAGTGAGATCTCAGCCACTGCACAGCAGTGGGATCTCAGCCATTGACGGCAGTGGGATTTCACCTGGTGCATGCCGATGAGATTCCAGCTATTGCATGCCAGTGAGACCTCAGTCTGTGCACAAGTCTGGTTTCATCCAGTGCACGCCAGTGATATCTCAGTGTGCCCATGCCAGTGAGAGCTCAGCCAGTACACGCCAGTGAGAGCTCAGCCAGTACATGCCAGTGAGAACTCAGCCAGTGCATGCCACTGAGAACTCAGCCAGTGCATGCCAGTGAGAACTCAGCCAGCACACACACACCACTGAGACCTCCAATGAGATTTCAGCCACTGTACACCAGTGGGAGCCCATGCCAGGGAGAGCTGAGCCAGTACACGTCAGGGAGAGCTCAGCCAGCATCTGTGAGAAATCAGCCAGTGCACATCAATGAGATTTCAGCCACTGCACACCACTGGGAGATCAGTCAGTGACGCCAATGAAATTTCACCCAGTGCATGCCAGTTAGATCTCAGCGAGCCCATGCCAGTGGGAACTCAGCCAGTACACGCCAGAGAGAACTCAGCCAGTACACGCCAGTGAGACCTCAGCCAGTGAGAACTCAGCCAGTACACGCCAGAGAGAACTCAGCCAGTGAGAACTCAGCCAGTACACGCCAGTGAGAACTCAGCCAGTACACGCCAGAGAGAACTCAGCCAGTGAGAACTCAGCCAGTACACGCCAGAGAGAACTCAGCCAGTACATGCCAGTGAGAACTCAGCCAGTGAGAACTCAGCCAGTGAGAACTCAGCCAGTGAGAACTCAGCCAGTGAGAATTCAGCCAGTACACGCCAGTGAGAACTCAGCCAGTACATGCCAGTGAGAACTCAGCCAGTGAGAACTCAGCCAGTGAGAACTCAGCCAGTGAGCACTCAGCCAGTACACGCCAGAGAGAACTCAGCCAGTGAGAACTCAGCCAGTACACGCCAGTGAGAACTCAGCCAGCCCATGGCAGTGAGAACCCAGGCACTGTACACCAGTGAGAACTCAGCCAGTACACGCCAGTGAGAACTCAGCCAGCCCATGGCAGTGAGAACCCAGGCACTGTACACCAGTGAGAACTCAGCCAGTGAGACCTCAGCCAGTACATGCCAGTGAAATGCTGATGGAAATGCTGGTAAAGATATGAAACTATGAGTGTATCTGTGATGTAATTATTCAGCGTCTGGACATAAGGGAATATCTTCATTATTTTGATGATCTTTAAAAATGTGTGTATGTGTATGTTTGTGTGAGAGTGTGTCCATATCTGTATCTTTGTCTGGATGTATGTGGCTCTCTCTCGATATCAGGTCGGGGCTAATGATTGAGCTCCGGGTCATTCAGCGACCAGTTCTATGAACAGGTTGAAAACATGGATGTTCTCCCATATCTGGAATGGTCCAAGAAAATATTCAGTGGAATAGTGAGGCAGTTGAGGTGGCTGTCGGGGAGGGGAGGCAGGGAAGATGGGTCGGTGGGGCAGGGGGTGACGGGGTGTGACGATAGTCATGGGAGGTTGTGTTGGGGGGGGTGGGGTGCAAGCTTGCTCAATGGAAAGATCCAATCATTCTACACAGTTTGGCTACTGCAAGCTTTACAATAGATCCCTTAATGAAAAAGGATAATTGCCAGTTCCAGATTGACAAAAGCTGCCAACCAGCAGACGACTTTCCTTTTATCTTTCCAGATAGGCTTCATCCCTGAAAGAGGCAACATGATAGGACGTTTCTCATTCATGCAAAGTGCTTACAGTGACGTCAACTTTTAAGTGGACATCAAGCTCGTTTCTTTGTAAATACAGTTACACCTGTACCTGTGATGTGAACTCTTTTAATTATCCAGGTACATTGAAAGCTGAAAAGCTAATGGGTACTCATCTAAAACCCGAGACACTAACCAAAACCTGGGCCTCCGATGCCAGCTTGACATGTAGTTGCAGCCATGATGAATAATCACAAGATGCCAGTTGCCTGTCTCCAGCTAGCGGAGAGGTCCTGAGGCTAACAATGCCGGGAGTCAGCCTTCACCAGCCAGGAACGGAGAGCTCTTCCGGAATGACTTCCCTGTCGGTTTCCCAGTGCTGACCTGGCACAGGTCTCCACTCGATGCTCTTCAGGCTGTGCTTTGGGTGATTGACTTATTGTTTAACTTGTCCTTTGGGCATCTGCATTGGCTAACAGCCGTAACAAAGTGCGCTACGGGGAACGAGACAGCTGCGCATGGGCATAGAGCCGGTCCGACCACGAAATGCACAATTCTTTTGTTAGGCAAATACCACTCGATTACATGGCTAAATGCGACATAGAATTTACAGCACGGAAACAGGTCATTCAGCCCAACTGGCCCTTACTAGCATTCACGCTTCACATCAGACCCCTCTCACCGTACTTCACCCCTAGACTGACATTGCCCAATAGTGCCCCCCCCCCCTGCTATGTGTTAATCCAATATTGTGTCGATAATCTAATGTGCCATGTTCCATTTTGTCACTGGTTGCTCTTGGAGCTATGATCTCGGAGACATATCACCGCGTACCCTTACTGAGTCATTTCAAAAATGCACAATTCTCCCCTTGTCAGCTTCCCTCATGGGGAAAAGATTATCACACAGTAAATGCATTGCGTGACTTTGTCTCTTTGTTGCAACGGGCACAATGAGCTCACTTCTACACAATGCCCCCTGGGACAGCTCTAATACCACCCGGTCAGTCGTCAACATCACAGGGAAGCCATTCAGCTCATTGTATCTGTGTCATATTCTAGTACCAGCTGGAGCTATCACCTTTCCTGCCCCTCCCCCGAGCCCTTTCACATTACTCACCTTTCTAAATATTACAGCCTCTGCAACAGAAGCTCCCCCGCCAAACCCTGTGAAACACGAGTCATTCTGACAATCCTCTGCACGTGAAACCATTTCCTCTAATGATAATAATAATCTTTATTAGTGTCACAAGTAGGCTTACATTAACACTGCAATGAAGTTACTGTGAAAAGCCCCTAGTCGCCACATTCCGGCGCCTGTTCGGGTTCACAGAGGGAGAATTCAGAATGTCCAATTCACCGAACAAGCACGTCTTTCGGGAATTGTGGGAGGAAACGGGAGCGCCCGGAGGAAACCCACGCAGAGACAGGGAGAACATGCAGACTCCACACAGGCAGTGACTCAAGCCGGGAATCAAACCTGGGACCCTGGAGCTGTGAAGCCATAGTGCTAACCACTGTGTTACCGTGCCCCGCTCTAACCCCCACCTTCACATTTTCGGCAATAATCCCCAATCTGTGCACCCCTCCGTGGTACCAATTCTCTGACCACTGGGAACAACCTGGCAGTATTTATCCTCTCAAAAACTTGATTTTGTTTTTTTGGAAGCACCTTCCTGATCCCTCATCAGCCTTCCCAGTACCAGCAAGGCACACACAAAAAACATTTCTCGATCTCTATGAAATGAAATGAAAATCGCTTATTATCACGAGTAGGCTTCAATGAAGTTACTGTGAAAAGCCCCTAGTCGGCACATTCCGGCGCCTGTCCGGGGAGTCTGATACGGGAATCGAACCGTGCTGCTGGCCTGCTTGGTCTGCTTTAAAAGCCAGTGATTTAGCCCAGTGAGCTAAATCAGCCCCTCATTCCCAGCGATAGTGCAGTGAATGTTCCCAGCCACCACTCCAGGCCTCTTGGCTAATGGGATACCTTGCACACAATATTCCAACGATAGCCATGGATCAGTCGTGATACAGCCAATCCCGTTAAACAATAATAATAATAATCTTTATTATTGTCACAAGTAGGCTTACATTAACACTGCAATCAAACCCCTGGTCAGAACTGACAGAAACTTAGTCCCACTATGGCAATTCATATCCATGTTGGGTATATAGCAGATTGTATTATATAATACTATAATAAATGGCAGTTAGCTTTGATGTGGAAACATTATTTAATGTTGATGATTTGCTGAGCTGAATAACAGCAGCATTGTGATCCTTCCTCACCTCGTTTCGCCTTCTCTGGGGTTCAGTTCCTCTAGAACTCTCCGAACATTTGCCCTATCGGCTATTCTGCCTAATCCAGGCTACACAGCCCACAGAGTGCCATTTTAACCCCAACAAAATGGGCGGGTATGGACTGGGTGGGAAGTCAAAATGTTTATAGTTTATAGTTAGGTTCTGTGGAGGTGGGACAGTGGTTGTGGCTCATGCTGCTCCCAGGAGAGGGCCTGGTATTTAAGATATTATTGTTAGGTCGCCAGCCACATATTGAGCCACAATTTCCAATTTAATTCTGGTCCTCCGGGTTTCCCGTGACTGCAGAAAACTGCAGCTGAAGGAAGGGGCGGGACTGTGAGATAGGGAAAGGCGAGGCCTCACCACCGGGTGGCACAATCAAGCACACTTTGCTCATTCAAAACCTCTCTATAACACATTCCAACTCACTGTTACTTTCTCTATAACACACTCCAACTCACTGTTACTTTTTCTATAAAACACTCCAACCTCACTGTTACTTTCTCACTAACACACTCCAACTCACTGTTACTTTCTCTATAAAACACTCCAACCTCACTGTTACTCTCACTAACACACTCCATCTCATTGTTACTCTCTGTATAACACACTCCATCTCATTGTTACTCTCTCTATAACACTCTCCAACCTCACTGTTACTCTCACTAACACACTCCATCTCATTGTTACTCTCTGTATAACACACTCCATCTCATTGTTACTCTCTCTATAACACTCTCCAACCCCACTGTTACTCTCTCTATAACACACTCTAACCTCACTGTTACTCTCTCTATAACACACTCTAACCTCACTGTTACTCTCTCTAACACACACCTTGTCATTGTTACTCTCTGTATAATACACTCCATCTCATTGTTACTCTCTCTATAACACTCTCTAACCTCACTGTTACTCTCTCTATAACACACTCCAACCTCACTGTTACTCTCTCTATAACACACTCCAACTCACTGTTACTTTCTCTATAACACACTCCAACCTCACTGTTACTCCCTCTATAACACTCTCTAACCTCACTGTTACTCTCTCTATAACACACACCTTGTCATTGTTACTCGGTCTATAACACACTCCAACCTCACTGTTACTCTCTGTATAACACACTCCAACCTCACTGTTACTCTCTCTATAACACACACTAACCTCGCTGTTACTCTCTCTATAACACACACCTTGTCATTGTTACTCTGTCTATAACACACTCCAACCTCACTGTTACTCTCTGTATAACACACTCCAACCTCACTGTTACTCTATTTATAACACACTCCAACCTCATTGTTACTCTCTCTATAACACACTCCAACCTCACTGTTAATCTCTCTATAACACACTCCAACCTCACTGTTACTCTGTCTATAGCACACTCCAACCTCATTGTTACTCTCTCTATAACACACTCTAACCTCACTGTTACTCTCTCTATAACACAAACCTTGTCATTGTTACTCTGTCTATAACACACTCCAACCTCACTGTTACTCTCTGTATAACACACTCCAACCTCATTGTTACTCTGTCTATAACACTCTCCAACCTCATTGTTACTCTGTCTATAACACACTCCAACCTCACTGTTACTCTCTGTATAACACACTCCAACCTCATTGTTACTCTCTCTATAACACACTCCAACCTCACTCTTACTCTCTGTAGAACACACTCCATCTCATTGTTAATCTCTCTATAACACACTCCAGCCCCAGTTACTCTCTATATAGCACACAGCAACCTCACTGTTACTCTGCGTATAACACACTCCAACCTCACTGTTACTCTCTGTATAACACACTCCATTTCGTTGTCACTGTTACTCGCTGTATAACAATCTCCAGCTTTACCATTATTATCTCTATAACACACTCCAACCTCTTTGTTACTCTGTGTATAACACACTCCAACCTCATTGTTACTCTCTGTATTACTCATTCCAACCTCATTGTTACTCTCTGTATAACACACTCCAACCTCATTGTTACTCTGTATAACCCACTCCAAACTCATTGTTACTCTGTATAACACACTCCAACCTCATTGTTACTCTGTATAACCCACTCCAAACTCATTGTTACTCTGTATAACCCACTCCAACCTCATTGTTACTCTGTGTATAACAGACTCCAACCTCATTGTTACTCTCTGTATTACTCATTCCAACCTCATTGTTACTCTCTGTATAACACACTCCAACCTCATTGTTACTCTGTATAACACACTCTAACCTCATTGTTACTCTCTCTATAAGACACTTCAACCTTACTGTTACTCTCTGTATAACACACTCCATCTCATTGTTACTCTCTCTATAACACACTCCAACCTCACTGTTACTCTCTCTATAACACACTCCAACCTCACTGTTACTCTCTCTATAACACACTCTAACCTCACTGTTACTCTCTCTAACACACACCTTGTCATTGTTACTCTCTGTATAACACACTCCATCTCATTGTTACTCTCTCTATAACACTCTCCAACCTCACTGTTACTCTGTCTATAACACACTCCAACCTCACTGTTACTCTGTCTATAACACACTCCAACCTCACTGTTACTCTCTCTATAACACACTCCAACCTCACTGTTACTCTCTCTATAACACACTCCAACCTCACTGTTACTCTGTCTATAACACACTCCAACATCACTGTTACTCTCTCTATAACACACTCCATATCATTGTTACTCTCTGTATAACACACTCATAGATTTTATAGAATTTACAGTGCAGAAGAAGGCCATTCGGCCCATCGAGTCTGCACCAGCCCTTGGAAAGAGCACCCCACTTAAGCCCACACTTCCACCCTATCCCCGTAACCCCACCTAACCTTTTTGGACACTAAGGGCAATTTAGCATAGCCAATCCGCCTAACCCGCACATCTTTGGACTGTGAGCGGAAACCGGAGCACCCAGAGGAAACCCACGCAGACATGGGGAGAATGTGCAGACTCCGCACAGATAGTGACCCAAGCCGGGAATTAAACCTGAGACCCTGGAGCTGTGAAGCAATTGTGCTAACCACTGTGCTACTGTGCTGCCCACTCCACCCTCACTGTTACTCTCACTATAACACACTCCAGCCTCACGATTACTCTGTGTAACACACTCCAACATCACTGTTACTCTCACTATAACATACTCCAACCTCACTGTTTATCTCTATATAATACACTCCAGCCTCACGATTACTCTGTATAACACACTCCAACATCACTGTTACTCTCTGTATAACACATTCCAGGCTCATTGTTACTCTCTCTATAGCACACTCCAGCCGTACCGTTTCTCTCGATACCACTCCCTCGCCTGTTTCAATGCAAATTCTGGGAGAATACTGTAAATTCCTGAGATAGTGACTGTAAATGTGCAGCATGTAGCCAGGAATTGCTGCAAATTTCGGACTGTACGCTGTCCTTCCATCAAGTCCCTTCCTTCTACAAACAGCTCTGCTCTTTCCCTTTCCTGTGCTGCGTCCCACATTAACGGTTATCCTGTACATAACCAGTGTACAATATCCCTCCTTATCGATGTATTTGTGTAATTTTGACATATTTGAACATTAAATGGCACTTTCGTAAATTCTGACTTGACAATCTTTTGTTGGTGTCACATCTTCCTGTGTGTGTAAGATCACTGGAACAAAAACCGTTTGAAAAAAATAACAGGATCAGACATCACAGTCTTCACTCTGGTCAGAGTCACCTACTCACACTGATGCTTAAATCTCAGTGACCAGACTAAAAGACAACGCTGAAATGATGTTTAAGAACACGACCAGGAGGTCTCCCTTTAAGACCGCAATGAGGAGGAATTCTTTCTCTCCCAGAGGGTCATTATTTGTGGAATCTATTTCCCCGGAGAGCAGTGGAGGCCGGGTCATTGAATTAATCAAGGCCGAGTTGGACAGATTTTTGATCTACAAGGGTTATCGGTGGGGCAGCCAGCAAAGTGGAGTTGATGATCTTAGCAAATGGCAGAGCAGGCTCGAAGGGCCCTTTGACCTCCTCGAGTTCCTCTGCTCCAATGAAACACTTTAATTCTATCATCTAACTGGAAATTAGTTCCTGTGCAAAAGACGCAAGCATACAAAATCCCAACAGTGCAGAGGGAGACCATTCGGCCCATCGAGCCTGCTACGACCCTCCGAAAAAGCACCCCACCATTATTATGCCCACTCCCCCGCCCCATTCCCATACCCCCATCTAGACTTTGGACGCTGAGGGGTAACTTTAGCATGACCAATCCACCTAACCTGCACATCTTTGGACTACGGGAGGAAACTGGAGGAAACCCACACGGACAGGGTGAGAATGTGCAGCTCCACACAGGCATATCACTTGTAAACATCTCCATTAGATTGTGCATCATTGTCAAACAAATGGCTTTGTTGGGATTAGGTTTATATCTTTAGTATCAGCTCAATTGGCTGGACGGGCGGTTTGTGATGCGGAGTGACGCCAACAGCGTAGGTTCAATTCCTGCATTGGCCAAAGTTATTCATGAAGACCCCACCTTCTCAACCTTGCCCCTCAGGTTAAATCACCACCAGTCAGCTCTCCCCCTCAAAGGGGAAAGCAGCCTATGGTCAGCTGGGACTGTGGCAACATTTCGATTTTACCTTTTAAACTGAGGACGATGTTATTGAAGTGGTTCTTGCAATTGTGCAGCTTTCTCTCAGGGCTCTGAGGGACCCAAGCCCATTTATTTGATGTTAACATAGAACATAGACATACAATGCAGAAGGAGGCCATTCGGCCCATCAAGTCTGCACCAACCCACTTAAGCCCTCACTTCCACCCTATCCTCGTAACCCAATAACCCTTCCGAACCTTTTTGGTCACTAGGCGCAATTTATCATGGCCAATCCACCTAACCTGCACTGTGGGAGGAAACCGGAGCACCCGGAGGAAACCCACGCAGACACGGGGAGAACGTGCAGGTTCCGCACAGTGACCCAGCGGGGAATTGAACCTGGGATTCTGCCGCTGTGAAGCCACAGTGCTATCCACTTGTGCTACCGTGCTGCCCAAAGTTGAGTTGAGGCCTCTTTTTTTTTGCGCTGTGTTTAATCCAGCTGAATTCTGGGTCGGAACATACCTGCCTGCGTTTTTGACAAAGCCCAAGTCAGCCAGGGCCACAGAGCAAATCTCACAGCAGAAGCAGTCTGGGTGCCAATTATTGTTCATCGCTTTGATGACACGACCGATGATGAATTCCCCTGGAGAGATAGAAGGAAACAAAATAGAAATGAAACACTAAATGGGCCTAGTTTACGCTCAGTGCCAGCCCCTCTTGACCAGGCAGTGCTGAACAGGTTCAGAGTAGAGAGTGAAAGGCTACCGAACCAAACAAGAGGAAAATATCTACCCTAAATGCAACTTGGAGTGAGTGTATCCTGAAGGAGACTCGGAAGGGTGTTCATCTGAAAGAATGCTTTCTAAACCATTTGTTTCTTTTTGGTAAAGTTGGGACTATCCAATTTTGCCCAGCCTGCCCTCGGACTTTAGCAATTGTCCAACAAAAGGTGAACGAGGGCAGCATGAGTTCTCTCTTTTTCTTTATTCCTTGATGGGATGTGGAGGTCACTGGCTGGGTCAGCGTTTACTGCCCTTCCCCAAGGGCATTTAGGAGTCAACAACATGCTGTGGTGGGTCAGGAGTCACATGTAGGCCAGACCAGATAAGGACAGCAGATTTCCTTCCCTAAAGGACATTAGTGAACCAGGAGGGTTTTTATGACAATCGACAATGGTTTCATGATCATCGTTAGACTTCTAATTCCAGATTTTAAAAAAAAATTTAATTTAAATTCCACGATTAGACATGGTGGGATTCGAAACTGGGTCCCCAGAGTATTACCCTGGGTTACTAGCTGCCATGTTTGAAATTACTTTCTTTGTGGTAGAGACTGGGGTAGTATGACAAACACAACTAAATTACAGTGAAACATCGCGTTTACTGACATCCTGAGGACTGGCAGTGGCTGTTGTGTTTTCACAAGTGTCCTTCTTTTCAAAATTGTCATTGTGTATAATGAAGGGCTGTGGGGAAATTGAAACCCCCTCGGTACAGGCTGGGAGAGGGGCTGTGGGGAAATTGAAACCCCCTCGGTACAGGCTGGGAGAGGGGCTGTGGGGAAATTGAAACCCCCTCGGTACAGGCTGGGAGAGGGGCTGTGGGGAAATTGAAACCCCCTCGGTACAGGCTGGGAGAGGGGCTGTGGGGAAATTGAAACCCCCTCGGTACAGGTTGGGAGAGGGGCTGTGGGGAAATTGAAACCCCCTCGCTACAGGCTGGGAGAGGGGCTGTGGGAGGGGATTCTAATCTTGGGAATCTGTGGGTGCGCAAATGAATCCAATAACAATCCATCCGTCATCAGGATCTGATGCACAGTTTAAATATTTTAAAGGGTTGTGTCAGGCCCCTGTACTGAGTTTAAATAGATTTGTTATATTGATGGTTGTCCAGACTTTGGGAGTATTTGAGATTTAAGAGTGTGTGTCTCATCTTTTATTGAACAAGTTAAGTGGGGGGCCCAGTGGCACGGTGGTTAGCACCGATGCCTGACAGCGCCGGGGACCCGGATTCAATTCTGGCCTCGGGTGACTGAGTTGAGTCTGCACGTTCTCCCCGTGTCTGCGGGGGTTTCCTCCGGGTGCTCCGGTTTCCTCCCACAGTCCAAAGATGTGCAGGTTAGGTGGATTGGCCATGCTAAATTGCCTCTTAGTGTCCAAAGAAGAGTAGGTTGTAGCGATCTCTGTATGTAGTAATACATGATCAAGTAATGTGAAGCAAGTACAGGCAATCGAACACTAGATGGCCACACTACCAAAACTTATAGAAAGGTTTTCCCGCTCTTTCCCAGTGGAGAGTGTGTAAGGTGTGTGGAGAGTACAGAAGGGAAACAGCTAGAGAGAAGAAGTTACAGATCTTAGTATATTGCATTATCTTATTTAATAGTTTAATCTATAATTATTTGTTTGTTTGCTAGTTCAGTATTGAAGTAAAAGAACTCACTAGTTTATTTAATATTACTCATTAAATTATTTTGTCATCACTGGAAGACTACGTCTATATTTCAACAACTCGGCTAGACAAAAGGAGTAATATATATATTACAAAATAGTATTATAACACAAGTTACAGAGATAAGGCAGGGGAGTGGGCCTAGGTAGGGTGCTCTTTCAGAGGGCTTGTGCAGACTCGATGGGCCAAATGGCTCTTTCTGCACTATAGGAATTCCATGGTTCTATGGGACTGTCAATAGTGTCTGTTTTGTGAGTGTCAGTTTGTGCAGATATACAGGTGAACTGGTACCACCCACAATCCCGTTCAACCCCACACAATCTTTGGATCTTTCTTTTCTCGGACGACCCAGTAACAAAGCAAAGAATCAATTGATTCAATAACCCAGGACAGGTGAAAAACTAGAAGAAAGAATAAGATGTGAAATTTCAAGTACTCAATTTGACACAGTGAATGGGACCAGGAACAACAATCAACACTGTTGACTGAACAGAGTTAGATACACAAACGTATTCACATCCAAGTAAACACATCGACGAAGGTTCAGATGAGAAAAGCGGCGTGCAGCTCGTCACTCACAAAGCCGGCTTTTCTCCATATACTGTGCAGCACTTAGAAGAAAAACAATGCTGGGGCCATGTCCCACGCCATCACGCTGGCGGGTGTGGCCAGAAAGAGCACTCCCATCTCCGGCTGAGAAATAGAGGAAAAGGCTCCCCCCATGCACACGGAGCCCCCTCCCCGCCTCTCCTGCACACGCACATCGGCAACAACCCCACCAGGTACACTGGGAACCCTTCCCCCCCCATACCAGAGAAGGGGGGAGAGAGGTCAGTGCAGGGCGCAGTGCCAGGGGGAAATGCCAGGGGGCAGAGGGAAGTGCCACAGTATCAGGGGTGGTGCCAGGGAAATGTCAGGGGTCAGTGCCAGGGTGCTGAGACCGGTGCCAAGGGCACTTGCCAAGGTACTGAGCGGCCATTTCCCTCTCTCCCCCCCCCCCCCCCCCCCCACCCCCAGGGGTCGTGTGCCCCTTCGCCTTCCCTTTGAGTTCTCATCGCCTGTTTCCCATTTATAAGAACCTGTTGTAAATCTCGCAGATATGATGTCACGTGGTCCCAATGTTGTATGTTGGGGGGGGGGGGGGGGGGGGGGGGGGGGGGGGGGGGGGTGATGCAGCGGGGAAGCCCTCTAATGACATGTTAATGTATTTCAATGAGGTTCCCAACATGCCTGGGTGGTTACTCCGTTATGTCAATGGTGAGTGGGACAAATCGTGTCCGACATCTTGCTGGCAAGATTTTTGGCCTTGGCCTCTTGAGGGGTTATGCACACCATTTGCACCAGTGGCAAATGCAGCCACAAGATCCCGCCCATACACTTCCACACACCACACATAAATGCACACACGCATCAGTGCACTCACAAGCTTGCACTTTCACACAACCTCACATGTAGCCACACACCTGTGGAGACCGACCCACACATTTGACCCTCACATCGACCGACTGACCGACTGACACACTCAAGCATTCATTCACACACTTACACACATTCACACACACTCGCTCATGTCACACACTCACTCACACCCTCACACACACATTCACACACACACACTTGCTCATACTCACACTCACTCACAAACACACTCATTCACACACACTCACACACACCTGCTCATGCTCACACACTCACAAAGACACACTCACACACACATTCACTCACACACACTTGCTCATAGTCACACTCACTCACCAACACACTCACTCACAACACACTCATTCACACACTCACTCACTCACAAACACACTTACTCACACACACACATACACACTCACTCCCACAACATCCTGTCTAACATTGGAAACATTTCTCTGCTCCAATCTTACCGCATTGTCCACAGCAAGGTGCAAAGAGCATCTGGAAGTCGTGTTCACAATATTTCCTGCCTTCAAACTGAAAGAAAGGAAATAAAGATTAACAGCTGCACAATATCAGTGATTCAATTAAAAAATCAAACCCACAGCCTGGGACTGGTCTGTCCATCTCTCTCTCACTCTCACTCATACTCACTATCTCACACACTCTCTCTCACACATTGAGCTGGATTCTCCGTTGGCGGGATCCTCCATTTCGCCGGCAGCGCACTCACGCCCGTGGATTACCCGTCGACGTGGGGGTATCCGTAGGGACATAGGGAAACCCCATTGGCCGGCTGCTGGGACGGAGCATTCCACTGCCTGCGGGGATTGGCCGGCTGCTGGGACGGAGCATTCCACTGCCTGCGGGGATTGGCCGGCTGCTGGGACGGAGCATTCCACTGCCTGCGGGGATTGGCCGGCTGCTGGGACGGAGCATTCCACTGCCTGCGGGGATTGGCCGGCTGCTTGGACGGAGCATTCCACTGCCTGCGGGGATTGGCCGGCTGCTGGGACGGAGCATTCTACTGCCTGCGGGGATTGGCCGGCTGCTGGGACGGAGCATTCCACTGCCTGCGGGGATTGGCCGGCTGCTGGGACGGAGCATTCCACTGCCTGCGGGGATTGGCCGGCTGCTTGGACGGAGCATTCCACTGCCTGCGGGGATTGGCCGGCTGCTGGGACGGAGCATTCTACTGCCTGCGGGGATTGGCCGGCTGCTGGGACGGAGCATTCCACTGCCTGCGGGGATTGGCCGGCTGCTGGGATGGAGCATTCCACTGCCTGCGGGGATTGGCCGGCTGCTGGGACGGGGCATTCCACTGCCTGCGGGGATTGGCCGGCTGCTGGGACGGAGCATTCCACTGCCTGCGGGGATTGGCCGGCTGCTGGGACGGAGCATTCCACTGCCTGCGGGGATTGGCCGGCTGCTGGGACGGAGCATTCCACTGCCTGCGGGGATTGGCCGGCTGCTGGGACAGAGCATTCCACTGCCTGCGGGGATTGGCCGGCTGCTGGGACGGAGCATTCCACTGCCTGTGGGGATTGGCCGGCTGCTGGGACGGAGCATTCCACTGCCTACGGGGATTGGCCGGCTGCTGGGGCTGGGACGGAGCATTCCACTGCCTGCGGGGATTGGCCGGCTGCTGGGACGGAGCATTCCACTGCCTGCGGGGATTGGCCGGCTGCTGGGACGGAGCATTCCACTGCCTGCGGGGATTGGCCGGCTGCTGGGACAGAGCATTCCACTGCCTGCGGGGATTGGCCGGCTGCTGGGACAGAGCATTCCACTGCCTGCGGGGATTGGCCGGCTGCTGGGACGGAGCATTCCACTGCCTGTGGGGATTGGCCGGCTGCTGGGGCTGGGACGGAGCATTCCACTGCCTGCGGGGATTGGCCGGCTGCTGGGACGGAGCATTCCACTGCCTGCGGGGATTGGCCGGCTGCTGGGACGGAGCATTCCACTGCCTGCGGGGATTGGCCGGCTGCTGGGACGGAGCATTCCACTGCCGGCGGGGACGCGCCGCAACTGAAAATGGGTGCGGCAGGACGGAGAATCCCACCCACTATCTCTCTCTCACACACTTTCTCTCTCTCTTACACACTCACTGTAACACACTATCTCACTCACACACATGCTCACACTCTGGGCGCGATTCTCCGCTCCCCACGCCGGGTGAGAGAATCGTGGGAGGGCCGGGCGACTCATTTCACGCCGCCCTGGCACCCCCCGCGATTCTCCCACCCCCGCTCGGGGAATCGGCGCTCGCTGTGTTTCACAGGCGACCGGCGATTCTCCGGCCCGGATGGGCCGAGCGGCCTGCCGTTTGCAACCGTTTCATGATGGTGGCAACCACACCTGGTCGCTGCCGTCGTGAACATGGGCGCCAAAGGCCCGTTTGAAGCTTGTGGGGGGCGGAGAGGGGAGTGAGCACCACGGCCGTGCTCGGGAGGGGACTGGCCCGCGATCGGTGCCCACCGATCGTCGGGCCGGCGTCTCAATGGGACGCACTCTTTCCCCTCCGCCGCCCCGCAAGATCAAGCTGCCACGTCTTGCGGGGCAGCGGAGGGGAAGACGGCCACCGCGCATGCGCGGGTTTGAGCCGTCAGGCGTCGTGACGTCAGCCGCTTGTTGGAGCCGGCCAACCTGCGCATGCGCGGCTGGCGTCACATAGGCGCCGCCGTCGCGTCACTCTCGGCGCGCCGACCGGCGGCCAAGAGTTACGGAGCGCCGCTCCTAGCCCCCCGGGTGGGGGTGAATACGGTGACCCCATAGGCGGCCGCCCCAGCCGGGGCTTTTCCCAGCCAGTACGCCTGCACCACACACCAACCCGCACACCCCAGGGGGCCCCGATGTTACTTCTGCGGCCGACAGAAGCACCCCCGCCAACGCTGCCCGGCCCGCAGTGCCATTTGCAAGGCTTGTGGCAAAAAGGGGCACTTTGCCGTGGTGTGGCAGGCCCGCGCAGTCACTGCTACCGCCCCCTCCCCCCTACACACAATGAGCGCCGCCATCTTCGACCCGGACGATGCGCGGCCAGTGGGTGCCGCCATCTTCACCTCCCAGGGCTGCGAGCGGCCAGTGGGCACCGCCATCTTCACCCCCCCCTCAGTCCACGTGTGGCCCATGGGCACCGCCATCTTGTCCAGCCCCCGCAACGGTGGCCCATGGGCGCTGCCATTTTGTCCCCCGCAAGATCTTCAGGCGCCGCCATCTTGTCTTCCCCACGGGGCATGGACGCCGACAGTATTCCACGACCTGGGCCCCTTACGCTCTCCATCTTCTGATGCCAGCGACGACCGACCGCAGCTCGCCTCAGTGACGATCGACCAGTCTCGTCCACACAACCTGGCCACCACTTCGACCAGTGTGAGAATCAACGGTCACGTGACCTCTTGCCTGCTGGACTCCGGGAGCACCGAAAGCTTCATCCACCCAGATATGCTAAGGCACTGCTCCCTCGCGGTCCATCCCGCCAATCAAAGAATCTCCCTTGCATTCGGATCCCATTCTGTCGCGATCCGAGGGTTCTGCACAGTCACTCTCACGGTCCAGGGTGTAGAATTCAGTGGCTTCCGCCTCTACGTCGTTCCTAATCTCTGCGCTGCACTACTACTAGGCCTGCACTTCCAGTGCAATCTCCAGAGCCTTACCCTCAAATTCGGCGGGCCCCTACCACCCCTCACTGTGTGCGCCCTTGCGACCCTAAAGGTCGACACACCCTCCCTCTTTGCCAATCTAACTCCGGATTGCAAACCCGTTGCCACCAGGAGCAGATGGTAAAGCACCCAGGACAAGACTTTCATCAGGTCCGAGGTCCAGCGGTTGCTTCGGGAAGGCATCATCGAGGCCAGCAACAGCCCCTGGAGAGCCCAAGTGGAAGTCGTTAAAACTGGGGAGAAACACAGAATGGTCGTGGACTACAGCCAGACCATCAATCGGTACACGCAGTTCGACGCGTACCCCCTCCCACGCATATCTGATATGGTCAATCAGATCGTGCAGTACCGGGTCT
The DNA here is from genome assembly GCF_902713615.1 of Scyliorhinus canicula. NCBI lineage: Eukaryota > Metazoa > Chordata > Chondrichthyes > Carcharhiniformes > Scyliorhinidae > Scyliorhinus > Scyliorhinus canicula. The sequence continues at coordinate 65,512,981 of NC_052158.1, read as the reverse complement.
TCCCAACGATAGACCTCAAATCCGCCTACCACCAGCTCCCCATTCGTAAATCGGACCGTCCATATTCTGCTTTTGAGGCGGACGGTCGTCTCTATCACTTCCTCAGGGTTCCCTTCGGCGTCACTATCGGGGTCTCGGTCTTCCAAAGGGAGATGGACCCAATAGCCGACTGGTACGGTTTGCGGCCCACGTTTCCGTACCAAGACAATGTCACCATCTGCGGCCATGATCAGCAGGACCACGATGCCAACCTTGCCAAATCCCTCCACACCGACACTCTCCTCAACCTCACCTACAATAAGGAGAAGTGCATGTTCAGCACAACCCTCTTAGCCATCCTCGGCTATGTGGTCCAGAACAGAGTTCTGGGGCCCGATCCCGACATATACTGCTCCCCCTCATGGAGCTTCCCCTCCCCCACTGCCCCAAGGCCCTCAAACGCTGCCTGGGGCTCTTCTCCTAATACGCCCAGTGGGTCCCAAACTATGCGGACAAGGCCCGCCCACTCATTCAGTCCATCCACTTTCCCCTTACGGCCAAGGCACAACAGGCTTTCGCCTGTATCAGAGCTGATATAGCCAAGGCTGGAATGCACGCAGTAGACGAGACACTGCCCTTCCAAAGTAGAAAGCGACGCATCAGATGTCGCACTTGCCGCCACCCTCAATCAGGCAGGCAGACCCGTGGCATTCTTTTCCCGCACCCTTCATGCCTCAGAAATTCAGCACTCGTCCGTCGAAAAAGAGGCCCAGGCTATCGTTGAAGCTGTGCGGCATTGGAGGCATTACCTGGCCGGCAGGAGATTCACTCTCTTCACTGACCAATGATCGGTAACCTTCATGTTTAACAACAAGCAGCGGGGCAAGATCAAAAACGATAAAATCTTGCGGTGGAGAATCAAGCTCTCCACCTATAATTACGAGATTTTGTATCACCCGGCAAGCTCAACGAGCCCCCTGATGCCCTCTCCCGAGGTACATGTGCCAGTGCACAAGTGGACCAACTCCGGGCCCTGCACGACAGCCTTTGCCACCCGGGGGTCACACGATTGTACCATCTTGTCAAGGCTCGCAATCTGCCCTACTCCATCGAGGAAGTAGGGACAGTCAACAGAGACTGCCAGGTCTGTGCGGAGTGCAAACTGCCCTTCTACCGGCCGGACCGTGCGTGCCTGGTGAAGGCCTCCCGCCCCTTTGAACGCCTCAGCCTGGATTTCAAAGGGCCCCTCCCCTCCACCGACCGAAACATGTATATTCTCAGTGTGGTCGATGAGTACTCCAGATTCCCCTTCGCCATCCCATGCCCCGATATGACGTCTGCCACCATCATCAAAGCCCTCAACACAATCTTCGCTCTGTTCGGTTTCCCCGCCTACATCCACAGCGACAGGGGATTCTGATTCATGAGCGATGAGCTGCATCAGTTCCTGCTCAGCAGGGGTATCGCCTACAGCAGGATGACCAGCTCCAACCCCCGGGAAAACAGGCAGGTAGAGAGGGAGAACGGGACGGTATGGTGGGCCATCCAGCTGGCCCTACGGTCCAGAAACCTCCCAGCCTCTCGCTGGCAGGAGGTCCTCCCGGATGCACTGCACTCCATCCGGTCACTACTGTGCACCGCCACAAATACCACACCCCATGAACATGTTTTTACCTTCCACAGGAAGTCCACATCCGGGGTGTTGCTCCCGACTTGGCTCGCAGCTCCAGGACCGGTCCTTCTACGTAGGCATGTCCGACTCCACAAGGCGGATCCCTTGGTGGACAGGGTACACTTGCTACATGCCAACCCCCAAAATGCCTATGTGGCGTACACCGACGGCCGCCAAGATACTGTCTCCCTCAGGGACCTGGCACCAGCAGCTTCCACCCATACACACTTCTCCGGCCGGGCGCCACCCTCCCCTCCCCCGGCGCTCCCAACATTAACCCCACCAAGACCATTCCTCCTTCCCCTGCCCACGCCAGAGGATGAAGAGGATTTTGGCACACTCCCGGAGTCATCCAACATCAGGCCAGCATCGATATCGCCAGCATCGACATTGCTGCCTCTGCTACGTCGCTCCCAGTGGAACGTCAAGGCACCAGACCGGTTGAATCTCTAACTGGCACCGGACTTTCAAAGGACATTTTTTATTTTCTTTACCCTGATAAAACACTGTACATATATTCACTACTGTATATAGTTCTCCACCACCCCCGCCGGACTCATTTTTAACAGGGGGTGAATGTGGTAAACCACTGTTACACCTGTATTAGGTGATGTGAGGTAGGACCTGTACTACAGGTTCGCCGGTAACCCTGCCTGCTGGCTCCGCCCAGTAGGAGGAGCGTGTCCTCTATTCAGCAGCTATTTCGCCAGCTGCTGTGGGAGGCCGCACATCTTACTGCAATAAAGCCACAGTTGTATCCAACCTTAGTCTTTGTACAATTGATCGTGCATCAGACTGGAGGGCATATCTTATGAAGAAAGGTTGAGGGAGCTAGAGCTTTTCTCACTGGAGTGAAGAAGACAGGTGACTTGATAGAGGTGTACAAGGTGATGAGAGGCATGGATAGAGTGGATAGCCAGAGACTTTTCCCCAGGGTGGAAATGGCTGTCACGAGGGGACATAATTTTAAGGTGATTGGAGGAAGGTATAGGGGAGATGTCAGAGGTAAGTTCTTTACGCAGAGAGCTGTGGGTGTGTGTAATGCACTGCCAGCAGAGGGGGTGGAGTCAGAGTCATTAGGGACATTAAAGCGAATCTTAGACAGGTGCATGGACAGCAGTAAATTGAAGTGGTGCAGGTTACATTGATCTTCAATTAGGGTAAATGGTCGGCACAACATCGTGGGACAAAGGGCCTGTACTGTGCTATACTGTTCTATGTTCTATGTACACTCAGGGACTCACACACAAATACACACACACTCTCACACATTCTCACAGCCTCTCACACACACTCTCTCTCACACACTCTCAAACACACCATCTCATACACACACACATTCACTCACAGACACACACATGCACTTTCACACTCTCAAACACACTCACACACACACACACTCAGACTGTCACACAAACACTTTACACAGACACACACATTCTCACAGCACATTCAGACTCACACACACACACTCTCACAAACACTCTAATTCACTCACAGACATACACACGCACTCTCTTTCACAGGAACCCTTTCTCTCCCACACACACTATCACACACATACACATATAGACACACTCTCCCACACACTCTCTCACACAGGCATACTCAAACACACTCTCAGACGCACACACAAACACACATTCAGACTCACACTCAAGCACACACTTTCTCTCATGCACACTCTCAAACACACTCTCTCACAGACTGACATGCTCACACATACACAGACACACACACGCTCTGGCACAAACACACTCACAGACTCTCTCACACACACCCTCTCACTCACTCACACAATTCACTTGGACACCGACGCACAGCCACACACACAATCACGGACTCATACACACTCTCGGACACACATACTCTCTCTCAAACACGCTCACAGATACACATGAACAAGTGTGTGCGTGTGTATGTTTGTGTGGGTGTTCATGTGGGTGTGTGGGGGGGGGTGTCTGGGTATGTGTGTGGGCGTCTGTGCGGGCGGATATGTTTGTGTGTGTGTGTATGTATGTGGGGGGTGTATCTGTGTGGGGGGGCATGTGTGTGGCTGTGTGTATGTGGGTGTATGTGGTCTGTGCATGTGTGTGGTCTGTGTGTGGGTGTGTTTCTATGTGTGTGTGTGTGTGTAGTCTGTGTATGTGTGTTGTGTGTGTGTTTGGGGTGTATGTGTGTGTGTGGTCTATGTATTTGGGTGTGTTTTGGGGTGTGTGTGTGGGTGTGTTTGGAGGGTGTGTGTGTGTGTGTGTGGGTGTGTTTGAGGGGCGTGTGTGGGTGTGTTTGGAGGGTGTGTGTGTGGGTGTGTTTTGGCGGTTGTGTGAGTTGTGTGTGTGTGGGTCTGTTTGTGTGCGGGTGTGTGTGTGTTTGGAGGGGGGTGTGTGGGTGTGTTTGGGAGGGGTGTATGTGTGGGTGTGTTTGGAGGGTGTGTGTGGGGTTGGGTGTGTTTGGGGGTGTGTGTATGTGTGGGTGTGTTTGAGGGTGTGTGTGTGGGGTGTGTTTGGACGGGGTGGTGGTGTGTGTGTGTTTGGCGGGGTGTGTGTGTGTGTGGGTGTGTTTGGGGGTTGTGTGTGTGTGGGGTTGGGTGTGTTTGGGGGTGTGTGTGTGTGGGGGTGTGTTTGAGGGTGTGTGTGTGTGGGTGTGTTTGGACGGGGTGGTGGTGTGTGTGTGTTTGGCGGGGTGTGTGTGTGTGTGGGTGTGTTTGGGGGGTGTGTGTGTGGGTGTGTTTGGGGGGGTGTATGTGTGGGTGTGTTTGGAGGGGTGTGTGTGTGTGGGTGTGTGTGTGTGGTGGGTGTGTGTGTGGTGGTGTGTGGTGGGTGTGTGTGTGGTGGGTGTCTGTGTGTGGTGGGGGGTGTGTGTGTGGTGGGGCTATCACGGATTCCTAACCACGAGCAGAGGAGTGACAGAAGGGCTGAAGGTCTGTGAGGAGCCTGTGGGTGGGTGGGAGGCATCTGCAAAGGGAGTATGTCCTGGGGGACAGTGTCTGTGGAGGGCAGAGGGGGGTGAGTCTGCGGAGTGGGAGTGGGTTTGCAAGAGGCAGAGTCTACAGTGGGGAGAGGTCTGCAGTGTTGGTTAGATTGGGCCTAGTATCACCACAATGTGACTGAGCCACAGTGCCCAATGTCCCAAACACCAGGCAGAGTCCAAAACTCTGGAATACATTGTGTACGTATTCCAAATGGTGGCTACACTTTAAACCTACTTCATTATCTCAGGGATGTCCTCCGGTGCCAATGGGTGCTACACAAATGAAGGTTTGTTGGCTCATTAAGGCCGCAGGCAGTTCTTACCTCGTAAAAGACTCCACCTGGAAACTCCTGGAAGCACTGGGCGCAGACGAAGCACTTCTCGTGGTACAATTCCCCGTTGCTGTTCACAATCCGCTCGGAGGGGTCAAAGTGCGTGCGGCAACGGCCACAGGTGGCACTTGCCAGTGCGTCTGCCATGTTACTGCGAGGAAGGGGTTCAGGGGGGAGAGAGGTGAACGGTTAGTCCGGGATATCAGCACAATGCACCTGGGACAACTCCGGAACACAGAGCCCCGATGAAGCGTCACAACGTCAGTCAGGAGCAAGACCTTCGGTGACACTGAGTCTGAGACGTCAGCCAGCCACGGTCAGGACGGCCCAAAGTGATTCAGTAACGATTTGGCAAATCAGTGGCTCTTTCCCCCTGCCGCTCCTCAGCACTTTCTGACACACTCACCCTGTGCTTATCAAAGCTGCTTTGTAAGAGGCATCCAGCTGCCAGGTACCGGGGCCTCATTAATACACGGCAAACACAGCCAAAGCCTGTTCTCAAATCTCCAGACTGAGGAGGCTGCCCGCCCCCCCCCCCCCCCCCCCCCACCCCCTCCCCCCGATAAAGGGGACCCTGTGTTGCTGCTTACCTTGGCTCTGTAAGAAAGATCTGCAAACACTTCCTAAATCACCCCACGCGGTGCCCCACCTGCAGCCAGTCGAGCCCACACGCTCCCTGCCCACCCACTCCCCTGACACCCTTCCCTCCGCCCAGTCAACCAATCCAACCTATGCCCATTCCTGCTCATCTGCCACCCCACCTATTGCCAGCGTGCCCTCGGAATACCCTTTATCCCAGCTTTAGCTCTTTCCCCCTGACTTGTCTATTTGGGGCTTCTCCTCCAACTTAAATTATGGTACAAGTCCCTCGCCTTCCTGCCCTGGAAATATATCGGTGTTCCTTCACTGCCGCTGGGCCAAAGTGCTGAAATGCATTGGGCGGGATGCTCCGCAGCCCGACGCTGAAATCAGGACCGGGCGGAGAATGGCTTTCGACAGGGTGCGGTTTGACGCCTGCTCACGATGCTCCGTGTGGTCCCAAGCGTTGGGAACCTGGCATGCCGGCTGCGGACAGTGTCCAGCACCACCACACTTACCGGGATCTGTGCCGCTGACCGTGGGTGTTACTGGGAGTGGTGAGGGGTGGACAGGGGATGGGCTGTGGGGTGGGTGGGTTAGGGTTCCACCACGGCCGGCGCCATGTTTTCCGGCGCGACCGGTGCAGGCTGTCAGCCCTCTGAATCCTGTTTTATGCGCGTGCCCCTCACCGGTACCAGAAACGGTGAGGGGTTCGAGCCGATTTTCCCACCGTGAACCACTCGCAGATTCTCCGTTGGCGCCGGCACTTTGCCGCTGGAACGGGGAATTTTGCTCAGTGAGTTTGACGGGGGGACAACACTAATCCATACCTTGGGACTGATTCAGGCCTACCTCAGACTGAACTATGCAGCTCACAGCCTGAGCTTCCAAGCACATATTCACATCATCACTCTGACTGCCCACAACCAACCCCAGAGCATCACCCAAATCTACCCATTGCTTCAGCTCATCTGCTACCAAAATCCTCATTCTAACCTTTGTTACCTCTAGGCTTTAGAAATCCAGCACACCCCCTTATGCTCACCCTCTGTAAACTTGAGGTCATCCAAAACTCTGCTGCCCGTGTCTTAACTTTAGCCTATTGCGTTCCCCCATCAGCCCTGTGCTCACTCACCCACATTGGGTCCCAGTGAGACAAAGCCTCCATTTGAAAATTCTCATCCTTGGTCTCAAATCCTTCCGTGACCTCGCTGCCTCCCTATCTCGGTAATCTCCTCCAACTCCAACTCTTCCTTCCTCCTTTTCTGGCCTCTTGAGCTTTCCCCGATTCCCTCCTTTACTCAGCCGCCCTGAGTACCCAAGCTCTGCATTTCCCTCCTTTCCCTCTGCTTCTCCATTCCTCTCCTTCCCCTTCCCCTCTGCATCTTCATCCCTCCCCTTCCCCTTTGCTTCTCCATTCCTCTCCTTCACCTTCCCCTCTACTTCTCCATTCCTCTCCTTCCCCTCTGCATCTCCATTCCTCTCCTTCTTCCCCTCTGCTTCTCCATTCCTCTCCTTCCCCTCTGCATCTCCATTCCTCTCCTTCTCCTTCCCCTCTGCTTCACCATCCCTCTCCTCCTTCCCCTCTGCTTTTCCATTCCTCTCCTTACCCTTCCCCTCTGCTTTTCCATTTCTCTCCTTCCCCTTCCCCTCTGCTTCTCCATTCCTCTCCTTCCCCTTCCCCACTGCTTCTCCATTCCTCTCCTTCCCCTTCCCCTCTGCTTCTCCATTCCTCCTTCCCCTTCCCCTCTGCTTCTCCATTCCTCTCCTCCCCCTTCCCCTCTGCTTCTCCATTCCTCTCCTTCCCCTTCCCCTCTGCATCTTCATCCCTCCCCTTCCCCTTTGCTTCTCCATTGCTCCTTCACCTTCCCCTCTACTTCTCCATTCCTCTCCTTCCCCTCTGCATCTCCATTCCTCTCCTTCCCCTCTGCTTCTCCATTCCTCTCCTTCCCCTCTGCTTCTCCATTCCTCTCCTTCCCCTCTGCATCTCTATTCCTCTCCTTCTCCTTCCCCTGTGCTTCTGCATTTCTCTCCTTCCCCTTCCCCTCTGCTTCTCCATTCCTCTCCTTCCCCTTCCCCTCTGCTTCTCCATTCCTCTCCTTCCCCTTCCCCTCTGCTTCTCCATTCCTCTCCTTCCCCCTGCTTCTCCATTCCTCTCCTTCCCCTTCTCTGCTTCTCCATTCCTCTCCTTCCCCTTCTCTGCTTCTCCATTCCTCTCCTTCCCCTCCCCCTCTGCTTCTCCATTCCTCTCCTTCCCCTCTGCTTCTCTATTCCTCTCCTTCCCCTCTGCTTCTCTATTCCGCTCCTTCCCCTTCTCTTCTGCTTCTCTATTCCTCTCCTTCCCCTGCCCCTCTGCATTTCCATTCCTCTCCTTCCCCTCTGCACCTCCATTCCTCTCCTTCACCTTCCCCTCTGCTTCTCTATTCCTCTCCTTCCCCTGCCCCTCTGCTTCTCCATTCCTCTCCTTCCCCCTGCTTCTCCATTCCTCTCCTTCCCCTGCCCCTCTGCTTCTCCATTACTCTCCTTCCCCTCTGCACCTCCATTCCTCTCCTTCACCTTCCCCTCTGCATCTCCATTCCTCTCCTTCCCCTTCCCCTCTGCTTCTCCATTCCTCTCCTTCCCCTTGTCCTCTGTGTGGTGATCCACCACTGTATATATATGTGTGTACCTGTATTAGGGGATGTACAGCAGTACCTGTATTACAGGTTTGTCGGTAAGCCCCTGCCGGCTAGCTCCGCCCACAGGGAGCAGTATAAATATTCATGAGCTCTCCTGAGCTGCCATTCTACAGCTGCAGTCGAGGGAATAACATCTCACGGTAATAAAGCCTCTCTTGTACCGATTTGTGTCTTTGTGTGCAATTGTTAGCGCATCAATTTATTACCGTGAGATTTCCCACATCATGGACATCAGAATTAAACCTGACCGCCTGCAGCTGGATCCACAATCGCCGAACGCCAGGAAAGACTTTAACCACTGGCTGGCTGTCTTCGAGGCCTACGTCACCTCAGCGGACCCTACACCATCGGAAGTTCAGAAAATTCAACTCCTCTACTCAAGGTTGAGCTCCAGCGTGTTCCCGCTGATACAGGACGTGCCGACCTACGCCCGTGCTATGGAACTGCTCAAAGAAAATTACATCCAGTCGACGAACACTCTGTTTGCGAGGCATGTACTCTCCACTCGCGTCCAGCAACAGGGTGAGTCGATTGAGGACTTCTGGCGGGCCCTTATCCCTCTAGTACGGGACTGCGACTGCCAGGCCGTCACGGCCACAGAACATTCCAACCTCCTCATGTGAGATGCCTTTGTGACGGGTATTGCATCGGACCCCATCCGGCAACGACTGCTGGAAGGGGCCGCGCTCGATCTAGCGGTGACAAAGACTTTAGCACTCTCAATGACAGTCGCTTCCCGTAACGTGCAGTCCTACCCCGCTGGCCGCGTGGCCCTCCCATCCTACCCCTCGTGGACCCCGCAACCAACCCCCCCCGACTGGGGCCGCTCCCGCACAGTATGCCTGCGCTGCTCGCCGCACCGTGCACCCTGGGGGTCCCCGCTGCTATTTCTGCGGTCAGCATTAGCACCCCCGCCAGTGCTGCCCGGCCCGCACCGCAACCTGCAAATCCTGTGGCAAGAAAGGCCACTTTGCAGCGGTGTGTCAGGCCCGCGCAGTTGCCGCTATCGCGCCCGACCTCTCCCCCTCTCCCCAGCCGATCGCGCAATGGGCCCCGCCATCTGCTGCTCCCGGGGCCACGTGCGACCAGTGGGCGCCGCCATCTTCCTTCCCCGACTCCACATGCGATCAGTGGGCGGCGCCATCTTGCCCCGCCCCCACAACGTGCGCTGCATGGGCGCTGCCATCTTCTTCCCCACAGGTACTTCGGACGCCGCCATTTTGTCCTCCCCTCGGGACTGGACCACGGGACCCGGGTCGCTGCCGCTACTCATTGGACTCTTCGGACCCTTTGGACATTCGCCCGCTACTCGCCTCCATGACGCTCGACCAATCCCGTCCTCGCAAACTGGCTACCGCTTCAACGACGGTGCTCATCAACGGCCACGCGACCTACTGCCTACTTGACTCCGGGAGCACCGATAGCTTCATTCATCCGGACACGGTAAGGCGCTGCTCCCTCGTGGTCCATCCCGCCAACCAGCAGATCTCACTGGCCTCCGGATCCCACTCTGTCCCAATCCGGGGCTTCTGTCTGGTCAGACTCACCGTACAGGGCGTTGAATTCAGCGGTTTCCGCCTGTACGTTCTCCCCAACCTCTGTGCGACACTTTTACTGGGCATGGACCTCCAATGTAACCTCCAGAGCCTCACCCTCAAATTCGGCGGACCCCTACCCCCACTCACCATTTGCAGCCTCACGACCCTCAAGGTTGACCCTCCCTCCCTCTTTGCCAATCTGGCTGATTGCCCAAGCACTGAGCAGACTGTACAGCGCCCAGGACAAGGCCTTCATCAGGTCCGAGGTCCAGCGGCTGCTTCGGGAGGGTATTATCGAGGCCATCAACAGCCCCTGGAGAGCCCAAGTGGTGGTGGTTAAAACTGGGGAGAAACACAGGATGGTCGTGGACTACAGCCAGACTATCAATCGGTACACGCAGCTCGACGCGTACCCCCTCCCTCGTATATCTGATATGGTCAATCAGATTGCACAGTTCCGGGTCTTCTCAACAATTGACCTGAAATCCGCCTACCACCAGCTCCCCATACGTAAATCGGACCATCCCTACACTGCCTTCGAGGCGGACGGTCGCCTCTACCAATTCCTGAGGGTTCCCTTCGGCGTCACTAACGGGGTCTCGGTCTTTCAACGAGAAATGGACCGAATGGTTGACCGGTACGGACTGCGGGCCACGTCTCCGTACTTAGACAATGTCACCATCTGCGGCCATGACCAGCATGACCATGACGCCAACCGTGCCAAATTTCTCCACACCCAATCTCTCCTCAACCTCACTTATAACCAGGAGAAGTGCGTATTCAGCACAGACCGCTTAGCAATCCTCGGCTACGTAGTCCAAAACGGACTACTGGGACCCGACCCCGACCGCATGCGCCCCTTCATGGAGCTTCCCCTCCCCCACTGCCCCAAGGCTCTCAAACGATGCCTGGGGTTCTTTTCTTACTACGCCCAGTGGGTCCCACAATACGCAGACAAGGCCCGCCCACTGATCCAGTCCACGCAATTTCCCCTCACGGCCGAGGCACAACAGGCCTTCGCCCGTATTCGCTCAGACATAGCCAAGGCCGGGATGCACGCAGTAGACAAGACACTGTCCTTCCAAGTAGAAAGCGACGCTTCAGATGTCGCCCTTGCCGCCACCCTCAACTCGGCAGGCAGACCCGTGGCATTTTTTTCCCGCATCCTCCATGCCTCCGAAATTCGACATTCCTCAGTTGAAAAGGAGGCCCAGGCTATTGTTGAGGCAGTGCGGCACTGGAGGCATTACCTGGCCGGCAGGAGATTCACTCTCCTCACTGACCAACGGTCGGTTGCCTTCATGTTCAACAACATGCAGCAGGGCAAGATCAAAAACGATAAAATCTTGCGGTGGAGAATCGAGCTCTCCACCTATAATTACGAGATCTTGTATCGCCCCGGCAAGCTCAACGAGCCCCAGACGCCCTCTCCCGAGGTACATGTGCCAGCGCACAAGTGAACCAGCTCCGTGCCTTGCACGAGAGCCTTTGCCCTCCGGGGGTCACTCGGATGTACCACCTGGTCAAAGCCCGCAATCTGCCCTACTCCGTCGAGGAAGTACGGACAGTCACGAGAGACTGCCAGGTCTGTGCCGAGTGCAAGCTGCACTTCTACCGGCCAGACCGCGCGCGCCTGGTGAAAGCGTCCCACCCATTTGAACGTCTCAGCTTGGATTTCAAAGAGCCCCTCCCCTCCACCGACCGCAACACCTACATCCTTAGTGTGGTCGATGAATTCTCCAGGTTCCCCTTCGCCATCCCATGCCCGGATATGACGTCTGCCACCGTCATCAAGGCCCTCGATTCCATATTCGCTCTGTTCGGTTTCCCCGACTACATCCACAGTGACAGGGGATCCTCATTCATGAGCGATGAGCTGCGTCAGTTCCTGCTCAGCAGGGGTATCGCCTCCAGCAGCACGACCAGCTACAACCCCCGGGGAAACGGGCAGGTAGAGAGGGAGAACGGGACGGTATGGAGGGCCGTCCAGCTGGCCCTACGGTCCAGGAACCTCCCAGCCGCTCGCTGGCAGCAGGTCCTCCCTGATGCGCTCCATTCCATTCGGTTGCTACTGTGCACCGCGACTAACAACACACCCCATGAATCTTCCCTAGGAAGTTTACATCCGGGGTATCGCTCCCGACGTGGCTCGCAGCTCCAGGGCCGGTGCTACTTCGTAGGTATGTCAGACTCCACAAGGCAGACCCTCTGGTGGACAGGGCACGCCTGCTCCACGCGAACCCCCAATATGCCTACGTGGAGTTCCCCGACGGCCACCAGGAAACAGTCTCGCTCAGGGACCTGGCTCCCTCGGGTGCCGATCCCACGCCCACACACCTCCCCACCCACGCGCCACCCTCCTTTTCCCCAGTGCCCCCAACATCAGCCCCACCAGGTCCATCCCTCGTTCCCCTGCCCACACTAGAGGACATGGAAGAATTCGACATGCACCCGGAGTCGTCCAGCCACTGGCCAGCACCAACACCGCCAGCACCGATGCCGTCGGCGCCAACACCGTCTGTACAGACGTCGCCACCAATGCTGCGTCGCTCTCAACGAACCTTCAGACCGCCGGTCAGCTCAACGTATGACGGGCACCGGGTTGCAAGATGGACACTTGTTTTTTTTTTCCCCTCCCCCTCTGTAAATAAATCACTGCTTATGTATAATAGTTTCACGTTACCCCTGCCGGACTCATTCTTAACAGGGGTTGAATGTGGTGATCCACCACTGTATATATATGTGTGTGCCTGTATTAGGGGATGTACAGCAGTACCTGTATTACAGGTTTGTCGGTAAGCCCCTGCCGGCTAGCTCCGCCCACAGGGAGCAGTATAAATATTCATGAGCTCTCCTGAGCTGCCATTCTACAGCTGCAGTCGAGGGAATAACATCTCACGGTAATAAAGCCTCTCTTGTACCGATTTGTGTCTTTGTGTGCCATTGTTGGCGCATCACTCTGCTTCTCCATTCCTCTCCTTCCCCTCTGCTTCTCCATTCCTCTCCTTCCCCTTCGCTTCTCCATTCCTCTCCTTCCCCTTCGCTTCTCCATTCCTCTCCTTCCTCTTCGCTTCTCCATTCCTCTCCTTCCCCTTCCCCTCTGCTTCTCCATTCCTCTCCTTCCCCTTCCCCTCTGCTTCTCCATTCCTCTCCTTCCCCTTCTCCTCTGCTTCTCCATTCCTTTCCTTCCCCTTCCCCTCTGCTTCTTCATTCCTCTCCTTCCCCTTCGCTTCTCCATTCCTCTCCTTCCCCTCTGCTTCTCCTTTCCTTTCCTTCCCCTCTGCTTCTCCATTCCTCTCTTTCCCCTCTGCTTCTCCATTCCTCTCCTTCCCCTTCCCCCTGCTTCTCCATTCCTCTCCTTCCCCTCTGCTTCTCCATTCCTCTCCTTCCCTTTCCCCCTGCTTCTCCATTCCTCTCCTTCCCCTCTGCTTCTCCATTCCTCTCTTTCCCCTCTGCTTCTCCATTCCTCTCCTTCCCCTTCCCCTCTGCTTCTCTATTCCTCTCCTTCCCCTTCCGCTCTGCTTCACCATTCCTCTCCTGCCCCTCTGCTTCTCCATTCCTCTCCTTCCCCTTCCCCTCTGCTTCTCCATTCCTCACCTTCCCCTTCCCCTCTGCTTCTCCATTCCTCTCCGTCTTTAAGACACTTCTTAAACCTGCACTTTCACCAAGAGGAGGAATATCTCCCTTGGTGACATGTTATTCTGATGGCATTAAGGATGTGAGGAGTTTTCCTACATTACGGAGACTTTAAAGATGTAAATTGCTGCCAACCCGGTAAATCTACGATGTGGGTCATTTAATTGACAGTAGTTTGTAGCACAGAGACTGAGATTGAGCAACATTCGCAACTTTTTAAACACTTTGGAGTGAGGATTGTCAGTGGATTGGTGCAGCAAAGGCAAAGCTGCGATCCCAGTGTGGAGGGACTGGTCCCCCAGATCCCAGTGTGGAGGGACTGGTTCCCCAGGTCCCAGTGTGGAGGGACCGGTCCCTCAGGTCCCATTGTGGAGAGACCTGTACCCCAGCTCCCAATTTGGAGGGACCGGTCCCTTTGTCCCACTGTGGAGGGACTGGTCCCCCAGCTCCCAGTGTGGAGGGACTGGTCCCCCAGGTCCCATTGTGGAGGGACCGGTCCCTCAGGTCCCAGTGTGGAGGGACTGGTCCCCCAGCTCCCAGTGTGGAGGGACTGGTCCCCCAGCTCCCAGTGTGGAGGGACTGGTCCCCCAGCTCCCAGTGTGGAGGGACCGGTCCCTCAGGTCCCAATGTGGAGGGACTGGTCCCCTAGGTCCCAGTGTGGAGGGACTGGTCCCCCAGGTCCCAGTGTGGAGGGACTGGTCCCCTAGGTCCCAGTGTGGAGGGACTGGTCCCCCAGGTCCCAGTGTGGAGGGACTGGTCCCCCAGCTCCCAGTTTGGAGGGACTGGTCCCCCAGGTCCCAGTGTTGAGGGACCGGTCCCCCAGGTCCCAGTGTGGAGGGACTGGTGCGTTAACTTCCAATATGGAAGGACTAGTCTCCTGGGTCCCATTGTGCAGGAACTGGTCCCCCCAGGTCCCAGTGTGGAGGGACTGGTCCCCCCAGGTCCCAGTGTGGAGGGACTGGTCCCCCAGGTCCCAGTGTGGAGGGACTGGTCCCCTAGGTCCCAGTGTGGAGGGACTGGTCCCCCCAGGTCCCAGTGTGGAGGGACTGGTCCCCCAGGTCCCAGTGTGGAGGGACTGGTCCCTTACGTCCCAGTGTGGAGGGACTGGTCCCCCCAGGTCCCAGTGTGGAGGGACTGGTCCCTCAGGTCCCAGTGTGGAGGGACTGGTCCCCCCAGGTCCCAGTGTGGAGGGACTGGTCCCCTAGGTCCCAGTGTGGAGGGACTGGTCCCTCAGGTCCCAGTGTGGAGGAATTGATCCCTCAGGTCCCAGTGTGGAGGGACTGGTCCCCCCAGGTCCCAGTGTGGAAGGATTGGTCCCCTAGGTCCCAGTGTGGAGGGACTGGTCCCCCAGGTCCCAGTGTGGAGGGACTGGTCCCCCAGGTCCCAGTGTGGAGGGACTGGTCCCCCAGGTCCCAGTGTGGAGGAATTGATCCCTCAGGTCCCAGTGTGGAGGGACTGGTCCCCCCAGGTCCCAGTGTGGAGGGACTGGTCCCCTAGGTCCCAGTGTGGAGGGACTGGTCCCTCAGGTCCCAGTGTGGAGGGACTGGTCCCCCAGGTCCCAGTGTGGAGGAATTGATCCCTCAGGTCCCAGTGTGGAGGGACTGGTCCCCCCAGGTCCCAGTGTGGAGGGACTGGTCCCCCCAGGTCCCAGTGTGGAGGGACTGGTCCCCCCAGGTCCCAGTGTGGAGGGACTGTTCCCTTAGGTCCCAGTGTGGAGGTAATGACCCCTGGGTCCCAGAAGGAGGGACTGGTCCCCTAAGACCCAGTGCGGAGGGAGTGATTCCCCAGGTCCTAGCGTGGAGGGACTGGTTCCCTAGGTCCCAGTGTGGAGGGACCTGTCCCCTATCTCCCAGTGTGGAAGGACTAGTCCCCTGGGCCGCATGTGGAGGGACTGGTTGCCCTGGTTACAGTGTGGAGGGACTGATCCCCTTGGTCCCAGTGTGGAGGGACTGGTCCCCCAGCACCCAGTGTGGAAGGACTGGTCCCCCAGGTCCCAGTGTGGAAGGACTGGTCCCCCAGGTCCCAGTGTGGAGGGACTGGTCCCCCAGGTCCCAGTGTGGAGGGACTGGTCCCCCCAGGCCCCAGTGTGGAGGGACTGGTCCCCCAGCTCCCAGTGTGGAGGGACTGGTCCCCCAGGTCCCAGTGTGGAGGGACTGATCCCCCAGGTCCCAGTGTGGAGGGACTGGTCCACCTGGTCCCACTGTGGAGGGACTGGTCCCCCTGGTCCCAGTGTGGAGGGACCGGTCCCTCAGGTCCCAGTGTCGAGGGACTGGTCCCTCAGGTCCCAGTGTGGAGGAACTGGTCCCCCCAGGTCCCAGTGTGGAGGGACTGGTCCCCTAGGTCCCAGTGTGGAGGGACTGGTCCCTTACGTCCCAGTGTGGAGGGACTGGTCCCCCCAGGTCCAGTGTGGAGGGACTGGTCCCCTAGGTCCCAGTGTGGAGGGACTGGTCCCTCAGGTCCCAGTGTGGAGGAATTGATCCCTCAGGTCCCAGTGTGGAGGGACTGGTCCCCCCAGGTCCCAGTGTGGAGGGACTGGTCCCCTAGGTCCCAGTGTGGAGGGACTGGTCCCCCAGGTCCCAGTGTGGAGGAATTGATCCCTCAGGTCCCAGTGTGGAGGGACTGGTCCCCCCAGGTCCCAGTGTGGAGGGACTGGTCCCTCAGGTCCCAGTGTGGAGGGACTGGTCCCCCAGGTCCCAGTGTGGAGGAATTGATCCCTCAGGTCCCAGTGTGGAGGGACTGGTCCCCCCAGGTCCCAGTGTGGAGGGACTGTTCCCTTAGGTCCCAGTGTGGAGGTAATGACCCCTAGGTCCCAGAAGGAGGGACTGGTCCCCTAAGACCCAGTGCGGAGGGAGTGATCCCCCAGGTCCTAGCGTGGAGGGACTGGTTCCCTAGGTCCCAGTGTGGAGGGACCTGTCCCCTATCTCCCAGTGTGGAAGGACTAGTCCCCTGGGCCGCATGTGGAGGGACTGGTTGCCCTGGTTACAGTGTGGAGGGACTGATCCCCTTGGTCCCAGTGTGGAGGGACTGGTCCCCCAGCACCCAGTGTGGAAGGACTGGTCCCCCAGGTCCCAGTGTGGAACGACTGGTCCCCCAGGTCCCAGTGTGGAGGGACTGGTCCCCCAGGTCCCAATGTGGAGGGACTGATCCCCCAGGTCCCAGTGTGGAGGGACTGGTCCACCTGGTCCCACTGTGGAGGGACTGGTCCCCCTGGTCCCAGTGTGGAGGGACCGGTCCCTCAGGTCCCAGTGTGGAGGGACTGGTCCCTCAGGTCCCAGTGTGGAGGGACTGGTCCCTCAGGTCCCAGTGTGGAGGGACTGGTCCCCTAGGTCCCAGTGTGGAGGGACTGGTCCCCCAGGCCCCAGTGTGGAGGGACTGGTCCCCCAGCTCCCAGTGTTGAGGGACTGGTCCCCCAGGTCCCAGTGTTGAGGGACTGGTCCCCCAGGCCCCAGTGTGGAGGGACTGGTACCCCAGGTCCCAGTGTGGAGGGACTGGTCCCCCAGGTCCCAGTGTTGAGGGACTGGTCCCCCAGGCCCCAGTGTGGAGGGACTGGTCCCTCAGGTCCCAGTGTGGAGGGACTGGTCCCCCAGGTCCCAGTGTGGAGGGACCGGTCCCCCAGGTCCCAGTGTGGAGGGACTGGTCCCCCAGCTCCCAGTGTGGAGGGACTGGTCACCCAGGCCCCAGTGTGGAGGGACTGGTCCCCTAGGTCCCAGTGTGGAGGAATTGATCCCTCAGGTCCCAGTGTGGAGGGACTGGTCCCCCAGGTCCCAGTGTGGAGGAATTGATCCCTCAGGTCCCAGTGTGGAGGGACTGGTGCCCTTGGACCCAGTGTGGAGGTAATGACCCCTAGGTCCCAGAAGGAGGGACTGGTCACCTAAGTCCCAGTGCGGAGGGAGTGATCCCCCAGGTCCTAGTGTGGAGGGAATGGTTCCATTGGTCCCAGTGTGGAGGGACTGGTCCCTCAGGTCCCAGTGTGGAGGGACTGGTCCCCTAGGTCCCAGTGTGGAGGGACTGGTCCCCCAGGCCCCAGTGTGGAGGGACTGGTCCCCCAGGTCCCAGTGTTGAGGGACTGGTCCCCCAGGTCCCAGTGTTGAGGGACTGGTCCCCCAGGCCCCAGTGTGGAGGGACTGGTACCCCAGGTCCCAGTGTGGAGGGACTGGTCCCCCTGGTCCCAGTGTGGAGGGACCGGTCCCTCAGGTCCCAGTGTGGAGGGACTGGTCCCTCAGGTCCCAGTGTGGAGGGACTGGTCCCTCAGGTCCCAGTGTGGAGGGACTGGTCCCCTAGGTCCCAGTGTGGAGGGACTGGTCCCCCAGGCCCCAGTGTGGAGGGACTGGTCCCCCAGCTCCCAGTGTTGAGGGACTGGTCCCCCAGGTCCCAGTGTTGAGGGACTGGTCCCCCAGGCCCCAGTGTGGAGGGACTGGTCCCCCAGGTCCCAGTGTTGAGGGACTGGTCCCCCAGGCCCCAGTGTGGAGGGACTGGTCCCTCAGGTCCCAGTGTGGAGGGACCGGTCCCCCAGGTCCCAGTGTGGAGGGACCGGTCCCCCAGGTCCCAGTGTGGAGGGACTGGTCCCCCAGCTCCCAGTGTGGAGGGACTGGTCACCCAGGCCCCAGTGTGGAGGGACTGGTCCCCTAGGTCCCAGTGTGGAGGAATTGATCCCTCAGGTCCCAGTGTGGAGGGACTGGTCCCCCAGGTCCCAGTGTGGAGGAATTGATCCCTCAGGTCCCAGTGTGGAGGGACTGGTGCCCTTGGACCCAGTGTGGAGGTAATGACCCCTAGGTCCCAGAAGGAGGGACTGGTCACCTAAGTCCCAGTGCGGAGGGAGTGATCCCCCAGGTCCTAGTGTGGAGGGAATGGTTCCATTGGTCCCAGTGTGGAGGGACTGGTCCCTCAGGTCCCAGTGTGGAGGGACTGGTCCCCTAGGTCCCAGTGTGGAGGGACTGGTTCCCCAGGCCCCAGTGTGGAGGGACTGGTCCCCCAGGTCCCAGTGTTGAGGGACTGGTCCCCCAGGTCCCAGTGTTGAGGGACTGGTCCCCCAGGCCCCAGTGTGGAGGGACTGGTACCCCAGGTCCCAGTGTGGAGGGACTGGTCCCCCAGGTCCCAGTGTTGAGGGACTGGTCCCCCAGGCCCCAGTGTGGAGGGACTGGTCCCTCAGGTCCCAGTGTGGAGGGACTGGTCCCCCAGGTCCCAGTGTGGAGGGACCGGTCCCCCAGGTCCCAGTGTGGAGGGACTGGTCCCCCAGCTCCCAGTGTGGAGGGACTGGTCCCCCAGGCCCCAGTGTGGAGGGACTGGTCCCCTAGGTCCCAGTGTGGAGGAATTGATCCCTCAGGTCCCAGTGTGGAGGGACTGGTCCCCCAGGTCCCAGTGTGGAGGAATTGATCCCTCAGGTCCCAGTGTGTAGGGACTGGTGCCCTTGGACCCAGTGTGGAGGTAATGATCCCTAGGTCCCAGAAGGAGGGACTGGTCACCTAAGTCCCAGTGCGGAGGGAGTGATCCCCCAGGTCCCAGTGTGGAGGGAATGGTTCCATTGGTCCCAGTGTGGAGGGACAGGTCCCCCTGGTCCCAGTGTGGGGGGACTGTTCCCCCTGGTCCCAGTGTGGAGGGATTGGTCCCCCTGGTCCCAGTGTGGAGGGACTGCTCCCCCTGGTCCCAGTGTGGAGGGACTGATCCCTTTGGACTCAGTGCGGAGGAACCGGTCCCCTAGGTCCCAGTGCGGAGAGACAGGTCCCTGGTTCCTAGTGTGGAGGGACAAATCCCTTTGGACTCTGCGTGGAGTTTGCACATTCATCCCGTGTCTGCGTGGGTTTCCTCCAGGTGCTCCGGTTTTCTCTCAGTCCAAAGATGTGCTGGTTAGGTGGATTTGCTGCGCTAAATTGCCCCTAGGTGGGGTTACGGGGATGGGGTGGGGATTGTGCCTGGTGGGCTACTCTTTCAGAGAGTTGTTGCAGACTCGATGGGGTGAATGGCCTCCTTCTGCACTGTAGGGATCTATGATTCCATGGTTAATAGTGCGGAGGGACTGATCCACAAGGCCCGAGCACAGACAGCCCAGTCCCCTTGGTCTCAGTGTGGGGGGAGTGGTCCCCTAGTTCTCAGCACAGACTGTCCAGTCTCCTGGGTCCCAGAGCGGAGGGACACTCTGGAATACTGACATCAGCAAACATTTTGCCAAATATTTGATTAAACTGTAAACAGGATACTGGAAGTTGGGGCCTATGGGAACATTCACCGAAAGCTGAGGAAATCAGTGAAATACAACACTGGAGATAATGCAGGAAATCACAACGGAGATCCTCATCAGGCAGTCACAGCAGCTCACACCCAGTGACACACTCAGTGATACATCCAGTGACACACCCAGTGTCACTCCGAGTAAAACACCCAGTGAAACATCCAGTGTCACACACGCAGGGCGCGATTCTCCGCTCCCCACGCCGGGTGGGAGAATCGCGGGAGGGCCGGGCGACTCACGACACGCCCCCCTGGCACCCCCCACGATTCTCCCACCCCCCCCGCTTGGATGAATCACCGCCCGCCGTTTTTCACGGCGACCGGTGATTATCCGGCCCGGATGGGCCGAGCGGCCTGACATTCCCGACCGGTTCACGACGGTGGCAACCACACCTGGTCGCTGCCGTCGTGAACATGGCGCCAAATACTCGTTTGTGGCTTGTGGGCGGCGGAGAGGGGAGTGTGCACCACGGCCGTGCTCGGGAGGGGACTGGCCCGCGATCGGTGCCCACCGATCCTCGGGCCGGCGTCTCAAAGCGGCGCACTCTTTCCCCTCCGCCGCCCCGCAAGATCAAGCCGCCACGTCTTGCGGGGCAGCGGAGGGGAAGACGGCTACCGCGCATGCGCGGGTTTGAGACGTCAGCCGTCGTGACGTCAGCCGCACATGCGCCGGTTGGAGCCGGCCAACCTGCGCATGCGCATGCGTGGCTGGCGTCACTTAGGCGCCGCCGTCGCGTAATTCTCGCCGCGCCGCCTTGATGCAAGCGTCAAGGCCCAGCCGCCGAGAATAACAGAGCGCCGCTCGTAGCCCCCCTGGTGGGGGTGAATAAGGTGCGAGGAGCGGCCTCCGAGGCCATCGTGAAACTCGGCCGAGTTCACGACGGCCTTCCCGATTCCGCGCGGGAGCGGAGAATTCCGCCCACAGTGTCACACATGCAGTGACATAGACCCAGTGTTACACACGCAGTGCCACACACGCAGTGTCACACATTCCTCACACCCAGTGTCACACATGAAGTGTCACACACGCAGTGCAACAAATTCCTCACACCCGATATCACACACCCAATGTCACATCATCACACTCAGTGCACACACCCAGTGTCAGACATTCCTGTACCCAGTATCACACATTCCTCAAACCCAGTGTCACACAGCCAGTGTCACACATTCCTCAAACCCAGTGTCACATGCAGTGTCAGACATTCCTTGCACCCAGTGTCACACATTCCTATACCCTGTGTCACGAAGCCAGTGTCACACCAATTGTCACACAATCCTCACATCCAGTTTCACACACCCAGTGTCACCCACCCAGTTTTACACATTCCTCACACTCAGTGTCACACACCCAGTGTCACACATGCAGGATCAAACATTCCTCACAACCAATGCCACACACCCACTGTCACACACCCAGTGTTACATATCCAGTTTTGCATATTATTCACACACAGTGTCACACACCAGCATCACATATTCCTCACACCCAGTTTTACACATTGCTCACACCCAGTGTCACAGACCCAGTGTCGCACACCATGCCAAACTTTTCTGGCTGTTCGCGTCGGCGGGATCTTACAGTCTCTCCAACGGTGACCCCACGTGTCACACACCCCGTGTCAAGGTTAGAGATAGAAGGTTAATGAAGGGAGTTAGTGAGAGAATTAGGATTGACACCGATGAGTGTGTCTCCGCTGTTTATTGTGCTCTGGACTGATGATGTGTCCAGTGTTTCCGAGGTGTTTTCTGTTGCGCGCCTATGGTCGTGAGAAATGCTTGAAGCAGCTGAAAGCTCCTTACCTTTCAGCTGAGGTTGCATAGTCCTCGATTCTGTGTACTTGCTGCCTGATGTTTAATGAGCTTCCTTTGTCCGGAAGTAAATATCAGGAATCATTGGCTCTCAGCTGAGAATTCCAACCTTCCCAAGAGAGTTTGAGTAATGGGGGTGGGGGGGGGGGGGGGGGGGGGGGGGGGGGGGGGGTTGAGAAATCCAGAGCTGTGATATACCCAATGTCCAGTCACACAAACACTTCTAAACATTGGCCAGACAGAAGACACAACGTCTCTCAGGGCCCAAACCTGCTTGAGCTCTCTAGGGCAGTGCCCTATCCCTTCGGCTGCCCTGTATGAACCCCAGGATAGGCTTTTCCTCTCTGGGTGTGCAACAGCGCGGGGCTACCGATCGAGTTGATCTCAATCCCGCAGAGGAAGTGAGGGCTGGTCCTTAACTATGACCCTCACTACCCAAACCAATGGAGTTGGATTAAAATGTAGCAGTGAAGAAAAGACAAAGATTTAATTTCCCTAGGAAAATAGTTTATATTTCCACATTTGCTGGGGTTATTCATACTCCCCCTTGGAAGGTGACACCAGCTGTAGTAGGGGGGGGGGGGGGGGGGGGGGGGGTCAGTACTGAGGCAGTGCCACTGTTGGCGGGTCAGTACTGAGGGAGTGGCGCACTGCGGAAGGCGTCAGTACTGAGAGAGTGCTGCACTGTTGGAGGGTCACTACTGAGGATGTGCCGCATTGTTAGATGGTCAGTACTGAGGGTGTGTTGCACTGTCGGATATTCAGTACTGAGGGTGTGCTGCACTGTTGGAGGGCCAGTACTGAGGGTGTGCCGCATTGTTAGATGGTCACTACTGAGGGAGTGCAGCACTGTCGCAGGGACAGTACTGAGGGAGTGCCGCACGGTGGAAGGGTCAGTATTGAGTGAGCACCGCATTGTCGAAGTGTCAGTACTGAGGGAGCAGAGCATCTCGGAGGGTCAATACTGAGGGAGTGCTACATCGTCGGAGGGTCAGTACTGAGGGAATGCCGCACTGTCGGAGGGTCAGTACTGAGGGAATGCCACATTATCGGAGGGTCAGTACTGAGGGAATGCCGCACTGTCGGAGGGTCAGTACTGAGGGAATGCCGCACTGTCGGAGGGTCAGTACTGAGGGAATGCCGCACTGTCGGAGGGTCAGTACTGAGGGAATGCCGCACTGTCGGAGGGTCAGTACTGAGGGAATGCCGCACTGTCGGAGGGTCAGTACTGAGGGAATGCCGCACTGTCGGAGGGTCAGTACTGAGGGAATGCCACATTATCGGAGGGTCAGTACTCAGGGAGTGCTGCACTGTCGGAGGGTCAGTACTCAGGGAGTGCCGCACTGAGGGTCAGTACTGAGGGAATGCCACATTATCGGAGGGTCAGTACTGAGGGAGTGCTGCACTGTCGGAGGGTCAGTACTGAGGGAATGCCGCATTGTCGGAGGGTCAGTACTCAGGGAGTGCCGCATTGTCGGAGTGTTATCATTCAGAAGCGACTTAAAATGAGGAGCTCTATTGGGTGCCAAGAGCAGGGGTGAACCTGGTAATTATTCATTGTGGAATCAATTTTACTAATACAGATTTTGCATTTTAATGGCAGTTTGCTGTGCGCAAATTGCTGCTTTCGTGCCTACGTTCTGAAAAACACCCTGCAGAATTTAACTAGCAACTATTTTCTTCACAATCAGGAAGCAGACAGGTGCAGCCAAGCAGGAATAGACAATTTTCCTCCCCCCAGCACACCATGTCACTGACTGTATCTCCACTGATGTTAATTCAGCTCCCTCACACTGTCACTCAGTAACCTCTCTCCCCCAGCACCCTGTGTTACTGACAGTATCTCTACTGATGTTAATCCATCTCCCTTACAATGTCACTCAGTAACTAACCCCTCTCCTCACCAGCACCCTGTGTTACTGACTGTATCTCTATTGATGTTAATCCATCTCCCTCACACTGTCACTCACTAGTCACTCTCCCCCAGCTCCCTGTGTTACTGACTGTATCTCTACTGATGTTAATCCACCTCCCTTACAATGTCACTCAGTAACTAACCCCTCTCCTCACCAGCAGCCTGTGTTACTGACTGTATCTCTATTGATGTTAATCCAGCTCCCTCACACTGCCACTCAGTAACTAACCCCTCTCCTCACCAGCACCCTGTGTTACTGACTGTATCTCTATTGATGTTAATCCAGCTCCCTCACACTGTCACTCAGTAACCCCTCTCCCCCAGCACCCTGTGTTACTGACTGTATCTCTCATGATGTTAATCCAGCTCCCTCACGCTGTCACTCAGTAACCCCTCTCCCCCAGCACCCTGTGTTACTGACTGTGTCTCTATTGATGTTAATCCAGCTCCCTCACACTGTCACTCAGTAATCCATCTCCCCAAGCACCCTGTGTTATTGACTGTATCTCTACTGGTGTTAATCCAGTTTCCTCACACTGTCAGTCAGTAACCCCTCTTCCCAGCAGCCTGTGATTGATTGTGGGCGGGATTCTCTGATCCTGAGGCTCAGTGTTGACGCCATCGGAAAGGCTATCGCTTTTCCCGACGGCGTCATCACGGCCCCAGGGTCAGCAATTCTGGCCGCTACAGTGGGTCAGCAAGGCGCTGGAGCGGTTCACGCCGCACCAGCTGCTGATCTCGCCATGGAATGAGCTCTAGGGGATGTACGCATGCGCAGTGGGTCTGCACCGGCGCGATTTCCGCGCATGCGCGGTGTCTCCCTTGTTCGCGCCGGCCTCGACCCAACATGGTGCAGGAGTACTGGCGCTGGCACGGAAGAAAGGAGGCCAGGAGACAGCGAGGCTGACCCGCCGATCAGTGGGTTCCGATCGCGGGCCAGGCCACATTGGAGGCCCCCCCAGGATCGGGCCCCCCTCCCCACTTCACAGGCCTCCACCTGACCCTTCAACGCCAAGGTCCCATTGGCTCAGAGCAGGTTAGAACGTCGTCGTTGGGACTCGTGTTTTTTTTTTACAGCTGCCTAGCCCATCCGGAGAATTGCGGGGGGGGGGGGCAAAGTTGAGCCCGGGGTGGCATGGCGTGATTCGCGTGGCCACCCGCCGATTCTCCAACCCGACATGGGGTCGGAGAATCCCGCCCTGTATCTTTACTGATGTTAATCCTAGCTTCCTCACACTGTCACTCAGTAAACCCTCTCCACAGCACCCTGTGTTACTGACTGTGTCTCTACTAATGTTAATCCACCTCCCTCACACTGTCACTCAATAACCCCTCCCACCCAGCATTCTGCATTAATGACTGTATCTCTGCTGATGTTAATCCAGCTCCCTCACACTGTCACTCAGTAACCCCTCCCCCCAGTGTCATAATATCCACTCATTTATACGAGATGCAGACAGGCAGTGATTGACACATAGGATGACCAGTAAGCTTACAACACAGTACAGCCAATCACCAGACAGGACACTACCATTATAAAGCCAGAGGGCACTAGGTTTCCCGCTCTCTCGGGACCCAGCTACTGAGACAGTCAGAGTCCACGAGCTAGCAAGTGCAAACACCATGCGGTAGCTAGTAAGTCTGGTCAGGCTACTACAAGGTCACCAGTCAGATCAGTATAGTGTCGACCCACAGCTGAATATGTATAGCAGTTCTACAATTGAATTAAACAGTGTTGGATCTTCTCCAGTGTTAGACGTCTGTTTCTAACTTTCCTGCATCGAGGGCAGTCCACATCCAACCTGCCTAACACATCATGGTACCAGAGTTATACAGACCTTGACGGACCTACCTCGAGTGAATCAACGTTGACCAGCAAGCAGCCATCCAGCAAAATGGAAAACATCCAACCTCCTCCGCAACTCTGCATCTCCAACAACCTCGGCGCCAACTGGAAAATCTTCAAGCAAAAGTTCCTCTTGTACATCGAGGTCTCTGACCTCGAGGCAGCATCGGATGCCAGGAAGATCGCGCTATTTCTCTCCACTGCGGGGGATCCACGCCATCCATATTCACACCTCCCTTACGTTCGCCGAGGGCGAAGACATAAAGAAATTCAAAACAGTCCTGCTGAAGTTCGACAGCAACTGCGACATTGAGGTGAATGAGAGCTTTGAACGGTACATCTTCCAGCAGAGGCTTCAGGGTAAGGATGAACCTTTTCACTCCTTCTTGACCCATCTCCGCATCCTAGCGCAGTCATGTAACTATGACTCAACGGCTGATTCCATGATCCGGGATCAGAACGTTTTCGGGGTCCACTCCGACTCCCTGCGGCAGCGGCTCCTTTAAATCAAACCGTTGACCCTCTCTGTCGCTATTGAGACGTGCGTTGTCCATGAGCATGCCAAGAATTGTTACTCCCACATCAGGGCGGCAGAAACTGCAAAGCTGGCCTCCCACGAGGCGGAAAGGGTGAGGCCATCGCACAGATGCAGGGCCTGAGCATCGAGGAGAGTGGCCGTTTCACATGCTTTTCCCGGATGCCTGCGCATGCGCACCACGACCGAGTGGACGACGAGGCCGACAACCCGACTGCACAGGTGCGTATGTCGACCGACCGCACTGCGCATGCGCGATGGAGCACGGAACGCGCTGACGTCAGCGTCATGACGTGTCTGAATTGTGGCTACGCCCACTTAAAGTGGCAATGTCCGGCAAAAGGACGCCGATGTCTCCAGTGTGGCAAGCTTGGCCCTTTGCAGATCTGCTCCACCGCTCAACAGCCAGCCAGTTGCGGCACAGAAGTGTCCGCTCAATACAGCAAGGCATGCCAGATTCCGATCCCGACAGCCCAACGGACCCTGATGCTGACTGCCTCAAGTCTCCATATCAGGTAGGCATCATAAGGACACATGAGCTGGCCTCCACCACACCTGCGCAACGCCTCTCGATTCTCAGTGTGGATCCAGACGACGAGTGGTGTGCTGTCCTTACAGATAACAAGGCTCGCATCCGATTTAAACTGGACACTGGCGCGTCTGCGAACCTCATCTCACAATCCAATCTCGACACCATCCAGGCCCGACCAAGCATTCTTCCACCGGCCTGCCAGCTCCTTGACTACAATGGCAATGTCATAGCTGCCAGTGGCTCGTGTCACCGAGGGGTATCGAACAAGGCGATCAAGGCAACATTACGGTTTGAAATAGTCAGGCCTGACAGGGCATCCCTGCTCGGTGCTAGCCCCGAGCAGGGACGCCTTGCTGGTTCAGCGAGTCCACACCATGTCATCGTCACCGACGACGGCCTCGCCCGATGGAAATTTGCAAGCTGACATAGACGACATCATCACACAGTACCACAGCGTATTCAAAGGAATGGGCACGCTCCGTACCGATATAAAAACCTGCTCAAGCCGAACGCCACCCCTGTAATTCATGCACCATGCCGGGTGCCGGCGCCCCTCAAGGATCGTCTGAAAAAGCAACTACAGGACCTCCAAGACCAGGGCATCATCTCGAAGGTCACAGTGCCAGCATATTGGGTCAGCTCCATGGTCTGCATAAAGAAGCCATCTTCGGAGCTCCGCATTTGGATTGATCCTGAGGATCTAAACCGCAACATCATGCGGGAGCATTACCGGATCCCGAAACGTGAAGAGTTGACCAGTGACATGGCTCATGCCAAATTCTTCCCTAAGCTGGAAGCCACCCGGGGCTGTTGGCAAATACAGCTGGACGTGTCCAGTCGCAAGCTGTGCACGTTCAACACCCGTTTGGTCGCTACTGCTACAACCGCATGCCTTTCGGCATCATATCTGCCTCCGAAGTGTTTCACCGCATCATGGAGCAGATGATGGAGGGCATCGAGGGGGTGCGAGTATACGTGGACGACGTGATTATCTGGTCCACAACGCCCCCGGACACATCGCTCGCCTCAAGCAGGTCTTCCAGTGAATTAATGAACATGGTCTCCAGCTCAACAGGGCCAAGTGCTCATTTGGTCAATCGGATATTAAGTTTCTAGGTGACCACATCTCGCAGCAGGGGGTGCGGCCAGACGCAAACAAGGTCTTGGCGATCAACGCCATGAAGATCCCGGAGGACAAGAAGGCGGTCCTCCGCTTCCTTGGGACGATCAACTTTCTCGGGAAATTCATTCCCAATATGGCATCCCACACCACGGCCCTCCACCATCTCGTCAAGAAGTCAACGGAATTCCAGTGGCTACCCACACATGAAGCGGAATGGCGTGAGCTGAAGGCAAAGCTCACCACAGCCCCAGTTCTAGCGTTCTTCGACCCAACCAAGGAAACCAGGATATCAACTGGTGCAAGCCAGGACGGTATTGGGGCGGTGTTCCTTCAGCGGGATGACTCCTCGTCCTGGGCTCCAGGGGCATATGCCTCCAGGGCCATGACGCCCACTGAGCAACGGTATGCCCAGATCGAAAAGGAATGTCCGGGTCTCCTGACAGGAATAGTCAAGTTTCGTGACTACGTTTACGGCCAGCCGAAATTCATGGTGGAAACGGACCACATGCCTCTAGTCCACATAATCCAGAAGGATTTAAATGACATGGCACCTCGGTTACAGTGAATTCTTCTTTGACTCCGCCGCTATGACTTCGAACTTGTCTACATGCCAGGCAAAGAGCTGATCATTGCAGATGCCCTATCCAGATCCATTATCACACAGTGTGAACAAGGTGACTTCATCTACCACATAGAAGCGCAAGTGCAATTGTGTGCCACCAACCTCCCAGCCTCTGATGAACGGGTTGTCCAAATTCGTGAGGAAACGGCCAAGGATCCTCTACTGCAGCGTGTGATGCAGCACCTTACCCATGGCTGGCAGAAGGAACAATGTCCCCAAGTCTTTAACGTGAAAGACGAGCTGACGGTTGTGGCGGGAATCCTTCTGAAACTCGACAGGATCGTTATTCCTCAGAGCATGCAGGCTATGGTGCTGGGTCAACTCCATGAGGGTCACCTTGGAGTCGAGAAATGCCGACGCAGAGCTCGGGAGACGGTTTATTGGCCGGGCATTAACCAGGACATTGCCAACATGGTCCTTAACTGCCCCACCTGTCAGAAGTTTCAACCGGCTCAACCCAAGGAAACACTGCAACAGCATGAGATGGTGACCTCTCCGTGGTCCAAAGTAGGTGTAGACCTTTCCCACGCCAAGGGGCGTGACTATGTACTCCTGATCGACTACTTCTCCACTTACCCAGTGATGAAACTGTCCGACCTCAAGTCGAAGGCGGTCATCAAAGCCAGCAAAGAAACGTTCGGCAGGCACGGGATACTGCTCACGGTAATGAGTGACAACGGTCCTTGCTTTTACAGCCAGGAATGGTCTGATTTTGCACAGTCCTGCAACTTCCGTCACGTTATCTCCAGTTCCCACTACCCACAATCAAACGGGAAGGCCGAGAAAGGGATCCATATTGTCAAGCGGTTGCTGTGCAAAGCTGCAGACTCAGGGTCCGACTTCAACCTGACAATGCTGACATGCAGGGCAACCCCACTGTTCACTGGGTTGTCTCCAGCGCAGATGCTCATGAATCGCACTCTGGGGACCACAGTTCCAGCCATCCATGTTCCAGACCTTGACCACCTCACGGTTTTACAAAAAATGCAGCAGTCCCGGGCCCAACAGAAGGCCACATATGATGCTCATGCCACGGATCTACCCGAGCTGGCTCCAGCCGATCATGTTCGCATCCAGTTGCCTGAGGGCGGCTGGTCAGCCACAGCTGTTGTTGTCAAACAAATTGCCCCAAGGTCTTTCCTTTTCCGCATGGCTGATGGCTCCCTGCTACGGCGCAACAGACGGGCACTGAGAAGACTTCCACGCCCACCACCTGACCGCAGTGCCCCGCCGGCCATCATACATCCTCCAGACATACCCTGCCACGAGGCCACCGATCTGCCAGCGATCCTGCCGGCCCACGCGGCCACCGCGAGGGCAGCGATGCCACCTATCCACGTGCAGGCGGCTCCTGATCCACCTCTGCGGCGATCGACAAGAACTCATCGCCCACCACAAAGGCTGAATCTGTAGACTGAACTTTTGTAAATTTGTGACTGAATTCATCGATTTAACCTTTGTAAATATTGCTTCATTTGCCATGTATCTGCACTATCAACACCTTCTCATGTATATATGGTTGTTCAATCACCGTTTGTATATAGTTAGGCATATATATATACGTATACATACCTCAGTATTTATTTAACTAAAAAAAAAGGGGGAGATGTCATAATATCCACTCATGTATATAATGAGATGCAGACAGGCAGTGGATGACCAGTAAGCTTACAGCACAGAGCAGCCAATCACCAGACAGGACACTACCACTATAAAGACAGAGCGCACTAGGTTTCCCCCTCTCTCGGGACCCAGCCACTGAGACAGTCAGAGTCCACGAGCTAGCAAGTGCAAACACCATGCGGTAGCTAGTAAGTCTGGTCAGGCTACTACAAGGTCACCAGTCAGATCAGTATAGTGTCGACCCACAGCTGAATATGTATAGTAGTTCTATACTGTAGTTGAATAAAACAGTGTTGGATCTTCTCCAGTGTTGGAGGTCTGTTTCTAACTTCCCTGCATTGAGTGCAGTCCACATCGAACCAACCTGCCTAACACATCACCCAGCACTCTGTGTTACTGACTGTATCTCTACTGATGTTAATCCAGCTCCCTCACACTGTCACTCAGTAAGTCCTCTCCCCCAGCACCCTGTGTTACTGACTGTATCTCTATTGATGTTAATCCAGCTCCCTCACACTGTCACTCAGTAACCCCTCACCCCCAGCATCCTGTGTTACTGACTGTATCAGTATTGATGTTAATCCAGCTCCCTCACACTGTCACTCAGTAACCCCTCTCCCCCAGCATCCTGTGTTCTGACTGTATCAGTACTGATGTTAATCCAGCTCCCTCACACTGTCACTCAGTAACCCCTCTCCCCAGCACTGTTTTACTGACTGTATCACTACTGATGTTAATCCAGCTCCCTCACACTGTCACTCAGTAACCCCTCTCCCCCAGCACCCTGTTTTACTGACTGTATCACTACTGATGTTAATCCAGCTCCCTCACACTGTCACTCAGTAACCCCTCTACCCCAGCAGTCTGTGTTACTGACTGTATCAGTATTGATGTTAATCCAGCTCCCTCACACTCACTCAGTAACCTTGCCCCTCCAGCACCCTGTGTTACTGACTGTATCAGTATTGATGTTAATCCAGCTCCCTCACACTGCCACTCAGTAACCTTGCCCCTCCAGCACCCTGTGTTACTGACTGTATCAGTATTGATGTTAATCCAGCTCCCTCACACTGCCACTCAGTAACCTTGCCCCTCCAGCACCCTGTGTTACTGACTGTATCAGTATTGATGTTAATCCAGCTCCCTCACACTGCCACTCAGTAACCTTGCCCCTCCAGCACCCTGTGTTACTGACTGTATCAGTATTGATGTTAATCCAGCTCCCTCACACTGCCACTCAGTAACCTTGCCCCTCCGGCACCCTGTGCTACTGACTGATTCTTTGTAACTGAGTCCCAGGGAGTGGTTAGTTCAGGAACACGGGGTGGGGTTCTCCGCCGGGCGATTCTCCGTTTTGTCAGTGCCTGGGGATTTCTGACGGTGCCCCACAATGGGAAACCCCATTGGCCGACCAGCGTAACAGAGAATCCCACCGGCGGGTTGTGGCAGAAATGTGGACCAGCGGGATGGAGAATCCAGCCCCAAGGTGTGTGAAAGGTTTGAGCCGGAAACACTTAACTGATTGCAGGATGTCTAAATGTCCACCCAAAGTCCCAGAATCTCCAGCGCTACAGATAAGTTGCTGGAAAATGGGATGCAACTGGGTGGCTGCTGTCTTGGGAGGCACACATACAGTGGGCTGAGTTGGCTACTTCTGCGATGTAACAATTCTATGATTCGTTTCTAAGCCCTGGTACCATTATCAGCCTCAAAACAGATTGAGAGGGAGTTGACCCTGAACTTAAGATGAGACGTGCAAATAGATTCACAGAAACAGGTTGTCCTGGCCACAAGGGGTGCTGGATTGTATTTCGAGCCCACAGCATTGAACACGCTGCACGTTCTCCATTTCTGAATAAGAGCTATCAGGCAAATTGGTTTTCAATCAATGATCTTATTCACAATCAATGAACCGGAAACATTCTAAGTGACACATTCCTCCAACACGCTGCTCTCATCCACAAACCTCCTAGATATCACTGTGTGTAGTTTATCCAAGGATAACAGTGTCAACCTCTGCCCATCTCAGGCATTCTGAAGGGGTTTGATTTTCAAATTGGGGTCAGAAACTGTTCTGACAGTCGGATACTCTAAGACACCTGACTACACATCACATCTGCATTGCTCTTGCCACACCACCTGTATATGCAGGTGTTCTCATTGGGATAGAGGTGAGCTCAGCGCCGAGTTACTGGCGCCAGGTTCTGCCT
Source organism: Scyliorhinus canicula (assembly GCF_902713615.1). Taxonomy (NCBI): domain Eukaryota; kingdom Metazoa; phylum Chordata; class Chondrichthyes; order Carcharhiniformes; family Scyliorhinidae; genus Scyliorhinus; species Scyliorhinus canicula. Next base: position 65,481,154 of record NC_052158.1, on the reverse strand, counting down.
GAAGGCGTGAGCTGTCTGCAGAGCATGAGTGGCAAAGGCAGGCGGCAGCCATGATGGAGCCTGCTGCTGTCTTGCGGAATGGAGGCTTCACCACAATCAAAACAGCCAACCAGCCAAATGAGTGGCACTGAGACCAGTCCGGTGCAAGATACCCTCATGTCAAGCATTCATCATAAAAATAAATCACGTAAATATTCCCCGCATTGAACCCAAATCTGGACACTCCAACGTGGGTCAGACTATTCAGGTTTAGTGAGTTACAAGTTGAAAATCACCTTCTGGCCCACCCTGGCCTGTTAACACACTCCTCAAGGAACTGAATAAGCAGTCAATTGAACGGGAGCGGGTTCCCCAACTGCCTCACCCCCTCTCACGCGTCGGGACACTGGCATGCCATCCGGAAGAGCTAATTCCAAAGCATACCCACTCCCTGTGTCCCTGATGGCCATAGCTGGCCAGAGCATATTTACTAAAGGAAACTGGTGAAAGAGAAACCTCTGCTAATTATATTTCCACATTAAGGCGGGAGACTGAAATGTTGGAGTGAACACTATCTTGTCTTATTCATCAATACACATGAGCGACAGGCATTGAGGAGCTCCACATCTCCGCGCCTCCCATTTGACAGAATTCCTGAGTTTCCATCCCATTGGAAGTCCAGGGAATCCTATTCCTACACAGTTTCTTTTTTGAATTCATTCATGGGGTGGGGTCTTTGCTGGCAAGGCCACCACTGAGTGCCCTTGAGAACGTGGAGCCAACTTCTTGAACCACTGCACTCATTCAAGCGCAGCTGCTCATGTCTGAACTCGCATCATGTCCCATTCCCTTATCACCCCCCCACCCCACCATGTCCCGTTCCCTTATCACCCCCCCCAACCCACCGCTCCCCTCCCCTCTCCCTGTGCTTGCTGACCCACATTGGCTCAAGCATTATCATGGCTTTAAAACTCACAACCTTTTTTACAAATCCCTCAATGGTCTTGTCCCTCCCTCTGAATCCCCTCCAGCCTCACTACCCTCTCAGATATCTCCACACCCACTAATTCCGGCATCTTGTGCATCCCAAATTATAATTGCTACATCGTTAGGGGCTGTGCCTTCAGTGACCTGGACCCCAAGCTCTGAATTCCCTCGCTACATCTCGCTTTCCTCCTCTAAGACTCTTATCTCTTTGACTGAGATTTTGTCAGTCTGAGCGAACATCTGCTTTTGTGGCTCGCTGTCATGCTTTGTTTTATAATAATCCTGGGATGCATCTTGAGATTTTTCATTCTGCTAGCAAGTGGTATACAAATATAAGTTGTTGTTATTGCGGTGCAGGTACAACCACAGTGCTGTAAGGGAGGGGGTTCCAGGATTTAGATCCAGGGACAATGAAAGAATGGGCAATAAATTTCCAAATCAGTATGTGCACACATACATGCATACACATCAGACACACACATCATACACATGTAGACATACATACGATGCACACACATAATGCACATGCACAAACTCACACACATAATGCTGCACACACACACCATGCATACATACACATCACTTGTGCACATTCACACACATCATACACATGCACACGCGCTTCATCGACATGCACCCACACATACATACACACATGCCACACTGACCTGCATGCCATACCAACACACACACATCACACTGACATGCATGACACATTACCATGCACACATGCACCCCACGCCGACAGGCATGACACACACATACATACCTGACACGGGGATAGTTTTCATAGAATCATAGAATTTACAGTGCGGAAGGAGGCCATTCGGCCCATTGAGTCCACATCGGCCCTTACAAAGAGCACCCTACTGAAGCCCACGTATCTACCCTATCCCCCGTAACCCACACTTAACTTTTTTTGGACACTAAGGGCAATTTAGCATGGCCAATCCACCTAACCCGCACACCTTTGGACTGTGGGAGGAAACAGGAGCATCCGGAGGGAACCCACGCAGACACGGGGGAATGTGCAGACTTCGCACAGTGAGCCAAGCCGGGAATCGAACCTGGGACCCTGGAGCTGTGAAGCAACTGTGCTAACCATTCTGCTACCAGGGGGCAGCACGGTGGCGCAGTGGGTTAGCACTGCGGCCTCACGGCGCTGAGGTCCCAGGTTCGATCCCGGCTCTGGGTCACTGTCTGTGTGGAGTTTGCACATTCTCCCCGTGTCTGCGTGGGTTTCGCCCCCACAACCCAAAAATGTGCAAGCTAGGTGGATTGGCCACTCTAAATTGCCCCTTAATTGGAAAAATGATTGGGTACTCTAAATTTAAAAAAAAAAAACATTCTGCTACCGTGCTGCCCTGTTTACATGCTAGGCTAGTGTACCGAGGTTTTTTGGGGTCATGCACAGTCCAATGTGGAGGGTGGACGGAGGTCAAGTTTCATCACTGTCCCCAGCACAGACATCAACTCGCATCGATTTGGGTAATTCTGACCTCGGAATTACCCACCAATGAGGCGACAGCATTAAGAACGGCCCATTCCAAAAGCTGCCTGTCCACCAACTTCAAAACAGGAGCAACAAGCAAGAGAGAGAGAGAGAGAGAGAGAGGGAGGTATCAGCAGAACGAGGAGTATGAGGCCAGAGGATTGAGGGGTAACCTGCCCTGGGGTTGCAGGCTGTCCAGGTCAGGCAGCTCAGCTATCAGGCTATTCAGTTTCTCAAAGAAAAATAAATCAACAATAAATACACAAAGCAATCAGGAATGGAGAACTACTGGTGTTGACGGTAAGACTGGGAGAAGCTCTGTCTCTGCATTTTGACCTTAAACTGCCAGCAGTTTAAACAAACTGTTCCCTTCCTGTGTCTGTGAGTGAAGATTTTGTCGCCCTTTCGCAAACTCCCAGGCAGCACCTACCCGGGTCTCCCGCTCCTGGACTGAGTCCTGTTCTGCCACAGCTCCAGCACGCCGCTGTTGCGCTCATACCGGCGTCGGTACAGTTGGGATGAAGCCAGCTCCCGAAGCCTCACGGCAGCCATGCTTGCGCAGCCAGGGCGGTATTGCTCGGCTTCAGTGAGAGGAATGGGTGGGGACGTGCTGGAGGACAATGCAAAGGAGGCCCAGCCAGCACGACCTGCCTCGAACGGCCCCTGAGTCAGGCTTCCTGCTCGGTTCCTGCGGCTTGTCGTAGGGTCAAACCCTCGTCCACAGGCCAGACGCTCGCGCGGCCTAACTGGCCCAGACGCCCCTGTTCAGCACAGCTTCAGCCGCTGGACGTGCTATCAAGAGCAGAAGCTTAAAGGCTGTAAAATCCAGCAGAAGGCCTGTCAGCAAATGCCCTGTATTCTTTATGTGTCTTCCTGACAGGAATGGGACAATTCCTGGAGCCAGGCACAGATAGTTGGGCGGGGGGAGGGGGAGTCAAGTGAAAGAACACAAGGGGAGGTGGAAGGCAACGACAGGGGGATATCCTGCTGATCCCAGACATGCTGGGCCCTGTCCTGCCAGGAGAACCACCAGTTGACCAAAACCATTCCCACTGCTCACACAACACACCCAGGATTGGGTCACTCCGCATCAGAATTCCATCTGGATTTGCCCTGTAACTTCTGTCCAGAAATGTCAGGCTCAGACAGGGATACACATCAAGTGGATGGCGAGACACAGAGGCAATCAACTGGGCTGCAAATCAGTCATTTATTATATTTTACCATTTCATAGTCATCACTCAGTGAACATATCCCACCAGGAATAGGAAACACACTCACACTCCGTCACAGTGAAACTGACACTCACACTCAGTCACGGTGGGAGACTGGCACACACACACATACTGTCACAGTGAAACTGACACACACTCACACTCTGTCAGTGTGGAACTGACACACACTATCACAGTGAGACTGACACATTCACACTCAGCCACAGTGAAACTGACACACACACTCACAGTGTGAGAGACTGACACACAGTCAGTGTGAGACTGACATACAGTCAGTGTGAGACTGACCCACACACACCGTGTCAGTGTGACAGAGACTGACACACTCACACTGTCAGTGTGACAAACTCACTCTGTCAGTGAGAGGCTGACACACTCACTCAGTAGTGTGAGACTGACACACACACTGTCACAGTGAAACTAACTCACTCACACTCAGTCACAGTGTGAGACTGACACTTCACAGTCAGTGAGAGACTGACACACACACTCCACCGTGTGAGACTGAGTCACTCACACTCAGTCACAGGTGTGAGACTGACACTCTCACACTCCATCACAGTAGACTGACACTCACACTCCATCATAGTGTGAGATTGACACACATCACACAAACATACATACGGCCTATCACACGAACACTAACACACACACAGCCCATTACACTAACACTGCCACACACAGGTCGGGATTCTCTGATCCTGAGGCTAAGCGTTGACGCTGTTGTATTTTCCGACGGCATCAACATGGCCTTAGGATCAGCACATCTGGGATGGCCACTTCAAGAATACAAAATGGATGACTGCAATGATTGTAGGGAAATATGGACAATGTCAGGAAAGCAAGCAGCCACAGAGCCTGGATGCGTATTGAGAAGGCAACTCCCAGACGAGACTGAAACTGTAAGGCAATTATCATATTGATGGCCCATCTCCAGGAACAAAGTAACCGATACCATTGCAGACATCCCGGAGCCGGAAAGACACAAACAAAGCAAGGCCAACGGCCACCTAGGACACACCCAGCCATCAGGGCACCCACCTCTTTATTGGTCAAGATCAATACGAGTGATCAAGATACGGCCCAATTAATTGGGGCCAAGTTCAAGGCCCGCCCAAAAGCGTGCAAAGCCCCTTCAGGTATAAGAAGACGCCCCCGAGAGAGAATCACTCTCTTGGACTCGGCTCTCGAAGCAGAGAGACCCGTCCACCAGCTGCACCAGAAGACAGTAAGTCCAAGGTCAACACTCGCCATCAGACGGACGACCTTAGCTGTTCTCCTGTTACCTCTTCAAACCCAACAGCCTCAGAGCCAAACAACGGCCATTGTTCCTCTGACTGAGTGGGCACCCGAAGCTAAGTATAGGCGTTAGCGTTAGAGATAGTTTAGTTTATGGTATTTTGTGCATGAGTAGATGTTACTGTGTGTGTAAGTAAATAGTATTGACTTTGAACTAACTAACTGGTGTATTGGCTCTTTGATCAGTATTTGGGTTTGAACATAGAACATAGAACAGTACAGCACAGAACAGGCCCTTCGGCCCTCGATGTTGTGCCGAGCCATGATCGCCCTACTCAAACCCACGTATCCACCCTATACCCGTAACCCATCAACCCCCCCCCTTAACCTTACTTTTATTAGGACACTACGGGCAATTTAGCATGGCCAATCCACCTAACCCGCACATCTTTGGACTGTGGGAGGAAACCGGAGCACCCGGAGGAAACCCACGCACACAGGGGGAGGACGTGCAGACTCCACACAGACAGTGACCCAGCCGGGAATCGAACCTGGGACCCTGGAGCTGTGAAGCATTTATGCTAACCACCATGCTACCCTGCTACCCCTAATACCTTGTGGCGATATCGAAGATACCTGGTGACTCTAGAGCAAACATAATTAGGATCAAGGAAGGCGACCATATTGACCGCTGTATAAACAGAGCAACAGACCCCCCTTCCCCCCCACCCCCAAGACAGGCCGACCCCGGACCCTTCCACGCCAAGGTCCTGCCGTGTAAGACCAGGTTAGAACGGTGCAGGCCATCAAACTACCACTGACACACAATCTTTCACACTAACACTGACACACATGGTCTATCACCGACACACACACAGTCTATCACACTGACACAGTCTATCACACTGACACACACACAGTCTATCACACTGACACACACAGTCCATCAAACTACCACTGACACACAATCTTTCACACTAACACTGACACAGTTTATCATACTAACATACATGCAGTCCATCACATAAACACTGACACATACACAGTCTATCACACTAACACACAGTCTACCACACTGACACACAGAGTCCATCACACTAACACTGACACACACACAGCCCATCACACTAACACACAGTGTCACACTAACACACACAGTCTATCACACTAACACTGACACACATAGTCTAACACTAAGACCTACACAGCCTGTCACGCTATCACACACACAGTCTATCACACTAACACTGACACACACACAGTCCATCACACTAACACTGACACACAAACAGTCTGTCACACTAACACTTACACACACAGCCATGACATTAACACTGACACACAAACAGTCTGTCACACTAACACTTACACACACAGCCATGACATTAACACTGACACACAAACAGTCTGTCACACTAACACTGGCACACACAGCCCGTCACATTAACACTGGCATACACACAATCTTTCACACTACCACTGACACTCACAGTCTAAAACACTAACATGCATGCAGCCCATCACACAAACACTGACACACACAGTCTGTCACACTAACACTGACACACACAGTCCATTACATTAACTGGCACACACAGTGTCACACTAACAATGACACACATAGTCTGTCACACTAACACTGACAAACACAGCACATCACACTAACACTGACACAGACAGCCCATCACACTAACACTGACAAACACACAGTCAATCACACTAACACTGACACACACAGCCCATCACACTTACACTGACACACACAGCCCATCACACTAACACTGACACAGACAGCCCATCACACTAACACTGACAAACACACAGTCAATCACACTAACACTGACACACACAGCCCATCACACTAACACTGACAAACACACAGTCAATCACACTAACACTGACACACACAGCCCATCACACTTACACTGACACACACAGCCCATCACACTAACACTGACACACACAGTCCATCACACTAACACTGACACACACACAGTCCATCACACTAACACTGACACACACAGCCCATCACACTAACACTGACACACACACAGTCCATCACACTAACACTGACACACACAGCCCATCACACTTACACTGACACACACAGCCCATCACACTAACACTGACACACACAGTCCATCACACTAACACTGACACACACAGCCCATCACACTAACACTGACACACACAGCCCATCACACTAACACTGACACACACACAGTCCATCACACTAACACTGACACACACAGCCCATCACACTTACACTGACACACACAGCCCATCACACTAACACTGACACACACAGACCATCACACTAACACTGACACACAGTCTGTCACGCTAACACTGACACACACAGTCTGTCACGCTAACACTGACACCCAGCCCATCACGCTAACACTGGCACACATGCAGCCCAACACACTAACGCTGACACACACACAGTCTACCACTTTACTGACACAGTGTGTCATACTAACACTGACACACACAGCCCATCACACTAACACTGACACAGCCCATCACACTAACACTGACACAATGTGTCACACTAGCACTGACACACAGTCTGTCACACTAACACTGACACAGTCTGTCATACAAACGCTGACACACACACAGTCTATCACACTAACACTGACACACACACAGACCATCACACTAACACAGTATGTCACACGAACAGACAGTCTATCACACTAATGCTGACACACAGTCTACCACACTGACACTGACACACACACAGTCTATCACACTGACACCCACAGTCTATCACACTGACACACACACAGTCCATCCCACTAACAGTCTACCACACCGACACACAGTCCATCCACTAACTCTGACACACACAGTCCATCACAGTAACACTGACACACACAGTCTATCACGCTAACACTGACACACACAGCCCATCACACTAACACTGACACACACACAGCCCATCACACTAATACTGACACACACAGCCCATCACACTAACACTGACACACACAGTCCATCACACTGACACTGACACACACAGTCTATCACACTGACACTGACACACACAGCCCATCACACTAATACTGACACACACAGTCTATCACACTGACACTGACACACACAGCCCATCACACTAACACTGACACACACAGTCCATCACACTGACACTGACACACACACAGTCCATCACACTAACACTGACACACACACAGCCCATCACACTAACACTGACACACACAGTCCATCACACTGACACTGACACACACACAGTCCATCACACTAACACTGACACACACAGCCCATCACACTAACACTGACACACACAGTCCATCACACTGACACTGACACACACACAGTCCATCACACTAACACTGACACACACACAGTCTATCACACTAACACTGACACACACAGTCCATCACACTGACACTGACACACACACAGTCCATCACACTAACACTGACACACACACAGTCTATCACACTGACACTGACACACACAGCCCATCACACTAATACTGACACACACAGTCTATCACACTGACACTGACACACAGTCTGTCACACTAACACTGACACACACAGTCCATCACACTAACACTGACACACACACAGTCCATCACACTAACACTGACACACACAGCCCATCACACTAATACTGACACACACAGTCCATCACACTGACACAGTCCATCACACTAACACTGACACACACAGCCCATCACACTAACACTGACACACACAGCCCATCACACTAACACTGACACACACAGTCCATCATACTGACACTGACACACACAGTCCATCACACTAACACACAGTCCATCATACTGACACTGACACACACAGTCCATCACACTAACACACACACAGTCCATCACACTAACACTGACACACACAGTCCATCACACTAACACTGACACACACAGTCCATCACACTAACACTGACACACACAGTCCATCACACTAACACTGACACACAAACTATCCATCACACTGACACACACAGTCCATCACACTAACACTGGCACACACACAGTCCATCACACTAACATTGACACACACAGTCCATCACACAAACACTGACACACACAGCCCATCACACTAACACTGACACACACACAGTCCATCACACTAACACTGACACACACAGTCCATCACACTAACACTGACACACACACAGTCCATCACACTAACACTGACACACAGCCTATCACACTAACACTGACACACACACAGTCCATCACACTAACACTGACACACACAGTCCATCGCACTAACACTGACACACACTGCCTATCACACTAACACACACAGTCCATCACACTGACACTGACACACACAGTCTGTCACGCTAACACTGACACACACAGCCCATCACACTAACACTGACACACACAGTCTGTCACGCTAACACACACAGTCCATCACACTAACACTGACACACACAGTCCATCACACTGACACTGACACACAGTCTGTCACGCTAACACTGACACACACAGCCCATCACACTAACACTGACACACAGTCTGTCACGCTAACACTGACACACACAGTCCATCACACTAACACTGACACACACAGTCCATCACACTGACACTGACACACAGTCTGTCACGCTAACACACACAGCCCATCACACTGACACTGACACACACAGTCTGTCACGCTAACACACACAGTCCATCACACTAACACTGACACACACAGTCCATCACACTAACACTGACACACACAGTCTGTCACGCTAACACACACAGCCCATCACACTAACACTGACACACACACAGTCTGTCACACTAACACACACACACACAGTCTGTCACACTAACACACACTGCCTATCACACTAATACTCACAGCCCATCACACTAACACTGACACACACAGCCCATCACACTAACACTCACTGCCTATCACACTAACACTGACAGCCCATCAGTGACTCTCGCTCAAACACCGACCCCGATTAGGGGCATTGTGACCCTGGCCGCCGCGATAGCCACTCTGTGTCTCCACATGATCCTGCATCCAACTCAATCTGTGCTGTATCCAGATAGCCCACACCCTCACATACCCCGGCCCCTGTCTGCCCCTCCTTCCCACTCCCTCAATTCGCCTTCCCGGGCTAGGGTAGGGGCTAGGGAGTCCGTTCCTCACCTTCCCGTCATTGTAGTCCAAGCGACTCTCCGGCCCCTTCCAAACTGCAGAGTCTCGGCAAAAATGCGGAGAGACACAAAGTTCTCAGCCCAAAAAAGGAGGGAGCTGGGCGGCAGGGACTGCTTTTGGCAACAGGAAGGGTCGGCTCTCAGCCTGGGATTGGAATGATTCAGATCTAATAAACAGCCCGGGTTCCTGAGCCAGGTCCTCAGATAGAAATCAGCTCAAATAGCCAAAGAGACTTGTCTCTCTCTCCTGGGATCTTAATCAGCAGCTCGACAGACTAGCTGAATGGAACTCTTCCACGCTACATTTACTGCTGTATACATTAATATTTAGCTCTCTGCGGACTGGGGCGAATATTGGATCAACATGGTCCAACCAGACAATTTCCAACTTGCTCTAAGCTCACGTTATGAGTAGCATGTTCCATTTGGCCTCAGTACCTCTGGGATCAGCTCTGGCCTCCCACATCAGCCACTTTAGAGATGGACACATAATGTGGACATTAGACGCATTAAGAGTGTTGGTCTTGGCCTTTGCTCTTATAACCTGCCCCCGACCCACCTCAGACTGGGCCACTTAAATCATGGTGGCTGTCTTACTCCTGCTGGATACCAGTCAATAATACCCACCAGAGAAACGAGGAGCAGCCAAGAGTGGTGGTGGGTACCTCACTGGGGTGGTCTCCCATTCAATGGAGATTCCCTTTGGATTTGGAGGGGTTATCATTGGAGTGAAGGCCACTCTTTGTTGATGGAAGAGGCACAAGAAGAACACTTAACTCTCCTGCACTGTACCAACGCTAGTTTTGATTGTCCCAGTGTTCTCTACCGCTACAGGGACGAGGGAAAGGGTGGGGATGAGGAAGAGCAATTTCATGCAGTTGAAACTCGTTGCCTCAGGAGTGATGGCAGAGCAGTCCATCAATGACTTTGAAAGGTGGTTGGAGGGGCACCCAAGCGAAATGAATTTGCAGAGTCACAGAAATTGAATGGGGGAATGGATCTAATCCAATTAGATCCATTCTCTATTGACCATAAGTCATTTGATTTTCATTTCACATAGGAGCAGAATAAGGCCACTTGGCCCATCGAGTCTGGTCCGCTATTCAATCATGGCTGATATTTTTCTCATCCCCATTCTCCTGCCTTCTCCCCATAACCCCTTCCTTTTCCCCATAACCCCTTATTAACCAAGTTTAAAACAGAGCGCCGATCGAACAACCTCCTTCTGAGGATTCTGATTCTAAGGTTTTCTCTGAGGCAATCCCTGAGTCGAAGATGACTTGCTTTCACACTAAAAATTATTTCCCAGGAATCCAATGCGCGCCCTGCAGTATCTGTTCAATAAGGGCAGGTGGTGGTGATTGGGAGGAGCAGGTGGGCGGGGTTGCTCTTTCGCTGGCAACAGTTGGCTTCAGCTTGCTCTTGACGATAAAACTTGCGGTTTTCAGCTTCTTCCCGGATTCTTTTCCTCCACTTCAAGCCGTCTTGGTCCAGGGATTCCCAGGTGTCGGAGATGTTGAACTTTTTCAAGGAGGCTTTGAGGATGTCTTTGAAGTGCTTCCTCTGTCCTCCTGGGGCTCGCTTGCCATGGCGAAGCCCTGAATAGAGTGCCTCTTTCGGGAGTCTTGTGTCAGGCCTGCACACGAGGTGGCACGTCCAGCGGAATTGATGGAGTGTTGCCAATTCTTCGATGTTGGGGATGATAGCTTTAGCAAGAACACCGATTCTGATACTGGGCCATTCAGTCCTTTGAGCCAGTTTCACTATTTAATTAGACCACGGCTCATTATTTCTACTCCATTTACTGGCCTTTGCTCCATGTCCCTCATGACAGACTTAAATCTTAAATTGATCCCCCCCCCCCCCCAACCATAGAGTCAGAGTGTTTACAGCACAGAGAGAGGCCCTTTGTGTCTGTGCCAATCAAGCACCTTATTTACTCTCATCCCATTTTCCAGCACTTGGTCCGTAGCCATGTATACTCTGGCATTTCAAGTGCTCATCTAAATACTTCTTAAATATTGTGAGGGTTCCTGCCTCTACCGCCCCTTCAGGCAGTTAATTCCAGATTCCCACCACCCTCTGAGTGAAAATGTTTATCCTCAAATTCCCTCTCAACTTCCTCCCTGTTACCTTAAATCGATGCCTCCTGGTTATTGACCCTTCTAAGAGGAAACGTTTATTTCTATCTATCTGTCTATGCCCCATATAATTTACACACCCCAATCAGGTCCCCTCTCAGCCTTCTCTGCTCCAAGGAAAACAACCCTAGCCTAACTAGCCTCTCTCCGCAGCTGAAATGCTCCAGCCCAGGCAACATCCTGGTGAATCTCCTCTGCACCCTCTTTAGTGCAATCACATCCTTCCTATAGTGTGGCGACCAGAAATGTACACAGTACTCTAGCCATGGCCTAACTAATCTTTGGGGTAAAGAAAGGTTCTGATTTCCATTAGCCTGGTTTTGTGGGGGAGGAGATGTACTTCCTATTCATAGGCTTGAGACTTGGGATGTAGCAGTGTGAAGAAATCATGAGACTTTACTCTATTTAACATGAGATTTAGTCAAAAATACTCAGAGCCAAAGGCCCTCGTGCAACCCACAATGAGTGAACAGATTAAGGATCCATGGTAATTAGGGAGTAATGGTTAGATGAGATTGTGTATATCTGGCATCAGGAGCATGTTCATCAGAGTTCAATTTTGCTGGGTTGGTCACGTGGTTTACATCGAGTCCTACAGACCAGAGGCAGTACCAGCTGAACACAGGAACCCGCACTGAAGAATCGTCCCAAACAGAGATATAAAGACAATCTGAAAGTCAACTTCAGAGTTTAAAAACTGGATTGCAATACAAATGGAGAAGTCTCTGTCATCAAGCGACTTCAATATTTGAGGATAGTCAAGTACCTTCAGGACGTACGGGGACACAAAGCCAATGCCTCCACCTATCCTCCCAGCACTGACTTCATATGCAGTATCGGCAATTGGTTATGCAAATCAACACTTGGCCTAATGCCACACAGACCAGACAATATCAATCTACACTCTCAGCTGTTTGTTCTTTTTTTAAACTTGCTGAATGAACACTCATCTGCCATTGTAATGGGAGAATCCATCAATGGTTAGATGACACCAAGCTTGAGCTTCCTAACTAAAGGGCTACCTGTTTTAACAGTAGCACAGTGGATAGCATTGTTGCTTCAGTGCCAGGGTCCCAGGTTCAATTCCCAGCTTGGGTCATTATTTTGTGTGGCGTCTTCCCTGTGTCTGCGTGGGTTTCCTACGGGTGCTCCGGTTTCCTTCCATAAGTCCCGAAAGATGTGCTGTTAGGTAACTTGGACATGCTGAATTCTCCCTCAGTGTACCCAAACAAGCACCAGCGTGTGGCAACTAGGGGATTTTAACGGTAATTTCATTGCAGTGTTAATGTAAGCCTACTTAATAATAATCTTTTATTGTCACAAGTAGGCTTACATTGTAATGAAGTCCTGTGAAAATCCCCTAGTCGCCACGTTCTGGCGCCTGTTCGGGTACACAAAGGGAGAATTTAGAATGTCCAAATTACCGAACACCACATCTTTCGGGACTTGCGGGAGGAAACCGGAGCACCCGGAGGAAACCTACGCAGACACGGAGAGAACGTGTAGACTTTGTACAGACAGTGACCCAAGCCGGGAATCGAACCTGGGACCCTGGCACTGTGAAGCCACAGTGCTAACCACTGTGTTACCGCGGCAATAATAACGATGATTATCATTATAAAGTCAAACCATGATGATGAAAATCATTCTTCGAAACAGTGCATCTACATATCAAACATTTACAGTTCAGGACCATTGTCAGCTTTGCCATGCAGGTTTACCTGGTCTGCTAGACTGCACTTTTCATCAGCGGAAATACAAGTGTTGCATCTTGCTCGACACCTAATGTAGCCTTGAGGCATAACTCAGTGTGCCACACCTCAAAACCGTTACAAATCTACAGGGTATAAAAATAATGATCCACTAAACTGTCAGACGCTTGGCAAGTGAGCAAATATTGAATCAATTCAATCTGAAAATCAAAAAGTATAAGTAAAATACAGGATGCTGAGATTTTTTTTTAATTGCCAACTAATTCGTACTCAGCACCCATCCAATTGTTCAAATCATTTTCATCCATTACTTCCCATCCAGGTGAAAATAACATGAATAAATCTTACACATCAAAACTATCTGATGTGAAAATCAGATTTTGCCAAACAAGTCCCCGTTCAATTAGGAGCCTGCAAAATGTTAGCGAGGCTGGGAATTTCCTGCTCTTGTAAAGTAATTTGTGCAAGTCGAAATGCATTTGATATTTTTATTCTGCTCCTACGGGACTACACACCAATGACCACACATGGGGCACAAGCAGAAAAAGACCAGGTAGCTTCATCTCCTGCAGAACGATTTAGAGTGTGTGTGAGAGAGAGAGAGACCGACATCATAGAGGCTGTTGTATTTTTTTAAAACTACATTCCTATCTAACTCAGAGCATACAGCAATAAAGTGGACACAAAATAACTGGTGCGGAGAACTAAAAAGACTTCATATTTTCCATGGTTTATACTGTGAGTCATGGACTTCAAACATTTTGTAAATATTTTGGCAAACTTGTGATAAAGTTGAATGATGTTGACAATTCCTCCAGTTGTGAAGGTTGATGATGCCATACTTGGGATGGTTCCCCTTCTTATGATATATGTATGAAACTGTCTACACTGCTTGCTGTAAAAAAAATACCACAAGATCATTTATTTCATTTTTGAAAAAGCATTTGGTTCAGCTATTCGCCCAGGAGCCGAATGGTCCACTTAATTTCTTGGCAGCCGTTCAGGGAGCAGGCATTGAAAATCACTTCACTGAAGGAGGCATGGACAACAGACGCTGTGGTCAGCCTACAAGGAATTTTGGTGCCATCATATTTATATATTTCCAGACGTAAAGAATCTCAGAACCGAGTAGTCAGATTCAGTTGCGAGTCCAACTCAGGTGGACAGGAACAAAAAGCATTTCTCTCTCTTAAAATTAAACCACAAACGGATCCTTTGCCCCCCCCCCCCCCCCGCAATTGTCCCCCGAGTATAAATCGGGAGAAGGAAGAGAGCAAATGAATACTGTTGACATATTTTTCTGTAAATTTACCAAAGTGGAACACAATGCAACCTTTTGAGGCAGAATTTCCAGTTCAGTTCTGGCGCTAGAATGCTAACTCAGGCTGTCTCTTTCAACTGACCCAAATATTTCATTGGCCCTTATTACAGTCACAGTGGGATTTTTCTTTTTGGATCATTTTATCCACAGAAAGGATTTGGCAGAGGAGTTAGTTTTACATTTTGGGTTTTTAATGCAAAGTGAATTCACACAACTTTAAAAAATATTTTTCAACAAGGTACTGAAGACAGTAAACGTAAAATGCTCAGTCTCTTGGCTTTGCTGTAAATAATAAAGTTTGCTTTAGGTTGCCTCAATCATCGAGTTAACATCTCATACTGATTATGTTGGAACATCCCTGGTCCCATGTGCTTGGCGGGTCCTCCATTTTGGGTGTGAACACAAAGTCATAAAAAACAGGGACGCACATAAAATATTACTCTAGTTTTAAACACAAGGCTACAAGGACAAGCTTTGATCGATCCTCAGATAGAGAATGCAGGGAAGGTTATTAGAATTTCTTTTAAGTTACGTTAGCTGACCCAGTGATGTGGGGATGTGCACTATATTCATTATTTTTGTATTTCGATGTGCTTATTTTATCGCGTCCAATCACATTGCTCTGTGTGCTCACTTACTGTAAAATAAAGCACATTAACAACAACTCCCTGGCCTTGTCTTGCCAAGTGGTTTCTGAATCTGTCGCCAAAATATTTGGAGAGGAGTGTGAAGACACAGGTGAAAGATTTTAGGATTTGGTTCAAATCACAACAGGGTACTATCGTTACACCATTGGATTATGCCGTCATGCAGATATCAGGCAATACAGGCACATCTCAAGTACAAATCACTATGAGCACTAATGGGAGTGACTAGCAGCTGGGCCTAAAGGAGTCTCGAGGTTAAAACTCTAAACTTGTCGCTATTAACTTCAGTCCTTACCCGTCAAACCCCCTAAGGTCTTACCTTAAAAGCAAAAACGCTCTTTTTTCTATCTTGCTTTAGAGGGATAGGGGACAGAAGGGATTAGTGAAAGAAAATGAGGTGGGTTGAACATTAGTGACATTACATATGGGGTGTGTGGAATTAGAATGATCTAAATTTTTCTTTTTTTTTAAAAATGGAGTAGATCTTTCCTTATTTCTCCTGTGTCAACGATGCACAGGGATCTATTGGTAAAGGTAATCAAAGATTAGCATGCCAAATGAACTGAACGACAAATGTAATGTGTGCACGGTAAATTCATGCAAGGCAGTCAGTGATATCCAGTGAAATCTGGATCACGGGAGAAAGAAACGGCTGTCATTCCAGATAATTAGTGAGCTGGCACTATCTCTATCACTTCCTCTGCCAGTTCTGAAACTCCTCTCCTTGCACTGCCAGTAAATACCTGCATTATTCGTACTCCTTCCATCCTTGCTATTTTGGTCATTTAGTTTCATTTTCAGGTACTAGCATCCAACTGGCAATGTTTTGACAAGGCCCATAAGTACTTTTGTATAAACAAAATCTGTACCTTTGCCGTTGCATTGTCAATGCCTATAGCAGCCCCTGGAGTGTCTCTCTCTCTCTCTCTGTGCATTTGTTGCACTTGCTTTGGCAAGTATGTTAGCACTACCCAGACCTCCCATTTCATTACTGGCCTCCACATTTCTCTCTCTTGTTCTCTGAAGCTGCAGTATTGTATCTCTACTTTGTCTATCTTGACCTAGCTCTCTGTGCCTATGACCGTACTGCCCATACCTGGTGTGAGATGCCTTTACTTGTGTATGTGACATGTTTCAAATTATTTGTACCGTTGCTGCCAGTACGTGCCTCTGCAGTATCCCAACTTGTGTGGCAACTTGGCTTCGGATTGGAGAGCAGAATCCAGGCTGACACCTCAGTGTAGCAATGAAGGATACTATACTGTGGCAAGTTTCTGAGTTGACACTAGACTACGGCCCTGTTTGTATGCAGTATCTCGATGCTGCCTATTAGTAGCTGTTTACTGTCTTTTATCACATCTGTGCCATTGGAGTCAGTGTCAACCATCACTGATCAAACAAGTCTCATTTTGAAATCATTTTTAGTTCTGAATCTGTGGTTCAGGCAAAGACCTCACAAGACAATCAACAGGTGTGTGATGCGATATGCGGCAAAATAAACACAGGCCAGTTTTTCATGTCTTCTTGTTAAATTTTGCACAAATTATATTGTGTAGTCATACAAAATGACACTCGAGACAAACTGTACACGGAGTCAGAGCCGCTCTGTTCTGACACACATCACTGTGTGTGGCAATGCTCCAGAGCCCACAACACTAAAACTGCTGGAGTTTAACAACAAACACTGCTGCCAACTGTACAAAAATGAAAAAGGAACGATTGCTGCTTCTTCCGAGGCCAGACCCGCGCACTGGTCTCACGCACAAGTTCCAGTTGAAAGACTGTACATGTCACTGGGCATCGTGGTAAAATCTATTTTCTCAGCTGCCACTCCACTCATCTTCCTCTGCTGCCTCTGGAGGAGCCTCGGCGCGGCCCACCCGAGCTCTTTCCACTCCTTCCCCAGTTGGGCCCGCCTCTGGCTCCACCCCGCGGAGGGGGTCCCGCAGGGCCACTGAATCCATCATCTCGGTGGAAACCTTCGTGTCGATCTCCTTCGTGCGAATTGGAGCGGCCAGACTTGGGCACGCGCGGTGATGAGGCTGGCCCACTCCGGCCTGTAAAACAATCCATTAAAAGAATGGGTAACATCAAATCCTACTCCTCTCGGTGTCATCCACTGCAGAATATTTTATAACAAATCCCTCTGCATCAGCGATAAAACAACCAACATTAATAATCTGCCTTTCTACTGGGTTGCTAGCTCACTAATGGTAAAAGCTGCCACAGCACACGGAATCTGCCTGCCTTAGAGGATAACAAAACACCCCAATTCAAGTGAAACGAGCGATTAAGCCCTTCAAGAGACCAAGCTTGGGTACTTTGCTCAAACACCAATGAACTTCGAACATCATCAATGAAGATCAAATCCTTCAGCTCTGATTGCCTTAGCACTGATTTACACAGGGTAAGCTACATACGGATGGCGTTGACACACTGCTCTGTATGTCTTTGTGAGACAGCAGGGTGGCTCTGGTAGCAATTCCTCACTGCCACTAGACTGCTCCAATGCCAGCATAGCACAGATCGGCAAGAGCTGCATGTCCACGACATTCCCTTCCGAAGTAAACCCTGTGTGGGCAAAGGGTGCTGCCACTGCAAAGTGGCTTTGGTTACTCAGATGCCCTGTCACCACCCTGCTGTTGGTGCAGTCTTGGATGGACACACACAGACAGAAACTTACTTGGGCCTCTATCCTCAGCTGGGGGACCAGGTGCATCGAAGTCCCTTTGATCAGGTGTTCCTGGCCCTTCATACCATGGTCGCTTGTGGGGCGGACGTGACGCAGTATCCATGCTATGGAGTGATGTACGTCTCTCCCTGTTGACTGGAGACTGGCCATCATGAGGCGAGTGGTTCTGGCGAGAATCATCTGCATAGTGACTGCGGCCAGCCACGCCTGTCCAATTAGACAAGTATGTGAAGGATAGGAAGACCAACTGGACGAACTGAAACTTCACAGTAAAGGCCTCTTGTAAATCAGCAAAGCACCAAACTACAATTTATTTTCTGACCATGGGCCACTCAAAACATTACAGAGCCAATTAAAAAGAAAATTTTAAATGTTTGGCATTAAAAAAACATAGATTATGTTTTCGCTCAGGCAATTTAAAATGCCACAACCAGATTACCGGTTGAGTTTCGCATAAATAACCCCACAATTAGCTATACCTTCTTGAAGGGAACATACATTGGGCTTGCCACTCACAATTCCACCCACCAACCCTATCACCGGGGCTCTGCTTCGCTGTTTAATAGACAATATTTGATTGTGGATGTTGACGACCCCAGGACAAACCTTGTTCTCTGCTGCCATCGTGGATTTCACCTCGATCTCCTCGCCCTCCCCAGCCATCCCGGTGACCTCCTGGAGACAACGGCCTTTTCTCTGATTTACGGCCACCTTCAAAGCGAGGGAATTCGTCGTGACCAGGTAGAGGAAGGAGACCCCCTCGTCCGCCTGCAAAACCAAAATGAAACTCATCAATATTGGAGGCCATCCACGGGCGGCATGGTGGCACAGTGGTTAGCACCATTGCCTCACAGCGCCGAGGACCAGGGTTTGATTCCAGCCCCGGGCCACTGTCTGTGTGGAGTTTGCATGGGTCTCACCCCCACAACCCAAAGATGTGGAGAGTAGGTGGATTGGTCACGCTTAATTGCCCCTTAATTGGAAAAAAATATATAGGAAGCCACTGTCAGTTTGGGCGTTATCATGCAGTATCATGAGGTGCTTAAGGTGACCATTGCAGTGTTAATGTAAGCCTACTTGGATTGGATTTGTTTATTGTCACGTGTACCGAGGTACAGTGAAAAGTCTTTTTCTGCAAGCTGCTCAACAGATCATTCAGTACATGGAAGGAAAGGGAATTAAACAAAATTCAAGAAAATACATGAGAATACATAATAGGGCAACACAAGATATACAATGTAACTACATAAGCATTGGCATCGGTTGAAGCATACAGGGTGTGGTGTTAATGAGGTCAGTCCATAAGAGGGTCATTTAGGAGTCTGGTGACAGTGGGGAAGAAGCTGTTTTTGAGTCTGTTCGTCCGTGTTCTCAGACTTCTGTATCTCCTGCCCGATGGAAGAATTTGGAAAAGTGAGTAAACCGGGTGGGAGGGATCCTTGATTATGCTGTCCGCTTTCCCCCGGCAGCGGGAGGTGTAGATGGAGTCCATGGATGGGAGGCAGGTTTGTGTGATGGACTGGGCGGTATTCACGACTCTCTGAAGTTCCTTGCGGTCCTGGGCCGAGCAGTTGCCATACCAGGCTGTGATGCAGCCAGGTAGGATGCTTTCTATAGTGCATCTGCAAAAATTGGCAAGGGTTAATGTGGACATGCCGAATTTCCTTAGTTTCCTGAGGAAGTATAGGCGCTGTTGTGCTTTCTTGGTGATAGCGTCGACGTGAGTGGACCAGGACAGATTATTGGTGATGTGCACCCCAAGGAATTTGAAACTGCGACAATAATAAAGATTATTATTATTAAATATACCTACAGAGTAGATAGAGAAATTATTTTGTCTGCTGGGGGAGTCCATAATGAGGGAGGCAGCACCTTGAAATTAGAGCTAGGAGCTTTCAAATATGGGATTGATAAATTTGTGTGGGATTATGGAACTAAGGTGGGTAGATGATATTGAAATGCACAATCAAGAAAATGGCAGGGCAGGCTTGAGGAGTTGAATGGTCTCCAACCCTGCTCTAATGTTCCAATAACAAACAGGGATGTCAGGGGAAGGCCTGTCAGCACATTCAGCTGTCAATGTTTTTGAGGGGGCGCTCTGTAAATTGGATGACAATTAAACCTGTACTTCAGTGTGCTTTACTCTACCTCACCCTCCGCTAACAGTGTGTCTCACTGTTGAGATGCAATTCGGTTCATCTCTACCGGTAACCACTTTGTGTTTGAAATGCTTTTTAAATTGGCCACACATCTATTACTTATATGTAGCACAATGCATACCCAATAAACTGCCAATATGAATACTGAGGTTCAACTATACCTCGCATTGCTCCGCGGCCCCGTCCTCTGCCTCCTGGTTCACGGCCCCTTGCACTCTCCTCAGATTGATCAAAATCCTCATCGCCCATGAAATCATCCATATTCCCAAAAGCCTCTCTCCCTCGTGGGCCACGGCCATCATGTCGAGATCCCCCTCGAACAGGCCGGAACCTGGAAGGAGAATATTTGAGGTTCACTCACAGCTCTTGCAGTCTCAGGGACCTAATCAACCGTAACATTTCCCCATCTCATGAAGGTTGGTGACCATATAATGCTCTGAGGCCTTTCAGAAATGTGAGTCCAACCACCAGAAGCAACACTGTTCACATCACAAATAATCTGATCCATCACTGGATTGGAGATCCAGGGGTCCTTTCTAGGTCCCATTTAAGCTGCGTACAACACACTCCACAAAGTTCTGTGCACGAGTACTGACGTTCTGCTCATATAAACTCATACATCAGTATTAACATTTCAAATAACAAAAATCCTATATTATCCCAGCACGACAATCAATTGCTTAAAATTAGCGTCCGAGGTCCACCTTTGTGTCATTCATCAGCTGCAGGTTGTGGGCCACTAGGTACATCGGCTACTCAACAAACAAAATGCTTTACCTTTCCCAAACTAACTATTTAGATTAGTAGATGCTCTTTATCTGATCGCAGAGAATGCAATGGTCAATCAGCAAAGTGATCTTCTCCAAAGTGAAATTATGTTTGCAAAGAGAGGTTTAATATCCATGATTTCCTGAGATAGAATTTTAGACAGTGCAGTTTACTGTTGCCTTAGAAGAAAATCAAAGCCCCCCCCCCCCCCCCCCCCCCAACAATAGTCTGAAGGCAATCTGAATAACAGACTTTTTTTAAAAAGTCGACACTGAATTGTAAGTTTGAAAAGAACACATTCTGCATACCAGGCAAGGATACTGGATGCGATTCTCCCAAAAGGGAACAAACTCCACTAGCAAGAACGTTTAGCCACTTGTTTCCTGGAACTTGCAGTGCTGAAAAACATGTGACTATTGAATAAAGGGGTCTGAACAGGGAATGCGTGGCCGAGGCTGCACACAGCTCTGTTTTGTACACTAGGGAGCTCTGCTCGCTGGAACTCTTCAGTGTAGCAAGAGATCAGGACGCCATTTTTAAATCCCCGAGGCCCCTGAAACAAACCCCGACCTCCCCACCCCGCCCCCAGCCCGAACGCAATATGGGAAGGTCCCTGTGCCCCTCCCCTGACCAAACACCTATGCTGGGCAACCCTGGCCCGATCGGCATTGCACCATGGGAGTGCCAGCCTGCCACCCTGGTGGTGGCCATGCCAGCTGTCAGTGCCCAGGTGTCACAGCCAGGATACCAAATGGCGCCATCAGTGCCAGGGCACCACCCTGCCTGAAGGGCATGCAGCTGGAGGCCTCAGGTGCCCTTGGAGACCCCCACAAATGGCGTTTCATCTGGTCCCCTTTTGTGGGGACCAGTACTAAACAGCATCACCCGATGCCATTGAGGCGAAGGGGTTGAATCGCAAAGCCTCAGGTAGCTCGAGAATCGGCACATTAGAGTGCCTTGCTCCAATATGCAGATTTGCCAAAGTGATCCTGCCCATTGTGGGCAGGATTCACCTCGCAACGTTTCGAGAGATCGCACTGAATCTCGCCAGGCGTGGTTGAGCCGGTTAGATCCCTGGAGCGGGGTCTCCTGGCTTTCAACAGCCACGCTGCCCTGCGGCGAGCTGCTTTTCCAGTGCAGCGAGGCTGTTGGATTGCACACTCTCGTATTAGGCTCATATTAGGCTCGAAACGTTAACTATTTCTCTCTCCAGAGATGCTGCCAGCCCTGCTGGGCTTTTCCAGCACTTGCTGTTTTTACTGCAGATTTCCATTATCTGCAGCATTTTGCTTTTATTCAGGATTTTAGGTCATTATTTGGAGGTTGAAAATAAGGTGGTTATCTTAGGGAGGTACTGTGGGTAATTCAGGGGGGGCTCAAACATCATCTTCAAGAATGAGCCCACTGTGCAGTGTGACAAGAGATCTCACATCCTGTCAAATGTTTTGAGGTTAGTCAATCAAATTAATTCTCCAGCTAATGAGGAAGCTGCTATACAGATACACAAGAGACAGCTCCTCAATTTTAAACCTGCTGGCAGGCCGAGGGGCTCAATCCTCAGGGATGTCTTTTTTATTGCAGTTCCTGCATTTGGATGTGAACTGCATTTGCATTTATATTCAGTGAAGGTTGAATAGATGAGGAGAAATGTTTTATTCAGCTTGTGTAAACAAATTTTAACGCCGACTCCCAAAACCAAATCATTCACAGGGAAATGAACTTCAGGGCCGGTGTTTGCTTACTTTTGCCCACAAAACAATCCTTATACAATTCTTACAATGAATTATACAGTCCTTGTACCTGATGAGCATAGCTGGCAGCTGAGGTTGACTAACTTGACACATGGAAGGTGGCCCAACAACAACGGCAGGTTACAACGTTACACAGCTTAGTTTGCACACATGTGCTTGCAACATCGAGAGACAGGACAGGATATCAAAGTCGCTGCTGTTTTCCCAACATCCATTTCGGGCAGTCGCTGCCCAGTACAAATTACCAACATTGACAGCAGCAGAGGTGCGGTTACCAATGCATAACTGTAGTTAAAAATATTCTCAACGGACATCAACTGTATATAGGCATTACTGCAGCTTCGCAAATGGCAACAGCAAAAGCTGATAAAACAGATAGTAAGAGCTATAAAAACAGGAACATGAAAAGAAACTTGCATGGGTATCAAGTATAAATTGCTTTTACACATTTATATTAGGAATAAAAGAGGGTGGTCAGGAGCAATGTGGGTCCCTTGAACACTGACAATGATGATGCTGTCAATGAAAGTAAGGAAACGCAGACATGTTTGTGTCAGTGTCTGCAGTAGAGGGCGATCAGCATGATATTGTGAGGAAAACTATTACTGAATAAGGGACAAGCTCACCAAAATTAGGGTCAGCATAATTACAGGCAAGAGAAGATAATAGCACTTGAGTGACAAACTCCCAGGACCAGATGGTTCCCATCCCAGGGTTTTAAAGGAAGTAGGTGGGAACATTGAAGACTCTCTTACAACAATGTTCCAAAGTTCTTGTGATTCAGAAATCATTCCTTCAGTGGATGAGAGAATGCCAATGAATGTTATTTATATGGACTCCCAAAAGGCATTTGCTGAAGTCTATCGTAAGAGGCTGTTGCCTGAAGGTGAAGCCCATTGAATTGTATGAAAACTATTGACTTGATTAGGAAGTAGATTGGGTGGTACTTTGCAATATTCAGAGGACATAAGATGAATTATTTCTTTCAGAAAGAACACTTGCCCCCTGCTTTGCTCACTGGTCCCCTAGGAAGTTGCACTGTTCCTCAGGTCATGGCTGGTTAATCATCAGAAACAGCCTCCAGAAACTTTCTGTTCCTGGGGTTTCACTGTGTTGAGTGTTGCTGGAGAGTCCTTCTGCTTTAGCCCTTTGAACTCTGACTCTCTCTCGTACCTCAACATCAGATAGCAAATCATGAAGCCAGATTGAAGTCATTGCCGGTTACTCAAAGAGATGGGCCTAACAGCCTGCCCCATGCATCAATATCCGTACTGAATTCTTACAGACTGACCTGGTTAACCAAAGTACTGTTAACTGTCAAGGCCAAAAAACATAATTTTGGATTTGGCTGAAGTATTTTACCAAGGCGACTGTGTGAGGGGAAGGTCAGTCTTGAGCTGGCCAAAGGGGAACACAATCACAAAATCGTCTTGTGTCACATCAAGAAACAAGAGCAGGCAATCTCCAAGTTGTCGAGCAAGATAATAGTAACTAATAGTAACATTATTGTTCCATTAACAAACTGAACCCATAAAATGAAGCCAAATTTGTCAGTGTGGAAGTATATTTGTAAAGAGGCAGTCCTGATTAAATCTAAGTTTTTGCTGTCTGTATGAGTGTGTTAGACATGGGCACTGGTGCTGTACGAGTCAGGTTAAGCTGTGGAGTCAGGTTAAGGATCTTCAGTAGGATTGTTTGGTTATTTACCAGCATTATGAATCATACTAACATGGGAAATTGCAGATTGAGTAAATGGAGAAGAATGCCCGAATGCTCTCTGGATGAACCTCAACAATTGTCCATCCCCGTCTGGCGCAAGGGTAAGACAGGGAAGGTGGCTCAAGCATAGCTAATGAGGGAAATCAGGGATAGTGGAGGCATATAAATTGGCCAGAAAAAGCAGCAAGCCTGAGGATTTGGAGAAATTTTAAATTCAGCAGAGGACAAGGGTTTAATTTGGAAAGACAAATTAGAATAAGAGAGTAAGCTTGCAGAAAACATAAGAACTGACTGCAGAAGCTTCTATAGATATGTGAAGAGAAAAAGACTGGTGAAGATAAATGTAGGTCCCTTAGTTAGAATCGGAGGAATTTATAATAGGCAAAGAGATGGCACACCAGTTGAACAATTACTTTGGATCTGTCTTCACGAAGGAGGATATAAATAACCTTCCTGAAATACTAGGGGACAGAGGGTCTAACATGAAGGGGGAACTGAAGAAAATCTTTATTCATCAGGAAATTGTATTGGGGAAATTGATGGGATTAAAAACTGATATGTCCCCAGGGCCTGATGCTCTGCATCTCAGAGTACTTAATGAAGTGGCCCAAGAAACAGTGGACGCATTGGTGATCATTTTCCAACATTCTATAGAGTCTGGAAGAGTTCTAATGATTGGAGGGTAGCTAATGTAGCACCACTTTTTAAAAAACGAGGGAGAGAAAACAAGGAATTATAGATCAGTTAGCCTGACATTGGTGGTGGGGAAAATGCTGGAGTCAATTATTAAGGATGAAATAACAGCATTTGGAAAATGAGGACAGGATTGGTCCAAGTCAGCATGCAATCACTAAAGGGAAATCAGGTTTGTCAAATCTTCTGGACTTTTTTTGAGGATGTGACCAGTAGAGTGGACAAGGGCGAACCAGTAGATGTTGTGTGTCTGGACTTTCAAAAGGCTTTTGACAAGGTCCCACACAAGAGATTAGTGAGCAAAATTAAAGCTCATGGTATTGGGGGTAATGTATTGACGTGGATAGAGAATTGGTTGGCAGGCAGGAAGCAGAGTGGGCCTTTTCAGAGTGGCATGCAGTGACTAGTGGGGTACCGCAGGGTTCAGTGCTGGGGCCCCAACTGTTCACAATATACATTAATATTTGGACAAAGGAAATACATGCAACATCTCCAAATTTGCAGATGACACGAAGCCAGGTGGCAATGTGTGCTGTGAAGAGGATGCACAGAGGCTGCAGGTGACTTGGACAGACTGCCTGAGTGGGCAAATACAATATAATGTGGGTAAATGTGAGGTTATCCACTTTGGTGGCAAAAACAGGAAGGCAGATTATTATCTGAATGGTGGCAGTTTCGGAAAAGGGGAAGAGATCTGGGTGTCATGGTGGAACAGTCGCTGAAGGTTGGCATGCATGTACAGCAGGCGATGAAGAAAGCTAATGGCATGCTGGCCTTCATAGCGAGAGGATTTGAGTACAGGAGTTAGGATGTCTTGCTGCAGTTATACAGGGCCTTGGTGAGGCCACACCTTGAGTATTGCGTGCAGTTTAGGTCTCTCAGTTTGAGGAAAGACATTCTTGCTAGTGAGGGCGTCCAGCGAAGATTCACCAGACTAATTCACCGGATGGCAGGACTGATATATGACGAAAGACTGGATCGGCTGGACTCTTACTCACTGGAGTTTAGAAGAATGAGGGGAGATCTCAGAAACATATAAAATCCTGCTTGGACTGGGAAGGCCGAATGAGGGAAGAATACTCCCGATGTTGGGGGCGTCGCGAATTAGGGGGTCACAGCCTAAGAATAAGGGGTTAAGCCATTCAGGCCTGAGATGAGGAAAAACGTCTTCTCCAAGAGAGTTGTGAACTTATGGAATTCTCCACCATAGAAGCTGTTGAGGCCAGTTGGATATATTCAAAAGGGAACTAGACGTGGCCTGGCCGGTTATCGGGATCAATGGATATGGAGAGAAAGCGGGAGTGGGATACTGAATTTGCAAGATTAGCTTTGATCATATTGAATGGTGGTGCAGGCTCGAAGGGCCGAATGGCCTCCCCCTGCACCTATTTTCTACGTTTCTATTCCAAAAGTCAAGCCACACTTCTATATAACATTTACAATTTGTACTGCCCTTAGTTTGGGAAAACTTGACGTAGTACAAAAACACACATCAACACGGAGTTAGTGGATAAATTTGACATCAGAACTCCAAGATCTCATTGCTTTGGTGTAGAATTCATTCTTCAACGAGGCAACCCAACTGTCCAAATTTTCAAGCTCACAAAGCCAAAACAAGCAAACAAGGACAATAAGTACAATATGACAGAGTTGCCCGATTGGTTTGTCAGGGTGCAGGAGTTATCTGTCGCCTACAGGTCACAGCTTTGATATTCCTGAAAAGGAAAAGTATCCTTAATGTAAGCATTTTGATGGTAAAATTAATCATGAGTGAATGCATCAATATAAATAATTGCTGCAAATCCAGTCAAGCAAGCCGTTTGTCTATAAAGAGTTGATTGGAAAACAGCTCAAACATAAGCTGCACACATCTGAGGCCACAGGACGGCATCTTCATGCTTCTGAGCTTGTTGATTATGAAGATTGTCGACACTGTTTAAGCGGAAAATCCTAGTCTTATGGACTGACCTTCAAAGCTGGGCCTGGTGGTTGCAGAGCCTTGGGAAACAGAACAAATCTCTGTCATTGATTCCTAAAACATCAATTCAGTCTGTTCCCCGACGAATTTCTGCTGTTCTTTCTGAAAAGCATTTTAATCTCAAGGATGGGAAATGCATTTTGAAAGACTCTGTCTGGCTGATTTGTCTGCCTAAGCTTTGTGGGTTGATTTTGAATTGATTCAAGGTGTTTATCCCGCTGCGTCTGTCCATAAACCTGTTTTCAGTTTATTCTGTTACCAAAAGTGTCTGGCATGGCCGATGCTAGTCTGCTGAAACAATGTAAGGTACGATCCAATCGCCATAAAAGAGTTCATTGTTCGTCAGGGTAAGCTATCCCTGGAAGGGACTATAGGGAGCCTTCTGTGAAAAAGCAAAATGTCTGGACAGAGCTTGAATTGCAACTTTGCATTTCCAAATTGTCTTGAATAAATGGGGCCAGCTCTGGGTCCATGGACCTGATATACTGCTAGCAGCAGTGCTTGATGGATTGTTGCCAATTTCCAGGCAGAGTGGTTCCAAGGACATTACAATTGGGTGATATTTAAAACCCGATTTTCAAATCTACACAAAAAAACACTTCGGAATCTTCAAACTGATCAAAATCTGGCTCCCGTCTGCCTTGAGATGGGCACAGCTGATCTCAACATCTCTGCCCAAATTCATTCCCGCACTGGTCAGAACCCTGTTCAAATCTACAAATGCAATTTTAAGACTCATTGCTTCTTTTTAAAATTGATCTGGAGGACTGGAGGGATGAAAGCTAATTAGCTCAAGTAAAGGGTGAACCGGGCTATCTCTTGGCAGATTCTCTCTTCAGGCCGTCACACAGTTTAAAAAAAAATTAATCCAAGGGATCTGGGCGTCAATGGCTAGGCCAGCATTTAGTGCCATCTTTAGTTCCCCTTGAGAACGTGGTGGTGAGCTGCCTTCTTGAAGCGCTGCAGTCCCTGAGGTGTAGGTACACCCACAGTGCTGTTAGGGAGCGAATTCCAGGATTTTGAGCCAGCGACAATGAAGGAATGATATATTTCCCAGTCAGAATGGTGAGTGACTTGGAGGGGATCCTCCAGGTGGTGGTGTTCCCAGGTATCTGCTGTCCTTGTCCTTCTAGATGGTCCTGGTTGTTGGTTTGAAAGGTGCTGCCTAAGGAACCTTGTTGAGTTCCTGCAGTGCATATTTCCACTATTCGTTGGTAGTGCAGGTTTGAATGTTTGTGGAAAGGGTGGTGGACACTCTCGGAGGAGCCGGAGATGGATCATGCATTCAGCACTTCTGGTTGAAGAATGTTGCAAATGCGTCAACCTTGTCTTGATGTGCTGGGCTCCTCCAGCTTTGGGAATGGGGATATTTGTGGAGGCTCCTCTAGTGAGTTGATTAATTGTCCACCACCATTCACAGCTGGATGTGGTAGGACTGTATAGCTTAGATCTGATCCATCGGTTGTGGAATTTCTTAGCTCTGTCTATTACTTGCTGCTCACGTTGTTTGGCACACAAGATATCCTGTGCTGTAGCTTCACCAGGTTGACACCTTATTTTTTGGTATGCCTCGTGTAGCTCCTGGCATGCTCTCCTGCAGAACCAGGGTCGATTCCCTGGTTTGATGATAATGGCATATAATATTCCGGAACATCAGATTAAAAATTGTGGTCGAGTACAATTCTGCTGTTTTTGATGGCCCACAGCGCCTCATGGATGCCCAGTCTTCAGTTGCTAGCTGTTTGAATTCTATCTCATTTTGCAAGGTGATAGTGCCACACAACACGATGGACTGAATCCTCAATGTAAAGATGCAACTTTGTCCCAAAAAGGTTTGTGCTGTGGCCACTCCTACCGATACTGTTGTGGACAGATGTATCTGCGGCGGGCAGGTTAGTGAAGATGAGGTCAAGTATGGTTTCCCTCTTGTTGGTTTACTCAACACCTGTGGCAGACCCATTTAGCAGCTATGTCCTTTCGGATCAGGCCAGCTTTCAGTGATGCTGCTACTGCGCCCCTCTGGGTGATGGACGTTGAAGTGCGTCAGTGCTTTCTCCAAGTGGTTCATCAGCTGAGTGGGGCGGGGGAAATGGTACGTGATAATCAGCAGATTTCCTTGCCCATGTTTGGCCTGGTGCCATGGGCTATCGTGGAGTCCAGAGTTGGTGAGGACACCCAGGCAATTTCCTGCCTCCTGCATACCACTGTGCCACCCCCCTCTGCTTGTGATGACAGTGTCTGGAACGTTATCTGTAAGGTATAATTCCGAGTATGACTATGTCAGGCTGCTGCTTGACTAGTCTGTGAGACAGCTGATCCGATTCTACTCCTCTCAATTCCCAAGCAGGGCATCTCCCAATTATCACCATCTTCTATTGCCAAATCAGTTCATATCATCTAGACAACGTGACCAACTTTGCGAGACTCGTATAAGGAACTTTTCGAACGTTGTTTTGAAAATATAAGTAAACTGCACTCGAAGGGATCACTGGGTATACGAGAACAATAGCTCAAGGAATGCACAGAGATATATATGGCACAATCCATAACACCTTGCTGACAGCTGTTTATTAAACACAATGCCCCCAATTTTTTCCAATATGGGTTTTTAAGTTAGCTGGCTTGTAATTGCCAATTTGTACTTTATTCCTTTTTTGATTATTTAGGACTAGATTGGCAACCTTCCAGCCCTTGTCTACTGGAGTATTTATGGAGCGCTGAGTAATGTCAAGATATCATTAATTTCTTCTTTTCATTCCTCGGGTACCTTATTCCAGATGTGTGCCATGAGGCCTAGGAACCTTCCAGTTTCTGCTTAACATATTCTTTACCAGCCTCTGTATGTGCTACAAATGTCTGGCTCCATTCACGCTGACTGGAATTATTTACAGTCCTTCTTTGCTGTATTAATGATGGTGAAAATGTCAGCTTCCGCCATCATTCTTCACTGAAAACTGACAGCAACTTTGGGAGATTGGAAATGCACAGAATAATGCAGAAATTCAGAAGTTGCAGTGTGTCAGTGTACAGAACGTTCCATCATTAGGTGTGAAAACATTCTCACAAAGTGCAATCCTCCTTGTAATCATGGTTTGGCAAGAATTTTCATTCATTCACTTTTGGATCTTTGAAAAAGCTTTGTTGATTGAGATGTTACTGGTGTTTCAGTGACGCGCTAACTTCAACATCTTTCCTGCCCTGAGAAGCTAATTTTATATTTGTTGAATGTCAATTTTCTCCACAACAATAAAAACTTCCATATATAAAAAAAACAATGTTATTGTTCACAAGTCTATTTAAATTCTAGTTATACATTCATTCCACTATCCGAAAATATAAATTAAAAGTGAAGGATTTTAAGTGCTTTTTACTTCTTGGTTTGCTGTGTTTGTGAATACTTAAAATTGATTGGTTGTTTTGAGGTCTGTGGTGAACACTCCCACCTTGCTGCTGACTGCAAAATCTGGGCCACTGTAAAGGATATGTCTAATATTCCCATGTGGCGACATTCAAATCCCTATTAATTGTTTGATTCAATTATCTTTCAACAAACACACTAGTTCTTCGACCTTCCTTCATAGTCACCATATTTCGACTGTCTGTTGTGACTTGTTTGCACTGCAAAGCCCAATAAATTGTACTTCCAGCTGAAGGAATGTTTCACCAATACTAATCAATCGCATGAGTGTAAGATCAGATTGCATCTCGTTTAAAATCCACCTGAATATACATTTGTGAATAAAATGTCAAAATGCTTTTGATTGTATAGGGCTACACATAAGAGGGTTCTCCACTCAGTAACTACTCAGAATTTACTCTCACCTGTCATCCCTCCGCCCACGAAAACGCACATCGTCTGGCTCCCTCATGAATCGTTCATCTAATGGTTTCCTTCCATCCCAACCTTGGGGTGGACCCCGGCTTGGGCCCCTGTGCTCAGGATCCCCAAAGTCCCTGTACTCCTGATCAGGAGGAAAATCCCGCTGAGGACCAGGCCCCCGTCTCCAACCCTCATCAAGAGGTGGCGGACCCATGCGGTTCTCAAACTCCCGCGATCTGTGGCTGTATCGCTCATCCTTCCGGTAATCTTCATGATACTGGTCCGGTCCTTCAAAACGATCGTGGTAGTCTTGGGGTGGGCCTCGTCTCTCTGCGGACCCCCTGTTTTCCCGAGGATCACCCCAATCGTGGGAACCCCTGTAAGGAGGTCCCCGTTCAGGGTCCCGCTCTGCACTCTGATCGCGCCTCATTTCCTGTGGATGGCCCATGTGATGGTTTGGAGGACCATGAGATTCACCTGTAAAGACAAAACCAATTTGAAACTATTAATTAATGCAAACAGATGAAGTATATGTGTACAAAAACGAGAGGGCCATTCTCCTCATGCAGGGTGGTATTTAACTGGGCAGATTGATTGTCCAGCCAAAAGTGCATCTAAACACCGATGACCCATTCACAAGTCAAAGATTAATATAATAGCAAGAGCTGAGGTCCCTGAAATCATATATGGAACACTAAATAAACTGTTCTGAACATTATTAAGAGTTTTATTTCTCATACTTCACTCAGTCACTGAAATATTTGATTTCCTATAGACAGCTATAGGGACAAGAAATGAGTGAAAAGGAACGAGAAATGAGTGAATGGGAAGGAACTGTGCTTTGTTATCCAACAAAACCAAAAAACCTGTATTTGTACCTTTAACAACTCAGGATGTCACAAAATACTTTGCAGATGTTCAAGTACTTTTTGAAGTGTAATCCCTGTTATCATGTATATAATGCAACAGCCAATATGTGCACAGGAAGCTCCCAAAAATAGTAACATGATAATGGACAGATGACCTATTTTACGGATGTTAGTTGGTGGATACATATTCGCCGGGACACCAGGGTGTACTCTCCTTCTCATTTTTATCAACTGATTGGCCCCCAACAGTGCAGCACGTTCTCAGTATTGCAGTGCCAACTTACACTTTGCACACGAGTCTTTGGAGTGAGATATGAACCTAGAACCTACCGACTCGGAGACAAAAGTGCTACCCACTGAACCACAGCGGTTCAGTGGCTCTGCAAACTTCTGTATACCAATCCACAGCCCTCTTGATTCTGTAAACTCACAAACCTCGGAATGGATTCATCTGCAAATCTTCAAATGGATTATTTGCAAAACTCTGATGACATATGTTCTAGATGCATGCAAGCATTACATCTGATGATGTGTTTTTTTACCGAATGACTCCCAGCATCGCTTTGAGGTCTTGCAATGAAAGATAAATATGTTTTACTGAAGCTCACCGATCACTGAGAGCTCCTTTCCAGCACTATGTGGATGCCTTTATTAGGTATGATAATGATGTAAACTTTTTAAAAAATAAATTTGGAGTATCCAATTATTTTTTTCCAATTAAGGGCTTTGCAGCTGCATTTGAAGTAGTCCTGTGTTACAAAGTCCTAGAAACTGAATGTGAGAGACTATTTCAAGAACAAACGTTAGGTCAACCTTTGCGACACTTACTTAATGAGCAAAAGATGAATATGGTATAACCTAGACAATGCTTCATTCACAATATGTTGCATAAATTGCCCCTGTCCGTGGGAAGGAACTTGAATGACAAAGCATCCCACTTGTCTTTTTAAAATCACATCTTTCCTTAGCTTTCCAAACTTTTTGTGGATAGGTCCATTCAAAAGTCCAAGACCACTTAAATTGGGATTGTGAACCTTTACAGTTCAATCAAGCCAGGTGTCTGCCAACAGGAGGTGAAACCCCAGCAGGTTCAACTGGTTTGAGAAAGCTCTTGCCTCTTCTGCAATGGTGCACTTTGCTGGTTGCCTGGCCAAAACAGATGACCAACTGAGATTTGTGAGTATGACCTGTAGATATATTGACCACCCAAATATTAGCTGCTGTTCAACAAAGAAAATTACAGCACAGTCCCTTCGGCCCACCAAGCCTGCACCGATCCAGATTCCTTATTGTGACCTACTACTTATTGCTCAATCTGCATCCCTCCATTCCCCACCGTTCATGATGCATCCTGCTGTCGTGCCTGCCTCCACCACCTTCACTGGCAGCGCGTTCCAGGCACCCACCACCTCTGCATGAAAAAGGTTCACCGCACATCCCCCTAAACTTTCCCCCTCTCACCTTGAACCTGTACCCCCGGTAATTGAATCTTCCACACTGGGGAAAAGCTTCAAGAATCAACCAACAAAAGTTGGTGTGTTGACCAATCACCTTAAATCTTCTCAAAACTGGAGCCATATATTCTGACAGTGCAATTAAACAATGGATTGTAATGTTTCCAAAACACAATTTCATTTAAAACTGCTGCAGGGTCAATAGCATCTTATTCATAATGTGCACTTTGTAGTCCGGACTGAAGTTTGTTAACATATAATTCTTCCACCAAATATGGGAGTATCCCGCACGCAGGAATCACTGTTGCTTCTTCCCTTTCATAAAATGTTGAACATTACTGCACAAGGTAGCTGCAGAAAAACAATGAACCTTTTTGCTCATTTAACCCTTAATAACATTTACGCCCAGGAAAAGTTCAACAAGGCAGTGTGATAGTGTGAGACCTGAAAAGACGCCCAACCCTTAATGCATCTGCTGAATGAATATGCGTACTGCTGATCTTCTCACCTTTGCTCGGCCCAGGGCCTGGAGGTCCCTGATTGGAAGCAGGTAATCGAACCGGACCCTGTGGCACCATCATCAATGGTGGCACTTGGTTTGGAGCCTTTTGGAAGAAAAAAGCAACGAGTCAAACATAAGGCACACACCCAATTAAAAAAAAACATTGCAGTTTCACAACCCAACTGGGCAGAAATCAGTCAAATGCTGCACAACCAAGAAAATAAAGCTGACATTACAAAACTTTATTTTGCTCCTTATTTTGTTTTGTTAAATCTAATCTGTCGAGGTTATTCAACATCAGTTTAATTGTCTTTTGAATGTTTTTCTGAATAGGAGTCCTGTTGCATATAAGGAACTGAACAGAATGTGTTACTGAGACTGGTATGAGGGGATTACATAACTGTAGAAGTATAACTCAACAACTTCAGTTACTATAGGATCACAGCACCCCAATGAACATTGTGCTGAATGGCAGCAGCGGAAGAGAGGGAGATTCAGACATTGAGTAGGAAGTGGGTGACAATCTAGAGAAGCTGACTGAAGGAGAAGTCGAAACGGTGAGTCTTGAGGATGTGAAATCCAAACTGAAATCTGGAACGGCATAAGGAATGGAAAGAGCCAAGGATGGAGAGGCTGGAATATTGCACTGTAGTTCTTTCATGATTCCAATCCAACATGTTCCAATTAACCAGTGGTAGTAAGTGATGACAGAAAGGTCATTTTAATTGAGTGCATCTGAAGGAGGTTTTCCCCAATTGCTGGGCTTATCGCTACTTTCAGTGAGTTCCTAAATGAATCACTGGATCTCATTAGTCATATCAAAATATTCCCACCAATATCAGCAATAATCAGGTATGTTTTCTAATCATTTTCAAATAGCAGGATCATGATTATGCTCCATCCTTTCGAGACGTTACTACACCGTACACAGCTAGAACTCTCACCACACCGTACGCAACTAGAACTCTCCCCCACACCGTACACAGCTAGAACACTCTCTCCACACCGTACACAGCTAGAACACTCTCCCCACACCGTATGCAGCTAGAACACTCTCTCCACACCGTATGCAGCTAGAACTCTCCCCCACACCGTATGCAGCTAGAACTCTCCCCCACACCGTATGCAGCTAGAACTCTCCCCCACACCGTACACAGCTAGAACACTCTCACCGCACCATACATGGCTAGAACACTCTCTCCACACCGTGCACAGCTAGAACACTCTCTCCACACCGTACACAGCTAGAACACTCTCCCCACACCGTACACAGCTAGAACTCTCCCTCACACCGTACGCAGCTAGAACACTCTCACCGCACCATACATGGCTAGAACACTCTCTCCACACCGTACACAGCTAGAACACTCTCTCCACACCGTACACAGCTAGAACACTCTCCCCACACCGTACACAGCTAGAACTCTCCCTCACACCGTACGCAGCTAGAACTCTCCCCCACGCCGTACACAGCTAGAACTCTCCCCCACGCCTTACACAGCTAGAACACTCTCCCCACACCGTACACAGCTAGAACTCTCCCTCACACCGTACGCAGCTAGAACACTCTCGCCACACCATACCAAGCTAGAACTCTCCCCACACTGTACACAGCTAGAACGCTGTCCACACCTTACACAGCTAGAACTCTGCCCCACACCGTACACAGCTAGAACTCTCCCCCACACCGTACACAGCTAGAACTCTCCCCCACACCTTACACAGCTAGAACTCTTCCCCACACCGTACACAGCTAGAACTCTTCCCCACACCTTACACAGCTAGAACTCTTCCCCACGCCTTACACAGCTAGAACTCTCCCCCACGCCGTACACAGCTAAAACTCTCCCCCACACCTTACACAGCTAGAACTCTTCCCCACACCGTACACAGCTAGAACTCTGCCCCACACCGTACACAGCTAGAACTCTCCCCCACACCGTACACAGCTAGAACTCTCCCCCACACCTTACACAGCTAGAACTCTTCCCCACACCGTACACAGCTAGAACTCTTCCCCACACCTTACACAGCTAGAACTCTTCCCCACGCCTTACACAGCTAGAACTCTCCCCCACGCCGTACACAGCTAGAACTCTCCCCCACGCCGTACACAGCTAGAACACTCTCCCCACACCGTACACAGCTAGAACTCTCCCTCACACCGTACGCAGCTAGAACACTCTCCCCACACCGTACACAGCTAGAACACTCTCCCCACACCGTACACAGCTAGAACTCTCCCTCACACCGTACGCAGCTAGAACACTCTCGCCACACCATACCAAGCTAGAACTCTCCCCACACTGTACACAGCTAGAACGCTGTCCACACCTTACACAGCTAGAACTCTGCCCCACACCGTACACAGCTAGAACTCTCCCCCACACCGTACACAGCTAGAACTCTCCCCCACACCTTACACAGCTAGAACTCTTCCCCACACCGTACACAGCTAGAACTCTGCCCCACACCTTACACAGCTAGAACTCTTCCCCACACCTTACACAGCTAGAACTCTGCCCCACACCTTACACAGCTAGAACTCTTCCCCACACCTTACACAGCTAGAACTCTTCCCCACACCGTACACAGCTAGAACTCTCCCCCACACCATACACAGCTAAAACTCTGTCCATACCTTACACTGCTAGAAGTCTCAGTGTTAATTGGCAAAATAATGATAAGCTGGCAGGAATCACTCTGGGACCTGTCAGTATTGCACTGGAGTGTCAACAGGAAGCTGTTAACTAAAAGCCCATTCTTGAATCAAGATGCATTTCGATGGTGAGGTCATTGACTGAATCTTTTGAAAGTATATTAATGTAATGCAGAAGACAGGAATGACCACAATTACTCTGGGACTTGCACCTCTGGCTGACAAGAATTTAAATAGTCTTCATTCAAAGATTTGAGTTTGGATATGGTTCAGGTCTTTAAAATGCTGGAAAGTATAGATAACGAGGAGGTAATTTCACTGAATGCACCATGGCCTGATCAGCGTTGAGAAATACCATCACTGAAGTTCCTTCCGCTATGCAGAAAATATGTGGATGAAACCTTCTCAAGGGCATTTAGGTTGGGCAATAAATGCTGACCTTGCCAGCAGTGCCCACATCCCATGAACTATTAAGAGAAAACATAATGAATTAATCCTATCAATCTCGAGGGCTTTGAGGATAAATTCAGATATTCCCAATCAAATCTGAACGTAGTTGTCTGGCTCTAATTTTATAGTTCCCAATTATGAAACAGATTTACATTTAAACAATAGCCTCATTGCATCCCCCAAAGCACTTCACATGCCACAATCTTCCTGAAGAGCAGTAGCCATTATGCAGACATCGCAGCAGCCATTTTGTACACAATAGGCGCGATTTTCCCAAAAGGGACAAAGTCCCTGAGTGGGTGCGTTTAGCCATGTGCTTCCCGGCACTCACGGTGCTGAGAAACACATGGCTATTCAACGCAACATGCGTTGAATAAGGGGCCTGAACAGGGAACGCACTGCCAAGATCGCATATAACCTCATTTTGTTCATTGGGGATCTCCGCTCGCCGGGGATCTCCGCTCGCCGGAGCTCCCCATTGTAGCGAGACCGGGGCACCATTTTCTGAGGCCCCCTAAACGATCCCCGAACTCCCTCCAAGCCCCGCTCCTCTTCAAATAGCATCATGACATCCATAACAATCACCTGAACTAAACAGAACAGATTTTAGTTTAACAGTTGATCTCGGGCAATATAGCACTCCCTCAGGTTTGCAGTGAATGGTCAACTTGGATTATATACTCAAATCTTGATTGGGACCGAGCCTTCTGGCTCAGAGGTAAAACTGCTACCAATTGGGCTAAGGCCATAACAGCCACATGGCACTGTAGGAAAAAGTGTCTCCAAAAAGCGTGTACAGAATGAAACAGTGCTGCATGGCACAATAAACTGCATTAAGACTCAACAATCCATTCATTCCATGGCACGTGTAAGTACTCTCCCCACACTGTACACAGCTAGAACTCTGTCCACACCTTACACAGCTAGAACTCTGCCCCACACCGTACACAGCTAGAACTCTCCCCCACACCGTACACAGCTAGAACTCTCCCCAACACCTTACACAGCTAGAACTCTTCCCCACACCGTACACAGCTAGAACTCTGCCCCACACCTTACACAGCTAGAACTCTGTCCACACCTTACACAGCTAGAACTCTTCCCCACACCTTCCCCACACCTTACACAGCATGTGTATGTACTTGCTCGAACTTAATCTCCGGACAGAGTTGGGTACAAAATGCATCCAGCACTCAAAAGTAACTGAGAAAGGGTTACAGGATATCCATCTGCCCAACTGCATTTCAGAGGGTATTAGCATGCTCCCAACAGTAGAGTACGTGAGATAGCACTCTCGTCTCTGGGCCAGAGAGCTGTGGTTTCAAGCCCTCCTGCAGAATCAAAATCTAGGCTTGCAATACTGAAGGATTGCAGCTTTGTTAAAAGCAGCAGTCCTTGATCAGAAATTAGCCTGTGCCTCAGTGGAGGTTAATCACAGAAGAACAAAGAATTCTCCCTGTCTTTTATGCAAGGGATTAACAGATCATTCATATCACTCCTGTTTGTAGGGTCGTTGCTGGTTTAGCTCAGTTGACTGAACAGCTAGTTTGTGATGCAATGTGAAGCATTAGCGCGGATTCAATTTCTGTAGTGGCTGAGTACACGGTAGAACAGTGGTTAGCACTGTTGCTTCAGAGCGCCAGGGTCCTGGGTCCGAGTCCCGCTTGGGACACTGTCTGTGCGGATTCTGCATGTTCGCCCCATGTCTTGTGGGTTTCCTCCGGGTGCTCCGGTTTCCTCCCACAAGTCCTGAACGATGTGCTGTTAGGTGATTTGGACATTCTAAATTCTCCCTCAGTGTACCCGAACAGGCGCCGGAGTGTGGCGACTCAGGGATTTTCACAGTAACTTCAATGCGGTGTTAATGTAAGCCTACTTGTGACACTAATAAAGATTATTAACAAATGTAATATCTTCCGTTACCCTCAACATCTGTTGCTCTCCACAGTGCCAATGGGAGCAGGTTTAGCTCAGTTTGCTGGACAGCTGGTTCAGGACACAGTGAGAAGCCAACAGCGCAGGTTCAATTCCCATATCGACTGTGTTTATTCATGAAGGCCCCACCTTCTCAATCACCACCAGTCAGCTTTTCCCCTCAAAAGGGGAAAGCAGCCTATGGCCATATGGCGACTTTACTTACTGTTTGTGGCACATTTCTTTGAGAAAAATGGGTAAACACACGGCAAAAGGTTCTTGCAGGTGAAGCACTTTTGAGATGTTTCGCAGAGACATGTGCCACATAAATGAAAATCTTTTATTCTTTAGTCTTATATGATGTTTGGACACTCAAAAATAATATGGAAGCTTGCAAGTGAAGCACCATGCCCTAGAATATTTTTTGCTTAGATGTTAATATCCGAACATCGGGTGTATTCAAAGTAAATTCCATTCTGCATGGCGCAACAAATTATTCAGAAACACACATGTGGCGAGCATGTTACCAGTGGGCCCCCTTAATTCACAGATTTTCAATTCTCATCGTTGGTCTGATTGCCTCACTAAGGCATGTTCTTCTATCTAGCCTGCACCTTACTGCTAGGATGGATGCTCCCCCACCTTCCTCTCCTTGGGGCTGCTGACGTTTGCCATTCCAGGTGTTAATATGCCTGAACATTAGCAGTGGAAAACTGGAAAAGTGGGACGGGTATCAACGATGGTCGGGAGGCACTGTTGGCCAAACCAATGTAATTGTGAATGTTATCTGCTCTTTTTCTGAATCAGTACCAGTTTTCAAATATTCAGTTAAAACCAAAAGGCCTCCTTACATGTTCAATGTTGTACTATAGATCGATATATTTAGCACAATACTCAAGTGTACAATCTAATAAATACAGGACGACCTACCTGGTTGAATGGCATTCTAGGTCCATCGCCCAACAGTGATGGCTTGGCTGGTTGCTGAAAGGAAGGGGCTTGATGTGGCGGCCCTTGTGCGTTTGCATTACCCGGCTGAGGATGTGGTGGCCCTCCCGGTGCACCCTGAGGCCCTTGAGGTCCTGATGGTCCTTGCATGCCCTGGGGATGTCCTTGCATTCCCTGTGGAGGGCCTTGCATTCCCTGGGGAGGTCCCTGCATTCCCTGGGGAGGTCCCTGCATTGGAGGACCTTGCATCCCTCTTGGACCCGTTGGCCCCTGCATTCCCTGGGGCCCTGGATGTCCTTGTGACCCCGAATGACCTTGAGGTCCTAAACCTTGTTGAACATGTGGTCCTTGCTGTCCTTGAGGTCCAGGATGATTTTGGGGGCCTGGAAAACCCGGTGCAGCATGTGGCCCTGGATGTCCTTGAGGTCCTGGAGGACCTCCTGGACCATGAATTCCTTGTGGCCCTGCGTGTGCCTGGGGGCCCATTAATCCTTGGGACACCACAGGACCCTGCATGAGTGGGGGAACTTGAAGACCCATTTGTCCTGGAGGTGCTGGAGGTCTGAAATTGCCTTGGGGTCCTGAATGTCCGTGTGGCATATTCATCTGCATCGGCTGAGGTGCATGTGGCTGTTGAAATCCTTGTGGAGGTTGTGAGATAAATCCTTGCCCTGGGAAGGACTGTGGAGGTAAAGGAGCTCCTTGTTGCTGCTGCTGTTGTTGCTGCTGCTGCACTTGTTCTGCCTGTTTCTGTGCCATCCTTTCGATCTTAAGTTGCTGTATGGAAGGAACAAAACAGACAAAATGTAAAAAATCTTGCCTCTTCCAATTTGGAAACTTATCGGAAACTAGAGAAGAAACTGCGTCCACACTTCAGTCTGACAAGGCTATCTTTAGGAATTGGGTAATGTAGGGCATCAAATACTTTTTTTTTAAAACGAGGCTATGCGGCATTGATAGAAGTCTCAAGTAATGCTAATGTTCTGTTCCTGATCCCAATCACATTATGTGCTACAAAAACCGAAAATGATGGACAATCTCAGCAGGTCTGACAGCATCTGTGGAGAGAGAAGGGAGCTAATGTTTCGAGACTGGATGACTCTTTGTCAAATCTCTGACAAAGAGTCATCCGGATGTGAAACGTTAGCTCCCTTTTCTCTCCACAGATGCTGTCAGACCTGCTCGAGATTGTCAAGTATTTTTGTTTCAGATTCCAGCATCCGCAGTAACTTGCTTTTAACTTAATATGTACTGTTTTGACTACCAAAACTTTTATGATGGAAACACACAAGGAACAATGGCAGGAAAGCAAGGAATGCAGCTCGGCAAAGGAATAGTGGCAGTGAGTTGAGACATACAAATCACAAAGTCCAGTTCAATTGTGTCTCTGCTGAATTAGCCCTTCTCAACAAAGACAGAGAGAAAAAACTGGCCTCAAAGCCAGTGTGATCACCCTTCAGAGATCACCACAACAGCTACCCAGTGATATCCACTGGGAGTGTCCAGCTGTGAGAAGAGCAGGGCTCAGCTGTGATGTCCTCAATGCGTGGTCACTTTGGTTGCTGGGTAGTAAACCCTTGCATACTCAATAGGGCATCACGGTAGCACAGTGGTTAGCACAGTTGCTTCACAGCTCCAGGGTCCCAGGTTCGATTCCCGGCTTGGATCACTGTCTGTGTGGAGTTTGCACGTTCTCCCCATGTCTGCATGGGTTTCCTACGGGTGTTCCGGTTTTCTCCCACAGTTCAAAGATGTGCAGGTTAGGTGAATTGGGCGTAATAAATTGTCCTTAGTGTGCAAAAAAGGTTAGGTGGGGTTACTGGGATAGGGTGAAGCTGTGGGCTTAAATAGGGTGCTCTTTCCAAGGGCTGGTGCAGACCTGATGGGCCGAATGGCCTGCTTCTTCACTGTAAATTCTATGATTCTGTGATGATTCTTTGCAATGGCTGAGCCTGCATCTTCAGCATTATGTTTCCCCTGCAGCCTGAGACTAAAACAAAACAGTAGAGCTGTTGTTTTCAGAAGTAATGAGACGAAGGATTTACAGAAAAGTGATTTGCTCTGCTGGGAACTGCACGCACAAGTAACTCAGTGCAATATTTCCTCTGATTTTCCACTGCATTAAAAAGGCG
The DNA here is from genome assembly GCF_902713615.1 of Scyliorhinus canicula. Lineage (NCBI taxonomy): Eukaryota > Metazoa > Chordata > Chondrichthyes > Carcharhiniformes > Scyliorhinidae > Scyliorhinus > Scyliorhinus canicula. The sequence continues at coordinate 65,438,735 of NC_052158.1, read as the reverse complement.
TCTGTGCTCGCTGGTCGACTGAGACCATAAAATGTACTGATATATTCCCACACCTAACCTGCACATGCGGCAACATGTTGCCTTTTCAATGCGACAACCCTCTTGATTCACCCATCACTTTTAAACATTTGCTTCGTTCTTTGGATCTAAAGATCAGCAGTAAAAGATTCCAACAATTTAGTTTGCATTTCGGTTCATGTTAAAGAAGATGTCTGAAAGCTAATAACCAAAAATAAGCTTCTCAAGAGCCACTGACAACAAGCTAGATATGCCCAGGTTATAAGGACTGAGAAAATGAAAGTCTTCTCTAACCTCTAAAAGCAGAGGATTGGTATACTGTAGAGCGGCCATCTCCTGCTCGATTTCTGCTTGAGATTTCTTCTTTTCATCTTGTTTCCTCTCTTCTGTCCTCTCAATCTTTGGCTCCTCAACAGGGATTGTGAGAACCTTGTTTTGGGACCATGCCTGCAGACAGATGGTGGAGATGACATAATATTTCACAGTTTTTGCCCAACTTCAAATTCCAACAGCTTCCCACGTTTCTGTCGCTTCAAATTCCTAACATCTCACTTCACTGAAAGTTCTTTACAGTGGATGGTGTACGTTTAATACATACCATATCATGGGGTTAATCAAGCAGGGGCTATGGTGGCATAGTGGTAATGTCACTGGACTAGTAAATCCAGAGGCACAGGCCCTTGGGAAAATGGGTTCAAATCCCTGCTGTTGTTTAAATTCAATCAATAAATCTGGAATCTAAAGCTAGTCTCAGTGATGTTGACTGTTGTAAAAATCATTAAGGCAGGGAAATCTGTCATCCTTACCCCGTCTGGCCGACATGTGACTCTAGACCCAGAACAATTAACAATCATCTGATGCTCACATCCCATGAAAGAATAAACAACGAAAAGCTCTGAACCCTGCATACTTTCCATCTTACCCGTTAAACCCTCCCTCTCCCACAGTTAGCAATTAGGAATAAGATTCTGGAAGCAGAGGCAGCATCCATTCCCTTTTCCAAACAGCCAACCTCTTCATGCAAGGGTCTACATAATGAAAGGCAATGGGCTACTCAACTACTAGACTTTTTCTAAAGAAAGATCATCAACATGAAATGTTAATACTGTTTTTTTTTCTTCACAGATCCTTCAGGTTCAGTGTATATCATATGCTGTGTTACGCATTTCCTGAATTTAAAGCAGGACAATTTTACAATGGTGTAGACACGGGTGAATCATACTAGATCTAGCTGACCTGTTGAAACTGCGTCGGAATTGGCTTTGCATAGGGCACTTTCTTCTGTATCACTTTCTTCTGATCCTTTAACATCATCTCATCCATGCCCCAATCCAATCCTGGGATCGCCATCTCCACCTCATTCACCTCTTCTTTGTCTGTAAACAATCATGCTTTAGAAGGCTACAAAACTAAGCAGCAGATTTTAGACATTTTTAGTGCGACTCGTTTTAACAGGTCGAAAGATTGTAAGTGCAGCTAAAGCCTGAAAGAATTGTTGGCATGCTGACGCCTAGCAATACCCAATAAATGGTTGTTTTTACCTTGTGCAAACAATATAATTAGTAATCTGTGCTGTGCTAGATAAACAGTGGGACTTCTTTGCTGAGTTTTAATAGGCTGTTTTAATGCACCAAATATTTATCTTTTCCCTCCCCTACATCTTGCCAATTATTTTCCTTTGTTCGCCTGAAGGGACTAACTTCCTGCTGAGGTACTGCCCCATTGGGACTGCTATTTGAATATTAAGACGACAGTATGTATGAATTGAGGACTCAATGGCAGCAACAATCGACTATGTGACAAATTTAACAGAATGACCATGCAGGGCTGTCCATGTGTTCAGTTGGTCAAAACACAGATTCATGCAGAGCAGGCTAAATCTTATTGAAAGTATAAAATTCTTTGTAATCCACTTACTGGCCTGTTCTAGCTCCAAGGCCTGCTTCAGTTGCTCTGGAATGCCCATCCCAGGAATACTCGATAGGCTGTTTGGTTCAATGTCATCTGTGGAATTCCAAATGTAAATAAAAGTTTAGGGTGTGTTCAGGGAGTTCCATCTTTATGAAATATTGTGCTTAAATGTTTATTTCCTTTTACAGGAAGCACGAGGCAGTAAACAGCTCCCGTGTTGGTCAAATGCCAGGTCAGTAGCTGACTGACTCACATTCTCACCACACATGGAACTATTTATTGCGAGAGATATTTCTGTTACATTATCGCAGATTATACTATACATTAACAAGATTTGCAATCTCATTACAACCCATGATCATGCTGCATTATATTCTGTACAACGTACAATGCTTTCTGTTGGTTTGTACATCTTAGCAGAAACGTATTTAATTTACTGCAGTGAATGGATAGTCTGGTGTCTTCCACTATTTACAACACTGCAAAATAGTTTTTAACATATTCAGATACTGCTTATTCTATTCTTACCATACTCTCCAACTGCTTCATCTGACATCCCTGGAAGCAGGTTGAGATTGTAGCGATCCCTCATTTTGTCGCCAGGTCTGTTTCTTGTCCAGAATTTGCTGCCAATGACAGGTTGCATGTAATTTAACATACTGCTCGGCTGGCTTTATAGTATTAAGAACACTTAATGAGGGGCAGAATGGTGGTGCAGTGGTTAGCATTGCAGTTTCACGGCGCCAAGGTCCCAGGTTTGATCCCGGCTCAAGGTCCCTGTCCGTGTGAAGTTTGCACATTCCCCCCATGTTTGCGTGGGTTTCGCCACCACAACACAAAGATGTGCAGGGTAGGTGGATTGGCCATGCTAAATTGTCCCTTAATTGGAAAAAATTGAGTACTCTAAAAAAAATTTTTTTTTAAAAGAACACTTAATGAGGTCATGGGCATTCTTATTGCTCGAACATGGGTTGACCACCACATTCAAGTTAGCCAAACTAGGACAGAACACAGGGCACAGTTCCTTTATGAGTAAGTGCTTCATGCCAACCTAGGGCTCCTTTGGTGCCCTAAACTTTTATCCCCAATAGTTTCCAGGATTGAAATCTGCTCTCCTATGTGTGAACAAGTGAGGGAGAAATGCATAATGGAATGAAACAGCTGGTAGGCATATGCTGAGGGAGATTTTGCGGCACAGTGGGTAGTGTGCCAGGCTCTGAGCCAGGAGATTCAGGTTCAAGCCCCACTCCAGGACTTGATGCTCAAGACGGTGCGTTCATAACGTAGCCAAGCAGGCCGATCAGCAGCCTGCAGATCTTTCCAATCTGATTATGGCAAGCTGGAAGAATGGGAGAGTATCCATTTCATCTATGCTTGATGCTAGCTAGGAAAACTAGCTTTGCAAACAGTCATGAGAACTCGGTTTGCCTGCCTCGTGGGCTACTAGGCATGGGAAAACAATGACGAATGCTGCACGGTCGAGATACGTGGCTGGAGGATGGGAGAATCCTGCCCCCTGTCTGCATCCAGTCTGTTGAGCCTTCTGTAAGTTTGAATGAGATCACCTCTCATTCTTCCAAACTCTAGAGAATAAAGGCTCAGTTTATTTAATCTTTTCTCAAGGGACAATCCCTTAATCCCAGGAATTAGTTTAGTGTAGCAGTGTGTAACATCTAAAGGATGCACTCCAGGTACTCATCCACGCTCATTAACCCTAACCTTCCAAACCCACGACCGCTACCATCTAGAAGGACAAGGATAGTAGACACAAGGGAACACCACCACCTGGAAATTACGCCCCAAGCCACTCACCATCCTGATCTGGAATTACATAGTTGTTCTTTCACTGCCGCTAGATCAAAAGCCTGGAACGCAGTCCGAAACAGCACAGCAGTGTACCTACACCACATGGACTGCAGCGGTTCAAGAAGGAAGCCCACCACCACTTTCTCAAGGGCAATTAAGGATGGGCACTACATGCCAGTAACAACCCCATCCCATGAATGAATTTAAAAAAGAACATTTGCTGCACTCCCTCTGTGGAAGCATATCTTTTCTTCGGGAAGATGACCAAACCTGCACCCAATACTCCAAATGTGGTCTCACCAAGGCTCTATATCAGGGGTGGGCAAACTACGCCAAAGGTCTTTATGCGGCCCACCAAGATCAAGTCATTAAAAAAAAAAAAAAATGTTTTTTTAAATTTTTAATTTTTTTTTTAATTTTAAGGTTAATTTAAGGCTGTTGGGTTACTGGTATAGGGTGGATAAGTTGACTTGAGTAGGGTGATCATTGCCCGGCACAACATGCGTTTCATGTGAAGTTTCTACTTTAAAATATTAATTAATAAAAATTAATTGCTTTTTTTTTCTTTAAAACCTTTTATTTTGGCTATTTTAAATATTAATTATTTTACTTAATATACTATGCGGCCCTTTAAAATTGTGAATTTCCGAATGTGGCCCTTGCACGGAAAAGTTTGCCCACTCCTGCTCTATATAATTGCAGTAAGGAATTTTTTCGCCAATACTAAAATCTTCTTGTAATAAAGGTCAACCTACTATTTGCCTTTTATTGCTTGCTAGACGCACTTGCAGTGACATCCTTTGAAGTTCGACACTATCAAGCCTCTTACCATTTAAGAAATACGTCATATTTTTGTTTTTCCAACCAAAATGGATGACCTCACATTAATCCACATTGTATTCCATCTGCCAAATCCAAGCTCAATCACTCAATCTCTCTAAATTCCTGTAAAGCATCTTTGCATTCCCCTCATAACTCACGCATCCACCTAGCATTGTGTCATTTTCAAATTTGGAAATACTGGCTGGGGTTTTCCAGCTCCCCCACTGCGGTGGGTTTTCCTACAGCTGATGAGGTGGGCCATTGGCCATCGCCGAGATTTTCCAGTCCCGCCAAAGGCTATGGGCTTTTGCATGGCTTGCCTGCCCCGCTGCCGGGAACCCGCCACGGTGGGGGGTCAACCTTGGAGGGACCGGAAGGTCCTGTCGACAGGAAAATCCTGCCCATTGAATTCAGTCCTCGCGTCCAAATCACTGATATAGATTGTGAATAGCTAGGGCTCCTTGCAGTGCCCCATTAGTCATGGTCTGCCAATTTGAAAATGACCCCGTTATCCCTACTCAGTTTTCTCTCATTAACCAGTTCTCAATATACACCAGTGTACTCCCCCCCTCCCGAATCACAGAGTACTACAGTGCAGAAGCGGCCTTTAAGCCCATCAAGTCTGCATCGACTCGCATGAAAGGCCCTGCCTGCCCACCTAAATCCACTTGTCCGTAACAGCCTCCCCGAACAGGCGCCGGAATGTGGCGACTAGGGGCTTTTCACAGTAACTTCATTTGAAGCCGACTTGTAACAATAAGCGATTTTCATTTCACTTTTCATTTCATTTTTGTCAGCACTTGGCCCATAGCCTTGAGTGTTATGGCATGCCAAGTACTTATCCAGGTGCTTTTTAAAGGATGTGAGGCATCCCACCTCTACTACCCTCCCAGGCAGTGCATTCCAGACAGTCACCACTCTCTGGGTAAAAAGGGTTTTCCTCAAATCCCCTCTAAACCTCCCACCCCTCACTTTGAACTCGTGTCCCCTCGTAACTGACTCTTCAACGAAGGGGAATAGCTGCTCCCTATCCATCCTGTCCATGCCCCTCATAATCTTATACACCTCAATCTAGTCACCCCTCAGTCTTCTCTGCTCCAGAGAAAACAACCCAAGCCTACCCAATCTCTCTTCACAACTTAAATGTTCCATTCCAGGCAACATTCTGGTGAATCTTCTCTGCACCCCCCTCTACAGCACATCCGTCCTAATTGTGGCAACCAGAATTGCCCACAGTACTCCAGCTGTGGCCTCACCAAAGCTCTATGCAGCTCCATCATGACCTCCCTGCTTTTGTAATCTATGTCTCGATTGATAAAAGCGAATGTCCCACTCCTTTTCACCACCCTATTAACCTGTCCTTCTGCCTTCAGACGTCTATGGACAAACACGCCAAGGTCCCCATGTTCTTTGGAACTTCCCAGTGTCAGACATTTCATAGTATACTTCCTTGTCAAATTACTCCTTCCACAGTGTATCACCTCACACTTTTCAGGGTTAAATTCCATCTGCCATTTATCCACCCATTTGATCATCCCATCGAGATCTTCTTGTACCTCAACCTCATTGTTAACCACCCGGTCAATCTTTGTCTCATCTGCAAACTTACTGATCCTACTCACCCACAGTCATCTATGTTATTTATATAAATTACAAACAATAGGGGACCCAGCACAGATCCCCGTTGTACGCCACTGGTCCCTGGCTTCCAGACACTAAAGCAGCCGTCTGTCATCACCCTCTGCCTCCTACCGCAAAGCCAATTATGAATCCACCTTATCAAATCACTCTGTATCCCATGTACATCTGCCTTCTTAATAAATCTTTGACCTGGTCAAGATCTTTGCTGAAATCCATGTAAACTACATCAACTGCACTACCCTCATCTACACACTTGGTTACATGCTCAAAAAATTCAATCAAATTTATTAGGCATGACCTCCCTCTTGACAAAGCCATGCTGACTTTCCCTGATCAAATCTTGCCTCTCCAAGTAGTTTTCCAACCACTGACGTGAGACTCACAGGTCTGTAGTTCCCTGGCTTGTCTCTCCATATATAAAAGAAAATATAATCTTCATTGTCACAAGTAGGCTTACATTAACACTGCAATGAAGTCACTGTGAAAAGCCCCTAGTCGCCACATTCCGCCGCCTATTCGGGTACATTGAGGGAGAATTCAGAATTCTCAGCTGGTACGTGAATTGAACCCGTGCTGCTGGCCTTGTTCTGCATCACAAACCAGCTGTCTAGATCGCAGAGCTAAACCAGTCTACAACCTTTCTTAAATAGTGGGACCACATTGGATGTTCTCCAGTCCTCTGGCACCTCCCCCATGGCCAGAGAGGAATTAAAAATTTGGGTCAGAGCCCAGGCAGTCTCCTCCCTCACCTCCCCTGGACACAATTCAGCCGTTCACTTTTAAGCCCGCCAATACCTCCAATACCTTGTCACTCCACAATTTGATAAAGAAATTAATAATCTCTCCCCGAGTTCCATAGCTAACTCCTCATTCTCTTGGGTAAAGACAGGTGTGAAATATTTGTTCAACACCCTATCAATGTCCTCTGGCTTCACCCACAGATTTCCCCCTTGGTCCCTAATGGGCCCTGCTCTTTCCCTGGTTATCCTCTTCCCATTGATATACTGGTAGAATATCTTTGGATTTTCCCTACTTTTACCAGCCTGAGCTTTCTCATATACCTTCTTTACTCTCCTAACTGATTTAAGCTCCATCCTGCACTTTCTGTATTCCACTAATGCCTCTCCAGGTTTGCTCCCCATATACTTGTTAAAAGCCTCTCTTTTCCTTCTCATTGTATCCTGAATATCTCAAGTCATCCATGGTTCTCTGGGTTTGTTACTTCCTATTACCCTAGAGGAAACATATTGAGCCTGCACCCTCCCCATTTCATCTTTGAATGCCCCCCACTGCTCTCCTGTAGATTTCCCCACAGGTAACTCTTTCCAGTATACCATGGCCAGATCCTGCCTTATTTTGTTAAAATCTACTCTCCCCCAATCCAAAATCTTTTTTCGCAACTTGTCTATTTCTTTGTCCAGAACAAATTTAAATTGAACCATGTTGTGGTCGCTATCACTAAAATGCTCCTCCAACACATCAACCATCTGAACGGGTTAATTCCCCAGAATTAGATCCGGCACTGCACCATCCCTTGTTGGATCCTCTACATATTGAGCTAAAAGGTTCTCCTGTATACATTTTAAGAACTCTACTCCATCTAAGCCCTTAACCTGATGGCTATCCCAATTAATGTGGGGAAAGTTGAAATCACCTAATTTAATTACCCTCTTATTATTTATACACCCCTTCAAGAATTGCACACATATTTGCGCCTCAATTTCCCGCTGATTATCTGGGAGTCTATAATAAACACTTAGCAACGTAGCTGTCCCTTTTTTTTATTCCTAAGCTCTACCCACAAAGCTTCATTTGATGCCCCCTCCCAAGGTATCATCTCTCCTCACTGCAGAAACTGTCTCCTTAACTAATAATGCAATGCTCTGTTACCCCCTCCTCTGCATTGCCTGAAGATTCTGTATCCCGGGATGTTGTGCTGCCAATCCTGCCCCTCACTCAAACATGTCTCTGTGAAAGCTATTATATCACAATCGCCCTTAACTCATCTGTTTTACCTTTGACACTCCTATCATCAAAGTCGAGGTCATCCAGCCTTGTCTTACTCTGTTTGCTAACTTCTTGTTCGGGACTTTATCAAAAGTTTTCACATCCACTGGACCCACTTTATTTATTCTGCTGGTTACACTTTCAAAATACTCTCAACAGGTTTGGTAAACATGATTTCCCTTTCAGAAATCCATATCAACTCTGCCCAATCTTAGCATTATTTTCTAAATATTTGGTTATTACTTCCGTTTTGATAAGGTTCTTGCATTTCCCTACAACTGACGCCAGGCTAACAGGTCTGTAACTTCCCCAAGGTTTCTCTTCTTCCATTTTCCATGGAGTTATATTTGTTGCCACAAATCTGTTGACTGCACAGAGTCAACATAGCATCTATAGTAAAGACTGCTTAATTAAAACCATAGGAAAAGGAATTAAATTCATCCTTCTGCTTATTTTGGTAACTCCTGTGTAGGGGAAGCTGTTCATCAGAAACAGAGCTCCAGCTCTGAAGGTATGGTACACTATTACTCTGTAAGTTCCATTCAGTTCCCTAGGTATTTGTAAAAATTCTCTCTTTTCTAATTAAGGTCATACCTGGTGTGGTCATTAGATCCTGAACAAAGTATGTGCCCAAGGGGGTGCCATGCCAGGCTCCAGATCATTCCTTCGTGAGCCATTTCCATTCCTCCAACCTCCTTCTCCACACTGCAAGCAGAAACTGAGTTTGACCAAACATGTTCAAAATACAAGCAGAGCATGGGCAAGATCAGCATGGCATTACAAAAGAAAATACTTGTCTCATCAAGGCTCTCATGAACTCTAGCACACAATGTGGACTGAAGACATTTTGAAAGTTGTGCATCTTAATTGACATAAAATTGGTTAAAGTATTTTCAGGCCCGCCTAGACAAGTTACACATGGGCCTCATTTTCCACTGAGAAAGGTCAAAAGGACAGGAAAACAATCAAAGTGAATTTGTTTGGCATGCTATGTGCCCTCTGCGCACACCACATTTACAGATTTTACTCACCCCACGTGCCAGAACAGCAACGAGCCATCAGATCCCCCACTAGCAAACAGCCCTTCATGTACTGGGTGCCAAGCCACAGCTGTGAACAGTGAGAGGGTACGAGTCAAAGAAAGGACACAGACCGAAATCGCTTTATGCTATAATGCAGCTGATCTACTACACAAGCCTAAACCTACTGCAACAATTTGGGTGATTTTTATTTAGTTTTCCCCTTTACATATATAGGATAAAAACTGATTTCAACTAGCTCAATCTTTAAAAGAGATCTTTGTCAGGCCACTGGATAGATCTGAGCAGACCCATCTTCACTTTGGATGAGAAACAGCTGGTACTTATCAAATTAATTGGATCAAATTTTGTTTCCCGATTTGGCAGTTTCCCTTCCTGCAGATTGAAGTGGACAAATTCATAATTCCTAGTGATATGCTACTTGCGAATAGATAGCAATTGTCTCAACATTAATACTTTTGACGTGCAGGCCTATTTTGGCATGAAACCACTGACTTAGCTGCTTGACTTTAAGTCAGGCTGCTCATGAAGTTAAACAGTGTGACATCAATCAAGGGAATCATTTCTCCGAACATGTCACATGTCATCAGAAGGGAAGTTTAGAATCTGTAAGAAATGTGTTCTAAAGGGAACAGTTTAACTTCTTATTATTTTATTCCATCTTTAATGTGCTCCAATATCTGTATTATTAGTAATTTGGTGCGGCTTTCTGCTTTTTGTGTTGTCACTCGTAAAGGAAAAAGCTAAAGTCGCCCAAGTCCCAGATGGCCATAGGCTGCTTCCCCCTTTGAGGGGGAGCTGACTGGTGGTGGTGATTTAACCCGTGATTCACCACACCTCAGGCGAGGAGCAAGGTTGAGAAGGCAGGGCCCTTCATGAATAACCTCAGTTGGTACTGGAATTGAACCCATGCTGCTGACCTTGTTCTACATCACGAACCAGTTGTCTACCCCTCCCCACCCACCCACATGGGGTCTGGTTTAGCTCAGTTGGCTGGACAGCTAGTTTGTGGTTGCAGAACTAAAATGTTCATTTACTGCTCTGAAATATTGGTAAAGGCAAAGGTTACTGACCTGTAGCCTCTTTTTTGTGGCCTCTAAACACTTGCAGCTCCTCCTTCAAATTACGGATGTCAAACATTTTGCAGAGGTGATCACGTGATGCTGTGAGAAGCCAGTTTCCATTCTGATTCCACTTCACTTCCATCACTGTATTTTTGTGGGCATGACTGGGGAGAGGGGTCACAATCACAAGGGCATGAATTACTGAAACGTGACGCCGATTTAACATTGCAAAGTACACTGAATCTAAACATCATGCCAAATTATTGGCTATCACACTAGCAAAGCAATTCAAAATTTAAGATTTTTAATAGCTGCAAATTCCTCTCAAAGAGGACCACATTTATAGCAGAAAAGAAGGCCAAAGGGCAGCATGGTGATAGAGTGGCTAGCACAGCTGCCTCACTGCGCCGAGGACCCAGGTTCGAACCCGGCCCCGGGTCACTTTCCATGTGGAGTTTGCACATTCGCCCCATGTCTGCGTGGGTTTCACCCCTACAATCCAAAGATGTGCAGGGTACGTGAATTGGCCACGCTAAGTTGAACCTCAATTAGGAAGAAAAAGAATTGGATACTCTAAATTAAAAAAACAAAAGGAGGCCAAACCCCATCTGCGACAGCTCTATTCCCCAAAACCCTGAGCGGAGCCAATGGCCATGCTGAGCTGGGAAAGCGGCTCGCCACAGCGCAGCGGGGCCGATAAAAGCCAGGGGTTCCCGCTCCCATGATCTACCGGCTTGCATGACCTACCCGGCTCGCAACGCTAGCTGCATACTCTTTGAACAGGATGGTGCCCTGGCACTGCTATTGCCACCTGGGGACACTGGCAATGCCAGCTTGACACATTGGCAATGCCATCTGGGTGCCGGCCTGGCACTGCCAAACTGCCAGGTGGCACTGCCAGCTGGCATGGCTACTGCAAAGGTACCAAGTTGGCATTTTTTGCATGCGCGCAATCGGGCCAGGGGTGCCCTGCGGGTGGGGGGGGGGGGATGGGGACCCTCCCATAGTTTTGGGGGGGGGGGTGAAGAGGGAGGTCGAGGATCGGTCTGGGGACTGGAGATCAGGGCGGCATTTAAAAAATGGCGTTCCGATCTCTCGCTACGCTGGGGAGTTCCAGCGAGCGGAGCTCCCTGTTATACAAAACAGGGTTGTGTGTTCCCTCGTTGAGGCACCTTATACAACGTGAGTCATGTTGAATAGCCATGCGTTTCTCAGCACTGCGAGTGCCAGGAAACACGTGGCTAAACACACTCGCTCGGGAACTTTGTTCCCTTTTGGGAGAATTGTGCCCCCTGTTTCTTCCACTGATTCATATGTTTATCTAAATTCTCCCTTGATAGATACAATGGTCCCAGTCATTCCGAGCTCCTGCAACTAGTTACATCAGGACATTTCTCCTAAGATCACTCCTCACTCTGAAAATTCCAGGTTAATAAACTCTGAACTGAATCTGGGACTGCAGGAAATATCTTTTTCACATGAGCGAATTCCCTTTGTCATTTAAAAACTTGATGAAATCTGATCTTGACCTTCTGCTGCTTTAGTAGCTATAGTAGTAACACCTCAAGTCTCTTTCCATGACTAAAGCTTTCCATCGCTGGATGCCTGTGCCATTTGATGTTCTTCATCTCACCATAATTAGATGCAGTTGCAGAACCCAGTTTATTCAGCACAACCGTGTTTACTATTCTTCCCCCTTTTAAGACATTGGATCTTAAAAGCTTGTCTTCCATTATATTCTTTCTTCTGGAAGCTTCCTCAGCTGTAGGTAATAAAGGTCTGCAGGTTCCCTCGTTGGCTCCACTAGCAGCACATTAATTGCTGGGTTCCATTGATTCAACATCAGGCTTCATCTTTTCTGCATTCCTGTTCTTCTACATACAGCCCCTTTGCCTGCCGTGGATCTAGTACTATCTGGAAGGGTTTGCCCCCTCCCCCAGGCACCATGCCTTCAACAAAACCCCAGTTCCTCTAATCCACCTTGGGTAGCATGAGGTTCTAGGGCCCCAGCTCTCCTATTGCATTAGGTATTGTACCTCACTGGGTCCACACTGTATGTTCCTCAGAGTTCCAGGGATGCAGGGAAAGAGGAAGGTTGCTGCTTTGGAGGCCCATCCAAGCGTCCATTCCATAAGCCAATTTAAAATGGACCTTTTTTTTGGATTGAGAATTACAGTATCGAGATTTGATTTAGTAAAAACTGATCAATAGGGCACGGGCTGCAGACACCATTGGGGCAGAACTAAATGATATATAACACACAAGCAGAATTGGCAATTTTCTGGCTTTGCAATACATTTTGTTGGCTGAGACTCCAGAACTTGAAATTCCTGCTCAGCCTTGATAAAACCACTTCCTTCCTGCTAATATTTTAATTAAGCTGATCCCATTTGTTTCACTAAATCAGAAACTATTCTGACACTACAATAGTTATTATCCACATTGAAACCATCACTTACAGTGTTGCAAGACTCTGACCCGTCTTAGGATCCCAGAATTTGATTGGTTGTTGGCTGTCCTTACTTCCTGACACAACCAACCCCTTGGTAGGATGCCAGTCTACACATTTCACATCAGCACCATGTCCTAGTGGGAGTACAAACACAACTGAACATTATTCAAAGCAAAATGCACTGCACTATTCCCATCATTAAATTGTGCTTTCAAACACACATGCCCACCACTTGATCAGATATTAACCAACTTTCCTATGCCACTCAGCTACCCTCGAATGCACGTCAGCAACCTCCTTCAACCCCACCAATTAAGCATTGGCAGCCCCTTTATGGAAGGAATGCACTCAATTAAAAATGTGGCTGGAGAAGTGAGGCACATGGGTTAGTGAGGGGTTAATGAAACTGTGACTTTACCAAAGCGGAGGGGGGGACAAGAGCTGCAAGGCTTTGTGGAGGAGAGGAACAGTTCCAAGATAATGATTAATTTAGGTCTTCTGTGTGGGAGCTGCTCATGTTAGATTGTAAAATTCCTTGTTTTAATGTTTTTAAAAATAGAGTTGGTCTCGTAGTAAATCAACAGGGATTTGTTTAAAATTTTTTTTTAGAGTACTTAATTCTTTCTCCCCCCCCCCCCCCAATTAAGGGGCAATTTAGCATGGCCAATCCACCTACACTGCACATCTTTTTGGGTTGTGGGGGTGCGACCCACGCAGACACGGGGCGAACGTGTGACAAGCATTAGTTTTTAACCAAGTTTGAATTAGTGAAATTTTAGGTGATTGAAACTAGTTAGATAATGTTTCTGTGGTGCAATTTGAAATAAATGACAGTATCACAAACCACAAATGATTTAACATGATTACAGTGTGCCAAGCTCATGTTTTACCAACTGACACAAAAAGCAGGCTTATTCTCTACCTCGATGGCAAGGATTACCTACTGAAAAAGTATGTAGGCATTTGTAGGAATTTAGTTTAGTATTTTTGCTTTGATCTTAGTCAATTAGCCATTCACAAGAGCAGGTCACTGCATTATTAACCTCTTCAGTTCAACACCAGTATAGTGTGCCAGCAGTTACTGTGTTTCAATGGAATGAAAATTGAAGGTTTCTTTTTCAAAAAAAAAATTAACTTCATGTCAGGTTTGTACTGGTGAAACAGTGCACACAACAAAAGTGGATTCCTTCTATCTTGCTCACACACACACACAGGTGTAAGAAATTAAAGTATGTAACTTGTAATAGTCAACACTTTGTTTAATTGAACTATTAGCATAAGGGAAGACTCTAAGAGTGGGATTTGATGGCCTCGTGGTGCCCGACTTGGTGGTGGGACGAGGCCGTTGAATCTCGCGAGAAGTCTCTGGAGAGATTTACGATGCTCAAAACGCTTTGCCAGATTCTCACGAGACGTCGTGCTCTGGACCTCACTGGGCGTGATCAGGATCAGCACAACTAAATGATCCTTCAGGCTTATTTAAATATGCGTTTGCAGGATTCTCCCAGGGCCGGGATCTAACGGCCGCGTCTAGAGGACCTCGCCAGGACACCGTTTAGTACTGGTTGCCACAAACATGGACCAGGCATAATGGCACCTGGGGGGGGGGGGGGGGGGGGGGGGGGGGGGGGGGGCCTCACCCAGGCCATTAGAACCCCCCCCCCCAGAGTGATCGGGAACAGAGCAGGGTGGCACCCTGGCACTTCCTCTGCAATGTGGGAACCTTGGTACTACCAGCCCGGCAGCACTGCCAGGCTAGCATGGGCACTGCCAGGGTGGCAACAGCAGGGTTCTTGGTGCCAGAGGTCACTGCCAGCGATCAGGCCCAGGAGGCCTTTCCAGGTGTAGGAGGTGGGGGGAGCGGGGGGGAATGTTCACTGGCTGGAAAAGACTCTATAAAGTGTGGCCTTGACAGAGAGAAAAAAACCAGCAAAGTGCCGTTAAATTGCGAGCTTGACACTGCAGCCGCCGAGAAACACTCCGCTAATCTCGCCAAAAACCAAACATAGATTTTTTTGCGGGAATTTTTTCCGAAGTTAAAGAACCTACAAGTAATTTTCTTCCTCACTGTCCTTTTTAAAAATGAGGTGATAGCAAACACTGTCTGAAGGAAGCGTTCAAAATTCTCTAAGTTCTCAGAGATTTTTTCAAAAGGAACATGAGCATAAACTGCGAGAAGCGAGAAAATGTGTGTGTGTTTGTGTGGTGTGGGGGGGGCAATGTGAGGTAGGAAAACCCAGCAAAAAAAATGGAGAACAGCAGTGAAAAGGGGGGAAGGGAGGGAAGTCAGGGAGAGAGGAGCTGGGGGAGGGGGGGGGGGGGGGGATAGGGAGGATTGTAGGCTGAGCCAGCCAGACGGCAACAGACTGTAAATAGAGAAACCTAAGAAGGAACCTTTGTCACTGTCCAATAAATGAAAACGAACAGCAATGCATATAATTTTCAAAATGCCAATAAAAAGATTTTAAAAAAATATTCCAACAATACTGCTAACTGACCAGTACTGATAATCCTGAAAAATTAGTTACTGTGTAATCCAAATTCAGTTTACAGCATTACATTTCTGGGCAAAGATACCGAGTCCAAGGCCAGGAATTTAGGAGAGGCTGAGGTAAAGATGAGACATCTAACAAACTTACGTATGTTATTCTGAAATGTGCAAATTCTAATGATAGATTTGACCACCTATTTTAGATAGGAAACATTTTAGGTAGTGAGGAAGAAAAGTTAGCCAGGATCGGGTTCTATGTGGGTAGAAGGTTTTGAGTTGGTGATGACGTGTATAGTGAGAGATAGTGTGAGACAGATTGACAGACTCAGGAGCAGGCCACTGATGCACATTCAGAATTTTGGTGGGACCACGAAAATGGAAGGAGGAGTAATCTTCCCCTGATGATTTAGTGAGTTTATCCACTGAGAAGTTGTACCATTGATCAAGATTGAGATTCCCAAGCTGTGGGTTGTGAACCCAATGGGGTCACGGGACAAGCAATTGGGGACAATTTCCACAGCAGAAATGACAGCTGTGGAGCAATGACTCAAATTGGACAGCCCTGGGACTGGCTGCGAGGACCTTTGTGCACGGTTCCTGTGGACATGTCCCAACCTAATGAGTACCAGGGCCTAATCACTGACACCAACAGAGCCTGCAAAATGTTAGGGGTCATGTATGCCTGTATACCTGCTGTTCCAATTCCCATCCCGCTCAACAACTCTTCCCCCTCCAATTTTCACTCGAGGGTTGCGTCGAGTGTGAAGCATTAAATGGGGTCACTGTCGAAAAGAGTTTGGGAATCATTGGACTAAGAAGATCTCAGAATCAATTCCCAGTCAGCGCTATTAGCTAATTAATCATAGGTCAGGCAACAGAAATTCTGTACAAAACCAGTGATACTTCGTAAAAGTGCATGCTAGTAGCCTCCAAATTCATCAATCGTTTGCTGAATTATTTCCTAACACACCAAAATGAAAGCTATGGTAATACAGTGCTTATGATACAGGGCTAGCAGCCCAGAGGTCATGACATCAAATCAAATTGTCAAATCTGTCAAATTTTCCAGCTATTTCCATAAATGCTGCAGACATTGATGTTGAATGTCCTTTCGGGAAAGGAACCACTCACAGCTATAAATGTACCCAGCTGGTTTAATTTTAATGCCCTCTGAATTGGCCAAGCAAGCCACTAAAATGTAAAATGATCACTCGACAATAAATGCTAACTTGTCAGGGTCACTCACATCCTGGGAACAAATTAAAACAACATGTTGGTACAGTGCGAGAGGTTGCCAGATGGTGGTGAACTGTGTCTTGGCACAGAACCAACACAAGAGGAAGATTGGCAACAAAACAGGAATATGCCATAAGGTTTCAAAGCAATGAGATTTACAACAGCACGCAACAAGAATGGCCTGGCCTTCTAATGACGATTCTCGTCACCACTTGGTTCAAAGACAAGGAAGGTGTGTGCTGTGGTTAAAGACAGGTTGCATTACATTTTCACATCCAACCTACTAAGTATTGGAAGTATATCAGCTTATTCAAGAGGCTGTCCAAAGACACAGAATTATTTTCAAATGAATGCTTATGAATAAAGCCATCTGAACGGAAGGAAATTACTTTGGAGGAACAGGAAATAGTTATTCCCATGGCTTTATTTGGAAATCCTATAAGGGATGTGCCATTGTCAGAGCAGTACAGCATTTGTCCAATGCAGAGATCAATCTCTATCAAGGATATGCAATATACAATTTCTCAACATCAGATACAAGCAAATTCCATTATGTGAGAAGACACTAGTATACAGAAACTGACTGGACCGATTTTATTTTTAATGACATGGAATGAGCGGTAGGGTAGCACAGTGGTTAGCATTGTTGCTTCACAGCGGCAGGGACCCGGGTTAGATTCCCGGTTTGGGTTACTAGCTGTGCAGAGTCTGCACGTTCTCCCCGTGTCTGCGTGGGTTTCCTCCAGGCACTCCGGTTTCCTCCCACAAGTCCCGAAAGACGTGCTTGTTAGGTGAATTGGACATTCTGAATTCTCCCTCAGTGTACCCAAACAGCACGACTCGGGGATTTTCACAGTAACTTTATTGCAGTGTTAATGTAAGCCTACTTGTGGCACTAATAAAGATTATTATTCAAGGATTTTCCTCATATTTTGGGACTGCAATTCATAATGCCATTTGGTATACATTACAGCAATACATCAGCATGGATAAACTTGCCAAGACGCAAGTATGAATAGAAATCATATTTCAGATTAACACTCTTGCATGAAATGGAGATGAATATACAGGGCTCCCCTTTGAATATGTAGCACTATTAGTAGCCATCTTGGCCTAGTTGCCTTTCCTCCACCTTTCTTACGCTTCGCAACCATGCTTAGATTACCACAGAGGTTTGAGTTAAATAATAGGTGGTCGGAACATAAAATAATAAGAACAAAGATAGATTTCCAAATAGAAATGAACCATATTAAAAATGGAGGAAGACCAGCTCTGTAGTGGTAGTACTTCTTTAACATTCTTTCAACCTCCCACATAAGTGAACTACGCAGAAGTAAAGCAAAATACTGGAGATGAAATATTTTATGACTTCCCATCAAACCTTGTTCAGAGCCTTTGTACAATGCAAGTCTTCAGATCAACACAACAATGTTTGGTTACAGTACAAGCCCTTTACATGTCGGGTATTTTACAGATGATGCTGACATGCTTGTTAGGTGAATTGGACATTCTGAATTCTCAGATACGTTTCGTACATAAAGCACAAAATCATATTGTTCTGCCACCACCCATGAATATGTCACTGCTGCTAAGACTAAGGCCATTAAGTTAATCTCCTACCAGAAACCATCCTCCTTTGATGCCACCTTACACCTTGCCTCCTTGCATGTCTAGTTGTTCTTTCAGGCTAAGTCAGACAATAAGGAGCCTGGGTGTTCTCCTCAAATATGAGCTGTGCTTCAAACTGCACAGCTAGTCCATTCACCTTCCCCATCAGCAAAACCTTTACTTTTCCTAACTATCCCACATCTCACTTGACCTGTCCCCAATTCCTTCCGACTACCTCCACTCTACCTTAAATAAACTTTAAGAGCTCTTGGCCGTATCCTAAGTGCACGATGTTACTCTGGTCCTCACCAACAGACATTGGCTTCCTTCTCCCAATGCATTGACCGAAACATTTTCTGTTCATGGTCTCACACCCTCTACACGCACACAACTTATGGAATCTTACACAATCTTACATTCCAATAGGCACCTTCTGGTCAAGGATGGAACACGCTGTTTTGTCAAAGACACTATAAAAATATAAAAGTTATGATCTAAAATTTTGCTCCCAAACAAAGCAAGTAATACTGTGGTGCTGTGATCAACAAAATAAATGTTTCAATGGAAGATGTATGCTAAATCAGACAGGCAATGCTGTAAAATATTAAGATAAATTAAATTTGAATGTACCAATTACAAATGTTACTGTATAATTACCCTACCCAAGTGTGTGAAACAAGACAATTAACCCTTGCAAACAAATGGGGGGATAAGTGTGAAACCCCAACCCTAAAAATTACTGGTGCAATGTTATGGATGAAATTACATGTTTCTGTGCTGCAACAGCCTAAGATTCTAAGAATCAGATTGCTGTTGGGCAAGTGCCACCCAAAAAGATTTCGGACATCAATTATGAAATGGGATACCAATTGGCATTCAACACAGTATTGTAGCATTGTGGTTATTTAACCTGACTGGCAATCCAGATATCTGGATGAATAATCTGGCGATATGAATTCAAATCCCACCATGGCAGATAACAAATTTATGAGTTCAGTTAATTAAATAAATCTGGAATTAAAAAGTGTGTATTGGTAAAGATGGTCAAGAAGCAGTCATACGGTTCTAAAACCCAA
The DNA here is from genome assembly GCF_902713615.1 of Scyliorhinus canicula. NCBI lineage: Eukaryota > Metazoa > Chordata > Chondrichthyes > Carcharhiniformes > Scyliorhinidae > Scyliorhinus > Scyliorhinus canicula. The sequence continues at coordinate 65,419,563 of NC_052158.1, read as the reverse complement.
AATTGTTCACCAATGTCCTTTGGGGAAGGAAATCTATGGTGTTGACGTGGTCAGGCCTCCATGCTGTGGGTCTGGGGTCAACAATGTGGTTGACTCTTGACAGGTCTCTGAAACTGACGAGCAGGATATTCAATTGTTTCAAATCGCTTTATAAAAAAAAATAGAGATTCAAAAAGGTGGCTCACCACCACCTTTACAAGGACAATAAGGGATGAGTAATAATTCTTGCCTCAGCAACAAATTGCCTAATAATTCAGCAACAGCCACATCCTATTAAGGAATAAACAAAAGGGAAATTTCTCACCAGTGGCACACAGCTAGTAATATGATTCCCAGTGAGCTACAAGAAAAGCCCTCAGCTGTAAGTAAACTGGAATAGCTGGAATACCTCACTCTAATAGATTGCAGCCGTGCTGCTGACAATATAATAACCTTTTGCACTTGACATTATACCCTTTTACGGTGATAGTTTTCAGCAGGAAGAAGGCCAAACCACTTTGCTGGAGGAAGATGCAGTAATGTTGGTTGTTTAATGCTGTCGCGAGAGCCATGCTGTACTGGTAATACTTCTTTCACATTCTTTCAACCTCTCACATAAACTACGCAGAGGTAAAACTCTGACTTTCCATCAAACCTTGTTTGGCAACCCGCAAGTCTTCAGAGCAACACAACGACGCGTGGCTAACGCGCAAGCCTTTTGCATGTGGGGTGTTTTGCAGATGATGTTGACAGAAATTGTATTGCTCGGTTACCATCCTTGACTTTGCTACTGCTGCTAAGACTAATGCCGTTAAGGTCATCTCATACCACAAACTGTGCACTTTGGGTGCCAGCTTACATCTTGTCTTCTGAGAGTCTCCATGCCACATTTTACTTTACAGTTGTGATAACAGATTCTATCTGTGGGGTGTCTGTAACTGCTCAAAGCAAGAAAGCCCAGCAATTGAATTGTCAACACAAGCAAGATTTCAATCAATGTCAACCGATCTTCTAAATCCTAGCCAGGAGGGAATCATGGGAAGGATTTCCCATGAAGCTAGACCGGCAAATGCATCCACCAACCACCTCAATCCATCTCTCTCCCCCCCCCCCCCCCCCCCCCCCCCCCCCCCCCCCCCCCCCCCCCCCCCCCCCCCCCGGTCTTTACAGTTAGAGGCTATTTAGTTCTACAGTTCAATTACCCTGGCGGCTGTAATAAAATTTAGGTGACATAATATTCTGGAGCATGACCACGAGATATGGATAACGTATATTCCAGGTAATTGTATCAGCTTAAAAATGATCTGAATCATCATTACCGCAGATTTCATGTTTGGAAGAAAGCGTCTTCCACTGAGGCCAACAATAACATTCTGCACCCTTAAGGAGGGTTAGACGAGCTTATTAACAATAGCTTTTCCAAAACAACACAGCTGCTTATGAAAAATATAATGGGCTGGATTCTCCGTCCCATCTCGCCAGATTTCTGGTTCAGCATGCCGGCGGGATGTTCTGTTTCGCCGGCTGGTTAATAGGGTTTCCCATTGTGGGCAGCCCCACGCCTTCGGGAAGCCCCCCAAAGGCGCATCCCAACGAGGGAAAATCCAGCCCGATAACATTAGGACTTTCTGTGCAGTTCAGTAAGGGCTTGCTCATGAAACGTGGAGCAGCTAACTAAACTGTTCATTACTTGGGACCATTAATATACCAAGATTAATGGGTCAGGTCCATACTCCTGAAGAACAACCTTTCCGTAAAAGAAATAGTCACCAGGACAAGATAAAGGAAGGGCAGATCAACTATTCAATCGCGTTCTAAATATTAGTAACTCGCATAGCACGTTCCTGATTGATCTATGCTCCAGCGCAACAAAGACTTTTTCACGAGGTGGTTAAGTGGTAGCTTGCTTCTGGTACCATGAAAATGTCACAGTGGACTCCTACCAAGTCAAGGGAACATTTCGGATGCCTGGTCTAATGAAAATAAGACAGCTGAACTTAAATTTTCATAAAGCATTTAGTGAAGGTTCATAGTAGACATTGTAGGTGATGATTAAAGTCATGGAATCAATTATAATATTAATCAGGAATAAAAATGGCTCAGAAAATAGAGCATGTGGTACTTAATAGGAAAAGCCCTGACAGCAGTAGTAGCAACCCCTTGGAGTCCCAGAAGGATTTGCTCTGTTTCATATTTTGCAGAAATGATGTGACGAAAACTTTGTGATATTCAACTTATTAACTAAACTAAGTTATATGGTAACAAAAAGGGACAGGTAATGCTGTACTAATCTTTCAAAAACTTACACTGAATAAATGTCTCATTAAATATAGAGACTATAATCATGACAGGAAAGTTCTACTAGTTCCATGGGCGTTGAGTGAATCTCTCCAGTTCTTTTCCATTTGCTTCTTCATGTATTCATTGAAACTTCCCACCTCACATCAAATTCTTTCTGAAAGACATAATTCCCTTAAAAGGATGCTGGACTCCACCTGTTGTGGAGCCAAATATAGGCTGAAGTCTGCAACTCGTTAAGTGTAGTTATCACAAACAACATAAGATAAGCCACCTGAGTTGGATTGATTGTGCCATTTGCCAATAGATGAATTTAATCCAATTGATTTTTGCAAAATTGAATGTGTAGCTTGGACAGAGAATGAGAGCGCTCTGGGCAAGTTGATGATAGAAATGCAAATTGAAACAGACTTTTAACACAATGCAAACAAATTGAAACCGTCTAATATCATAGAATCTCTCTAGTGCAGGAGGCCATTCAGCCCATCATGTCTGCACTAGCCCTTGGAAAGAACACCCTACCTATGCCTCTACCTTATCCCCTAATCCAGTAACCTTACCTAACCCTTTGGACACAAAGGGGCAATTTAGCATCCTAATCTGCACATTTTTGGACAAACTGAACTACTGACAGAAGCATTACTCATATTTGGTACCAGAGAAGGTAGGGACTGTTGATAAAATGACTGCTATGGCACTATGTTTTTATTAAAAAGTGACTAAAATGGTTCCCCCCCCTTTTGGTTACTCGCCTATTAATTTTAATGCAGAGGTTGAAACAAAGAAAATAATAGGCACAGAGGTCAGTATTGATTATAAAGTGAAAACAGAATAGCATTGGATAGAATTGACAAAGGGTCATCTGGACTCGAAAAGTTAGCTAATTTCTCTCCCTACAGATGCTGCCACACCTGCTGAGATTTTCCAGCATTTTCTCTTTGGTTTCAGATTCCAGCATCCACAGTAATTTGCTTTTAGCATAGGATAGAAATTCTGGCTCACATATGGACCAAGAGCCTGGGTTCTATTTCATACTTGCTGGTTCATTCCGTTTCAGTTTTGTGGCTCGGAGATTAGGAAAGGTGCACTCGTAGTGCTGTTACCACAGTGATGAATAAATCTCAAATCAGAACAAAATTTGATAGTATTGACAAGTTCAGATCTATGCAGGGCAGCATGGTGGCGAGCACTGCTGCTTCACTGTGTCGAAGACCCAGGTTTGACCCCGGCCCTGGGTCACTGTCCGTGTGGCGTTTGCACATTTTCCCCATGTCTGCATGGGTCTCACCCCCACAACCCAAAAAGTGCAGGGAAGGTGGATTGACCACGCTAAACTGCCCCTTAATTGGAAAAAAAAAAAGAATTGGGTACTCTAAATTTATTTTTTACATTTTACAAACTTCAGGGGCGGGATTCTCCGACCCCACTCGCCGGGTGGGAGAATCGCCGGGGGTCGGAGTGAATCCCACCCCCCCCGCCATCCTCCTAATTCTCCAGCCCCCCAAAAACTGGCCCGGCGTGAGTCGTGCCACCCGCCTCGGAGAATGGCGGGGTCGGGAGTGACTCAATGGGCGCCGGGGCTGCCCGAAATCTCCGACCCGTGATGGGCCGAAGTCCCGCCCCTTCTGTTGCTGGACCCACCGGCGTAAATTGGAGTAGGTCCCTTACCAGTGGGACCGGGTGGCGTGGGCAGGTTCTTGTGGGGGGGGGGGGGGATCTGGCCCCGGGAGGTGCCCCCCACTGTGGCCTGGCCCGTGATCGGGGCCCACCGATCCGCGAGCGTGCCTGTGCCGTGGGGGCACTCTATTGTTCCGCACCAGAGGCCGTGGTCCTCCGCCATTCCCGGTGCGGAAGCAAATCCCTCTGCACATGCGCAAGGACGACGCCGACTCGCGCCGGCTGGCGGAGGCCCTTTGGCGCCGGTTGGCATGGCGCCAAGCCCCTTTCCAGCCGGCCGGCGGGACGCCAACCCGGGGCTGTTTTAGCACACTGGGCTAAATCGCGGGCTTTTAAAGCAAACCAAGGCAGGCCAGCTGCACGGTTCAATTCCCGTACAGGTGCCGGAATGTGGCGACTAGGGGCTTCACAGTAACTTCATTGAAGTCTACTCGTGACAATAAGCGATTTTCATTTCATTTCATTTCAACCACTCCGGGGCGGGCCTAGCCCCTGAAGGTGCGGAGGATTCCGCACCTTTGGGGTGGCCTGACGCTGGACTGGTTCACGTCACTCCATCCAGCCGGGACCCCCACCCCGCCGGGTAGGGGTGAATGCCGTCCAGATCTATGTAAACTAATGAGAGCTATGATTTTAATTTTACATGTGGCCTACTGGACGCCATTTGCCCGACAAAGGGATACTAAAAAAGTAATAAGAAGAGTTAAGGTAAATTACAAAAGAAAACTAGCACAAAGTATCAAAAAGGATAGCAAAATATTCCTTAAATACATATATGGGAAGTGTTGTTGAAGTGAATGTTGGTCCCTTGGAAGATGAAACTGGAGAGTTAATAGTGGGGAAATGGCAAAGATGCTAAATTAATACTTTGCCTCAATTTTCACGGCGGAGTACACTAGTACCATTCCAACAGGAACGGGCAATTCGGATGCAATAGAAAGGGAGGAAGTTAGAACAATCAGCATCAATAGGGATACCGTAATCAACAAATTGTTGGGATTGTAAGCAGACAAGTCCTCAGGGCCTGATGGCCTACATCCTAGGGTCTTAAAGGAAGTCATGATGTGGAGATGCCGGCGTTGGGCTGGGGTGAGCACAGTAAGACGTCTTACAACACCAGGTTAAAGTCCAACAGGTTTGTTTTGAATTACTAGCTTTCGGAGCGCAGCTCCTTCCTCAGATTCACCTGAGCAAGGAGCTGCGCTCCGAAAGCTAGTGATTCAAAACAAACTTAAATAAAGTAGCAATGGAGATAGTGGATCCATTGGTTCTAATATTCCAAAATTCCCTGGACACAGGGAAGGTTCCAGTGGATTGGAAAAATGCTCGTGGTCATTATTCAAAAGGGAGGAGGGAGGAGGCAGAATGTGGGATAACACAGACCAGTTAGTTTAACATCTGTTGTTGGGAAATTGTTAGAATTAATTATCAAGGAAGTAATATCAGGACCTTTGGAAAGGCAAAATGCTATCCATCAGAGTCAGCATGGTTTTATGGAGGGCAAATCATGTTTGACTAATTTTTGGAGTTCTTCGAAGATGTAACAAGCAAAGTGGATAATGGGGATCCTGTAGATGTAGTATATCTGAACTTTAGGAAGGCATTTTGATATGGTGCCACACAGGTTAATTCACAAGGAATCACACGGGATTAGGGATAATTTATTAGTTTGGATTGAAGACTGGCTGACGGACAGAAGACAGTCGGATAGGTTTTTTTCTGGATGGTAAGATGTAACTAGTGGGGTACCACAGGGTTTGGTCCTTGGGACCCAGCTATTTACAATCTATATAAATGACTTGACTACAGGGATAGAAGGTTCGATAGCCAAATTTGCAGACGGCACAAAAATAGGTGGGATAATAAGCTGCAATGAGGAAATAAGAACCTTACAAATGGATATAGATAGGTCAGGAGAGTGGGCCAAATTGTGGCAGATGGAGTTACACATGGATAAGTGTGAGGTCATGCACTTTGGACACTTCAGGGTGCTCCATTGCAGAGGGTTCAGGGGGCCCTCGTACATGAGTCACAGAAAACTAACATGCAGGTACAGCAGGTAATAAAGAAAGCAAATGGAATGTGGGCATTTATAACTAAAGGAATGGAGTAAAAAGATAAGGAAGTGTTGTAACTACAAGGCATTGGTGAGACCACACCTGGAGTATTGTGCACAGTTTTAGTCCCCTCATTTGAGGAAAGATGTAGTGCCATTGGAGGCAGTTCACAGGAGGTTCACTAGATTGATTCCAGAGATATGGGATTTGTTGTATGAAGAAAGATTGAATAGTTTAGGCGTATACTCTCTATAGAGTTTAGAAAAATGAGGGGAGATCAAACTGAATTAAACATGATGATAAACGTTTTAGATAAAGTAGACGTGGGGCAGATGCTTCCTCTTGTGGGGAATTGTAAAATGAGAGGTCATAGTCTTCGGATAAGAGGTAGCAAATTGAAAACAGAGTTGAGGAGAAACTACTCCACCCAAAGGGTTGTGAATCTGTGGAATTCGTTAACCCAGAGTGCGGTGGATGCTGGGAAAGTGGGTAAATTTTAGGAGGTGTTCGACAGATTTTAAATTGGGAATGGGTTGAAGGGTTATGGAGGACGATGGAGTTAAGGCCAGGATGAGATAAGCCATGACCAAATGGCAAAGCAGACTCGATGGGCCAAATGGCCTAATTCTGCTCCTATATCTTATTAAATTAATAACTAATTAGCACTAGGAAGATAGAAATTTTGGCCTAACAGAACTGCAAAGCTTTGTCAAATACAAATAACCAAAAAATGTTTCCTGGCATTGGTTGGAGAAAGGGAAATAACTAAAAAGTATGTTCCCTTCACACATGATTAAAACATCAAGGCGGGCTACTTCATTTCAGGAAAGTGAATTTCTTTTTCTAAAATGAGTTATGAATTTCAAACCAACATTACCCATGGTTCAATTGGTAGCGTTTTACTTGGTTTAAAAAAAATAAATTTAGAGTACCCAATTCATTTTTTCCAATTAAGGGGCAATTTAGCGTGGCCAATCCACCTACCCTGCACATCTTTGGGTTGTGGGGGCGAAACCCACGCAAACACGGGGAGAATGTGCAAACTTCACACCGAAAGTGACCCAAACCCGGGATTGAACCTGGGATCTCGGCGTTGGGAGGCAGCAATGCTAACCACTGCGCCACCGTGCTGACTCAATGCCAATTGGTAGCATTTGAGCCGATGAGTCAGATGATTGTGGGTTCACACCTCACCCCAGACACTTGTGCAATAATGTAGGCCGGCACTTTAATGTAAAACAAGGGAGCATGGCACAATCAGGTATATCGCATTTTGAATGAGTTGTCAAATCAAGGTCTGTGAGGTGGATGTAAAAGATTCCATGGCATTATTTGAAAGAAGAGATGGGGAGTTCTCCCAGTGTCCTAGTCAATATTAATCTGTCAATCAGTACCCAAATACAAATCATAGAATCGTATAGAACAGGGCTCCCACCGTGCCTGTACCCACTCTTACTTTGTCCATTCCCCCATAGCTCTGCAATTTACTCCTTAGCAAATATACATTAGAAAGTCACTACTGAGGACGGCACGGTGGCGTAGTGGTTGCCACTGCTGCCTCACGGCACTGAGGCCCCGAGGACGCTGGTTCGATCCCTGCCCCGTGTCACTATCCGTGTGGAGTTTGCACATTCTCCCCATGTCTGCATGCGTCTCACCCCCACAAATTCAAAAAGATGTGCAGGGCAGGTGAATTAGCCACGCTAAATTGCCCCTTAATTGGAAAAAAAATTAATTGGGTACTTTAAATCTTTTTTTAAAAATGTAAACAGGAAGTCACTACTGAAGCTGCTTTCACTGCCTTTTCAAGCATAATAATAATAATCTTTATTGTCACAAGTAGGCTAACATTAACACTGCAATGAAGTTACTGTGAAAAGCCCCTAGTCGCCACATTCCGCCGCCTGTTCGGGTACAGAGGGAGAATTCAGAATGTCCAATCCACCTCGCAGCACGTCTTTTGGGACTTGTGGGAGGAAACCGGAGCACCCAGAGGAAACCCACGCAGACACGGGGAGAATGTGCAGACTCCGCACAGACAGTGACCAAAGCCGGAAATCAAACCTGGGACCCTGGCACTGTGAAGCAACAGTGCTAACCACTGTGTTACCGTGCGCCCTTAACTCATTGCATTAAAAAATAATTTACATCTCCTCGGACTCTTTTGCCAATTATCTTAAATCTATGCCCTCTGCTTCTAAACCCTCATGCCAGTGGAAGAACGTTCTCCTTATTCATTCTATTAAAACTCCTTATAATTTGAATAACATTAATTAAATCTCATCTGAACAGTTTCTGCTACAAGGAGAAAAATCCCACTGGTATCATTCTGCAAACACTCTTTTGCACCCTCGCTAAGGCCTTGACATCCTTCCTAAAGTGTGGTGCACAGATATGGAGGCAATACTCTAGCCGAGCTCCTTCCAATATTTAGTACTTTTCTCTATTCATATATCCAAGGATGCCATATGCTTTTTAACAGATTTATAAACTTGTCCTTATAACAGTCATTTATCTCACTTCTCTTTTTAGGATCCTGCTATGTACCAATTGGCTGCTGTTACTCCTACATGACAAGAGTGATTATGCTTCAATATTTCATAGGCTTTTAAGTACTTTAGAACATCCTGAGGTAGTGAGAGGTGCTTTTCAAATGTCATCACTTAATGAAAGGCTCTGCGTTTTTCTGACCCTCAAGTGTTTTGAGTGTGGGCAATCTTGATAAACAGTTTCTAGATGTAAATCACACATGCATGGATAGTCTGCTATCAGAGTGGGAATAGAGAAAAAGTCTGTCTGACACTGATGTACCAGAATGCTCTTCTGTCACTGAAGTTAAATGGACCTTGAGCTTGAATTTATCCGCAATAACAAAGCTGTAGCTGCTTGAGCCATAAGATTTTTAATTCCCGAGATAATGTTTTACTTTGGTGAGCATGAGAAACCGTTTCACAAGGTTTTTAAATCAAATTCACCCAAGTAAGAAAAATATCATAAATTGTTGTCTACTGATGTCTAAGCTCTCTGGGACATAAGATGGTGAAAGCTATATCATTGTAATTTTGGCAGTGTCTGCTGAGGCCTACAGTAGCACAGCATGATTCCCAGAAATAAGTACTATTTTCAAGATAATCCTTCAGGGGAGGCAAATTTAATCCCGTAATTTGCAACTTGAATGTACTATTATTTTAGTCACCAGTTAACACTGTTGTGAACAGTACACGAGTAGCTGGGAACAAGTCGAACAGAATACTTGCAAAGATGTGCGAGGAGGCAAAAAATCAAAATCAAAATGGCAAGTAAAAATCTGATTACATATTTCAAAAAGAATGTTCTTCTTTCAATAGCCAACTTAATCAGTCGCTTGGATTCCATCCAAAGAAAACAGGAAAGGTTTAAAAACATGTTTACCAAATCATTAAAGTTGGTAGGTGACGTCAGGGTGTGCATTTTCTGCAGTTGTGTAGAACATATCAGAATGTGAAAGGCCAGAGTATTGTGCAGAATTCAAGATACGATAGCAGTGAGAAGGAAAAGATTTGGTCCTCTACAATTCTACACTTGGTTTAGGTCCATATTTAGCCGCAGTCTGGGTACATTTTTCCAAAGCATTCCACGTAACATAGAAGAGTATTAGACGCAATAGCTTGTGTTCCATCTGCAATATAGCTGCATCTGTGTTGTAATTATGAAGGTCCAAAGTTAGGACTAAAGCACAACATTGGGGCAGATTACTTGTGCTGGGAATCAAACCATGCCATTTCTCACAGTGGATATCACAAGCTGCTCATATCCCTATCTTCAATCAGTCCAAAATTAATGTTTGCTATCAAAACTCTACTTTTAAATACATAAGATATCATAGCACTGGTAGAGTTCATTTTTCTTCCAAAAGTGTAAACATCACACTTCATTTAAATTGTAGGTGCAACCTTTGAAACGAAAGAGGAATAATAAGAAATCTAACCTAACCACGACTTTCTGTTGTGGCAGGGAGCACAAGAGATAATGAATTCCTTCCAAATAAAATATATTCAACTGCAATGACACAGTTTGACACACTAATACTGAGATACAATATTAGGTGGAATGCAGCCAGTGCGATGGTCAATGCTGGCGAGGGAAAACACTGTCACCAAAGGAGAGCTTCAGCACCATGGGAGTGTCAAAATTGTGCAAATGTCAAAAGCAGTGAGGAAAATCCACGATGCTGCTCATGAACAGAAAAGGGGACAGTCAAAGCCAGGCCTTAGAAGTTGTTTAAAAAGATTAGGCAATCAGGGTCTGGAAGCAAGAACCGGAAGGGGTGTAGAAAAATTCTGAAAAATCAAAGCTTATCTAAAAAAAACATATTAGAGACCAACTCATAAGACCTGAACTAATTGGAAACAGACATGCCTGCACCATAATTGAGAGACAGAGTGGCAAATAATCAGGTTCATTGCCAAACAAACAAACTAGTCTGGAATAATGTCATAGGATGCGATTTAACCACTGTACTGCACCCACCTCGAATCTGGGCGCACCGGTTAAATAGAGGGAAAGGCCAAAATAGAGATTTATGTCAGGCACAAATCAGTTTAAAAAAAATAAATTTAGAGTACCCAATTATTTTTTTCCAATTAGGGGGGAATTTAACATGACCAATCCACTTACCCTGCACATCTATGGGTTGTGGGGATGAGTCCCACACAGACACGGGAAGAATATGCAAACTCCACACCAACAGTGACCAGGGTTCGGGATCAAACCCAGGTCCTCGGCGGCATGTGGCAGCAGTGCTAACCACTGTGTCACCGTGCTGCCCCCGGTGCAAATCAGTTTGCTATCTAACCAGCCCACTCCCAATGGCAAGTTCCATTTCACTCCCAAATATAGCGAGCATATCACTGACCCCAATTTGCATTAATTTCTATCTCATTAGCGAGATTGACGTCGAATGTAATGGCCTCCTGGGAATTCACTGCCCCCCACAGCCAGAAATTGCGTGGGCGTCCTTTAGTATTCCTTTTTAAAACCGTGAAGCTGGTACAATAGTTGCTGGTACAATAGTTGCTGGGAGGAACTGTGGGTGTCCAACTTGTGACTGATGCCATCCGTGGCCTCAAAATGGTCATGTTCGGACACAGAGGCAATGGCAGTCTCAAGAACGTGCAGGTGTGCAGTGGACTCCCTAGGTCTGAGCGGACCCCTGCTCTGACTGGATTCCACATTGGCCCCAAGCCCCAAAACCTCCCTCGGGAGCCAGAGCCCCACAACCCTAGCCTCCTCATGGAAATACCCTCCGTGCCCTTCTGTACTGCATGGAGGGGTTTCCTGTATGGGCTGCTGCTGAATGCCTTTCACCTCCTTGCCCTCACCCGGACCCCATCTTGTTGTCGTCCAGTAGCAGAAGTCCCCACTGGACCTCCCTCTATGGAGGAGTCGTCCCCCTCAATCTTGGGAGACTAGGGTAGAAGGTGTTGCACGGAGTAGAGCCTCGTTGGCTTGAGTTCACGGACTCCTGCTTCTTTTGCGGCCTTGTGGAGTCCACGGACCATGTATTTGTGAAATGTTTTAGGCTGCACTCCCTTTTTAGTTTATCAAACCTTTTATTAAGTTTAGTTTATATTTTAGTCCCATGCCCCTGATCTACAGGCACTCGGTGTACAGAAGGGTGGGGAAAGAGGAGAACCTCCTCGTGAACCTGCTCCTAGGCCTAGCAAAACTTGCCATAAACAGGACCAGGCAGCGGTCAATTGAAGGCGTCATCCAGCCCGACTGTCTGCCCCTCTTCCGTGACTTCATTCATAGCCAGGAGTCCCTGGAGAGGGAGCATGCAGTGTCTACTAGCACCATTACGCCTTCCGTGCCAGGTGGGCACCGCAGGGTCTGATGTTTTCTATCGACCCTGTTGATCACATTTTGGTTAGAGGTTTTTAAGTTTCAGTTGATTTTTGTTTTCGTCTGGGCGATGCCCCTAGCAGGAAATTTGTCCCTTAATTTGTTTACTTCTTTTAATTGGTTGGAGCTCAAGTGGCTTCTCGTGGGTACACGTGCTATGTCACGGATAATGAATTTTACACCACATTTCAATCAAGCTTTGAAGCCTGAACTCTAGGAGCATCAGCACCATAGAGGCAGCAGCCAACAATCAAACTTTCAACAGCTGGGCTTCAGCACTATGGGGATATCCTTGCGACCAAAGGGTGAGTATATGGATCAGGGGAGAGCACATGAGCAGTCTCCCTTACTGTTCCTGGCAGGAGTCTGGGGCTCCTGATGTGGCCTGGGGTGAGTGTGTAGAGCGAGCTTTTCCAGGCTCAGTGGACAGCACATAAAGAAGGCGAGACAGGTATGGGTGGGGTTGGCTTTGGAGATTTGAGGGTCCTGGGGTGGATGCCCTATCTGATTGTCCAGGGGGTAATTGATGGCACGTTTGTCGCCTTGCACACACCTGAGTATCAGGACGTGCCCTTCATTAACAGGAAGGGATTCCTCTCCCTGAACGTGCGGTTCATGCACGTGTGCACACGACAACTACGTCCTGGTACAGTCGGAGATCCCCTCGGCAACTGTAACATGATAGCGAAGCCTTCCGGCATGGTCGTCATAGACTGAGCCACATCTTGGATACCACCACTCAGGACATTGACCTGGTGCTGCAGGCTTTCCATTGCAGTCTCCACCCTAGCAATGTGGCCTCGGTGTTACGCATTGTTGGCATCATCTCCTGATCCTATGAGACTCCTTCAATTGGCTATGCACTCACCGGAATGTCGCTGACATCCCATCCTGAATCTCACGGCCATGTCCTAGCATCTGCATCAGCTCTCAGATAACCTTGGGTAGAGGCTGGCTGTAACTCAGCAGAGTCCTGAGATCCAGCAGACCTCCGACTGCTGACTCCCTTGGATGCTCCTGCCAGAAGCCTGTCCACTAATGTCGCCAGGGTGTGTCACTCTGTGCTGGTGGATGGCTAGGTGATGGCTGTGATAGCATCAATGGTGGTCTCCCCTCTGGGTGGTCTCTTGTGTGTTGGGGCAGAAGATTCTGGATGGCCCGGCTCCATCAGATGGAGATCCTGTGAGAGAATCAACATGTGGTCAGCGAGACGGAAGGATCATTTTATCTGACACGAACAACTCATGACACATCGTCTGGGTGAAGGGGCAGTGGGCCCTCACCTCTGCGGCGCAGGCCGATCACGCTGTCGGTGATTGCTCTCTCAGTCAACCCCGAGATCGCCAGGCATCCCGCCCCCGTCTTGACCCTTTTCCGCTTATTACGGACTATCTTCCTTGGACAAGGAGAGGGCTTTGTGAGCCACATCTTTGATCCGGGAGGGGGGGGGGGGGGGGGGGCAGGGTGACATAAGAGGTTGTGCTGGTGGGTGTCAAAGGATGCTGAGGAACAAGCACGAAGCTCGGATGTGGGGAGGGTGCGAGGTGTGTGGTGAGTTGTGGGGTGGGGGGATTGGATTGGGAATTTGAGGGGTGGCAAGCGTAGCTGATGCAGGTGGACGGAGGGTGGTAAGTTTCTTTCCCTTGCAGCTTGGTGGAGGTAGTTTGCCTCTTTCTTATATTGGACGTTGGTCCTGCCGACACTGGCAGCCTCTGCCTCCCAGGCAGTGAGGGAGCGTTTAAAAGCAGCTCCCCCTTGTTAGCGGAGAGAAACTGAGACGCGAGTCTGGTGAATCAGACAAGACAGCCAGTAATGGTGAGAAGCTCCTGGGGACTAATTTGCGGCACTAAGTGCCGTTAAATACGGACCACCACCTCGCCACCGCAGCCTCCGAGAAACACCTCACCAATTACGCCCAAAATGACACTTAGAAATTTTTCTGTTAAATCGCGCCCATAGTTTCAGTAAATGTAACTGGTTGGTACACTGCCAATTTCATTATTGCCTGTTCTTATTTCACAGTTTGGTTAGTAATGTATCAGAGGGGCATTTTAAACGAATACATCCCCAAGTAAGCAAGTGTTTTTGCAGTTTGTTTGTTCTGCGCTATATAGAGAATTGGTTTCTTGAACTGGACTGCATTAAATTCAGCTCAGATCACAGGCAGGCATTGAACAAAGCTGGATAGTCAAGTAGAAATTTGTTCTGGTTAATTCCTAGCTGATGGACTGTGCCAGGATGGAACCAAAGGAGCAAACAATACCCATAGCCAAGAATCCCAAGGTGACAAAATCTTGGAAAAGATGATGAATAGTTTAAAATCCAGTAGACAACATCACAAAACTATCAATTGGATACTCTGAAAGCAGCAGTGCCTCTGTGCCCCATGGACCATTTTAATTTCAGTCAGAAATGTGATGAGAAATATCACTGTAACATGCACAGGGTATAAATGGCATCTTAAATAATTAGTGAGGCAGTTAACATGAGTGCATGGTATTGCCTGTTCAAAATAACAGGGCAGTTGAACAAGCAGATCAAGAATAAGCTATGCTGCCCCCCAGTGCCAATTTTCACTCATTACTCACACAAAGATTTTCTTTTAAAGTCATGAGATTTTTTTCATGCTGAATGTTTGGTACGGCAGAATTCCATGAGTTCCCCGGTACCTTAGCTAAGTTGCCCTCACGTGGTAGCCTGATTGTGTACAAGGATGCTAATCAATCAAAGAGGGAATCAACATAGATCCTAATTCAGTCCTGAATCATCATCCACATAATCAAGCACACTTCCAGCAAAAGTTGTTTGGATAGTGGAGTTTGCACATTATCCCAGCGCCTGCGCGGGTTTCCTCTGAGTGCAGTAACTGATGTAAACTGTGGATCGGTCATGTTAAATTCTATGACAGCACTTAGGAACAATCTTGCCCTTTCCTAGCCAAGGAACACCAGGCAACTGTAGAGCCCACATCACTCAACATGGATTGGGATTTGAATCTAGGAGCATTGGGATATTGGGTCAGCCTCAATAGAACTTATGTTGACCCCAAATTAAATTTATTTTAAAAAATTGAGTACCCAATTTTTTTTTTCTAATTAAGGGGCAATTTAGTGTGGCCAATCCACCTACTCTGCACAATGTGGAAACTCCACACGGACAGTAACCCAAAGCCGGGATCGAACCTGGGACCTCGCCGCTGTGAGGCAGCAGTGCTAACCACTGCGCCACCGTGCTGCCCCCAAATACAATCTCAATAGTTACAATACTTTGAAGTGAATGTTTCAAGTATTTAACCTGGATGACTAATAATAGTCCAGTTTACATCAGTTACAGCAGAATCCCCAATGTCCCCTCAGCAAGATAAACCCACTCCCAAAAGCAGCATCTCACTGAATCACAGCAGCAACCTTGCTCCCAAGCAGTTGGTCACAGTAGTCACACACAACTAAAGCTGTGGGACTTCTCAATGGTGACTACTGAACCCAGCTATGCTGAACATATATGCAATGAAGTTAGAAATCAACAATGAAATAAGCAGTAATAATGCCAGTGTCCTCAGTGAGATACACAAAGCACTGTAAAAAACAATCTGAGACAACCTGGTAGATGCGACACGAAGGAAAAATCTTCCCATGATGGTTAAATGCATCAACAGCATGAAACCAAGCCATATGAACTATGAAGATTCCAGGTTGCTAATCAGTACTCGGAAGGAATGTACTACTGTTGCCGTAGAACAAGGAAAATCTGCCCCTGTTCATTATCCAGCATTCATCCCATCCTGAAAAGTGCATGGGTGCATAAATCAGGTGAGGGCATGAACATAGATGGCTGTGATTCAATTGAAGTCAAATGCCCTGCCATCTCTTACTACCTCAGCTAACACGTGAACGGTGGTCACTTATCCTGGAAGACTGCAGATGCTCATGGTACAATATCCTAACGCAAATCATAACCTCCGGGATACAAGAAAAGAAGAAAAAATTTGTAATGCGTATAAATGTCATTTTTTACCATGTTAAATAGTACTAAAGCATACAACAGAAACATTCAGGACATTATTGGTCAGCTTCAGTTAACACCACAAGTGAAGCTGATTAGGTAACCCATAAATAGTTACGAACATAATAAATCACATCACAGTCCTTGACCATAGTGCTACTAATTTCCCTCAACATAAACGTTAGTTGGAACTTGGAGTTTTTCTGAACTTCTTGGACTTCAAAATCCAAAGATCTTTTGTGATTTTACTATCAAGGTTGACAAAGTCAGCTGTTAGCTCTGTTTCTCACACCGCAGGGACTGTCGAGGATTTCCAGTACTCTCTGTTTTTCGTTCAGATTTTCAGCATCCAGTGTTTTACTGTTGTTTTATCATTTCTTTCTGGTATGTCTATCATGTCAGACATACATTCAGCATCTATTGCATTATGCCCTTGTTCCAACATTCTGGAATAGGATAACTGATGGATCCATCAGTTGACCATGTACATTGAAACATACAAGATCCTGAGGGGTCTTGACAGGGTGGATAGGGAGAGGATGTTTCCTCTTGTGGGAGATTCTAGAACTGGGGTCTCCAACTAAACGTAAGGGGTCACCCATTTAAGACAGGGAGGAAAAGAAATCTTTGAGGGTTCCCTTTGGAACTCCTATCCTCAAAAGGCAGTGGAAGCAAAGTCAATGAATAATTTTACGGCCGAGATAAATAGATCTTTGGTAAGCAAGAGGATGAACAGTTATCGGGGAATGTGGAGTTGATCAGATCACTCATTATTTTATTGCATGAAGGAGCGCCAAGTGTCCTACTCTTGATCCTAATTATTTTGTTTGTATATATCATATCCAGTTGGTACATGTATACTTGGATTAGCAATCTGGGCATAAGTATAATCAGGATGGATATGATGTAGTGTTCAATATCATCGGTTGTCTGTTTGCATTTTTTTGACTAGCTCATCTACTGACATGTAGCGGTTACTAAGGGCTTTTGTTTACTAAAGGGTTTATGTTCCAATCCTACCCTTTTTTCACATTCAGTGTCAGTGAGGTTGTAGCTCAATGATGTGTACATGCTGTGTTCTGAGGAAACCTTCACTTATTTCCAGAATACATGCAGTAGAAATGAAAGCAACTCATGGGGTGAACCAGTGGCATAATGGTTAATATTCATGCTGAGGTGCATTCATGCAGATCACAAAATATATATTTATTTCATATACTTGTCTTCACAGAAATGGATTGGTAGCTACTGTTAGACATGTAGTTCATCTGTGTCTTGTATCCACTATATTTACATAATTAATCAAAAGGATTATACCAGATTCTAGACTACTGAGAGTTAAGAGCCAGCACCTAATTAGTGGATTTGAAAGTGATGGCTCAATAATGTGTCACATTACATATGCTAAAGTGCTATTTGTTAAAGTCATATATGATATTGAGGATTGCTTAAATATGGGGTTTCGCTCCATAATCACTTATTGCCCATCTATGAATATCTTTTGCATTTTCAAATGCCCTCCCTTCACTTGTAAAAATCTATACATTTCTGATGAAGTGGCATGGACTGATAATAGTTGCACAAAGCATGTCTTTCATCTCCCTACTCAGCACACAACCTTGAAGTACTTGAGCTATTGGGCCCTTGGCTATGCTGTGGCACAATAAAAAGAGAGGTCCCATTAAAAAGTAATACTAACCAAAAGCACCAGAGTTAGTGAACTGGGAATGAAAAAGGGTTAAGATTCATACAAAAATGCTTTTATTGACAGTGAGTCTCAGTTCACTGTTCAAGGAATACATCTCCCAACAAGCAGTGGCTAGAACATTGGAAATAATTATTTCAGTTGTTGGTGTGTGCACGTGTGCCACATAGAAACAGAGGGAGCAAGAAAGGGGAATATCAAGGAGTTATGGTTTGACCATAATTTATTCAGTTCAAACTATTTTCCTAACCAAAGGTTCAGTCCACATTTCCAAGTCACCATCAACATTACAATAGAAACAAATTCATTTCACATCTTGATCTTCCGTTTTGTAGTCTGTCACCTTAGCATATTGGATTCAGACCAAATAATTGCTGTGACCCGGTCTATAAATATTATACTCCAGACAACAGGGCTTTATGGGAAGCAGCTGAATAGGAAATATATCCCTCATTTCAGCAATCTTTTATCTTCGGGGTCAAAGGCCTTTGGGAATCAAAAATTGTTCACTCATTTGAATTTTTCATAGGATTATGTTTAGTAAGGAACTGAGGGGGGAAGGTAGATTGGGGTCAAGGCAAGACCTATCGAAAATTGGTTTCGGACCCAGACTGATTTAACAAGTGGAATGATGTGTGCAATCATTTATCATTCATATCAAATATGAGTCAGTGATAATTAGGTGGTTACAGGTTCGGTGGATTGGCCACGTTAAATTGCCCCTCAGTGTCCAAAGATGGGCAGGTTGGGTGGGGTTACTGGGATAGGGTGGGGTGGGGTGTTCTTTCGAGAGTCAGTGCAGACTCGATGTGCTGTATGGCCTCCTTCGGCACTGTCAGGATTCTATGATAATGGCACAGATTTTGCATACTATATAGTACAGCAATGGAACTCACCACTGACTCCAAATAAAGCTGTCCACAATGATTTAGTGATCTCTGTGGCATTAGTTTCCCCTTTGACTGACAGCTGTTTAAATCTGCTGCACAGGTAAAGGGTAGTGTAGCATGAAGCAGCAGTGATGTCAGTAAGCAGGTAAACAGCCAATCAAACTGAAGTATTTACACACACAAAACCAGGAAGTTGAAACTACTTAAAATCCTTTGTTTTAATTTAAATGCTCAAAGAGCAAATTAAATGATAATTGGGTTAAGATGCAAGCTTAAATTAAACAACATTTTAAAAAATGATGTGGATTTTTTATTATGGAGAAATTTGACATTCCACAAATGTAAAATTAGCTCATTGGGGGCAGTGAGGTTGTTTAGCGGTAATTATGAAGTTGGCACGCTGTTAAAACCCAATCACACCTCATTCAACAAGGTGCGACATTTTCAACGGTTTTTAACAGTGAGACTAATAGCATGAGTGTATGTTTTCCATCAATTTAATGATTGCAGTTTGGGGGTGCCTCAACAGTGCATCTTCTGAGAGGTAAAGAATCGATGACGGCAACTTCTGGATTACTGCACTACGTTGGGTCTCCAGAAGTTGCCGTCATTCTCAGTGGAGTAATGACGGCAGTCAGTTTTGCCATCATTACTACGGTTGGGCAGTACAGTCACAGCCTGGGTGTTAATGAACTCACTATACATTTAAATAGGTTTTACTTAATAACCACAGACTAAAATACTCTTGGAACGAGGACGAACATTTTAGAAATAATGAAAAAAGATAATGGTCCTAGGTGAACTGGTACACTTCAACACTACCCTTTCAATTTTGAGATCTGGGTTTGAATTCTGCAAGGCAGTTTGGCCTCGTTAACCAATACCATTTTGGAGTCCACAGTATATGTTTGCATTCAGGATTCGGATTCATAATGTAGCATTCAAATTGAATGCTGATAAAAGTTTAGAGGTTAGTTTAGATGCATTGTTATATAAGTTGCTGTGACTGACTCAGGAGTGAGGCACTATCATGGAAAACAAAGAGGAATGGAGAGGCTTGAGCACAATTATTTGCACAGATCACCAATCAACAAACTGGAATAAAATATAAATATATCCATGTGATCTTTGAATGAGATTTGGTCAGATCCTAAGCCTCTAAGACACTGCAAATGCAGGCTTGGGACAGGAGTACATTAGAAGTGAAAGTGTTTGAATCAGTTAACCTCACGGTAGAGGTTTTATTTGGAGTAACCGGCTTTGAATTGGTTACACACAACTGGCTAACTCTTCTACACTGTACACACAAACAGTCAGGACATAATTCAGGCTATATATTCGACCAATTCAGGCTAGATATTCAACTAGAACAGGAGCTACTGTTCTAAACAGCTTTCCGTGGTTGTTGTCAGCCCAGTAAATTATCAGTGTATTTAGAAATGAAGCATGAAAACTTCTTTATTCTGTATGATGATGAAACCTGCGGTGAGAACTTATTTCAAATCTATTTTACATTCCCAAAGATATTGTATTAAAGACTAATGCAGTTTTATCCCCAGTGCAAGAATTAGTGCTCAGTAAAATAGTTCTATCTATAGCAGCAGTATCAAGGGCACACAAGCAATACATCATGTCACAGAACACAAGCACATTTGTGACTCCGACACAAGAATGTGCTTTAATACCAACCTCAGACACTGGCAATTAACATCAGAACACCTTTATGCTGTGGGCCCTTGTCCACAAGGAGCTTGGCTTAAAACAAGTTATCTGTTGATCTTCCACACCGCATCAGCATGGGTGGATATGGGTTGAAATTCACCACAAACCAAATGACCCCATGACAAAACATACAGTAACAAAATTTTACATTGCCAAAGCCAGCAGAAATATCCCTTGTGTATACGACAGATTTTTGGTTAGGGCGGAGGGGAAGAGATGTGGGAGAAATTATTTAATGGTGGATTTTATTTAATCGTTTTATTTATTGCACTTTATAATAGGCCACTCAGACAAAGCAGAGTAGCTTGACACGTTGAAAGTGGTGTTCCCCGGGGCTCAGTGTTGGGGCCCTTGCTTTTTTTGATTTATATAAACAATTTAGAGATGGGAGGTTGAGGACAAAATCTCAAAATTTGCAGAGGATACTAAGATAGGGAGAATAGTGAATTGTGAGGATGATGCTGAGCAACTTCAGAGAGACATCGAGAAGTTGGCCAAACGGGCAGACACTTGGCAAATGAATTTCAGTGCAGAGAAATGTACGGTAATGCATTTTGAGAGAAGAAACATGGCAGCACGGTAGCATAGTGGTTAGCCCAATTGCTTCACAGCTCCAGCGTCCCAGGTTCGATTCCCAGCTTGGGTAACACTGTCTGTGCGAAGTCTGCACGTTCTCCCCGTGTGCGCGTGGGTTTCCTCAGGGTGCTCCAGTTTCCTCCCACAGGCCAAAGATGTGCAAGTTAGGTGGATTGGCCATAATAAATTGCCCTTAAGTGTCCAAAATGCCCCTTAATGTTGTGTGGGGTTACTGGGTTATGGGGATGGGGTGGAAGTGTGAGCCTGGATAGGGTGCTCTTTCCAAGAGCCGGTGCAGACTCGATGGGCTGAATGGCTTCCTTCTGCACTGTAAATTCTATGATTCTATGAATACAGGCTCAGAGTACAACTTGTGGGGAGTACAGGAGCAGAGGGACTTCGGGGTTCAAGTGCATAATTCGCTGGGTGGCCAGGCAAGTTCAAACAGTTGTTATAAAGGCATGAACTGGCTATGATGGACTGGGAAACATTATTGAAAGAAAGGACAGCGGACAGACAATCAAGGAACGAATGAATAGGTGAACTTCAAAAGTTGTTTATCCTATTTGGCACAAGAGTAGAAGGGGAACTGTGGCAAAACCATGGCTTACAAGGGAAATTAGAGATTGTGTTAGATTCAAAGAACAGGCATACAAATTAGCAAGAAAAAGCAGTAGACCCTAGGATTTGGAAAAATTTATAATTCAGCAAAGGCGGATCAATGGATTGATTAAGAAGGGCAAAATACAATATGAAAGTAAGCTAGCGGGGAACATAAAAATTGACTGTAGAAGTGTCTATAGGTATGTAAAGAGAAAAAGATAGATAAAAACTGATGTAGACCACTTATAGTCAGGAACAGGGGAATTCGTAACGGGGAACAAAGAAATGGCTGAGTAACTAAATTGTATTTTTTTTTTCTCCAAATTTAGAGTACCCAATTCTTTTTTTTCCAATTAAGAGGCAATTTAGCACGGCCAATCCACCTACCCTGCACAGCTGTGGGTTGTGGGGGAAAAACCCACGCAAACACGGGGAGAATGTGCAAACTCCACACAGACAGTAGGGCAGCACGGTGGCGCAGTGGTAGCACTGCAGTCTCACGGCGCCGAGAATCCAGGTTCGATCCTGGCTCTGGGTCACTGTCCATGTGGAGTTTGCACATTCCCCCCCCCCCCGTGTTTGCGTGGGTTTCACCCCCACAACCCAAAGATGTGCATGCTAGGTGAATTGAACATGCTAAATTGCCCCTTAATTCGAAAAAATGAATTAGGTACTCTAAATTTATTTTTAAAAACTCCATACGGACAGTGACCCAGAGCCGGGATTGAACCTGGGACCTCGGTGCCGTGAGACAGCTGTGCTAACCACTGCACCACTGTGCTGCCTGACTAAATTTGTATTTTGCTTGTGTGTTCACGAAGGAACACATGAATAATGTACCGGAATTCTGAGTAACACAAGCTTTAGTGAGGAGCTAGAGGAAATTAATATTAGTAGATAAATGGTTTGGGAGAACTTAATGAGATTGAAAGCAGATAAATATCCAGGACCTGATGATCTTCATCCTACAATACTGAAGGCCCTAGAAATAGTTGATCCATTGGTGAACATTTTCCAAAATATTTTGGAATCTGGAATGGTTCCTACAGATTGGATGGTAACTAATGTAACCCGCTATTAAAAAGGGAGGTGGAGAGAAAATGGAACTATAGACCAGTGAGCCTAATGTCAGTAGGAGGGAAGTTGCTTGAGTCCATGATCAAGCATTTCATAGCACAGCATTTGAAAAGCAGTGGTATAATCAGACAAAGTCAGCATGAATTTACGAAAGGGAAATCATGCTTGACAAATCTACTGGAATTCTTTGAAGATGTAGCTAGTAGAGTTGACCAGGGAGACCCGGTGGATGTGATTTATTGAGAGTTCCAGAAGGCTTTCAACAAGATCTCACACAGCAGATTAGTTTGTAAAGTTAAAGTGCATGGGATTGCAGATAGTGTCTTGAGATGGATAGAAAGCTGGTTTAGCAGACAGGAAGCAAAAAGTTGGAATAAATGGGTCTCTTCCTGATTGGCAGGCAGTGACTAGTGGGGTACCGCACGGATCAGTCCTAGCACGCCACCTGTTCACATTTTATATTAATGGTTTGGACAACAGAACTAAATGTATTATCTCCAAATTTGCAAAACCAAGTGGGAGGGTGAGCTGTAAGGAAGATGCTTCAGCGGGATTTGGACAGGCTGAGTGAATGGACATATATGCAGTATAATGTGGATAAATGTGAGGTTATCCACTTTGGTAGCAAAAATAGGAAAGCAGATTATTCTTTGAATGGATGTAAATTGTGAGGTGGATACTCAGCGAGACCTTGGTGCCCTCATGCATCAGTCGCAGTAAGCGTGCAGGTACAGCAGGCTGTAAAGAAGGCAAATGGTACGTTGGCCTTCATAA
This sequence comes from Scyliorhinus canicula, assembly GCF_902713615.1. NCBI lineage: Eukaryota > Metazoa > Chordata > Chondrichthyes > Carcharhiniformes > Scyliorhinidae > Scyliorhinus > Scyliorhinus canicula. Next base: position 65,396,320 of record NC_052158.1, on the reverse strand, counting down.
CAAGAGAATTTGAGTATAGGAAAAGAAATGTTCTACTGTAATTGTATCGCACATTGGGGAGGTCAGATCAGGAGTATTGTATGCAATTTTGGTGTCCTTATCTGAGGAAGGATGTTCTTGATATGGAGGGAGTGCAGCAGAGATTTACCAGGCTGATTCCTGGGATGGCAGGACTGTCATATGAGGAGAGACTAAATTGGTTAGGATTATATTCATTGGAGTTTAGAAGAGTGAGAGGGGATCTCATAGAAACTTATAAAATTCTAACAGGACTAGACAGGGTAGATTCAGAAAGAATGTTCCCGTTGGTGGAGGAGTCCAGAACTAGGGGTTATAGTTTAAGGATAAGCGGTAAACCTTTTAGGACTGGAGAGGAGAAAAGTCTTCACCCAGAGAGTGGTGAATCTGTGGAATTCACTGCCATAGAAAGTAGCTGAGGCCAAAATTTTGTGTAATTTCAAGAAGGAATTAGATAGATCTTGAGGTTAAAGGAAGCAAGAGATATGGGGGAGGAAGGCGGGATCACTGTATTCAACTTGATGATCCACCATGGTCATAATGAATGGAGAAGCAGGCTCGAAGAGCCAAATTGCCTCCTTCTACTTCTATGTATCTTATAGGATCCTTGGGTTTATAAATTGAGGAATGGAGTACAATGGAAGGAAATGCTGTTACATCTTTACAAATCATTGGTCAGGCCACATCTGGAATATTCAGTTCAGTTCTGGACACCTTATTTAAGGATGTTAAAGCCCTAGAGAGAGAGTGCAGAGACTGACTAGAATGATACCAGGAATGAGGAATTTTATATACAAGGAAAGCTTGTTTTCCTTAGAACAAAGATTAAGAGGTAACCTTTTTGAGGTGTTTAAAATTATGAACAATTTTGATGACTAGGGGGTCACAATTTCAAGATGGTCAGCAAGTGAGCTAGGAGTGAGATGAAGAGAAACTTCTTTATTCAGTGTTGTTTTTGGAATGCGCTGCCTGGGAGAGTGATGGAAGCAGATTCCACAGGAAGTTTCAAAAGAGAGATGGATATATAATTGAAAGTGATGAATTTAGAGGATTATGGAGATAGGGCTAGGAAATGGGACTAGCTAGTGAGCTCTTTCAGGAGCCGGTGCAGACCCAATGGGTCAAATTGCCTTCTTCTGTGCTACAAAATTCTATGATTCTAATTTACTTCATGATGGATCAATGAAAGCACAGGCATTCCAAGACGATGACAAAGAAAGGCCTCGCCTCTAATCGCTGTACATTAGAGAGCCCAGCAACTCTCCAGTCTAACTGAGCCCAGAACTAAATCAGGTTTTCTTTCAGACTATATCTGTTGGGGTGAACGGTGAGTTAGCTAAGGAAAGATGGTATGATGTTGAAAACCCCCCAAAAAAGTATGATTCAAACTTTCACCTCGTTGGTCAAGTGGCATGATTCCCACTTGGGGAATTCACAAAACTCACCTATCACTCCAAACATTGTGTTTCTGCTCAAACACACAACCTCATCCGCCACATTAATGGTAAGTAGCACTATTAGGCCATTGTTTCAGTTGTATGTATGCGTATTATAATTTGTACAGCGTTTGGGCATTAAAGGCGTGAAAATATTTACCCTGCTTGCCGACAGTTCAGGAAAGGGGTACCCAACAAGTACATGTTTAGGTGTAGAGGATAGAAACTTGAACATTTCTGAATAGAACTTTCCCCGAGTGACTCACTAATCAAAGAATGCACAATGTGGTGCGACATAAAGCCACAAGGTAGACCCAGATTTGATCTAGTCTGATCTACGTTAACTTGACAATACTGGGTAATATTGAGATAATACTTGACAATTATTTCTGGGATTGTTTTGGATTGGGGAGAGGACAGAAGCAACTTTCATATCAGCTTCACTCATTTCATAACATTCTTGCTTCTAAGGTAGAAGAATGTGGATATCAGCTTGCACCAGGATTTGAGATCTTGATCTATGAAGAATGCTGCATTATTGGAGACGCTGTCTTTTAACTAAGATGCTATACAGTGCTAGACGAATTAATACAAATATCAATTTAATCACTGCTGCAGTTCCAGATCACTAATCATCTTTAACCACACATGAATAGCCATCGAGCCAAGGTAACTGGAGAACTTCAACACAACACTGCCTTCAGGAGAAATATATCTTCCGAATAAGCAAATTCTACTGCAGTCATTTAATCATTCCCTAAAATCTGTCGCGCACTAAATATTTGACAACAGATTTCTCAGTTTACAAAAGATGAAGTAGTGAGCATAAAAGCAGGCAACCCAATATATGCTACTTTTGAATATGTTTGCACTTTGAACTTTATGACTGCTATGAAAAATAAAAAATGGGAATTCTTCAAGGCAATAAAGCCTTCACTTAGAACAAAACAGGAATATTTATATAATAACATTTGAAATCTTTACCTCTCTCTAAACACTCTCCTCACCAAATACTGAAACCTCTTGGCATACATGTGGAACAGACTAACAATGAAATAATGCTAAAGAAGGTCATCCCTGTGCCATAGACCCACATCCAATTGGTACTGGACATACCCAACTGATACACGTGCTCCTCCTTTAGCACAGTCTGGACCTGGACATAAGTAGTTAAGTGTCAGCTGTGATTAAGTGTTAGCACTCTCATCTGAGTCAGTGGGTTTTGGTTTCAAGTCCCACTCCTGGCATGAGCACGAAGTCTAGACTGGAATTCGAGGGTCAGTATTGAGGGAGGGTTCACTGTCGAGTTGTCGTCTTTCAGATACGTTGCTAAACCGAGGTTTCCATCTGTCCTCTCAGGTGGATGTAACAGATCTTACGGAGGAGTAAGGCAGTGCGCCCCAATGTCCTGGTCAACAGTTATCGCTCAACTAAAAGGATGACCGCACTGCAATTTATGAGGGAGCTTGCTGTACATAAATTGACTGCTTGGTTTCCTACAATTCAACAGTGACCACACTTCAAAAAGTGTTTTAGTGTGTTGCGCAACATTCTGAAAGAGGCTACAGAAATGCAAGTCTTTCTTTCAAGTCCCAGGGATTACTGAACCTAACTTGATTGAGAAATAAAACACACTGACAATAATCAGCAGCATGTTTAAACCACAACCTCCAGATTGCAGAATAGATTTTAGGTAGCATTGGGTGTGTCTTATGAACTACTGTGCACTAACTGTTTGGGATTGGTTGTAAGAGTGATGAGTGCGTGTATGTACTGAAAGGCCTTTTTGTCAAGGTATGTTTTTCATGCGCTCAAGCAGCAAGATTTAATTTCTCTGGCAGAGATTCTGGGAGCAAACATACGTGCATTTGCAAATGGTGAAATGGTGATCCACAAAACTTCAAAACCACCTTAATCACAGTTTGCCCCCCAAAAAAACACATTACAAAGGTGAGCATCCCACTAAACGTTATTAAATATTAGCACCTCAAATGAGGGGACACATGACATGATACACAAAATTATCTGGAACAGAAGAGGCACCACAGAATTAAGGGTAAATATGTGCGATATGTTTTAACAGGACAAATGTTTTGCTACTCTCTGCATGAGACGAGAAATGGGGTTTAAAGGAGACTTTTGACTCATTGTCATAGCCTATTTAAGCACTGGTGTGCTGGATTGTTGACAATGTCAGATGTACATACTCATTTAAATTGCTAGGCTCAGTACACAGTAGAGCTTTGCTGTACATACCTCGAAGAATGCGTTCCTCGTGGCATCGAAGAAAGTCCCAGATTCGAACTGTGCCGTCGTCGGAACATGTGGCAAATTTATTATCCGTAGGTGAGAAACTGTTACATGAAGACACACAGTAGGGGAAAGAGATCAGCATTTAACAGGAGCCGAATTGAGCCCAATCTGGAGCATCCTCGCATAAGCGCTCTGTACAAATGGGCTCCAGAAGTTAACTAGAATAACCACAATGCTTTACATTGGAACCTCAATTAACCGCCAATGTGGGACAGGATTTTTCCCCCAGCAGGAAATAGAAATTGGCAGACAATCGAAAGTCCCCTTATACTTAGTTTGATATCAAGTTTTTTTTTAAACTTTCAACTGATTTTAGATTAATTAATAAGGATTAATTAATTGCGTGTGCAAGTAAGATCCACATTGTTTTCATTTAAACACGAGTATCCTAAAATAAACACCGGCACATAAACTCCTGCTGAGCTTCCAGACACAAAGCACTGACTTGACTCCTACTGGGTTCTCAGACAAAAAGCCTTGATTCACATCGTGTTCCCAGACTCAAAGCCTAACATTGGAATAGTACATTCTGTCAGGTATTAGTCATTCTGTACTTATTAATTCTCTTGGGTCAAGACTCCAGGTGGTGCGAAAATTCTATTTTTAAGAACATTTCACCATATTTTAATTGCAAAATTATATACAACTAAGGAAGCCCATGAAATTTATAATTGGTTATAATTGAGTGTCCAATGGCAGGCATGCCTATAATCGAAGTTCCACTATGTTAAAGAGAAAGTCCTTGAGCTGTTGAGTTTCCTGCTGCCAAAGCCACTGCGCACACTGCCATTTCTGGCGTTACCAACTAGATGAAGAAACAGTGACTACACCATTTAAAGGTCGGCAAGGCAGCGCTACTATACACTGCTCCTTGGAGTCCACATGCAAATGCCATCCTGAATGGCAATAACGTTAAATAGCTCCAACTATCTTCCTGTTAACACTTGCTACAAAGCACTTTTTACATAGCATAATCCCCAGTTACATCATTCACAGAAGCAGGGATGAGAGGGAAGTTATAAAAGAATACTACATGTCAGAATACAGAAATGGCATTGGGGAACAAGGTATGGGCAACAGGCCACTTGATTTCATTGTAAAAAAAAATGTCCCTGTGTATTTTAAAATCAGATATCTATAGTATCCCGTTCCAAATGATTTTCTGATCTGAGAAGTGAAAGGTATCTGCAAATGTGAAATTTAAAAGTGCAAGTGTCACATTGCAAATATTTGACATTCAAAAGGTGCAGTTCGATCAACCACACTTGGTGCAGCACCTCAGAGTAAAATCAGGGCATAGACAGGCATTAACCTGGCACTGCAGATTTTAAAGCAGTTGGAAACAGAACCCTCCCCTAGGATCCTTGGAAAATACCTTGCTTCAACTAACTACTAACTGGATCATTTTGGCTCCATTTTCCAAATGGAAGGCTTTAGAAGAACTAATGCTATAATGTAGTCAGCCAAGACACTGAAAAACTGTGACATGACTTTCTCAATGTAATGGAAACCCAGGTGAAATGGGATATTATATATATATATATTGTTTTTAAAACAGCTCTCATCCCTGCAAATGAATTCAAAGTGTGCGATAAGCAAGAGTTACAATCTGCAAACGCGCCACTTTATTTTACAATTTTGATGCTGGAAATATTAAATGGTTTTTAAATTTAATTTCTTTTTCAAGTTCTTCAATATTGTTTGCCACTGGATGTAGCTGAATGCCAGTGATTGAGGATTTATTTTAATCCCTGCACAGATCACCACCATTGGGACTTCGCTGACCATTTACTTCGGTGTTGAAACTGGCTTTATTCTGAAGTTTAACCTTTATCAGTTTTAGAAAAAAGGAAATACTTTATTTAAAAATGTAAAATCTTGCTTTACAAAGAACTCATAAAAAGGAATACTTGTATACATTAGCACTGCAGCAAAGCTCTGAGCAGTACAGCATACGGTCAACATCCACATTTCTCAAAATGGCAACTTATCAATACCACAACCATAGTTCTAGAGCAGACAATGTGGCACTTTGTTCCAAAGAGGAAACAAATGAAATATTGAGCATAAAATGTGAAGCATTGCTCCCAGGGTCTCATAGAAACCATGCACAACTTCACATAGAATACATTGAAATGACAATATAATTATACCAATCCCTATGGAAAACTGCATAGCATTAATCCACCTGGCCTCTCTAATCGCCTCCTTGTGAGCTTGGAACATCTTCACATTGTTCATGTTGGACTGCCAATACTTCACATATCCACCGTGGTCAGCTGTCAGCATCCACATGTCATTATGAGACCAAGTCATGGCTCTAACTGGACTGTCATGAGCCTGTGAGAAACAAAATGGTTACATTCTCAGGTGGATATTAGTTTCCATTTCACATGAAAGTTTCATGTATAAACTCTTTTTTTAACCAAAGCATTAGTTCAGATGCTTGTTTTGGGGAATATTTAATATCCCAACACCTCCTAAACCAGGATAACCAACACATGAAGGCCTTTTGGTTGCTCAGTATAATGGAGGTCCACAATCTTACAGCTGCCACTCCAGAGGTGTTTACAGATGATAAAATCGCTGCAAAGGTAAATCGGACTGTTGCCCCTGGAAAGGACAACCCTCATCCAGTATCAACAGCGGTCTTGGTAAAATGGACAAGAGCAGCCTACAAATCTGTCAGTGGTAGCAATAGTGCAACAACACATAATAATAATCTTTATTAGTGTCACAAGTAGGCTTACATTAACACTGCAATGAAGTTACTGTGAAAACTGTGAGGAGCAGAGAGTCGGTACCTCATGCAACTACTGCATATTAGCCCAGATCAATGAAATCAAATCCCAGGAACTGTCTGGGAGTCTTTGAGTCACCTGTATTAACTTTACAGGCTGCAATCTGGAGGGAAAGGAAGTTCAATGCTTATACAGGGAATGAGTTCCGGTGAAAGAGACAGACTGAAGATTACCATGAGAAATCTACTAACTGAGGTTGGGTCTCCAAATATTACATGAGAAATACCCAAAGGTGGCATAAGATGCATGAGAAAGTAAATCATTACTAAGAAGCACTTCTGGAACTCAATACATAACATTCCATATCCTGGAACTCACCCCAACCGGGTAATTGCAAAAATAAGAATTCAGCTCAACAGCAGAACTAAATTAAGGATGAATATCTAGAGTATGCAGTGGAATGTGAGTAATTGAATACATAAAAATACTGGGGTAGATATATTACAGAACAGAATTGGGAATTGCACAGTTCTGATTAGAAAGTGTTGGGGAGAAGAAAAATGATGAATGACGAAATCCTGAATCAAATGAAGGAAATATAAATAACTGCATTTACTGATAGCAATTGGGAAGGTTTGACGCAGAGTACACTCAGTCAACATTGCAGACCTGCAACATTCATGCACCGCAACACAAGACAGGAAAGATGATTTGTGACTACAAATCCCCAGATTGCAGGCTCTCAATCTCAGCCTGGGCCACCAACAGGATGCACCAGGGTAGGACACAGCACCAAGATGGCGCCAGAGCGTGGTGACTCTTTGCGAGCTCTCTCCCACAGATTCTCTTCCTACATCTTTTATAACTTTACTAACCTTTTTAAACTTAATTCTAACACTTACACCATCTCTAAACTTTCTCTTTTATGTTCCCTTACACTCTGTTTGCTTCATCCGATGCCTGAGTCTATGTGTTTACATTGTGAATTTACCTATGTCCTACGTTTTTCTCATGCATGGAACGATCTGTCTGGACTGTACTCAGAACAATACTTTTCACTGTACCTCGGTACATGTGACAATAAATAAAATTAAAGCATCTTCAAAGAGCAACAGGGAAAACTGGGATGAGGAATCGCTCTGTCCTGCTTACATGAATGGAGGGGAACCAATTTTGGTGGCCTTGATAATGAGCTGCCCAACTGTGGTCAGGATATGACATGTTTGAGATGGATGGGAAGACAGTAAGTTCAGAAAGGGAGAAAACTTACAAGTCATCACAGTATCAAGAGCAGTGTTACTGTAGCTACTGAGGAATATAGCCTAGAAGCTCAATTACACACCACCAACAGGATACCTCCTGAAGCAAGGAAATGAAAAGTCTCGCCCACATCTATCCCAAATGGATGAGTATTTGTGCCATCAGTTTACCAATATAATCACATCTGTTGGTTATCCTGGTGACATCTGTCGTTCAGTGTTTGAGATTTATGGTGACAACACAATTGCTGTAACAGGACAAACTTATATTCTCTCTGCCCCTCCCCATTTGGCATTGTACTGGAGACTCTCATACCTGTAAAATAGTTTCAAAGTTAAACGTGAGCCCATTCCAGAGAGTGAACTCGCCACTTGAAGCCCCGGTAACTAACCGCCTTCCTTCAGGAGTCCACTAAAAATAGAACAAAAACAATTATTCAGATATTCAAACATGTTCAATACTCTCAGTGCAACAAAATGTTTACAGCTCTTTGATGCATTGCACCAACAAGAGGCATCGCAGTTCAAGGATTACAAACATATTTTGTATATATAGCTTTTCTTGAGGCTGTTAAACTTTATTCTTGGGAATCAGGTAAATTTTGTGTCGCTGCTATGGCAGCACATCCAACAGTTTGCATTTATATGGTATCTTTAAGACAGTAAAAGTGCTTCATCGCTAATCATGTAGTAGTTTACACAATGACCAACCCATGTGTGCACATTCCCACTGTTGCTTCTTCAGGGGTGTTTTGCACACAAGTTGTGGTTGCTTGAACTGCAAATGATAATTCGGCAGCCAGTTTGGGGCAACGGTTTTTTTGTGCCTATATTGGTTAATACCAGGTGCAAAGGACCTGAGCGAGAACAGGTTAGGGACTTGAACTGGAATACAATTCCCACTGTTCAAAACAGTAATGATCTTGCTGATTGTTTTTACATGAACTGTGCATCTACATTGGGCACAGAAATAAAATGTTATGACCTAGAGATATAACAAATGATGGTATTAAAAGTAGAAAATGCATTTGGATGACAAAAGGCAGGTTAAAAAAGCAATGATTGATAAGTGCAATTAATGTCAGTGCAGTGAATAAATAACCAAGATAAAGCAAATAATAGGAAGTAAATTACAATTACATACAAGTGATGTTGAAGTTATGCAAGGCATTATGGTAATCATGAGCATACAAATGTATCTTAACTGTGAGCAGTGGTATAGAAACAGTGGAAAAGATTGAGGCAGTAAGAAAGATAGTTTCCAGATATACTAAGTGGCAAGAGCAGATGAATCAATTTTAATTGGAATATATGTTTTGGGGGGGAGAGACATTGAATGGAAGATGCTTTCCCCCATACCTTTCACATTGCCAATGTTGTATGCCAGTTCCACTACAACATTTTGAATCAGAATATACAATCAAACTTGACTCAAGTCCACCCATTCCTTCGCTATAATGTAAGCACCGGGGTCTTGGTCAGTAAACATTTCTTAGTCCCAATTAGTGGGAAATGCAGCTGACAGACTCTTAAAGTCCAATTTAACAAACCAGTTTTAATTCTTACTCACATTCTTTTGAGTACTTACCCTGACAACGAACACAGGACACTTGACTTTATTGGTTGAGGTTCTTACAAATTTTGTTGTTACAGCATTCATAGGATTTTGCAGCATTCCCATAGGTGGCACCAACTGGAAGACATTAAGGACACCATCAGGACCATTGATGAATGGCAAAACTATCAGCATATGTTATATGGCAAGACCAACTAACAGCAGAGACAATAGAACCAAACAATGGTACAGGCCCAGAAGAAAGTTGGTTAACCAGCAGCAAGAAGCCAGTCAACCCAGCATCGTAAGCCAGACTTCACGGGCGGCACGGTGGCGCAGTGGTGGCGCAGCGCACTGCTGCCTCACACCACTGAGGACCCGGGTTCGATCTCGGTCCCGGGTCAGTGTATGTGGAGTTTGCACATTCTTCCCATGTCTGCGTGGGTCTCACCCCCACAACCCCAAAGATGTGCAGGGTAGGTGGATTTACCTCACTAAATTGCCCCTTAATTTGAAAAAAAAATGTATTGGGTACTCCAAATTTATAATTTTAAACAAGTGGGCTGCTTTGTCCTGGATGGTGTCGCGCTCACTGATCAGCCCAAGCCTGAATATTATCTATGTCTTGCTGCTTATGGGCAAGGACTACTTAAATATACGAGGAGTTGCAAATGGAACTAAACACTGCAACCATCCGGTAAATATCTCCACTTCTGACTTTACATTGAAGTAAAGCAGCTCAAGATGTTTGGGCCTAGGACAGTGCCTTGAAGAATTTTTGCACAGATATCCTAGGCTAATTGGGGCACACGTCTTCAACACCATGGTCAGGATATCTGGGTCCATAGCCTTTACTGGAGCCAACGTGCTCAGCCATTTCTTGGAGTGAATAGAATTTGCTGAAGATGGGTCCAGTGATCCTGCAGACCTCAGGAGGAGATGGATCATCTATTAGTGAGTTAATGGCTGAAGGTAGTTCTAAATGCTTCAGCCTCGTCTTTTGCACTTAATCGCTGATCGCCACCATCACTGGCAGTGGCAATGCTCATAGAGCCTCCTTCTTTCAAATTGTGTGCTGATACGATCCCAGTTGATTTTATAACTGGACAGGAAGATCCCAGAATGGAATCCTGGTTCTAAAGACTGCAGTTATTACTTTTTTGTAAAAAAATAAAAAGGTGGAAGAGTCACAGGTCTGCTAATTCGTTTTAACAAGAAAAAAAATTACTGAACGAGAAAAGTTGGATTATTATACAGTACTCATTTACTTCCACCTTAGCTTAACAAATATACACAGGTTTTAAGATAAAACATGGATTACAAAGTACACCTTAAGCCACAATGGTCTCATGAACTCAGCAAGTCCCTTTTAAGTACACAAGATGACTCTGGTCAAATGCACACACTCAGCTCTAAAGTTAGCATCTGTGGATTGCTCCTCAGAATCCCCCCAGACGATTGTCACTTGAGAGTTTCCACAATCCACCCCAAAAACAAAATGCTAGAAAATCTTCTTTCACACTTTTGCTTTGCCCTTGGTGTTTTGTATTCCAGGATTTCGAAAGGACAGGGGCTGGTTTAGCTCACTGAGCTAAATCGCTGGCTTTTAAAGCAGACCAAGCAGGCCAGCAGCACGGTTCGATTCCCGTACCAGCCTCCCCGAACAGGCGCCGGAATGTGGCGACTAGGGGCTTTTCACAGTAATTTCATTGAAGCCTACTCGTGACAATAAGCGATTTTCATTTCATTTTTCATTCATTTAAACAAAATTTCCGCTCCACTTTTAAAAGTGATTCTAGTCCAGGATTTTACACCAGTCCCTTTAGGATTTCTTTGTCTTGACAGCTTATAAACTGTTGTTAAATTGTTTTAACTTTTGATTCTCAGACTGTATTAAACCTGCATCAACATTTCATTTACCTCTAAAGTCTGCTGCCCTACTTTAAATATAGTTAATGCAATTATCACTTTAATTCGGAACACTGTTTACTCTTCCTTGAATTCTGAACAATGCTTTGGTCTCTGGTCTATTAACTCCAGTCATCTTAAACATTCTTTCTGTCCCAATTTCCTGGTTAGCTGGACTGTAACTTATTCCTGGGGAAATCTGCATCTTTGCAACTCCCTTGTCCCATCTAGTTTCTCCTGGTTAGAGTTGAAAGAGGCTCACTCCCTGGTGTCCTGTCTCCAACGTCCAGCAAATTCAGCTAAAATTAAAGCTTGGAAGTATTTTTTGTCCTTACAAGGGTCTTCAGTTGCTAATTGGTGGTTCTCTTTATTCTTCTCGCCATAACCCTTTCTAAGCACAATAGAATCACAGTTGGAACTTAACAAATTCCGCATATACACCCATCTTAGCCCCATCATGAATTTAACTGTAGGGTTTACCCTTCCAAGCACACAAACATTAAATTAAACACACTTAAGACTATACCTTATTTCTAATGTTACCAACACAAATACCTTTCTTTTCTAACACCTCCCCCTTTTAAATAAATCTTCATTATCATTTACAATGTTGTTAAATCCACTTTACACAAACATAACACAAATATCTAACCACAACTTATCACATCATACATGTATAGTTTTCTTAATTGACAATTACAAGTGTCGTATTATATAATTATAATTAATTGCACAAAAAAGATAACTTTAACAGCATCATCAGAATCTGTACATGGGAACATTATCATTAATCAAATCTCGTGTCTCTTTTCCTTCCGATTTCCAGTTTTCAACTCAGAAAAGAAAGTTTAATTTAAGTTTATAGTGCAATTGTCTTTTTGCCACTTGTAGGGATAGTTCCATTCTCAAACACACTTCCCAAATTCATGTTGTAAATTTGTACTTCAATATAAGTCAAAATGTCATTTTTGTTCATTAACATCTCTTCTGTTGTCAAAATCTCTTTTAGCTGTTCCAAATATGTTGTTAACATGCTTATCTTCACTCAGAATAGTATTGTACTCTTGCTTTGTTTGTTCCTTGAACTTGTGGTGTTGTAGTTTCTACCAGTTCCATTTCAAACAAATTCTTTTCAATTCCGTTGGAGCTATATAAATTACTTTCTCTCCCTGAAGTTTCATAGTTCGTTCTCATCCTTCAACCATTTTGCACATGTTCTGAACTATCTCAGTCCAGTTCTTAGCAGCGTTTGGATGGTCTTTGGCAAACTGTTCACTTGCCTTTCTTCCAACTACTACATCTTGTGTAGTATCACCGACCCACATTTTCAAATCAGTGTCTCCAGTCATTGACTTAGAAAGATTATTTTACAATGTCAGCACTTCTGGTTGACAATTTGTACTTCCTGCAAAATTGGGAACTTCAATTTTTTTCTTATTGTCCTGAACGGATTTTGATCAGTAATATTACTTAGATCAGTTCTTTGCTCAACTGTATCAGTATTCCACAATAAGTTTTTATTCACAAGAACTTTCAAATTGCGACACTCCATATAAGTTCTTCAATTTTGCTTTCAAGTTCAAAAATCTCTTTGTTCTTTACACAACGAAGCTCTAGCTATTTGTCAGCTTTGCCTTTTAATTATGCATTCTGCCAATTATTGTGCTTTTCCTTGGTCAAGGCTTTTTCCACAATACTTCATTAATACTTCTGAAGTTTGAAATTTATCAAGTTTAACTGAAGATCAATCTGTTGTCAAGTTTGCTTTTCAAGTTTATCCTTTAGGCAATTCAATTCCTCAGTCAAATGTTCGACTTTCCCAGACTAATTCTCAATTGTTCTCATCAATGTCTCATTTTTCTCCACAGTAGTTTCCATAACATTCACTAAGATCACTATTATCAACTGCCTGTTGCAGTATAGGTGTCATCACATTACTGTCACCACAAGCCAAATCATTACCTCAGATGAAATCTAACCCTCCTTTGGCTAATTTAGGAATAATTCCCACCGTAATAATTTCATTTACAAAATTATTTCTTAAATTAACTCTACATAAAAAAACAGGCTCATCCTTTCCATTAATATCCCTTTATACATTTTCCTTAATAAAACATCCTGAAATGCAAATTGTGTCAGCTACCATCAATGATTGACCTGCTCCCGTATCTCGTAAAATTTTAATCTGTTTACTTATTTCGTTCGGCGAGTAAGAGAATACATCTCCTTTTGAAACAAAATATGCAGAACCTCCAATAGCCTGACTTCATTCACCAGTACTCAATAATTTTCTGAATTATCTTGAGATCTATCCCCCTTTCTTATGGATTCTGAAAGAGCAGGTTTCATGAGCACCATTGCTATAGTTTTAACAGCTATTACCGTTCCTCCTACTACAACGGGGGCGTCTTCCATTTAATTTACAAATATCTCCTCAGATCAAAAAGAAGGGTGCTGAGAATGGAAGTGGCATCCAGAGACCCGAGTGTTTCCCCTGTAACAAACTTGTGGACACATTATGCCCTATTGTGTCCAAGTGGTGGGGTTCCAAATTATCTGCTGCTCTTATCTTTCTAGATGGTAGTGGTCGTGGGTTTGGAAGGTGCTGCCGAAGGAACCTTGGTGAGTTACTGCAGTGCACCTTGTAGATGATACACACGACTGTTACTGTTCGTCAGTGGTGGTGGGAGTAAATATTTATGGAAGGGGGAGCAATAAAGTGGGCTGCTTTGTCCTGGATGGTGTCAAGCTTCTTGAATGTTGTTGGAGCTGCATTCATCCAGGTAAGTGGAGAGTATTCCATTACATTCCTGACTTGTGCCTTGTAGATGGTGGATAGGCTTTGTGAGGCCTTTGACCTGCTCTGATAGCCACAGTATTAATATGCCTAGTCCAGTTCGGTTTCTGATCAATAGTAACCCCCCCAAGATGTTGATTGTGGGGGATTCAGCGATGATAATTGCCTTTGAATGTGAAGGAATGATAGTTAGATCCTCTCTTGTAGGAGATGGCCATTGCCGAGCACTTGTGTGGCGCGAATGTAATTTGCCACTGTCAGCCCAAGCTGGGATTTGCTGCAATTGGACATGGATGAATTCATTATCGGAGGAGTTGCAAATAGTGCTGAACATTGTGTAGTCATCTGCGAACATCTCCACTTCTGAATTTACGACAGAAGGAAGGACATTGATGAAGCAGCTGAAAATGGGTGGGCCTGAGGAACTCCTGCAGCAATGTCCTGGAGCTGAGATGATTGACCTTTAAACATGCCAACCATCTTCTATTGTGCCAGGTATGACTCCAACCAGTGGAGAGTTTGCCCCGATTCCCATTGATCCAGTTTTGGTAGGGCTCCTTGATGCCACACTCGGTCAACTGATGCCTTGATGTGGAGGGCAGTCACTCTCACCTCACCTCTGGCATTCAGCTCTATTGTCCATGTTTGAACCAAGGCTGTAATGAGGTCAGGAGCTGAGTGACTCTGCTGGAACCCAAATTGAACGTCCACAAGCAGGTTATTGCTGAGTAAATGCCGCTTGATAGCACTGTTGATGACTCCTTCAATCACTTTGCTGATGGAGAGTAGACTGATAGGGTGAGACTTGGCTGGGTTGGATTTATCCTTTTCTTGTGTACAGGACACAGTTGGGCAATTTTCCATATTGCTGGATAGATGTCAGTACTGTGCTCCACTGAACAGCTTGGAAGGAGTGCGGCAAGTTCTGGAGCACAAGTCTTCAATACCATTGCCAGAAAATTGTCAGGGTGCATAGTCTTTGCAGTATACAGTTTCTTGATATCACATGGAGTGAATCATATTGGCTGAAGACGGACATCTGTGATCCTGGAGACTTCCAGGGGAAACCTGGACCTATAACTGGATAAGACGATCCCAGAATGGAACACTGGCCCTGGTTCAAAGGGCCACAACTTTGACCTTTTTTAGGAAACATGGAGGAACAGAGTCACAGGACTGTTAATTAGTTTTAACAAGAAAAAAATATTTATTAAATGTGAAAAGTTGGATAATTATACGGTGCTCATTTACCCCCCCCCCCCCCCCCCCCCCACCCTTTAGTTTAATAGATACACACAGGTTTTAAGATTAATATGGATTACAAAGTGCACCTTAAGATACAACAGTCCCATAAACCCAGAAAGAGCCTTTTAAGTACACAAGATGACTGTGGTCAAATACACACACTCTGCTCTAAACCCAAGTTAGCATCTGTGGATTGCTCCTCAGAATCCCCCCAGATGAATATCACATGAGATTTTCCAAACTCCACTCCAATAAAATGTGATAAAATCTTCTCATGATAATGTTTTCCCTTAGCAGTTTGCATCCTGAAATGCAATGTAACTCCACTATTTAAAAGGGGAGATGGAGAGAAAAGAGGGAATTATAGCCCCGTAAGCCTGTTGTAGTGGAGAAAGTTCTAGAATCCACTATCAAAGATTTTATAGCAGAGCACTTAAGAAAACTGATAGGATCAGGCAGAGTCGGCATGGATTAATAAAGGTGAAATCATGCTGGACAAATCTACTGGAATTTTGAGAGGATGTAACTAGTAGAGTTGACGAGGGGGAGCCAGTCGATGTGGTATATTTGGACTTTCAGAAAACTTGACAAAGTTTCACTTAAGAGATTAGTGTGTAAAATTATAGTGTGTGGGATTAGGGATAGTGTATTGAGGTAGGTGAAAAACTGGTTGGCAGACAGGAGACAAAGTAGGAAGTAACGGGTCTTTTTCAAATTGACAGGCAGTGACTAGTGGGGATCGGTGCTAGGACCCTAGCTGTTCACAATATTTATTGATTGAGAGGAGGGAAAAAATATAATATCGCCAAATTTGCAGATGACACTAAGTTGGGCGAGAGGGCGAGCTGAGATGAGGATGCATAGATTCTGCAGTGTAATTCGGACAAGTTGAGTGAGTGGGCAAAAGAACGGCAGGTGCAATTTAATGTGGATAAATGCGAGGTTTTCCACTTTGGTAGAAAAAAATGAGGAGACTATTTTCTGAATGACCATAAATTAGAAGAAGGAAATGTGCAATGAAGCCTGGGTGTCCTGAAAGTATGCATGCAAGTACAGCAGGCGGTAAAAAAAGGCAAATGGTATGCTGGTCTTCATTGCGAGAGGATGAGAGTACAGGAGCAGGGATGTCTTGCTGCAATTACACATGACCTTGGTGAGGCCACACCTGGGATAGTGTGTGCAATTTTGTTCTCCTTATCCGAGGAAGGATGTTCTTGCTCTGGAGGGAGAGCAGGAAAGATTTGCCAGACTGATTCCTGGGATGGCGGGACTGACGTCTGAGGACAGATTGAATCGGTTAGGATTGTATTCGCTGGGGGAATCTCATAGAAATCTATAAAATTCTAACAGGACTAGAGAGGGTAGATACAGGAAGGATGCTCCTGATGGTGGGTGTGTCCAGAACCAATGGCCAGTCTGATTACGGGGTGGACCATTTAGGAGATGAGGAGAAATTTCTTCACCCAGAGAGTGGTGAGCCTGTGGAATTTGTTACTACAGAAAGTAGTTGAGGCTAAAACATTGTGTGTTTTCAAGGAAGTTAGATATAGCACTTAGGGTGAAGGGGATCAAAGAATATGGGGGGAAAGCAGGTTGAGGTTATTGGGTTAGATTATCAGACATGATCATAATGAATGGCGGAGCAGACTCGAAGGGCTGAATGACCTCCTTCTGCTTCTATTTTCTATATTTCCAAGAAATCCAGGCAAGAATTTCCAACGGACACTTTTAAACAAAGCTTGCACTCCACTTTTAACAGCGATTCCCATCCAGGATATTACACCAGCCCCTTTAGGATTTCTGTGTCTTGAGTCCTGTATGAACTGTTCACAATTGCTTTAATTGTTCATTCCTAGGCTATTATAATGGTATCAAACGCTTCATTTACCTCAGAAGTGTGCTATACTACTTTAAATCAAGTTACTGCAATTGCCTCTTTAACTCAGAACACTTTGTTTATTCTTCATTGAATTCTTCTGAACAGTATCTTGGTTTCTTTACTTTTAACTCCAGTCATCTTAAACCTTTTCTCTCTCCCAATTTCCTGCCTATCTGGGCTGTATCTGGTTCCTAGGAAAGCTTGCATCTTTGCAACTATCTTCTCCTTTCCAGCTTCTCCTGGCAGTTGAGAGAGGTTCACTCTCTGGTGTCCTGTTTCCAATTGCCAACAAATTCAGCTAAAACTAAAACTTAAAAGAATTTTTTTATCCTTACAAGGGCCTCCAGTTGCTAAGTACCCCTGCTGATTCTATTTATTCTTCACACCGTAACCCTTTCTAAGCCCGATAGAATCATAGTTGAAATGAAATAAAAATCACTTATGAGTAGGCTTCAATGAAGTTACTGTGAAAACCCCTAGTCGTCACATTCCGGCACCTGTTCGGGGAGGCTGGTACGGGAATTGAACCGTGCTGCTGGCCTGCCTTGGTCTGCTTTAAAAGCCAGCGATTTAGCCCAGTGTGCTAAACTTAACCAACCGCCACACATACTGTGGTAACTTGAGATCACAAAGCAAGTAATCGAATAAGTGGTTTAAAAAAAGGAACTTCTTTCTTTAAATAATAACAAAGTTTGGCTATACCAGTAACTCAGAACAGTAGTTACAGTAACAATTGTGAATACAGGGGCACTGGTAAAAATAGATCACCCTTCTGCCAACTGAAAAGCCTGCCAAAGCTCGCACATGCTCAGAACCCTCAACAGGCACCAGTAAAACAATTACGTAGGAGAAAGGGTTATAATTGTACTCAAAATTACACTCTTCCCCCACCACCTCTCTCATAAATGTCAATTTTCCATTAGGACAGAAATACAACAAAGTAATCTTTCAACTATATGAAAGTCTGTCAGGAGCTTTGCTATTAGTGAATCTTATCACAGTTGATCTAGAATCGTAGGTAAAGAGGTAGATTGACAATCTGAACATAAACGTATCTCCCCAGAATCAACTGGCTAACCTGGTGAATGCCCACAGCTCCATTACCACCTGCTATGTTATCTGTAACAGTTACTGGCTCTGAAACCACCTGACTGAGTCATAATGTAATTGAACATGTTTTTGTATCTGCAAACTCCTCTCTGTGGCAGCCTCACGACCCAAGATACTGGACCACTTTGATTTAAAATTATTCCCGGTAACCACCTCTGGTTATTATCAAAGTTCCCAATGTAAACCTGATCATCCCGTTTAAACTGCCTCTTTGGCGTGGTAGCCGTGTCCCTCCTTCTGCTTCTCTTATCTCCTGCTCACTTTGCTCTGAGATCTGGGTGAAGCAGATCCACATGAGACTTCTGCCTTCCACCTAACAACAATTCAGCTGCACAGAGTCCAGTTGTGGATTGCAGCCTGATACAATACTGGAATAAAAATCTTGAGAGCTTTGTACTCAAAATATCACCTGCCATTGTCTTCAATCCCTCCTTCAAAACTTGAACTGCTGACTCCAACAGACCATTCAAAGCCGGATGAAACGGCTTATACCATTCGGTTGCATGAATTCCTGAAATAATTCCCTTGTAAACATAGTGCCCTTATCCGACATAGCTTGTCACAGGAGCTGTAATATTACTCATGACATGTACTTCCAACCATTTTGAATGCTTATCTACGACAACCAAAAAGATGTGGTTCCTGAAAGGTCCTGTAAAGTCCACATGTAGTCTTGACCACGGCCTCTCTGGCCACTCCCATGGATGAAGTGGTGGTGGTGACGCCATCTTCTGGTTTATCTGACATGATTTTGCTTTGTCCTCCAAGTCAGATCTATATTAGACCACCAAACATAGGACCTGGCTAGACATTTCATTCTATTTTTTTAATATAAATTTAGAGTACCCAATTACTTTTTTCCAATTAAGGGGCAATTTAGCGTGGCCAATCTACCTAACCGGCACATCTTTGGGTTGCGGGGGTAAAACCCCTGCAGACACAGGGAGAATGTGCAAACTCCACACGGACAGTGACCAGGGCTGGGATCAAACCCAGTTCCTCAGTGCTGACCTAGACTTTTCATTCTAGAAACATCTGGATGAGCCTCATGAATTTCATCCATGACTTGCAAACAACCAGGGAACCGAACGGTCATTCCCGATTCCCATAGTAAGCATCCATCCTGCACAGTTAACTCATCCCTACAAACCTCACATAAGGTTTCAACTCATCACCTTCTATGATAGTTAGCCATCCTTGCATCAGAAATCTTTTAACTTGCACCAGAATGATCTCCGACTGTCTATTGCTTAATCTGCTTTGCACTTACTGGAGAATGTGCTAGTCCCTCGAGTAAGATAATTGTCTCAAAGGACACAACACAGGCAGCACAGTAGCATGGTGGTTAGCATAAATGCTTCACAGCTCCAGGGTCCCAGGTTCGATTCCCGGCTGGGTCACTGTCTGTGCGGAGTCTGCATGTCCTCCCCGTGTGTGCATGGGTTTCCTCCGGGTGCACCGGTTTCCTCCCACAGTCCAAAGATGTGCGGGTTAGGTGGATTGGCCATGCTAAATTGCCCTTAGTGTCCTAAAAAATAAAGTTAATGGGGGGGGGGTTACTGGTATATGGTGGATGCGTTAGGGTGATCATTGCTCGGCACAACATCGAGGGCCGAAGGGCCTGTTCTGTGCTGTACTGTTCTATTATCTATCATGGATGGCAAATCCAATAAAGGGAGATGACTCAATGCGTCCACATTTGCGTCATCCTCCCCTGCCCTGTGTACACCATATTGTACTGATAAGCTGACAATGTGAGTGTCCAGCGCTGTATTCATGCTGGGGCCATGGGAGGAATGCATTTAGAATCATGGAAAAGACTCATTAACGGCTTATGGTCAGTATGTATGGTGAACGAATGACTGTATAGGTACTAATGGAATCTACTCACCAATAAAACGACAGCTGGACCCTCTTTGTCCAGCTGTTAATATTCTTTTTCAGCATTTGTCAGCATCCTAGATGCCAAGCTATTGGGTTTTCGGGCCCCTCCTCCATTAAATGAGAAAGTATCGCCTCCACACCATTGGGCGAAACATCGCACAACAGGATAAATTCCGTCTGAATGAAAGTGGAGTCGTAGATTTGCCGAATGCAGTAACACTTGCACACTCTTTGATGCCTTCTTCTGTGCGCATTGTTGACAGGTCTGAAGAAATATTTCCATAATAGTTTACAAAGCCCAAAAATGACCTAAGCTCTGACACATTTCTGGGCTCCAGAGTCCCTTAATGGTTAGAATTTTCCCATCCATAAGAGAGGTCTTGTGCAGTGGTTCTGTGCCTAGATACTACATACTTTGTGTCTGAAAAATACACTTGCTCCTCTTTGGATGCAATCCTGTCTCTGCAAATCGTTTTAAAAACTTGAACCAGATTGTTGAGGTGCTCCTCCTCAGTCTTCCCTGTAATTAAGATGCCATCCAAGTAAACTGCAACCTGAGGAATGCTTTGCAACGGGTTGTCCATCATACTTCGAAAGATTATCAGACTGGAGGCTGGACCAAAAAACAAAATTTGGACTTGAACAACCCTCATTCATGATGGGTCACAAACTGCTTCAAATCTTCCTTGAGCAAGAGTTGTTGATGTCCCTTGTTCACGTCGTTTTGAAAACATCTTGCCTCCCTGAAGAGTTTCAAACAAGCCTTCCAACCTAGGTAACTGATAAACATTTAATTTGGAAACCTGGCAAATGGTGAGCTTGTAGTCACCATATATGTGCACCATACCATCATTTTAAGGACAGGAACAACTGGAGTTACCCAATGAGAAAACTGAATAGTCTAAATGGTTACAAGCCTTTGCAGCAGTTCCAACTCCTCCTCAAATTTCATTCTCATGCTATAGGGCACTGTCCTGGGCTTGAAAATGGGAGGAGTAGCCTGAGGATCCATGTACAACTTCACAGTAGCACCACACAATGCACCCAGTTCATCCTTGAACATGTCCAGATACTTGATCACCTTGCTTGATCTCCCCCCACTTCAATGAACTTTTGCTGAGCCAGTCCTGCCCCAACAAACTCGGCCCTCCCTTGCTTCTCGATCATTATATGAAATGTGGACTTCCAATACCCTAGCACAGGTATGGACTCTGCGGCATATGTTCAAAGATTAATTTCTGCTAGAGCTCGGTTAGAGTCCCACATCAACTTGTCGGTCTCTTCACCTATTACAGATGTGAAGGCTCCTGTGTCTATCTCCATCTTGATTTGCCCACTGTAGTAAAAATAGAATCTACTCGTAACTCATTCACATTATACATGTGGTAAGTTTCCACTGTGAGCTGTCTATAAACAATGCATAGTTGATTGAGACTTCTTCAAAGTAAAAGTTTCTTGCTCGGCCTTCACTTTGTACTTTGTACCCTTGCACTGCATCGCTAAATGCCCCTCCTTGTTGCACCGGTGAGAAACAGCAGCCCTAAATTTGCAATGATCTGTATAATGTGGCCCACCATACCTAAACACTCCAGTCCTTTCAACATTTTACTTGCAGCCTCTTTCTTCAGTTGATGCAGAGCCCTGGCTGGGCACCAGAATTAGCCTTCTGGTTATCTTCAGCATTACTGGCAGCCATTTCCATGTCTTAAGAAGTTTCCAGAGCCTTCTCAAAAGTCAGTGGCTTCACCCAACAACCAACGCTGAGTGCTGTCCTCGTTAATGCCGGACACCAGCCTAACTCTGAGCATATCTTCTAAAACTGCTCTGAAATCAGTGTTCTGAAAGCTGCCATAATTCTGCCACAAAATTAGCTACTGATTGATCTTTTCAAAAATGGCTATAAAATATGAAACTTTGAACAATCGCCAAGGGCTTCAGGTGATTCTGGACCAGAGCAACTAAATCTGCAAATTAAATCTCCCCTAGCTTCTATGGCGTAGCCGGATTCCTTATCAACGTATAAGTCATCGACCTGTACACATTCAGGAGAATGTTTTGTCTCATCATCTATTTCATTTGCTAATCAGAAACGCTGCAACCTCTCCACACATTCAGCCCAGTCCTCGATTCTCTCATCGAACTCACCGATCCTCCTGCACATAGCCTTGGTGCTGCTAACTTGAAATGCCATCAAATAAACCCACGATGAACACTAGCTACTCACTGAGTGCAGCCTCACGTTGCCCCACACAACATCGAAAAATGTTATTTTCTTGCCATTTCTCATCACCAAAAAGATGTGGTAACTTGAGACCACAAAGAAAGTAGTCGAATTATTTGTTTAAAAGGAACTTCTTCATACAAGTAAATAATGAAGTTTAACAATGTAGTAAAATGACCAATGGCCTGAATTTTAGGCCTGATACAGAACTGGACATGTTAGATTAATAATTGGAGATTTTAAATTAAACCTCAGCCAGAAACATGCACAGACCTGATGGGAATTTGAACACCCAAGTTCGAATACACTGGACAGGGACAGACAGACAGCTGGGGCAAGTCTGGGCCAACCCTGTAAAGACATCGGAAGATAATCGGTCCCATTCAAATGGATCGACTGTGGATTGCCCAGGTGAAGCCAGACTTTCTGGCACCTAGATTTCCCACCACTATCATACATGGGATAATGTTACATATGGAAAAAGCACCTTAAGATGGTTCCTGGGGGTAGGTTCCTGGTGTCCTGCAGAGTTTCAATCGGCAACTCCATTGGGTGTTGCAACCCTACCCAGAGGCCAGAGAAGCTTGGCTGAGGGCCAGAAGCTTCCGGAAGGGTGCAGAGAGGGAAATACGAAAGAGACATCCAGAGACCTCCCCAGCGAAAGCCCGATGCCCAGGCAGCGGAGAAGATTCCACGGCAGACCAGAGGACAAAAGGAAGCAGCACGCGAGAGCCACCTTCGCAGATGAAAGCCCTGAAACAACCAAGACTCAGAGGATTGGACCCACAGCACAATAGAGTTCATCAGCACGGGTAGTATTAAGAATCCTAAGGCATACTATAGTTGGGTAATTTCAGGGCTACTGTTTTATTATCTTTCAAAATAACTTGGATTAAATTGTGAACTTGTGTTGTCCTTTGTTTATCTCGTAAATAGGGGCACATGGGTAAAACGTTTGAACAATAAATAATAAACTGGTCGAAGTGTCTGAATTTTACAGACAACAACAGCAACTTCAGCTGAACAGTAATACATAATAACATTGAAAACAGGAGGACAGTTAAAAACAAGTCTCGGTTACAGGTCACCTTCTTGTTTCCAGACTGAAAAAACCCGCCATAGCCTGCACTTGCTCAAAACCCTCAGATGCCAGAGGAAATCATTACAAAAACAATGGGAGAAAGGTTTAAAAGAACACTCGGTACTCAAAATAACACACTGCAACCCATACAAACACCTTTGTCCAGACTGAATCTAACTATAGGTTTATGCCTTCCAGCACAGAAAGATTAAAATTATACATTATTTTTAATGGTTACCAATACAAATATAAATCCTTAAAACTACCATTATTTCCTCATACCAGTGCCACTCTCAACTAGATGTGACAGGACTGGAGAGCTTAGATCTGATCTGTTGGTTGTAAAATTGCTTTGTCCCATCTACAGCATACATCTGCCACTGCTTAGTATACATGTGTTGGCATCACATACATCTGGTGCTACTCCTCGAATGTTCTTCATCATTCCTCATTGAACCAGGGTTAGTACTCTGACTTGATAATGGCAATGAGAAGCAAGCAGGACCATGACGTACAAACTGGCAGAATTGAATTCTGCTAATGAAATGAAATTAAATGAAAATCGCTTGTCACGAGTAGGCTTCATTGAAGTTACTGTGAAAAGCCCCCTAGTCGCCACATTCCGGCGCCTGTTCGGGGAGGCTGTTACGGGAATCGAACCGTGCTGCTGGCCTGCCTGGGTCTGCTTCCAAAGCCAGCGATTTAGCCCAGTGTGCTAACAGCCCCTGTTGGCCCACAACCTCATGGTTGCCTGGTTTTAAGCTGCCAGATCTATTCCGAATCTGTGTCCATTTAGCAATGGTAGTGTTACATAGCACTTGAAGGGTATCCTCAGTGTGAAAATGATTGTATCACAAATACTATAATGCACAGATGCATCTGAAATATGTAGATTACTGAGGACGAAGTCAAATAGGTTATTGCCTCACAATGATTCTCACACCACCTGCCACACGCCTAGTCTGGCAGCTATGTCCTTCAGGACTCGGTCATCACGGCTGGTCATGGTGTTGCCACATCATGACGAACATTAAAGTTCCCAACACAACATATTCTGTGGCCTTTCTCTCTCTCTCTCTCGAGTGCTTCTTCAAAATGGTGTTCAACATGGGGGAGTACTGATTCATCAGCTGAAGGAGGACAGTAGGTGAGAATCAGTAGGAGTTTTCCTTTCCCATGTTTGACATGATGAATGTCTGTCTCTCTGATGTACTTTTAATGTAAGCTGCATTCTTTCTTCAATCTCAAAAGCTCGCAACCCTAAGGGTGCCTCAGTTTGTTTATTTTCCATCGGGTTAATTTTTGTGAAGTAATTTATTTGGGTTCACATACATGTACAGAACCATATTCATGAAATAAAAATTCCTTACAAGCTGCATCCAGTTGTTCTGCCACCTAATATACAAAAATAAAGCAACAATGCCATTGGCACTAAAATGGAACTGAACTAAAGTGACAAACAGCATCAACAGCAAAACGAGGCCACCCAACATGAGCAGCACATTAAATTGGCGCAGCGACTTTGCAAAGACTTTGCCTTCAAGATGCTTACATCGTTATAATAAGCTGAATCTGGCTGGATTGCTCGAAGGTCTCTGTGATCTCTTTGCCAAACTCGATTCTAAAATTGAAGATAAAAAACAAAATCAGCAAATGAAGAAATAGACAAGGAAAACTATTTACATACGCATGGGGTATGTTAAAAGGCTAAAGAATGCAGTTATTATCTTGCACACAATACCATGCAATGCTTCACCATATTACTTAGTATTAAATGAGGCATTTCACAATACATAACACAGTACGTTTCAATTTCCATCCTTGTCAACAATGTGTGAATGACCCTAGATCTATATTTAAATGTTGCCTTCAGTATTTCAATTTGTCCCACAATACTAATGTTAATTCCCAATACTCCTGCCTGCCAGAAGACATGCCATGCTATATGATATATACTTCTAATCTTAAACTAATTCATCACCAACACTTCTTCCAGTTTGAGAATTTCCATTCAGTAATATGTTCTGGAAAACTGAAGGAACAAATAAAAGTAAAGTCATCATAGTCCTAGGTGACCATAGGCTGCTTTCCCCTTTGAGGGGCAAGGTGGCTGGTGGCCATTTAACCTGATGATCACACCTCAGGTATGGGGCAAGGTTGAGAAGGTGAGGCCTTCATGAATAACCCCAATGTTGGCCTCACTGGATCACAAACCAGCTGTCCAGCCAACTGAGTTAAACCGGCAGATACATTCTGGTCAACGGAGGGGCAACAGTGAGGGAGATTGACTCAATAGGCCAGAAAACACTAAATGACAATAACACAATACAACAGTCCTAAACTTTGTTCCCTTCTTGTTAATATAATTAAAACAAAACAACTTTTGCAGCTTCTCAATCCAATGTAACAATGGCCTGCAACTTCCTGACCCCAATCCCATGGGGGATGTCCTACTGCACCCCTGACTCCACAGGGAACAGTCCAACACACACCCAACCTAATGGGGGCTAGCCACCACGCTCCGAGACCACACGGGGAAACCCAACCGCACAAGCGATGGCCTACCTTGCTACCAACCCCAAGGGGCTCCTCTCTCTTCACCCCCTCCTCCACGTGCTCCCGATCCGATGTGGCGACCCTTCACCGTGCTCCCGACCCAACTAAACACCATGTTCAGGGTATTCCCCATGCCTGGCCATCCCCCCAAACCAGGCTGGATCACCTCCCATTTTGTGTGCGTATGGCTTCAACCAGGAGTGTTTTCCCCTCCCAATTCCCTAGGGCTCCTAGTTGCCGCACTCGATCAAATGCTGCTTTGATGACAAGTGCAGTCACTCTCACCTCACCACTGGAAAGAAGTTATTTTGTCCAAGTTTGAACCTTGGCTGCAACATAGTGAGGAGTTGAGTGACCCTGGCAGATCCCAAACTGCAGGTTAATGCCAAGCAAGTGCGACTTGATAGCGCTGTTGATGACCTCTTCGATCGCTATATTGATGATTGAGAATAGACTGATGGGGCAGTATCTTACCAGGTTGGATTTGTCCTGTTCTTGTATACAGGACACCGCATGGTTGCACATTGCTGGGTAGAAGCCAGTGTTGCAGCTGTTCTGAAACAACTTGGCTAGGGGCGTGGCAAGCTCTGGATCTGTACTACTGCCAGAATATTGTCAGGGCCCATAGCCTTTGCAGTATCCAGTGCCTTCAGCCGTTTCTTGATATTATGTGGAGTGAATCAAATTGTCTGAAGACGGACATTGGTGATACTGGGGACCTCCACGGGAGGCAGAGATGGATCATTAACTAAGCACTTCTGGCTGAAGATTGTTGCAAATGCCTCATCTTTTGCACTAATGTGCTGGGTCCCAAATATTTGGGGAGCTTCCTCCTCCAGTGAGCTGTTATTTGTCTCTGGCTCGTTATCTGTATATTATGATCCTAGAGTATGATTGTGTCATGACTATGCCGTTGCTGGACTAGTTTGAGAGGTGGCACACGCCGCCAGATGTCAGCAAATGGTACTTTGAAAGGTCGACAGGACTGGATTGCCATTGCTTTTTCTGGTGCCTAGGTCAATTCCTTTTTGTTTTCTTTGCAGCCGTTAGATACAACTGTGACTTGCTAGGCCATTTCAGAGTCAACCACATTGCTGTGGCTCTGGAGTCACATGTAGTCCAGACAAGATAAGGCTGACAGCTTTCCTTCCCTAAAGGAAGGACATTAGTGAACCAGGTGAGTTTTTACAACAATTCACAATGGTTTCATGGTTATTATAGACTTTTAATTGTATTTAAATTTCACCATCTGCCATGGTGGGATTACCCAGAGTCTCTGGATTACTATTCTAATGACAATATCACCACCTCCCCATTGAGAGGTACTGCAATTTCTAAAGCAGGAAGGTCCTTGTACTTCTCTAAACTAGCTGATCTCAAAGCAACATTAGTACTGCTTCCTTGGTCCTTAGGTTGTGGATGGGCTATGGGCAGAAGTGAGAAAGATAGGACAGAAAAAGGAATCAAACAACATTCCTCCCCAACTGTGGCAATGCTGCACACAATTGTGATGTCCCTCTCCTGTGTGAGAATCAGGTATTGAATTGTTATATGATTATATATTCTGAGTGACCAGAATATCACATTGGAGAGCCTCTAATTGTCCAATTGTGCATCAAGTCACCATTTCTGCATTGGTTGTACAGGTCTGGTTTAAGGTTACCCACAAGCTTTGTGGAAGAGCAAAACCAGCAATATTCTGTATCGGGTCTTTCACAAGATGTTTGCTTGTGACACCTTGTGGCCTCCTGTCTGCTTCCCAAGTAAAAGGGCTGAAGTCACAATATTGAAGGTTCCTGGGTCAAAAAGGGCTTGGGTGACTTAAGGCTAGGGATGTTGTTGAGACTTTGGTGGATGGGGAGATGTTCATCTTCCTTTTCGGGGTTGCAGCAGTGCAGCAAGTGGTTGGGAGAAGAATGTGCAACATCACAGTAGCCATGGTGTTGGAAGCGACTCGAAGATACTGTAATATGTAGTATTATAGAATTTAATTGGTCATGAGCAAATCAAATGTGGCTACTTTTCGTCCATCCTGCGCACAGTGCTCTACACAGCTAGAGTACACAAGGGCCATCACTGATGCCTGAAGCACTGGTGTTTTTTCTAGCTTGGGACCAGCTTGACCCCAAGCTGGTAGATTTCTTCAGTTGAATTCTTGTACAATCGCCACAAACCAGGACATAGATTTATAGCTGCCATTCTGCATGAGTTAGTGGTTGTTTAAATGTTGCTGTGGGGAGGAGCTCAAGAGAGTTTACAGGTGAACAATCCTGTAAACCCTGTTTGTTCCCCCCCCATCCGTGTTTAGTCCCTTTATTTTCTTTTGTTTTTGCTTTTATAATTTTTGTACCTAGACAATTACTTGGACCTACACCTTTAAGATGAACTTCACCTTTAATTTAAGAAGGACTCCAACAGGATGTGCTGGCATCAATGATGACTTATCTTGATGGACTTGGCTGTCAGCCAATGAGCTATTTACCTACTGGGCTCTTAGCTGATAAGTCTATGGGTGCCGACCGTTCCAGAGTGTTCTGCCAGGGACAGGAACGCCTCATTTGGTTTTCAGTTTTGATTTGATCAAGCTGAAGGGCCACAGCCCTGATCTCTTTACCTGATTGGCTCTGACTAAAGGTTCAAAGTAAAGACCTTTCTCTCTCTATAATCAGACTGAACTGCAAGGAAGTTCAGTCCAGCAACCGCTGTAGGCAGGCCTATTTGTTTAAAGAACCTTCTTGGTGAGGGAACTATGTCTTGCCTCAGTAAAGCTCGGTGGCATTCTGATGGAGTTGAAAACAAATAAGAATTACACAAGCCTGAGGCAGATATACTGAGTGAAAGACTAGGTTAATGAATATCAAAGTGACTCGCCAGAGGTAATTCTGCAACCGCAGAATACTGACTGAACACTGCTGCCAGATCATCTCTAATCATACATTGGTGGCTTTGATTCTTAAGCATCCTGGGAGGGGCAATCTTCTACAATGCCCTCAACATCCGAAGCAAGGACATTCATCTTCCATTTCGTATTATTTCCCTTTAATTTTTACTCCCCCTCCCTCTGAGTGCATAGCTTGTGCGTGGGACAAAGGGGAGCTGTAGTAGATTAGCTGCCTTATCCAGTATAATTATTGCATGTCTTATCTCTATTGTTGTTATAAATAAACAGTTGTTGTGTTTCACTTACAAATCTGATGCCTGCAAGTCAGATCAGTCATATGGTCGAAGATCTCAAACTACATACAAATTATTGGTTAATTCACTTGTGTTGGAACTCCAGGGCCTGTGGGGCTGGAATTGACTGTGCACTCGCCCAGGGTGACATAACAACTACAGGAGGAAAGGAAGCAGAGGACACAACAGCTACTCAAGACCATGCTAGGCCACAGCTTGGAAGAAGTTCTCTTACCTACTCTCTTGCTGTAGATAGTAAGAGAGAGAGAGGAAAGTATCTTGGATAGACAATGGAAATATAATATGAAGGGATCAGATTAAATTTTCAGGGGTCAATGATTTTTTTTATTTTATAAATTTAGCCTACCCAATTATTTTTTCCAATTAAGGGGCAATTTAGCGTGGCCAATCCACCTATCCTGCACATCTTTTGGGTTGTGGGGGCGAAACCCACGCAGACACAGGGAGAATGTGCAACTCCCACACGGACAGTGACCCAGGGCCGGGATTCGAACCGGGTCCTCAGCGCAGTAGGCAACCATGCTACCAATGTGCCACCGTGCTGCCCTGTCAGGGCCTCAATGAAAAGGTTGTGTGCTGCAACCCCAAAAAGAAAAAACAAATACTTGGATTTAGAAGAACACCATGATGTGAGAAGATCAAATCAGGAGAGACAGAACTTTAGAATGCTACTACAGCACAAGAGGTCGTTGGGCTGTGGTGATTGTTTAAATAAGCTGTTCCTGGTGCTTCTCCCCACTATCAAGTATCTATCCAATTTTTCTTTTATTTTTGCGTGGGATGTGAATGTCGCTGAACTGGGCCAGCTTTCATTGCTCATCCCTAACTACCCTTAAGGTGGTATTAAGAGCAACCACGTCACTGTGGATCTGGAGTCCACATGTGGGCCAGACCAGGTAAGGATGGCAGATTTCCTTCCCGAAGGACATCAGTGAACAGATGGGTTTTTTCCGACAATCGACAATGGTTTCATGGTCATTGGACTTTTAATTCCAGATTTGTTTGTTCAATTCCAGTTTTACCGTCTACTAAGGTGGGATTCGAACCTGGCCCCGAGCACTACAATGGGTCTCGGGATTACTATTCCAGTGACCGCTGTGGGAAAAGATCTTTCAACTTGCCTCTGCTCCTTTTGACAAATTACCTTATATCGGCATCCACTAATCCCATCTGTCACTGGAAACAGCTCCTAATTATTACTCTTTCAAAATTATTCCCGATTTTACGCAATGCTGTTGACCTCTCAGACTCTCTGCTCTAATAAAGGGCTGACACTCAGTACAATACTGAGAGAAAGCTATACTTCAGGAGGTGCTGTACACAATTTGGTGTCACATTTGATCTCAAGGTGAACTTCTGACCTTATATCTGTGCCATTACTAAGACTGCTGATTTTCCCCTCCAGAACATCGCCCAACTTTATCTTTGTTTCAGCTCATATGCAGCCGAAACCCTCATTTATGCCTTTGTGTTACTTCTAGACACAGCTATTCCAACACACTCCTGGTGGGTCTCCAACATTCTACCTTCCTTAAAACTTGACGTCATCCAAAACTCAGTCTGTCTTGACTCGCAAGTGCCGTTCAGTTATCAGCCCCGGCTCACTCACCTAATCAGCTGCTTGTCAAGTAACACCTCGATTCTAAAATTCTCACCTGTTTTCAAATCTCTCCATGACCTATCTGCACACTGGGCTAAATCGCTGGCTATTAAAGCATTCCAAGGCAGGCCAGCAGCACGGTTCAATTCCCGTATCAGCCTCCCCAAACAGGCGCCAGAATGTGGCGACTAGGGGCTTTTCACAGTAACTTCATTGAAGCCTATTCGTGACAATAAGTGATTTTCATTTCATTTCATCTCTCCTCCAGCCTCACAGCTCAGATACCACGATCCTCTATCTTAGGCTCTATCGGTGGTCACTCCTTCAAGTTGCCTCCTCTGCAAGCTCTGGAATATTCTTCCTACATCTCTCTGACACTCCACCTCGCCCATTTTTTTTAGGACAGTCCTTAAAAGCCACTCCACCTCACTTTCTTTTAAGACAATCCTGAAAACCTACCTCTTTGACCAAACTATTGGTCAATCGATTAAATCTTATGTGGCTCGTAAATAAAAGGAGCAAGAGCCCATCATGCCTGTGCCACTATCCAAATCGATCAAGGCTGATCTTGGGGGCAGCACGGTGGCCTAGTGGTTAGCACAACCGCCTCACGGCGCTGAGGTCCCAGGTTCGATCCCGGCTCTGGGTCACTGTCTGTGTGGAGTCTGCACATTCTCCCCGTGTCTGCGTGGGTTTCGCCCCCACAACCCAAAAATGTGCAGAGTAGGTGGATTGGCCACGCTAAATTGCCCCTTAATTGGAAAAAATAATTGGGTAATCTAAATTTATTTAAAAAAAGGCTGATCTTGGGCTTCAACTCCATTTTCCTAACATATCCCAGCATTCTCGGAGACCAAAGGTCTGCCTCACCCAACCTTAAAAGTTAACGGCTTCTCCTCATGCCAGTCTTAAAGAGGAGAACTGTTATTTTTAAACTATCACCTAGTTCTAGTCTCCCCCATAAGTGGAAACATCTTCCTGGTATCTACGTTGTCAAGTCTCCTCAGGATCTTTGAATGCACCTTCCTTGATCATCAAGTCCTGGAGTGGTACTTGAACCTTGAATTCTTTGCTCAGAGGCAGGGATGCTACAACGCTCCCACAAAGCACCTTGGGACGTTCCATTACATTAAAGATGCTATATAAATGTGAGCTACCTGTGTAAAAGATCTCCATGATAATTATTCCAAACATGAGCAGGGGAGTTATCCCTAGTGCCCTGGCCAATATTTATCCTTTAATCAACACCCATCAGAGAACTACATTATCTGGTCATTATCACATTGTTGTTTGTAGGAGCTTGCTCTGTACAAATTGGACACTTTATTTCTTACATAACATTGACTACACTTCAAAAATATTTCACTGGCTGTAAAAACACTAAGATTTCCAGTGGTTGCGGAAAATACATAAATACAAGTTTTCTTTTAAGGAAAACATCCTCAATTAATCTAGTCTCTTCATGCTTGGTACCATTTTAGAAAATGTCTGTACTCTCTCCAATGCTTTGCAAGCATATCGTGTGAATAGTAGCCTGGTTCTGCTTTACAGAACAGGGCCAAGCAAGATGTGGCGAAGTTGAAACTATTCGATAGCAACAATACTGGCACAGGATATGGCCACACAATATAGGAATATAGACTCAGGAACAACAAAAACTAGATTGAAAATAAGTAGGTTTGCCACAAGATGCACCACAGGCAGCTTAACATTGGAGTATTTGTGGCCATGTGGGATGGAGTTTAAGACTAGGGAGGTTATGTTGCAATTGTAAAGGTTGTTAGTGAGGCCACGCTGGAGTATTGTGTTCAGTTTTGGTCTCCTTACCTGAGAAAGGACGTACTGGCGCTGGAGGGTGTGCAGAGGAGATTCACTAGGTTAATCCCAGAGCTGAAGGGGGTGGATTACGAGAAGAGGTTGAGTAGACTGGGACTGTACTCGTTGGAATTTAAAAGGATGCAGGGGGGGTCTTATAGAAACATATAAA
Organism: Scyliorhinus canicula; assembly: GCF_902713615.1. Taxonomy (NCBI): domain Eukaryota; kingdom Metazoa; phylum Chordata; class Chondrichthyes; order Carcharhiniformes; family Scyliorhinidae; genus Scyliorhinus; species Scyliorhinus canicula. The sequence goes on along the minus strand of NC_052158.1, from coordinate 65,363,535 downwards.
ATTATGAAGGGAATAGATAGGATAGATGCGGGCAGGTTGTTTCCACTGGCAGGTGAAAGCAGAACTAGGGGGCATAGCTTCAAAATAAGGTGAAGTAGATTTAGGATTGAGTTTAGGAGGAACTTATTCACCCGAAGGGTTGTGAATCAATGAAATTCCTTGCCCAGTGAAGCAGTTGAGGCTCCTTCATTAAATGTTTTTAAGACAAAGATCGTTTTTTGAAGAATAAAGGGATTAAGGGTTATTGTGTTCAGGCCGGAAAGTGGAGCTCAGTCCACAAAAGATCAGCCATGATCTCATTGAATGGCGGAGCAGGCTCGAAGGACCAGATGGCTTACTCCTGCTCCTAGTTCTTATGTTCTAAGTGGGCTGATGCAGGTTTGATTTCCACTCTGCTCGAATTTAAGTGAGCAGTCAGAGACTGGATTCAGTGGCCCCATGAATAGAGTAGTCCCTCACGCCTTAATGAGCATCCCAAGAGCAGTCAGAGTCTGCCTGCCCAGTGAACAGCAGGTGGACAAAACAAGGCAGACTGAAGATCAGGGATAATCTACCTGATTAATGAGGCTAATCTACCTGACACATGTCATTAATATGGGGGAGGAAATAGAATAGAATTTACAGTGCAGAAGGATCCCACTCGGCCCATCAAGTCTGCACCGGCTCTTGGAAAGAGCACCCTACCCGAGGTCAACACCCTATCCCCATAACCCAGTAACCCCACCCAACACTAAGGGCAATTTTGGACACTAAGGACAATTTATCATGGCCAATCCACCTAACCTGCACATCTTTGGACTGTGGGAGGAATCAGGAGCACCCGGAGGAAACCCACGCACACACGGGGAGGATGTGCAGACTCCGCACAGACAGTGACCCAAGCCGGGAATCGAACTTGGGACCCTGGAGCTGTGAAGCAATTGTGCTACCGTGCTGATCACATAATGCAAATGCAATTCGGGGTGCAAGTATAGGTAGGACAAGGGAATGTTTAACCTAACACTGATACTTGGGAAAATACTTCAGAATTAGAATCATAGGACATTATTTTAAAGCCCCAAAATGGAGGTGGTTTAGTTTCGCTAGATTAAATATAAAAAATCAGCAAAAGGAAACCTCGTCACCTCAAATCCATGCACTTCCAATTTTAAAGGAGGTGGGCCGAGAATTGGACAACCAATACTCTCTCATGATGGGCAGCACGGTAGCATAGTGGTTAGCACAGTTGCTTCATGGGTCCAGGGTTCCAGGTTCGATTCCCGGCTTGGGTCACTGTCTGTGCGGAGTCTGCACGTTCTCCCCATGTCTGCGTGGGTTTCCTCCGGGTGCTCCGGTTTCCTACCACAGTCCAAAGATGTGCGGGTTAGGTGGATTGGCCATGCTAAATTGCCCTTAGTGTCCTAAAAGGTTAAGTGGAGGTTACTGGGCTACGGGGATAGGGTAGATACATGGGTCTGAGTAGGGTGCTCTTTGTAAGGGCCGGTGCAGACTCGATGGGCCAAATGACCTCCTTCTGCACTGTAAATTCTATGAAATGATGGAGGACAGTCAGTAGAATCATTTCAGGAGTCTGCATTTCTCCTTTTTAACTCAATACTCATTGTCCAGGTTTCTGGAAAGAACAATCCACTGTCACGACCTACAACTGTCATCTAATCACCGACCCCATCATTTGGCCCAATTCTCACTTCTCCCCATCATTCCCATAGAGGCGCAATCTCTGCCTCAAGCCATTACACATATCTGTTCCTGTGATAAGCACTTCCCCACCAACAGGCAGCCAAACCGGTTAATCAGGCAAACTAGAGACCGATTAAGAAAACCTCATGCCATAGACTTTAAATTTCACAGCATTTGTGGAAACAGACTTTTGGGTTTCTTGACCATAACTCCTCCCCCAACCCTGGGGAATGTGAGGGACAAAGACTCTTAGCACAAAAGGCAGCAATTTAGTTACTCCACTGTCGACACAACATTGTTGAGCACACAGCAGTCAGATTTATATCCTGCTTTGAGCTGTACAGGACAAATAGTTTTTCACAAAACAATAAGGGCTCTTGAAGAATTTAAAACCACACAATGATAGTTCCTCTATCTTCCATGATAGCCAGTTATGTGGAGTTGAGAATTCTGGTACCTATAAACCCATTAGAAAAAATGAGGTTTCCGTATCCAGACTCAGCAGCAGGAAAATAGATTCCTGAATCTCAGGGAACAACCTACAGACTTGGCTGTTAGGTATTATGGCACCAAACTGTAGGAAAGCTGTCATGGGTTATGGCAGGGGTGGGCAAACTACGGCCCGCGGTCTTTATGCGGCCCACCAAGATCAAGTCATTAAAAAAAAAAAATTTTTTTTTAATTTTAAGGTTAATGGGGGGGCTGTTGGGTTACTGGTATAGGGTGGATACGTTGACTTGAGTAGGGTGATCATTGCTCGGCACAACATGTGTTTCATAGTGAAGTTTCTACTTTAAAATATTAATTAATAAAAATTAATTGCTTTTTATTTTCTTTAAAAACCTTTTATTTTGGCTATTTTAAATATTAATTATTTTACTTAATATACTATGCGGCCCTTTAAAATTGTGAATTTCTGAATGAGGCCCTTGCACGGAAAAGTTTGCCCACCCCTGGGTTATGGGGAAAGAGTGGGGAATACAGTCTAGCTCCTTCAGAAAGCCAGCACAGGAATGATGGGACACTTCTCTTTCTGCACTGTAAGATTCTGACTTTATTATGCTAATGCTATGCCTACAGAATACCATCTGTGACAGAAACCCTTCACTTCCAAATAATTAATTTTTGAAAGCAAAGCCACTGTTGGCGAACACAGCTACCAATTTGCACACAGGAAGCTCCCAGAAAATGCAAATGAGATAAATAAGTGGTCACAAAAGCAAAATGCTGGAAAGTTGAAATCAAAACAGAAAATACCAGAAATACTCAGATCAGGCAGCATCTGTGAAGAAAGTGAGTTAATGTTTCAACAACTTGCATTTTTTTTTTAGTATTTTTAAAATAAATCTAGAGTACCCAATTCATTTTTTCCAATTAAGGGGCCAATTTAGCATGGCCAATCCACCTAGCCTGCACATCTTTGGGTTGTGGGGCCTAAACCCACATGAACGTGCAAACTCCATACGGAGAGTGACCCAGAGCCATGATCGAATCTGGGACCTCGTAGCCGTGAGGCAGCAGGGCTAACCCACTGTGCCACCGTGCTGCCTCAACAACTTGCATTTGACAGTAAAACACCCTAAAGTATTTCAGAAGGGAGGTATCAAACAAAATTCAACACGAATCGGGAAAGGACGTATTTGGAAATCCTCAGCCAGAAGTAGGTTTTGAGGAGCATCTTAAAAGGAGATAGAGAGGCAATGAAACTTAGTTTGGAAATTCCACAGTTTAATGCCCAGGCATCTAAAGGCACAACCACCAATAATTAAAATGGCGAGGTGGATAGGCCGACGTTTTGGCCTTTGCTTCCCTGGTGGCCCAGAGAAGGATTCTGCTGGGATGGAGGGACTCGGAAGCCCAAAGTCAGGGGTATGGGCAAGCGACATGGCGGGGTTTCTCAGGTTGGAGAAAACCAATGAAGGAAGGGCTGTGAGACAGAGTGTTTATACAGACCATGTTGGTTGGTCTCTGTGTTGGGGGGATGGCTATGTTACTGTGGTTTTTTTTGTCTTTTGTTGGATTTTTCCGTTTAAAATTATAAATGCCTTAACAAAATAGTTTCTGGAAAAAAATGACGGAAGGGCTGCACAACAGCCTACACTTGAAGAGTTCATAGAACCCCTACAGTGCAGAAGGAGACCATTTGGTCCATTGAATCAGTACCGACCCTCCAAAAGAGCATCCCATCCAGGCCCACTCTCCTGACTTCTCAAAATAGTTGCAAGGTCTAAAGGAGAACAAAGTCAAGGGAAGAGGGATTTGAAAACAAGAATGAGAATTTTAAAAGTGAACTATTAAGGGACCTGCAACCGATTTAGATCAATTAGCAGAGGGGTGATGCTAGGGGCCTGTGTGTGTTGGGATATGGACAACAGTCTTGCATGAGTTGAAGCTTGTGATGGGGTGGTAGATGGAAGGTGGGCTACTGAGATCTCGTCATGTCTGGAAGCAACAAAAGCATGAATGACAGTTTCAGCAACAGACAAGCTGAGGCAGGAGCGCAGTCAGATTAAGTTACAGAGATGCAAGTCGGCAGTCTTGGTGATGTAATAGATATGGTTAGAAACTCAGCTTGAAGTTAAATTGGATGTCACATCTGCGAACATTTTAGTTGCGCCTCACAGATAATGACCAGGCTGAGGGCTGGAGTCAGTATCTAGGGAATGGAGATTGGAGATTATAGCAGGTAACAAGGACAATGGATTTGATCTTCCTGATAGGTAGTTGGAGGGGTATTTCTGTTCATCCTGGGCTGGACTTTGGACAGACAGTATGACAAATTAGAAATGGTGCAAGGGTTGAGATAAGGTGGTTAAGATAGACCAGAGTATCATCTGCATACATTTGGAATGAAACGATTATTTTGCAGATGATATGACTGAGGGCAGCACATACTTGTAGAAGAGAAATAGCCGGGGGGGTGGGGGGGGGGGGGGGTGGAAGTTGTGCGGTCAACCATGGCAACGGCTGCAGATAGTCAAGAAGGGTGCGGAGGGATAGTTTACCATTGTCAGTCACGTAAAAAATGTAATTTTCAGGTCACTTACCTCTTTGTCAGAGCTGAAAGTGTAGAAGCAATGAGGTTGGGGAGGTGGGGGAGGAGGAGAAAATAATAGGGAAGGTTTGTTATAGGGTGGAAAACAGGAGTGATTAAATGACAAAGTAGTAATGAAAGGAGGGGGTTGCAGTGGTATTAGAAACAAAAGGGGGAGTTGAGATGAGATCTAAATAGCAGAACCATGACCAGCAGCTACTGTTTGAAAAATAGGGAGGGTATTAAAGACCTGCAGATGTTGAAATCAGTGCTCAGTATTGAAGGCTGTAAAGTGCCTCATCAGAAGCTTCCACTGAACTTTACTCGAACAGTGTAGGGAGCAGAGAACAAAAAAAGGGCTTGTATTTATGAAGCACTTTTCACGCCACCAGACATCTCAAAGCACTTTACAGCCATTGAAGTACTTCTGAAGTACAGTCACTTATGTGACAGAGGAAATGCGACAGCAAATGTAGGCACAACAAATCCCCACAAACTGCAATGTGGTAATAACTAGACATTCTGTTATTGTGATGTCAATTGTGGGCTGAATATTGGCCAGGACACTCCTCTGTTCTTCTTCAAAATAGTACAGTGGGATCTTTTACATTCACTTGGGGGAACAGGCAGGGCCTCAGATCAATGTCTCATACATAGACTCCCTCGAGAGAATGTGCAAACTCAACAGACACTCACCCAAGGTTGACATCGAAGCCAGGTCCCTGGCTCCGAGGCAGAAGACGGCAACAACTAACAATGCTGCACTGCAGTGTCAGCCTTGTGACACTGTGCTCTATTTCTGAAGTGGGTCTTGAACCCACAACCTCTTACTCAGTGGTGAGCATGCTACCAACTGAGCCATGACCGTCACAAGAGGCTCAAATGGGACAGAGAATTAAAATGACAAGCAAGCGGAAACTCCCAAGATCATACTTGCTGACTGAATGAATAAAGTGATCACCCTAACTGCATTTCGTTGTCTGAATGTAGAAAAGACCACATCATGAGCAGCAAATGCTAAATTGAAATAAATACAAGTAAAATATTGTTTCACCTGGAAGTGTCTGTGGCTCTGGAAGTGAGAAATGGAAGTGGTGAACGGTGAAGTGGTGCATCTCCCGTGCTTCCGCAGAAAGATGCCATTGGGGGGGTGGGCGGGGATAGAAGATGATGGAAGGGCAAACCAGTGTGTTGCAGAGGTGATGGTTTCTTCAGATGTTGAAGGGAAGAGGACAGGAGATGTGTTTGATTAGGGCATAATGCTGGAGATTACAGAAGATGATCGTTTGAATATGGAGACTGGTGGGGTGGAAGATAAGGGCGAAGATGGTGAAAGATGTGAAGCCCTTGTCAACCACAGTGGAAGGCAAATTCTTGATTTGACGAAAAGGGCATTCTGGAAGCACTGGTAGGAAAGTACGTATGGATGCAACAAAGACAAAAAAGAATGGAATAGAATCCTTCCAAAAAGCAACCAAATAGCTGTGGAGGACTGTGGGCTTATGGTCAATATTAAGTGACAGCCTCTGCCCTGGAAGGGAATTGTTTGGGATGGATCCAAAGGAAAGGGATGAAATACTGCAGGAAGCAACACCAATATGTTCAACGTAGCAGAAAGAGGGGCTGGTAGGTGGAGGTGTTGCAGGGTCGGCGTTGTCGCCACAAAGTAAAGGCTGGCTCACCAAGCAGCTACAATGCCATCCTTGTCAGCAGGCTTAATGACAATGTCAAGTCTGGATCTGTGAGAATGGGGTGCTGCAAGTTGACTGGGAGATAAGTGGAAGAAGAAAACAAATAACATGTCATGGGGCAATTCCCAGTGAGGTCAGTAAGAGAGGACGAGGCCAAGAGGTGAAACACAAATTCCGCAGATGGGAGAAAGATGCAGTAGGAAGATTCGAGGCAAAGTTGGTGTGCAGGCAGAGAATGAAGAGTTCAACACTGTGTTAAGTTTGACGTTCAATGAGATATGTTCTAATGGGGATGAAGTGGAGGGCTTGTCTTAGGGCTAACTGCTGCTGTTCACAGGTGGTAAGGTCAGAGGGGATAGTGCCAGCCCAGCAAATGGGGAAATTGGAAAGAGGGATGGCGGTCAGAGGAAAGTGAAGGGGGAGAAGGATAGAGTCTCTTTGGCAATTGACTTGGTATTTGAGTTGTCATAGCTGAAACACAAGTTCTCATAAAATATCATCCGAGGCAGCGGATAAAATGGAATTGTGGATGACAACTCTGAAATAGAGCGAGCCAGTTCTGCTGAGGAGAAAAGTCAGGAGCATGCAGATGTGATGCATGGGAATCGGTATGAATTTCAGGAAGAGGTGAAAGCAGGAGCTAGTTAATCTGCTTTGGTGGTATTGGTTGGGGGACGAATGTTGAGCTAGGACACAGAAGAGCTCCCTATTCCATATCTGGCATGGGGTTTCCGCACTTTGAAAATACTCCTGCAACACCAAAGACAGACGCCAAATTAATAATGACTTGATCCACCACTTGAGGGGGAAAATATGGATTTATGTGGTGCCTTGCCTTTCATTGCCATAGAAAGGCCAAAGCATTTATAATTTTTTATAATAATCTTTATTTAGCTCAGTGGGCTAGACACCTGGTTTGTAATGCAGAACAAGGCCAGCAGCGCAGTTCAATTCCCTTACCAGCTTACCCGAACAGGCGCCGGAATGTGGCGACTAGGGGCATTCACAGTAAATTATTAAACGATTGTCACAAGTAGGTTTACATTAATACTGCAATAAAGTTACTGTGAAAAACCCCTAGACGCCACATTCGGGTACACAAAGGAAGAATTCATAATTTCCAAATTACCTAACAGCATGTCTTTCGGGACTTGTGTGAGGAAGCCGGGAATCAAACCTGGGACCCTGGAGCAAGTGTGAGCTACTGTGCTACCGTGCTATTTTACAGCCAATGAGGTTCCTTGGAAGTGCAGTCATAGTTGTATTGCAGGAACTGTATTTAGACACATCAAGCTCCCTCAAACCGCAATTTGATATGACCTATTTCAGTGTTGACTGATGGATAAACGTTGGCAGAACATTGGACAAAACCCTTCCGCCTGTTTCAATACATTATCCATAAGATCTTTTACATTCACCCGACAGAGGACACCTCATTTTTAATATTCGATCTGAAAGGCAGCACAGCTCTCCTATAGTACTACACTGCACTAAAGTGCCGGGTTAAGCAAAAACAGGAAATACTGCACACTCAGCATAGCAGGGCTGACACCATCTGTGGAGGGAAAAGGGAGCTACCGTTTTTGAGTCCAGATGACTTTTGGTCAAAGCTGACAAAGCCATGGGTTTGTGCTCATGGCTCCAAAACTACTATTGCACTTGCTCCATGTAGCTGACAGGAGCCGAGTACATGTTTAAAACTGCTACAAACACATTCACATGCTTTTTTTGAATGTTCAGTTTTTGTGGCCCCTTTCAAAAAAAACTGGCAACATTGTGTTAATTCACCAAACTAGTCTCATGAGAGTCCTGTGCATCTCTTTCACGGATACAGTTAGGCATTTTCCGGTGCTCTTGCTTGGGATTACGGGGATAGAGTGGGGGAGTGGACCTAGGTGGGATGCTCTTTCTGAGAGTTGGCGCAGACTCGATGAGCTGAATAGACTCCTTCTGCACTATTCTAAAGAATCAACTATTTTCACCCAAGCTGTGTAGCAAAAAAACAAGCCACACTGGTGGCAATTATAATTATTTTGTTATATATATTTCTGCCTGAGTGGTAAACTGTTGCATACTTCTGTTGGAATGTCCCATCTATTCATTATCTTTTCTTTGCCCACATCTTCTCCAACTCAACAACATCGCCTACTGACTATGTCCAGTCAGCCTCAATCTAATTCACAAAGTTTGTGCTTTCTGCATTCAAATATCTAACCTGCATCAAAGGAATTGTGCGAAGATTTTTTGTAATTTGTCACCGATCACAAAATACCCTTTTACACATTTAATTCGTATCTTCAAAGGAAAAGATTAGAAATGGAATGATAAATAAAAATGTGTACATGTCCAGGTCACATTGAATTTTCAACTAGAAAATCTGACTTTCTCAGGCAGTATACAAGATCTTAACACGATTACAAAAATGTAGCTTAAAACAATAGCAATACAGGGCGTCACGGTGGTGCACTGGTTAGCACTGCTGCCTACGGCGCTGAGGACTCGGGTTCGATCCCGACCCAGGTCTTTGTCTGTGAGGAGTTGGCACATTCTCCCAGTGCCTGCATGGGTCTCACGCCCACAACCCAAAGATGTGCAGGTTAAGTGGATTAGCCACGCTAAATTGCCCCTTAATTGGAAAAAATAATTAAGTACTCTATAATATTAAAAACAAGAGCAACACAAGACAGAGGGGTATTTTTGTTTAGTCATGGGGTATATCTGTCACTGGCAAGGCTGGCATTTATTGCTCATCCCCAAATGCCCTTTAGAAGATGGTGGTGAATCCCCTTGACTGCTAGTCCATGAGCGTACTCGCACAATGCCCTCGGGGAGAGAATTCCAGAATTTTGATCCAGTCAAGAGACAGTGATATATTTCCAACTGGGGAAAGAGCATGACACTGCAAGCCATATTGCCCTGATCCTTCAAGTGATAAATGGCCACGGGTTTGAGAGGTACTGCTTCAGATGTTTTGGCAAATTATTTCAGTACATCTTGTAGATGGTATACACTACATACAAGTGCACCAGTGGTGGAAGGACAGAAAGCTTAAGGTGTTAGATGGGGTGCTAAAGGAGCTGCTTTGTCCTGGATGGTGCCAAGCTTCATCAGTGCTGTTGTAGCTGCCTACATCAAGGAGCAAGTATTCCATCACATACCTAATTTCTGCATTGTGAATGGGGGAAAGGCTTTGGGAGTCAGGAGGTGAATCCTTTGCTTAGAATACATAGCTTCTGGTCTGCTCTTGTAGCCAGTGTATTTATATAGCTGGTCCAGTTAAGTTACACCCCAGGAGATTGATGGTGAGAAATTCCATGATGATAATGTGTTGAATGTCAAGGAGAGATGCTTAAACTCTCTTCTTGGCAATAGTAATTGCCTGGCACTTGACTGGTGTGAATGTTACTTGCCACTTGACTTGTTTAACATTCAGGCTTAGACTGATAAACTGTTTCATTAGAGCAGCGGATGCTCCTGGACACTGTGCAACCAATGAACAGCCTCCTCATCTCTAACCTTATGATAGAAGGAAGTTCATTGATGAAGCTGAAAATGATTTAAGTCTAAAACACTGCCCAGGCACTCCTGCAGTGATATCCTGGAACTGAAATGATTAGCTTCCAACAATTTTCTTATGTGCCAGCTACTCAAGCGCTTCCCATGTCCCCCACCAAGGCAGAGAGACTTGAATTTTAGTACAGCTCCTCGATGTGGCACTAAGTAAAATGCTCTGTTGTCAAGGGCTGATCCCATTGCCTTACCTCTGAAATTCAACTCTATTGCCCATGTTTGGACCACGGCTGTCTTGTTAGGTGAATTGGACATTCTGAATTCAACCCAAGTGTACCTGAACAGGAGCCATAGTGTTGGGACTGGGGATTTTCAGTAACTTCATTGCAGTGTTAATGTAAGCCTACTTGCGACACTAACAACGATGATTATTAATGAGGCCTGGCGTTTCCCCAGCTGAATATAAACTGCGGTCATTGGTGAAATGTCTTTTGACAAAATTGTCAACAACTCCTTCTATCACACTGCAGATTGAGTAGACTGATGGGGTGATAATTGGTCAGATTGGATCAGTCCTGTTTATCTAGTTAATTTTCCATTTTGTCTGATGGATGCCAGTGTTGCTGCTGCGAGAATAGATCATCTTGGAACTAGTTCTGAAGAATAAGATTTCATCCTTATATCAGGAATATTGTCAAGACCCATAATCTTTGGCACATCCAGTCATTTCAGCGGTTTCTCAATAACTCATGGAGTTAACTGAATGGGCTGAAGGCTGGCATCCACGAGGGTAGGATCCTCAAATGATGGCTAAGATAGATCATCCGTCCGGCCCTTCTCGATGAAGCTGGTGGTCGGCACTTCAGCCACGTCTTATGCACTCACATGCTGGGCTCTGATGTCATTGAGGATATGGACGCTCACGAAGCCTCCTCCCATCAATTATTTATTTGTCCACTTTCATTCATGACTGGATGCAGAAGCATTGAATAGCTTTGATCTGATCCGTTGATTGTTTTTGTTGGGTTATTTTAAGGTAATGAGGCTGCTGAAATTAACGGCTAGAAAAGTTAATTTGAAGCCAAAAAACTAACATCAAGATGCCGTGATAGGAAGACGGTTGAAGTGGTATTTGAAGGCGAGATCAAATGGTCTAAATGACTTTCCTCAACCAAATTTACCTTGACCCTTCCATTTCCTCCATGATCGTTAAGTGCATTTGCCATCAACAAAAAATTGAAATCAGGAAATTATGGGGGGAAAATCAGAAAAATAAGTATAGTGTCAGAATCGGACTTCCCATTTTGTTGCAATTCGCACTGTACTTGATCAAGTGTTAAATTCCAGTTTAGAGATTATAATTGCATCAAAGTAAACAGTAATTTTCTGGGTTAGGTGTTGTCTGGAACCATAATAAACTTCTTACTAATACCTAAACACCTGGATTTACTCTGGGTGCTCTGGTTTCCTCCCACGGTCCAAAGGTCAGCAGGTTAGGTGGGGCTGCGGGGTTAGGGTGGGAGTGTGGGCCGAAATAGGGTGCATTTTTGGTGGGTAGGTGCAGACACGATGGCCCGAATGGTCTCCTTGTGCACTGTAGGGATTGTGTGAAATCTATGAAACCTACTTAACCTGTGAAGCAGGTGCTGAGTAAACCTTTGCAGATAAAAATTAAAGCTCCTGAGGGGATGGTGCATCAAAGTATGTTTAATCTATCTCTCACATTTGTTTGCATATAATTGCAGTGTATAGCTGTTACATATTCTAAGCTAATTGTGGTTTTGTGAATTTGACTTTAAAACTACTTGGAAATTGAAAATATTGAAATGGCGCAACTTCTTCCAAATCCAGGCACACGAATACTTGGTTCCAATCCCTGTTTGGATTTTGTTCTGAGCATGTCAAAATGTAACTGAAAATGTTATGAGCGCACAAAAAAGATTTCCCAAAGATGGACATAAATAACTGAGAAAACATGTGCAACTGCGTTCAGACTTGCACTATACTAGTTATATCGTCTTGGTCATTATCTCAAATAAAGTTTGTATTCTGCTGCTTTCTTATGAAAATATCAAATCAGTTTGAATAATAATTTTTGGTTCAAGTGCCATCACTTATTGAAGCATTAAGCTCAGACGGTCCTTTAGTCCCATTATTTCTGTGTTGACTCTTTGTCAGGGCAATCCGATTACTCCCACTTCCCGGGCCAAGACCTCAGGTCTTCTTCATACATAGACCCAAGAAAAAGGCAGGCTGAAGAGAAAACGACCCAGGTTTCCAAGCAGCAGTACCAGGAACCTATGTGAATGGAGCACTGAGCATCCAACTTCGCCCTTCCTCCAAACCGTGGTGCACATTTAATTGGAGAGTGAACTGGTTGTAGCTTGACATTTGGTTAAACTTATTCACTTAGTTAACAGAATGATAGCTCCTGAATGCCCCAATATTTAATGCGTGAGCTTCTAGAAGTGAGACCACCGACATAAAACAGTGGTGGAAACATTTCCGCACATAGAAGACAATTACACATATTAATTTTCTTGTGATTTGTTTTAAGTTAGAAACCTTACTTCAGTCTGAAGTCCGCACCTTAGTGGGCTTAATTAGTGGGGGGAAAGATTTCTCAGAACGTTTTATACAATCTGATCGTTTTACTTTTTGGAAGTGGTAGCTTCTTGCTGACCAACAATTCTTCACAGATAGTTTATTATTCGGTTGCAATTTGATTGATGCACTCAGAGTTTGGGAACTTGTGATTTGTTGTATTACAAAAATGATTTGGATCAGACACTTACAAGTTTGTTGACACTTGGGTGATGACACATGCTTGATGCAAATATATTACTCTATTTTTCAAGGATAAGGTCTGCTTTATTTTTACATTTTTTTTTCCAACCGCATTTATATAGATCTTATCACAGGACATTTCAAACATCGCCGCACAATGAATTACATTTTGAACTGCAGTGATCTGTGGGCAGAAATGGCACCAGTAACATCCCAGTTGACCCTGATGAATGACATACAGAACGTTCTTTTCTTGGTGACATTGGTTGAGGAGGGGAACGTAGAAGAGGACAACGCGAACTCCCAGCTCTTTTTCAATGCCACTGCATCTTTAATAGCCGATTTAAAAACTATTGAGGCTTCAAAGTCATATCCAAAAATAAAGATCTAACACAGCCCAGCTCCTCAGAGAACCGTTCTCGAAAATAAGCCTAAATTGCACAATCCTCTGGCAGAACTCAAAGCCACATCTTTGAGGTGGAGGCAAGTGTTACCAACCTGATATCTTACTAATTAACTGCTATTGTTGGTAAAACTGATCTGAGTTTAACTATGAAAATACGAATGAAGTGCAGTCATGTACGTGAGATGGTATTGAATCTGCTATTGGTAGGATCATTGATCATCTTTATGCAAAGGGCAGATTATCCAAATGGAGGTATGATTTCCAGACTGTGGGGGATACGGTCTGCTTGTGGCAAATGCCAGAAACCATGAAGGAAAAAATAATTTTCCAAGAATTCCAAAATTGCATCAATTGGTGGCAGTGTGATGCACAAACCAGCAAGTCTTGAAAGCTGAATTAACATGGCAGAAACCAAGAAAATAATCTAAATTGGCTAACTTGACCAGAAATAAAGGGAACGTTAGTGTAAAGTTGTTTTCATTGACAATGGTCTCTACCTGAAATTTCAGTCTGCTTGTTTTAAAGACATAAAAACTAGCTGTTTGATTCCAACATTCGGTGTTGCTGCATCAGTTGCAGCCTTTTCTTCCAATCTAGACTTATAAAAATAATTTATTAAATAATTTATCTGCTACTAGTTCCACAATTACTGATCCACTGCTGGAAGGAGCAATGTTTGTTGTTTTTGCTATGATTCTATCATGATACCAGCTCAGCGTCAATTCCATTTGATGACAGACAAGACACAAAACACAAATCAGAGTTAAGTGTTAAGCCTCATCCCCATGTGTGATTTGTTTTTGAGTACAAAGGCAGCAACAATAAGCTGCTTGGGCTTGTACCTATTGATAAAAATCATTTCCTTGTGGATTAGTGAAGCTTTCCAGATGAAATATTACCATTGGGACTGTTTTTTTCAAGCACTGCAATTGTAGCAGACCGAAGAGGAAAAACTTTGAACCAAAAGCAATTAAAATTGGATTACAAGATAACTTCACTTCTTCCAAATTACATCCACAACTTCCTGTGGACATGCCATCAGGACACTGGTTCAAAACACCAACAGGTTTGAGGTGCAGAAATGAATGGGAGCCTTTACAGTTTCAATTTCCAAATTTGGTTCCAGTCTGTCAGGGACACACGATCACAATTCCCCAGTGGCAATGATGAGGTGATTATTTCAGTGTAGTGCTGCATCAATTCAGATATCAATAAGGCAGAAGGTAAGGAACACACTGGATCACAACGTGTTTGACAGGTTGGAACGTGTTATCAGAGCTGGGTTGTGGCAAGCCCATAAATAAGGCAATGCAGTTGTTCCTTTTTATAACCTGTATTAAGCATTCATCTCACAGCTTAGTTATTTCATTCCAACCGCAAGTGGCCAGTCTCCTGTCACATTAATGAAATATTGTACTGTACATATATAACAAAACACAACAGATCGTTGAAATACTATGAATCTCAACTCTCAAAAGCACTGTAATATGTGAATAATAAAAAGTTTTCGTCAAGTGCCTAGATGTACTATGTGCTTAATTCAATGGACACAACAGTGATAGTTTATTGGGCCATTTACTGAGTGTCACAATACCATTCAAAGGACTGTGTATCTACCACCTTAAAGAAAGAGCATCTCTGAGTGTAGGAGTGACACTAGACATTTCGCTCAGTGTATCCCACATTATGTCTCAAATTTAGAAGAATCAGTGAAGTGGTTCCAAAACCTCTCCGCATGGAGTGTAGTACACTCCAACATAAGCTCATTCACAAACGGTCTCCCTGTTATTCTCATCTCACCTCTAAGAACTTAATAACAGATGGATTATAATCGATCGTCTTCCTGTTCACAGCCTTTCTCATGCGCTTGCCATCAAAGGTCAGTTGCTGCATAGCTTGCTGCTGAGCAAAATCTGGCCGCTTGTAAAAGGTGTGCCTTGGTCCTTGGTGCTGGAACCTCGGCATGTGAAAAAACCGAGGCGGTGAGGTTATTTCCAAAGCCATGATAAAATTTTTGTGACAAATCTGTAAAAAAAACAAATCCATATAAAAAGTCAGTTGAAATTTTTAGCTTTCATGTACTAACTTATTTGCACAATGTGCATCATGATTGTTTCCCTACTCAATACAGTAACTACAAACTGGCGACTTTTCGTAACATTTTTCTGTTTCACAGATACATCCAATCAGTGAACAAGATTTCTAATTCCACACACTATCAAATTCACAACTCAAAATCAAAGGTTTCTGCTCAAACAGAAACTATTGAGCAACACGAGATTCAAACCATACAGACTTCATGAACAATTTAATTCAATAGTTAATGGGAATGGAGAGAAAAAATACTTGAATACCCATTGGAACCACAAAATAAATACCCATTAGGAAGTGCCTCGTGTTGTTCTGCATTAACCTTCAATACCAAATACTCCAATTGTGTAACAGGCTTCATTAAGCACACCACATGGCTACTGTTCTTTTGACACATGGTTCTCTTTTTGAGTGGTTCATTTTTTAAAGTCAGTCACAAATTCATATTCATGTCAATGAAAAATCAGGTTCCAACTGGAACTGGCTGCCCTATGAGCTTACAACTTCTTTTATCCATAAAGCACTAAAACCTCTTCACCGGACAGGATTTTGTTTATTCGTTCATGGGGCACGGGCGTTGCGACGGTGCCAGCATTTATTGCCCATCCCTAATTGCCTTTGAGGGGGCAGTTCAGAGTCAACCGCATTGTTCTGGGTCTGAAGTCACATGCAGATCAGACCAGGTACAGATAGCAAATTTCCTTCCTTAAAGGACATTAGTGAACCAGGTGGGTTTTTACGACAATTGACAATGGTTTGTTTCGTGGTCATTATTAGACTTTCAATTCCAGATATTTTATTGTGTTTTAAATTTCATCACCTGCCGTGGTGGGATTCGAACCCGGGTCCCCAGATCATTACACCTGGGTCTCCAGATTACTAGTCCAGTGACAATACCACTATACCAGCACCTCCCCTGGATACATGATAGCGCCCTCAATAAAACAGAGAGATCCCATAATCCCTGGAGAGTAGGCAAATACAATTGCAACATACAAACAAAAATGCGACAGATACAAACAAGTAGTCTTGTAATTTAGAAGTTAGTTAGCCTAACATATACAGTGGAACAAGTGGTTGAGGGAACACTATAGAATCATAGAATTTACAGTGCAGAAGGAGGCCATTCGGCCCATCGAGTCTGCACCGGCTCTTGGAAAGAGCATCCTACCCAAGGTCAACACCTCCACCCTATCCCCATAACCCAGTAACCCCACCCACCACTAAGGGCAATTTTGGACACTAAGGGCAATTTATCATGGCCAATCCACTTAACCTGCACATCTTTGTGACTGTGGGAGGAAACCGGAGCACCCGGAGGAAACCCACGCACACACGGGGAGGATGTACAGACTCAGCACAGAGTGACCAAGCTGGAATCGAACCTGGGACCCTGGAGCTGTGAAGCGATTGTGCTATCCGCAATGCTACCGTGCTGCCCTATGGTGGGCTGTACGTCAGCCTTTGAAGAACAGGCTTATAGGAATTATTTAGGGGTTACTCAGTTAGTGGCCAAGGTGATTTAATGAAAGCAGTTTACTTGAATTTTAAAAAGCTCATTCAACATTAGTTGACAATATGACAATTCACAGAATGGATAAATTGCCCAAATGGTAGAGGCTTCAAACAGCACAAGACCCACGGAAAAAGGCTGTGATGATCACCCCCATCTCAGATGCACAAAATACATAACTTGTATATAGGTAATTTAGCACTTTTGAATCTCCCAAAATTACAGACACACACTTTCCATATCCCTGAATATACAAGCTATTGATCTTGGTCTTGAACACTTCAATGACTGAGCATCCACATACCTCCGGGGTACAGAATGGTAGGCCAGGAGTTAGGCAATGACATTTCACCTCTGGAGCCAACATTCAAATCAGTTGAAACTGATGGCATTGACCCTCTGCTCTGTCAGATGAAGCAATTATACAAGTTCAACTCAGTGATAATGGTAGATCTATTGGCCTAAGTTTGATTCCTTTTCCCAAATCATTAAACCAGCTCAAACCATTAACATTTTGTACAAACTTGTTTGCTCCAGGTCCATCAGCTAGAATTAACCCATTAGGATGAAGGGAATCAGGAAATCAAATTAATTTAACAAATATTCCATGGCTTGTGTAGGAATCAAGTGACTTTCTGATTCAGAATTTTATTAAACAACTTTTAAGGCATCCAAAACAAAGATATTAACGGAAATATCTATTGTGAAACTGACAGAGGAAGACAAACAGCCTGTGTTTGATCCCCATTCTCTGCTAAATCAGGTCATCTATTTGTGCCAATGCTGGGGCACAGTCTGCTGGACCTGCCAGCCCGAGTTTGTACGTCACAAGAGTGAAATGGGTGTGTGTGGTGTACAGGTCAGATTTAGTTGTAAACCTCTCCACAGTCTGTCCACAACCTGCTGTGCATGCTCACACAGATGAGGTATGAGCTGGCATCCATTAAACTGACCTTCAGCACAAATGAGTATCTTACAGACACAATATCTCTCACCAAAAATCCTAGGCAATGTGCACCTTTGTTGGCACCTTTTCGGACTACAAATTCCCATTTACACCGAAAATTGCAAATGTAACTTGTTGCAAGTCATCCCTGCCCTCAATCAGGGCACTGCATGGAAGTTTATAATCAAGTTAAAAATATAGATATATTACGAATTTAAAATGGGACTGAATTACATCTTCATTCCCTGGTTAATTAGCCTCAGCCCTCAAACTCCATTTCATTTTCGCAAACCTTGTGCAACAAAAATGAAAAAAAAAATGACTAAAATTCTTTTGCACACTTGCCCTGCCATGTAGCCGATACTGGGCTGTGTACATTTTTTAAATTGACACCAAATTCTGAACGAGTTTTACGCATCCAACCTACTCATCTACAAAACACAGTCAAAGGTGCAAAAAATGTCCCAAGAATATATAAGAATCTAAATATAAAAGGGATTGTGGAACCAAAAACAATGGCAATCACCAAGGATAAGGTACAGGGGAAACTATTGGAACTAAAGGCTGACAAGTCCCTTGGAGCTAATGGCCTGCATCCCAGTGTTTTAAAATAAGTGGCTGTAGGGATAGTGGATGCATTGATTGTGATCTTCCAAAATTCGAGATTTTGTAAAGGTCCCAGTGGATTGGAAAATCACAAATTGTAATACTTCTGTTCAAGAACGGAGGAAGACAGAAAGCAGAAAATATAGGCCAATTAACCTGACCTGTAATATGAAATATGTGAGAATTCATTATTGTGGTGATAATAGCAGGACATTCAAAAAATCTTAATAAAACCCTGCTGGCTCAACCTAATTGTATGAAAGGGAAATAAGAGTTCTGAGAGAAAGTAACATGCAAGACAGATCCAGGGGAACTTGTAAATGTGGTGTACTTGGATTCTCAAAAAGCAGTGATAAGATGGCACA
Source organism: Scyliorhinus canicula (assembly GCF_902713615.1). Lineage (NCBI taxonomy): Eukaryota > Metazoa > Chordata > Chondrichthyes > Carcharhiniformes > Scyliorhinidae > Scyliorhinus > Scyliorhinus canicula. The sequence goes on along the minus strand of NC_052158.1, from coordinate 65,344,906 downwards.
GCTAAGGTTACTTCACAAAATAAGAACTCATGCTGCAGGGGGTAACATATTAGCATGGGTAGAAGATTAGATATCTAACAGGAGGCAGAAAATGGGTCATTTTTAGGTTGGTCAGTTGTAACTAGTGCAATACCACAGGAGATCAGCACTGGGTGTCAACTATATCAGTGACTAAGATGAAAGGACGAAATGCATGGCAGCTAAATTTACCGATGACAGAAAGATGGGGAGGAAGTTAAGAGGCCATAAGGAGTCTTTTGATTAAAGGACGAAATGCACGGCAGCTAAATTTGCCGATGACAGAAAGATGGGTAGGAAGTTAAGACGCCATAATGAGTCTATAGATGAAACGACGAAATGCGTGGCAGCTAAATTTGCCGATGACAGAAAGGTGGAGAGGAAGTTAAGAGGCTATAAGGAGTCTATATACACAAGTTGAGTGGGTAAAAATAGGCAGATGGAGTATAATGTAGGAAAATGTAGATTTGTCCACTTTGGCAGGAATAAATGAAGGCCGACTGCCGAACTCTACATTCCAGGGGATCCGGGTGTCCTGGAACAGTAATCACAAAAAGTTAATATGAAGGTACACAAAGTGATTAGGAAGGCGAATGGAATGTTGGCACTGATTGCAATGGGAAATTGAGCATACAAGTGGTGAACTGTTGCTACAGCTGTACAAGGCCTTGGTGAGACCAAACCTGTTGCCCTGTACAGTTTTGGTCTCCTTAAGAAAGGATATTATTGAATGAACACTTGAGAAGGTTCACTCAACTGATCCCTGCGATGAAGGAGTTGGCTTATGAAGGAGTTGGCTTATGAACAAAGGTTGAGCCTGTATCCACTGTAATTTAAAAGAATGAAAGATGACTCACGCTGAGATGATGTTTCCTCTTGTGGAGGCGCTTGGAACTAGTGGACACAGTTTAAAAATTAAGGGTCTCCCATTAAACTTGGATCATTCAATATACTGAATGCCAAGTTAGACAGATTTTTGATCAACAATGGAATCAAAGGTCATTGCCAACAGCAAGGTAACCAAAACTGAGGCCATCAGATCAGCCATCACCGGATCATATGGCGGACTCGGCGCAAAGGGCCAAATGGCCTACTGCTCCTACTTAATTTGTTCGAAAATACGCAGCCCAGAATGCAACATTCAAAATCACAAATTACATAGCAGCCAGAAATACTGCCACATGAAAATAGGATTCAATGGTTCTGCAATACACTCAAACAGCACTCGTGATGTTGCATGGTCACAGTACTAGCCTAAATGCAAGGTATCTCACAAATCTTGCTTTTCTCATACAAATGAAATCCAACAAATTATGAGGTGAAACCACTCAGACATTGCCTCACATGCCGGCCTCATATCTTATGTGGTTCATCTTTTGTCGTCCCCTCCCCCTCCCCAAATCCCTTCAAGGTGAAAGCCTTTTACACAACTAGAGAAGTACTCAATCCTCGCTGTGCTGCAATAGCTTTTCAGAAACTTCAAACTGATGCTGACACCATGCAATTCTATATGCATATCATTCTAAAGATAGTTAGTAATTTTATTAGTAAATCAACGTTCCCAAACATTTAATGCACCATTTTAGCGTCTGCATCATAACTATGCCAAACTAAACTATGCCAGAGTTGGCCTTACGCACACTGAAAACAGAAATTGGAACTGTGCATCGTTAGGATTTACTATCACTCTCACTAAATATGGTGTTTTATATCTGAATCACAGTTTTATTGGCAAACGGTTGAAGTCTTAACTTGCATTTCACACCTGCCAGTTCTGGTTGCTTTTCTCCAGCTGACAGTACAGGGCTCTCCTCTACACTGCTCGCCAATGCTTCCGATACTACCTGAACAGCTGCTGGCCTGAAGGCCTGTCTTCTGCCCCCACAGTGCCCAGTTCAAATATGTAATGATGAGGGCTCCTGACTATGCACGCAGCCTGACCCGATGTGAAGACAGAGGTATTGGAATAATGGTTTTGATATGCTAATATGATGTCTGAAATGGGCAGATTTCATAATCAGTAACAAGTAAACAGAACAAGGTCCAAATAAGCAGCAAAGCTTTGGCACAGACACGGCATGACTGCACAAGGACATTCAATAGAAAGCAGCATTTTCTCACTTTTATGCGGCTGTTATGCTTTAATCAACTTGCTGGAATTTCCCACATGTCTGTTTAAAAATGTCTTTGAGAGTCCAACTCCCATTTTGAGACTTGAGCACATGGTCTAGGGCGACACACCAGTGCAATATTGAATGTGTGCTACATTGTCAAAGAAGCTACCTTTCAGGTGAGATTTTAAACCACAGCCTCTCTGCTCTCTCAAGTGGATGTAAGGTTTCTCATGGCACCATTCAAACAACAACTGAGATCTCCCCGAGTCCAAATCCCGGCCAATTTTTATCTTAATCACTTTGACTAAAACTATCATTTGTCTCATTCCTGCTATGCGTAAATTGGCTGCCATGTTTCCCTACGTTACAACAGTGACTGCAGTTCAAAATTATTTAATTGGCTGCAAAATTCTTTGGGATGTCCTCGAATTGTAGAAGGTACTATAAATGCAACGTCTTTCTTCCTTTGAAAAAGCATCAACTGCAATGTTCCCGAAGAGAACAGCAATTTCTTAAAACTACAACAGGAATCTCAGCTTTAAATAACCCATTATTTTTTTTTCTCAGCCTCGAGTGTTTATTTAACAACAGCAATTTTTATTGGTCAATATTTCAGCACATAATCAAAGCCAGCAGGCTATGGCTAGGTACTAAATGCCAGAGCAGCCAGCTTTCAAGTAAGACTTCACACCAAGGTCCCACTGCCTGTTCAGATCGACACAGAAAAATGCTTGGCACTATTTGGAGAGCATTTCAGTGACCTGGCTGCCATTCGTCCCTCAACCAAAAACACAAAACAAGCTACTTCACTGTCTTTGTATGGACCATGCTGTATATAAATCAGCTAGCTGCCAGTTATGCTTCTGGAACACTCTAAAAGTGATATACTGGCTTGACGCACTTTAGAGTGTCCTAAGGACATGCAAGGATATAAAGGCAACTTTCATTTTATCCCGAACAATCATTTAAGTTAGGTTTTCCTAATGTGTGTGTTACATATGCAAACTTGGTATGTTTTCAGAGTTGAAGATGCCATGTCAGTACCACCATATCTGGATAGCTGAGGTACCAAGGTAGTTGACAATTATCCTCTGAATATATTGAAACACTCAGCTGTAATAATTGAAATTTACCCACAATCAAAATTAACTAATTTATTCTTCTAATTTGCAGAATCAAAACTTTGGGATTGATTGAGATTTCACTTCATCACTGGTCCCAATAACCAGTGTACAAACAGTATTTATATCGTAACGGAAGATTACTTCACAAGTACACCAAGAAGGCAAGACTCAAATAAGCAGCATTGGTCAATTAATGACTGCAAATCACATAAGATAATGTTTGGGACAGTTTTCTGTCAGGTACATCAGTGAGAGGAGCTGAAGCTGGGGGAAATGGATTAAGATTACATAATGACAATGAGAGGGACAGTGAAGGCATAGAGCAATTTTGAGGTGATGCACTAACTCAATAGGCCATCTTGTAAGTTGTCAACTGGCAGCTCAGAGTGATTTTGTAAATCTCCAAATGCTACATTTTGAGATCGGCTAGCTCCAACTGACTTACTCAATGATTGGGATCATACACTAGCAAGGTGTAGACTGAAAAAGAGATAAGTGCCAAAGTCAGCTTTGATATGCATTCTTTTTGAAAAATGAAATACAAATGAATAAAGGGAAGAAAATCTGACTAAATTATTGTACAATTAACTTTTCTGGATCGCTATTAAAATATTTAAATTGGTTTTTCTTCCATGAAAACTCTTTTTTTTTAAAATTTAGAGTACCCAATTATTTTTTCCAATTAAGGGACAATTTAGCGTGGCCAATCCACCTACTCTGCACATTTTTGGTTTGTGGGGGCGAACCCACGCAGACACGGGGAGAATGTGCAAACTCCACACAGACAGTGACCCAGAGCCGGGATCGAACCTGGGACCTCAGCGCCGTGAGGCGGTTGTGCTAACCACTAGGCCACCGTGCTGCCCTTCCATGAAAACTCTTAAGCAACAAATTCAAAATATTTTTGTCTGCCATCTCCTATTCTAATTCCTTACATCCAAGGGTGCAATGTAACTGCTTTTATCTCCATTGCTTGCACTACCGCTATCGTTGATGTAAATTTCTCAGTTTCCTTTCTTAATTCTACCTCTCTACAGCTGTTACACACACACACCGATGTTGGTCGATTGTTCCTATACAAGTTATGAAATCTGATGTGCAATAGAATCCAAAACTGACTGGATAAATTTATTTCCGTTCGGTTTAATAATTTCCCAGTATTTAAGGAAATTGGGGTTACATTGCACACCCAAAAGGGTGATCTCTACACATCTTCTGCTTTCTTCTTCAACCTCACTCATGGGACCTGAAGCCCTACTCAAAGGTCTGACATGCATAACAATCTCGTCTGTGCTTCCATCCATGAAAAGCTAACAGCATAAACCCTTGCCACAACTTCTTGTCATTAGCAGGAACAAAGTAATCACGTAGACTGATTTTCAGATCAACAGGACAATAAAATTTCTATACCTACTAGGTTTCTCCAATCACACCTACTTTTGATAGATACAGCTCACAGGCTGAAATTAGGAATATATACAGTCTCGTGAAAATGTATCTAAATTGTTATTTTTTTGTAAATATTTTTATTGAGCATTTTAAAATTTATATACAAATACAAAAAAGTCAAAAAAGAACAGCCTCCCTAACCCCCCATCCTCCCCCGAACAGCTGACAGTGACCAGCTCTCTAAAATACATAACAGTTGCCATCTTATATAAAACCTCCCCAATCGACCCTCTCAGCATGTATTTCTCCAAATACAAAAATTTCAGGAGGTCCCCAGCCACATGGAGGCAGAGGGTGGAGAAGCTGACCTCCACTCCAGCAGAATCCCTCTATGTGCAATCAGTGAGGCAAAGGCATCTGCCCCGCTCCTGCCTGTAACTCTGGCAGCTCTGACACCCCGAATATGGCCTCCAGTGGACCCGGCTCCAGCTCCCTGCCGAAGATCGCTGACAGGGGCCCCAAATGTTCACTGGCTTAGGACATGCCCAGAACATATGTATGTGATTTGTTGTGGCCCTCCCACACCGCTCGCACTTATCTTCTACCCTCTCAAACCCCCGACTCATCCTTGCCCTCATTAAGTGTGCCCATGCCCCACCTTCAGATCTATGAGTCTGAGCCTTGCACACGGTGACATGGCGTTCACCCTCCTCAAGGCCTCACACCTCACCCACTCCTCAACCTCACTCGCTAGCTCCTCATCCCATTTTGCCTTAACCCCCTCCAGCGAGGCCCCGTTATCCTCCAACCCGCCCAGCGACAGTACACTGTCCACTAACGAGGCGGAAGGCACAACCAGAAAACTCAAATAAATGCTCCTCGCAAAATTCCAGACTGGCAAGTACCTGAACGTCTCCTACTGCCCGAGCCCGTACCAAATTATTATTTTAACTCTCACGTTTGTTACATCCCGTAACATTTTACCCATTAATTAACAAAATTTGATTTATTCAGCCACTGTAAATCAGTGATTCTGATAATGTACATTACACAATAAAATAATCCTCAGATTTACAGCAACCTAGGAGGGTGAGTGCATAACTTTGTGCTGGTGTGCAGTCAATGCATCTTCCTGCAATCCAACTGGTGTTGAAATGACTGCTTCAGTATTTTTAGCAGACGGTAAGGAATGAGGTGAAGAGAATTTCAGTGTATGTGTGTAGTGGCTGAATGATCTACCACCTATGGAGGTAGGCATGTTATAACCATAGCTAGACAGCTGATGGGACACAATTGGATCATGTACTGGAGAAGAGTGGACAGTACTGCTGATCTCTGCCTCTTTTCTACTCCCTTCTTTCTGGGCAATCATGTGTAACCCTGTATGACCAACAGCCACTTAACACTTGATGTTGGGATCCATGCTCCCAGTCTATCATCCTTCGTCAGATCACCTCCATCGGTGTAGGACAGCAACAGGTTAGCTCAATCCTCCCAGATGAACAAATAGCATTCTCAACAGTCTTCTGTGAGCCTGCAAAAATCCCTGCATCACCAGATTTGCCATGTTTTTCCATGGTAGTTGTAATGACTAATAAAGCCTTTACCATTATGAACAGATCCATGGTAACGGGAGACAAATTTCGGGAACAAGGAAGAAAGGAGAACCAGTAAGTTTTCAATGCTCTCTTCATATTACGGTAGCACAGTGGTTAGCACTGTTGCTTCACAGAAACAGGGTCCCAGGTTTGATTCCCAGCTTGGGCCACTGTCTGTGTGGAGTCTGCACATTCTCCCTGTGTCTGCTTGGGTTCCCTCCGGGTGCTCATGTTTCCTCCCACAAGTCCCAAAAGACATTCTGTTAGACGAATTGGACATTCTGAATTCTCTGTGTACCCGAACAAGTGGTAGAATGTGGCAACTAGGGCTTTTCACAGTAACTTTATTGCAGTGTTATTACTTGTGATAATAAAGATTATTATTATATTCTTTGCCAATTTTGGTGAGAGATTCCCTACTCTCCAATCCGAGGGTCCACATCCAATCTTTCATCCACATTCAGTAAAAGTCAAGATCATTGCTCAATGCAAAGTGGACAACAATTGCAAGACAATACATAAGACAATGAGCTGAACTAATTCGCCAGCCCATACTATATGTAAAACTGCAATCCTCCACTTCTCCCTGACCAGAGGTCAACACTCTATGTGGCTCCTTTCCCCAGTTTCAAAACCAAGACTGCCATGTCCTCAAACTACCTACTCATTCTGAATAGGGTAGAGGAGCAAAGGACTTGGGAGTGCACACTCACAAATCATTAAACATAAGAATGCATTGTTAACAAGATCATAAAATGCAGAGAGAACATTGGGGGGTCCACGTCTACTGGAATGGAACTGCAAAACAGAGAGGTTTTGGTAAATCTGTATAGAATGTTAGACTGCATTTGCACAGTTTCCAAAAAAGATATTGAATCAGTGAAATATGTACAAGGAAGATGCAGACCATGCAATAAGTACAATACCTAAACAACAACAGTCCAGACTTCATTTCATAAGAAAAGTGATGAGAGTTGATTTAATAGAGGGTGATCTCAGGGGTTCAGCAGGGTAAGCATAAACAAGATGTTTCCACTTGGGGAAGAATTTCAAAAATAGGAATCATAAATTTTAGTTACTGATAAATCCAATGCGGAATTCAGGAGAAATTTATTTATCCAGAATGATTAGAATGTGAAATTTGTTGCTACACAGAGTGATTAGGGGGAAGATATAGGCTGTAAAAATGAATAGACAGTTTTGCTAATAGGGTTAGATGAAGTAGGATGGCATGGAGTTCAAGTAGAGCCTAAACACCAGCACAGAATATTTCAACCATGCAGCTTGTTTTGATGCTGTAAATTCTAGACAGAACAGAAATGGCAAATGTCAAAAAGTGACAACTGATAGCAAGTTAGAGGAAAAAGGCAGACAAACAATTACAACAATTAGCTTGCTTTCATTCCCCTTAATGCAGCAGCTGCCTCAGGTACAGTGCCGAGCTGTGACCAGCAGACTATCTATAACATCTAGTACACATTATAAATGCATGAGTACAGTGTAAACATTGCTGCCCTGCTCTGCAGCATCTGCCATGATTTAGTACCGGATGGGTCTGATCAGTAAGTACAGAATGAGTAGAAAGGTGCATTGCAGTGAAGACCTGTTTGTACAGCATGAATGCAATTCTACCAAGGCTGGGGTTGATAAAAGACAACTTATATTTATTCAGATGCCACCTTTAATATAATAAAACATCCCAAATGCCTCCCAAGAGTGCTCTAAAGCAAAATTTGACGTGTCACAGGTGAAATTAGCATGCATGACCAAACATTTAGTCAAGATAATGAGTTTTAATGGTCTTCTTAAGGAGGAAAGAGAGGTAGAGGACAGATAGCTGGAACAGTGCTCCAGATATTAGGATCTACACAGCTCAAGGCATGGCCATCAATGGTGCTGCAATTAAAATCTGCAATGGTCCAGATGTCAAAATTATAGTGCAGACTTCTCAGAGTTGTGCGAGAGGAGGAAATTACAGAGGTAGGGTGGTGACAAGGCCATGTAGCGATTTAAAAAGAGGGATGATAATTTTAAAATCAAGGCACTGATTAACACAGAGCTAGTGCAGGTCAGCAAGCACAGGAGTGATGACGAATAGAACATAGAACATAGAACAGTACAGCACAGAACAGGCCCTTCGGCCCTCAATGTTGTGCTGAGCCATGATCACCCTACTCAAACCCACGTATTCACCCTATACCCGTAACCCAACCCCCCCCTTAACCTTACTTTTATTAGGACACTACGGGCAATTTAGCATGGCCAATCCACCTAACCCGCACATCTTTGGATTGTAGGAGGAAACCGGAGCACCCGGAGGAAACCCACGCACACAGGGGGAGGACGTGCAGACTCCACACAGACAGTGACCCAGCCGGGAATCGAACCTGGGACCCTGGAGCTGTGAAGCATTTATGCTAACCACCATGCTACCCTGCAATGGAACGATGCAAGATACGACACGGGCAGCAAAGTTTTGATTACATCAAATGGATGGCAGGAGATAGCCTCAGTCGCCCAGTCCCCCTGAGCAACACGAGGAAATAAGAGGCTGGTGTCTATAGTGGGAAAAGCACTTTCTTACACGCCAATATATAAATCTTCCAGCAGGGACCCAATGTCAATAATTGTCCCACAATGGTGGGAACCCAGCTTGAGGAGCTATCAGCAATCTTCCCCAGCAGGCAGGACCTGCCCTCCTTTGGTGCTTTTTCCCTTTTCTATTTTGTCAGATGGAATTACGAATCCATTTTTTCAGGCCAACTGCAGTACAGCTTCAGGGTGATGTTGAGCACTGCATTTGGCCCTTGGTCACCATTGAACTTATGGGATTGAAGTATACTCATGACAAATGCAGGAGACTTGACCTGCCACAGATTTTGTTGTAGGCGCTGAATAAATAAAATCTTTCTGCGCTGATTCAGAGGTTAATTTTATCTCTAAATGGTAGTTAGAGAATTCAACTAACAAACAGGATTAGAAGCTGCAAATCAAATTAAAACCAACAGCCAGTAAAGATACAAAGACCAGAGGAAAAGCCTGAAGGTGAGGCCACAGAGAAAGAAACACTGAATTTCAGCAAAGGGCTGGAGAGCCTGATAAAATACTAAAACCAGCAACAGCAAAAAATGATAACTTCACTTGTTTTACCGTGCATGGGGAAGATGATAACAGAAATATTTCTATGTGGCACTGAGCAAGTAGCAGAACAGAAAACAACGGGTTGTAGTCAACGGTGTTCACTCACTGGTGCAAAATACGGTGCGGTGTCCCACCATGATCAATGCTGGGGGCAATGTTATTCACCATTTACATTAACACTATGTGGACTTGGCAATTGGAAGAACAAGTTCAAAATTTGTTGTAACACCAATTCGGAGCACAGAGTTAATGGGGAATGCAATTTTAATAAACTTGTTAAATGTTGTGCAAATGACAAATAAATTTCAATAAAAAGGAGATACACATTTTGGTAGGATAAATAAAAAGGCCACCCACTCATTGGAAAATAATAAATAGGATGGGGTTTACGGTCCGCATGGAAGTCTTTTAAAATTACGGACGGGTTCATAAAATTACGGAAGGTGGGCATAAATGTTTCCACTTGCAGGGGACTCGAGGCCAAAAATTTTGGAATCATTATTAAATCCATTAAAGAATTCAGGAGAAGGGGCAGCACGTGGGTCAGTGGTTGGCACTGCTTCCTCACTGCATCGAGGACCCGCGTTCGATCCCCGCCCAGGGTCACTGTCCGTGTGGAGTTTGCACATTCTCCCCATGTCTGCATGGGTTTCACCCCCACAACCCAAAGATGTGCAGGGCAGGTGGATTGGCCACGCTAAATTGCCCCTTAATTGGAAAAAAAAATAATTGGGTACTCTAAAAAAATAAATTTTTTAAACGAAGGGAAGCTGTGGAAGTTATTCCAATCTTCATATTGCCAGCAGTTCAGAAATGCTTTGTTTCTTTGAAGAAAAAAACTTCTTAAAACTTGCAAAGCTTTCAATGTTCATTTGAAATCGAAAACCAGGAAAACTATGATGGGAAAAATGGTAACAAATGTTAGTATAACACAAAATACATCAGTTCTTGCAATGGCATTTTTAAGTGGAACCACATCGGAGAGATACTTAGACAATTTTATAGCTCTTCTGTTTAAATGCAAATGTGTGCATGGTCCAGCACTAATTATTCACACGTCCTCCAAGATTTGTGTAGCACGAACATCAGAAATCAATGGAATTTTGCATCATTTCAGTCCTACCTGTCCATATCAGCCAATGTATCTCAAGCAATTAGCTCAGCCTCCCACCAAAACCAGCAATTCTGTAGCCCCAACCCAATGAAGGGTCAAATTATCCTTTCCATCACTTTGTTCTACCCCACACCCATCTGCATGCTCACAGACTGCCGATAAACTAGGGACGAGTTAGAATTTCTTGTTGGTCATCGGAAATATAGAAGTCAAAATCCCCCCCCCCCCAAAAAAGAAAACCACACAGCTTGGCAATCAACTCCATCCCCCTCACTCCAGACTCCAGCTAAGTTAGTTTATGGGCAGAGTCAGCATTTTGTCCATCCTAAGGACAGAACAACTTCAAACACCGTACCCACCTCTAAAGCAATGCTCTCATCTGCCCGAATCTTTTTGAGTCCCTTGTCACCAAAATTTGTATCCACACCCTCATTACCGCTAAACTTAATCTATCAAATACCATTGTAATTTCAAATGATCCAAAACTGCACACTATTTTCATCCTGGCCCACTGGTTCTATGCTATCTTCCAACCAACAGACTTGAAAATCCTCAACTGCAAAGCCCTCCATGGTCTAAACACACCAGATACTGCTAAATTTTTCAACATCTCCTTCAACTAGCTCTCTGATACACTGCCCACCCTATACACATCCTTCCACCTTGGATGACAGATCCACTATGATCCGGAGTACCTCCCCCAATTTGTTGTTTCCCCTCACACCTTGAAATACATTTCTGACCAAGCAATCACCTCACCTACCCCTCCTGGAAAGTGTGTCTGCTCATTCTCTCCTCTGCAGAGATCATTCTCTTACACAACAACTCTCATTTATAAAATACATTTTTAACACTGAAATGTCTCAGGGGTGCTTCACAGGAGCATTATAAAAGGCAGAGGAGAGCTCAGATTAGCAACGCCGGCTGTGCCCAGAGTGAGATCACACTTCAAACATGACGTCACTGACAGCAGACAGGTGACTGGTGGACGATGAGTTTGTCCCTGTCCTAGTGCAGAGATTAGACCATCACCGTAACAGGAGTAGGCCATTCGGCCCCTCGAACCTGCTCACTCCTCCCCAGGATGTAAGCCATCAGGGCCAGGGCACTTATTTGCCTTTCGCCCATTAGTTTGTCTAATACTACTTCTCTAGTGATGGTATTTAATTTCTCCCCATTGTTCTTCAGAATTAATGGGATAAAGACTGATGCAAAATATCTCTTCAACTCCTCTGCCATTTCTTTGCTCCCCTTAAATTTCTCCCCATTGTTCTTCAGAATTAATGGGATAAAGACTTTTATTTTTAAATTTAGAGTACCCCAATTCATTTTTTCCAATTAAGGGGCAATTTAGCATGGCCAATCAACCTACCCTGCACATCTTTGGGTTGTGGGGGTGAAACCCACGCAGACACAGGGACAATGTGAAAACTCCACACAGACAGTGACCCAGAGCCAGGATCGAACCTGGGACCTCGGCACCGTGAGGCAGCAGGGCTAACCCACTGCGCCACCGTGCTGCCCTAATGGGATAAAGACTGATGCAAAATATCTCTTCAACTCCTCTGCCATTTCCTTGCTCCCCTTAACTATCTCCCAGATTCATTTTCAATGGGGCCTATATCACATTGACCTCTCACTTCCTTTTTACATATTTAAATAATCTCTCAGTTTTTATATTCCTTAGTTTGCCCTTGCAGTTTATTTTCTCCCTCTTTATCATCTTTTTAGTCCTCTTTGCTGGATTATGAATTTATCCCAGTCTTCAGGGCTATCGCTGACTTTTGCCTCCTTATATGCTTTTTCTTGCAATTTAATACTCTCAACTTCCTTCGTTAGCCATGGTTTATTTATTCCACTTTTAGAATTGTCCCTCCTTAGTGGGATATATTTTTGCTGAAAGTTACGAGTTAGAATAGAACCAAAAAACTCCTACAATGCAAAAGGAGGCCATTTGACCCATCAAGTCTGCATCGACCCTCTGAAGAAACAGCCTACCTAGGCCCACATCTCACCCTATCCCTGCAATCTCACCTAACCTGCACATCTTTGGACCAAGGGGAAACTGGAGACTCAGCAACTTTCCAACAACCGTGATGTGTGCGGCTTCTGCGGCGCAATTAAAGCCATCCACAGTACACGTAGCCAGGTACCTACCCCACCGAGCACCAAAAACGGAGAGACACTCATCAAAGACAAAGAGGCAGTCAACACCTGCTGGAAAGAGCACCTCGTGGACCTCCTGAACCAAGACAGCCCTCAATGCCATTCCACAACACACTATCTTCCACCATCTCAGCATAACCCCAGCCTACTGAGATCGAAAGAGCCAGCTGAAAAATAACAAGGCCTCCGGTGCAGATGGAATTCCCGAAGTACTAAAATATGGCAAAGAGGCACTCTTGACACAAATGCATAACCTCATCACCCACGTTTGGAAGGGAGCATGCTGAGAGATCTCAGACGCCACAATTGTGACCAGATATGACTGTGGGAATTAAAGCGATTTCCCTACAGTCCGCCACGGGAAAGGCCATTTCAAGAATCCTCCTCAGTCGTCTTCTCCCAATGGCTAAGAGTTCTTCCCCAAGTTACATTGCAGCTTCCATCCATCAAGCAGACAATGGACACATCTTCATCGCACAACAAATCCAGGAAAACTGCAGGGAGAAGCACCAACCACTGCACATGGCCACCTTTGATCTTGGAAAGGCCTTTGACGCTATCGACCGAGAGAGATTGTGGAACGTCCTCCTCAAATTTAGCTGCCCACAGAAATTCATCACCATTCTACATCTGCTCCACAATCACATGTAAGCCGTGACCTCACCAATGGGTCCACCACAGACCCAATAAGAGTACAAACTGGGGCTGGTTTAGCACAGGGCTAAATAGCTGGCTTTTCAAGCAGACCAGCAGCACGGTTCAATCCCCAAACAGGTGCCGGAATGTGGCGACTAGGGGCTTTTCACAGTAACTTCATTTGAAGCCTACTTGTGACAATGAGCGATTTTAATTTCAAACTAGGGCTGCATCATTGCCCCAACACTCATCACCATCTTTCTCACTGCAACAATCCAGTCCATCACATGAAGTGCCCTGGAGTGGTACAGGATAAGTGGTAAACTGTTCAACATCCAACACCTCCAGGCTAGAACCGAGACCACCCCAAACTATGCCCATAGAATCCCTAAAGTGCAGAAGGTGGCCATTCGGCCCATCAAGACACCAACTCTCTGAAAGAGCACCGCCTCCCCCACCCTATCCTCAGAACCCCACCTAACCTGTACACTAAGGGGCAATTTAGCATGACTAACCCATCTAGCCCGCACATCTTTAGATTGTGGGAAGAAACCGGAGCACCCGGAGGAAACCACGCAGACACAGAGAAAGTGAAAATCCACACATTCACCCAAGGCTGGAATTGAACCCGATCCTTGGCCAGTGAGGCAGCAGTGCTAGCAACTGTGCCACCATTGCTGCCCAGCGAGCTACAGTACGCAGATGACACCTGCATATGCGCAGAAGCAGGCTGAACCACAATCCATCGTCGATGCATACACCGAGGCTTGAGAGAATGGGCCTCACAGTAAACATCTTGCAAACAAAGGTTCTCCATCAGCCTGCTCCTACCACACTGGCCCCTGACCATCAAGATCTAGGGCGGGAGCCTCGACAACATGGACCATTTGCCATACCTCGGGAGCCTCCTCGTGGCACGTGCATACATTGATGATGAAATCCAACATCAACTCCAATGCGCCAGCATAACCTTCGGATGCCTGAAGAACAGTGTTCGAAGACCATGACCTCAATCCAGTGGCAAGCTCGTGGTCCACAGAGCAACAGTGGCCCAGGCCCTCCTGTATGCATCAGAAGCATGGACAATGTACAGCAGACACCTCAAATTCCCAGATAGATATCACCAATGTTGCACTTACAAAATCCACTGGCAGGACACACGTACCAACTTGTGTGCCCTCTCCCAGGCCAATTGCCCAGTAGTGAGGCACTAATTACGGTTGACCAGCTACGAATTGCGGGCCATAACATCCACACAAGACTTCCTAAACATGTTCTCTACTCTGAGCTCTATAATGGCAAGTGATTACTCGGAGGGAAGAGAAAACACTACAAGGATACTCTAGAAGCCTCCTTAAATAAATGCAGCAGCCCCACCGACATGTGGGAATCGCTTGACCTAAAACGCATCAACTGGAAAAGAAACATCCGGAAGGTGCCAACCACCTCCAGCACATGGAGGCCAAGCATAAGCAGCAGAAAGAGCACTCAGAAATGAGAGTGTGTCCCACCCATCCACCTCATCGCTAACCCCCTATGGCAGAGTTTACAGCTTCAGGATTGGCCTATTCAGCCACCACAGATTGCCTTGGTAGAAGATGGGCTAAGACAGGAGTGAAGGCCAGCAACGCTCAGCAAGCTGGAAGTTGACAACATTGGTGATGGGAGTGACCAGAAGTTCAGGACCACGGAAAAGAGAATGCTAAGCAATCCAGGTGAGAGATGGAGATTCAAGACAGATTTAATCCTTCCTAATACTTAATTGCTGGCAGTTTATCTTCTCATGGGCTGGTTTAGCACACTGGGCTAAATCGCTGGCTTTTAAAGCAGACCCAGGCAGGCCAGCAGCACGGTTCAATTCCTGTACCAGCCTCCCCGAACAGGCGCCGGAATGTGGCGACTAGGGGCTTTTCACAGTAACTTAATTGAAGTCTACTCGTGACAATAAGCGATTTTCATTTCATTCTTAGGGGCTGGTTTAGCTCACTGGGCTAAATCACTGGCTTTTAAAGCAGACCAAGCAGGCCAGCAGCACGGTTCGATTCCCGTACCAGCCTCCCTGGACAGGCGCCGGAATGTGGTGACTAGGGGCTTTTCACAGTAACTTCATTTGAAGCCTACTCGTGACAATAAGTGATTTTCATTTTTACATGGTTCCCCATAGCTATTCAAAATCATGTCAGGTTCACCATGTACACTGGTGACACCTAGCTCTCTTACCCTTTCCACTGTCTCTAATATTACATTGCTTATCCAGTATCCAGGACTGGATGAACAGGAATTTCCCTCAACTATTCAGAAGGCAGAAGTCATTGGGTGGGATTCTCCAGCCCGTCTCAACCGTTTTATGGTGCGGCCTGCCGGGATTCTCCAACCCATGGGGTTTCCCATTGTGGGCATCCAACGCTGTCGGGAAATCCGCAGACGTGGGTGCACTGCCAGCAAAATGGAGGATCCCGTGGTTGGAGAATCCAGCCCTTGATCTTTGTCCTCCACTTGAATCACTGGCCCACCCCATCAACTCCATCCTTCACTCTGGCAAGGTGAGACTCAACTGGCCCACCCCGTCGACTCCATCCTTCACTCTGGCAAGTGAGACTCAACTGGATCATTCACAAATCTGGTATATTTTTGACCCACCCTACCTCAGCTCATGCACTTATGAAACATTCTTCTGACCAGCCTCCCATATTTTACTCGACACAATCCTCGTATTGTCCAAAAATCTGTTGCTCGTGTCTCAACTCGCATCAAGTCCCATTCGCCATTACCCTAGTTTCATTAGCTTTCAAATGTCCTGTGGCAACGCCCCTCCCTCTCTGTGTATCGTCCTCCAGTCCCATAGCCCTCCCAAATCTTTACACTGTAAATCTGTCCTCTTACATCACCGCTGACAACGGTGTAATTTCCCTTGGTGCTGGCGAGGTGAAGGCTTTATGGAACACCTCTGCTCAGTTTGCAAGCGTGACCCTGACCGTCCAACCGCTTGAATCTTAATTCACCACCTTGCTCACATTTCTGTCCTTGGCCTGCTGTACTGCTCCAGTGAAGCCCAACACAAGCTCGAGAAACAGAATCTCATCTTCTGATTGAGCACTGTACAGCCTTCTGGATTCAACAGAAGAGTTTAATAATTTCAGACAATGAACTCTGGCCGTTTTGATTTTTTTTCCCAAGTGGCAGTCTGTATCTTGTTTCAGACAGAACTGTTCATTATTTGGCCATTGACATTCACTCATTACCACTCCCTTTGCTTTTTGTTCCATGATATCACTGTTATTTAATCTCTTGCACCCTCCATCTCATCCCAGACCTTCCCCTATTTCAATAGGATAAAACAGCATATTTCTATCTTCCTTCAGTTTCAAAGAGTTATGCTCAAGTCAAAACATGAACTCTGTTTTTCTTTCCACAGATGTTACCAGACCTGTTTAATATTTCCAGCACCTCACCAGCATGTCCAAAGATCCCTGAAGGCAGCAAGACAGGTAGATAAGATGGTTAAGAAAGCATATGGAATACTTGCCTTTATTAGCCGGGGCATAGAATCTAAGGGCTGGGAGCTTATGATGGAACTGCATAAAACGCCCGTTAGGCCACCACTAAAGTACTGTGCGCAGTTCTGGTTGCCACACTCTAGAAAGGATGGAATTTCACTAGAAAGGGTGCAGGGGAGATTCACCAGGATGTTGCCTGGACTGGAGAGTTTCATTTATGAAGAGAGGTCGGCTAGGCTTGTTTTCCTTGGAACAGGTAAGGCCTCATCGAGGTGTACAAAATTATGAGATATACAGATAGGAAGCCTCAGCAGAGGATTCAAAGATTTGAGGAAAACCTTTTTTCACCCAGGGGGTGGTGGGAATTTGGAAGTGTGGTGGAGGTGGAACCCTGACAACATTTAAGAAGCATTTAGATAAGCACTTGAAACACCATAGCATACAAGGCTACGAACCAAATGCTGGAAAATGGGATTGGAATAGATAGGTGCATGATGGCCGGCACAGACACAATGAGCTGAAGGGCCTCACTGCGTGCTGTAAAACTCTAGGATCTCTGCTTTTATTGCTACTTCTAATGATTTGTGAATCTGTAACCCAAGATCCCTTCACTTCTGTACCCCATTGAATGTGCTCTTGTGTGATAATAAGGTCTACCCCAATCCAGGTAAAGACATTGTTCCTGAATTTCTTAGGTTTATTCGTGACAGTCATAATTACAATTCAGAGATTTGGACTCCCACAACTGGAACCGTCTTCACTACATTGCTCAAATCCCCTCAATTGTGAAGAACTCTATTTGGTCATACGTAATTCCTACGCATCGCTGTCCCATTCTAGACAAATTTTTAATAGGTCTTTATGGTCTCCAAATGCACAATGAAATGAAAATCACTTATTGTCACAAGTAGCCTTCAAATGAAGTTACTGTGAAAAGCCCCTAGTCGCCACATTCTGGCGCCTATTCGGGGAGGCTGGTACGGGAATTGAACCGTGCTGCTGGCCTGCCTTGGTCTGTTTGCCCCATACAGCGCAGGCTGCACGAATAGGGCATGGGGATTGGGCCTATGTAGGGTGACCTTTCGGTGCAGACTCGGGCCGGGTGGCCTCCTTCTGCACTGTAGGGATTCTATGCCAAGCACAGGGTATGAATGGAATCACTTATTGTCACAAGTAGCCTTCAAATGAAGTTACTGTGAAAAGCCCCTAGTCGCCACATTCCGGCGCCTGTTCGGGGAGGCTGGTACGGGAATTGAACCGTGCTACTGGCCTACCTTGGTCTGTTTTCAAAGCCAGCAACTTAGCCCTGTGCTAAACCAGCCCCTACCATTCCCCTTATCTACTTCTGTTCAATTGACTCCTACATCTGTTCACACACCCATTCTGCAAGTTCACCGCTGCTGTCCTGACCACTAGCATTATGCCCCACACGCCTATGGTTGCGACTGACATTGGCCCGCACTCAAGCAACTTTTTTGAAATAAATTTAGAGTAACCAATTAATTTTTCCAATTAAGGGGCAATTTCGCCCAGCCAATCCCTGCTCATCTTTGGGTTGTGTGGGCAAAGCCCACGCAAACATGGGGGGGGGGGGGGGGGGGGGGGATGTGTAAACTCCATACGGACAGTGACCCAGAGCCACCATGCTGGCCCAGTCAAGCAACTTTGACATAAAATTCTCATCCTCAATTCTCGCCAGGGCTTGCCTCTCCCTGTAATCTCATCAAGTGCCACACCCCTCCAGGATATCTGCGCTCCTCTAATTCTGGTCTCTTGTGCATTTCCAATTATAATGGAAGACCCTCCCCATACCTCAATGCCTCTCTATCTTGCTTTCCTCCGTTATGGTGCTCATTAAAACCTACCTTTGTCGAAGCTTTTGGTCATCTGGCCTAATAGCGCCTTGTGGGACAGCATCAGAATTTGTTTTATAGTTACCTTGTGAACAGCCTTGGGGCAATAATACAAGAAGAATATTTGGAATCCTAAATATATTACACCAACAACATTCCCCTTATCTACTTATGTTCAATTTTCCTTCAACCCAATGAAGCTGTTGAAACATGAACATCCCCGTTGAAATCCATGCGATTATATGTTCCGACTCCATCCATATTTCTGTCATGTTTTTTTAAAACGACAGTTCAATTTTCTTTCCTGCCGCCAAAAAATTCTTCTCGCCCATTAGACAATACCAGGAAAATAGTGTGACAAACTGAGGAAGAGTAGAAAGGTGAAACAGGGTACCACCAATGATGTAGATGAAAATCCAGAGGAGTTAAAGGCTTTGCATTAAATTTGCAATTACAGACTCTCTCTTCATCATTCAACAGTTTGCTCTCCAAATCTGGGATTTTCTCGCACAGGCACACCTGAACAAATGTTCCCCATCTTACCTGCCAATTTCATATCAATCAGGCATATGATTTTGCCACATCCAAACCCAACTGCTGAGTACGGAGCGGTTAAAAGGGCCAGAAAATTTGACAAGCCTGCGATTCCTCGTCTCCTATTCCCGACTATGTACCTTTTTCATCTCAGCGCAAAGATGCGCTGTGCACCGCCAACTCACCAAATCTGTCACCCACGAATCGGAGCCTGCCTGTCTCCCCGCCCGTGGCCTGCCTATCTCCCTACCCGGGGCCTGCGCCCTGCTCCTCACTCCCTCTACGAGGCCTGCGCCTTCCCTCCCGGGGCCCTGCCTATCTCCCTCCCTCCCCGGGGCCCCGGCTCACTCCCTCCCTCCCCGGGGCCCCGGCTCACTCCCTCCCTCCCCGGGGCCCCGGCTCACTCCCTCCCTCCCCGGGGCCCCGGCTCACTCCCTCCCTCCCCGGGGCCCCGGCTCACTCCCTCCCTCCCCGGGGCCCCGGCTCACTCCCTCCCTCCCCGGGGCCCCGGCTCACTCCCTCCCTCCCCGGGGCCCCGGCTCACTCCCTCCCTCCCCGGGGCCCCGGCTCACTCCCTCCCTCCCCGGGGCCCCGGCTCACTCCCTCCCTCCCCGGGGCCCCGGCTCACTCCCTCCCTCCCCGGGGCCCCGGCTCACTCCCTCCCTCCCCGGGGCCCCGGCTCACTCCCTCCCTCCCCGGGGGCCCGGCTCACTCCCTCCCTCCCCGGGGGCCCGGCTCACTCCCTCCCTCCCCGGGGCCCCGGCTCACTCCCTCCCTCCCTCCCCGGGGCCCCCGCTCACTCCCTCCCTCCCTCCCCGGGGCCCCGGCTCACTCCCTCCCTCCCCGGGGCCCCGGCTCACTCCCTCCCTCCCCGGGGCCCCGGCTCACTCCCTCCCTCCCCGGGGCCCCGGCTCACTCCCTCCCTCCCCGGGGTCCCATCTCTCTCCCTTCCTGGTGGCCTGCCACTCCCGCCCTCCCTGGGGCCTTGCTCTCCACCCTCCCCAGGGCCCTATCCTCGCCCAGTGGCCTGCCTTCTTGGAGCCTGCCCTGCGCCGGCTCAGTGCGCAAAATGGCGGCGGGCGTGCGACGGATCTGTCGGACTGCACTTCTTCGCCGGGTTGGGATGTTTGTGGTGAACAGGTCGGGCCCTGTGAGTTGTGCCTCGCACACTTACCGCCGGGCGGCCTGGCTCGCTCAGATCCCGCCCTGGCGCCGCTACGGTGCCGCCGTTTCGATGCCCTCAGGCTGCGACTCCGCTCACTGCCGCCATCTTCGACGACCCCCCAGCGCCGGAAATGACAGCAGCGCGCAGGTGACGCAGTCCCGCCGCCCACAGCGGGCGGAACGTGCGCGTCCCCGCCCTCCTCCGCCAGCCCGCGTCCCCGCCCTCCTCCTCCTCCAGCCCCCGGCCCCGCCTCCAGCCCCCGGCCCCGCCTCCAGCCCCCGGCCCCGCCCCCAGCCCCCGGCCCCGCCTCCTCCTCCAGCTCCCGGCCCCGCCCTCCTCCTCCAGCCTGCGGCCCCGCCTCCTCCTCCAGCTCCCGGCCCCGCCTCCTCCTCCAGCTCCCGGCCCCGCCTCCTCCTCCAGCTCCCGGCCCCGCCTCCTCCTCCAGCTCCCGGCCCCGCCTCCTCCTCCAGCTCCCGGCCCCGCCTCCTCCTCCAGCTCCCGGCCCCGCCTCCTCCAGCCCCGCCTCCTCCAGCCCCGCCTCCTCCAGCCCCGCCTCCTCCAGCCCCGCCTCCTCCAGCCCCGCCTCCTCCAGCCCCGCCTCCTCCAGCCCCCGACCCGCCTCCTCCAGCCCGCGGCCCCGCCTCTAGCCCCCGACTCGCCTCCTCCAGCCCGCGGCCCCGCCTTCAGCCCCCGTCCCGCCTCCTCCAGCCTACGGTCCCGCCTCCAGCCCCGCCTCCGCCTCCAGCCCCGCCTCCCACAGGCACGGTCCCTCACTGCGCACGCGCGCCGAACAATGGACAGGCGCCCGACATTTTTTTTAAATTTTAAAGTATCCCATTGCTTTTCAATTAAGGGGCAATTTGGGTCGCTAAATCTCCTACCCGCAACATCTTTTGGGTAGTAGGGGTGAGAACCACGCAGACACGGGGAGAATGCAAACTGCACACGGACAGTAACCCTGGACCGGGATCAAACCCGGGTCCTCGGCGCCGTGGAGCAGCAGTGCTAACCACTGTGCCACCCTGCCGTCCATAGGCACCCAACATTGACTCACACAACGGTGACGGTGGAGTTTGCACGTTCTCCCCGTGTCTGCGTGGGTTTCCTCCCACAAAGATGTGAAGGTTAGATGGATTGGCCATGATAAATTGCCCCATACAGCGCGGGCTGCACGAATAGGGCATGGGGATTGGGCCTATGTAGGGTGACCTTTCGAAGGGTCGGTGCAGACTCGGGCCGGATGGCCTCCTTCTGCACTGTAGGGATTCTATGATTCTATGCCAAGCACAGGGTATGAATAGAAAGAATCCTTGTAGTATTCTCAGTCTGATTAATCCGAAGCCATTTGTTATTTTATATTATTCATAAAGAACTAGAAACTAATGTGGTGGCACAGTGGTTAGCACTGCTGTCTCACAGCACCAGGGACCCGGGTTTAATTCCAGCCTTGGGTGACTGGGCTATGTGGAGTTTGCATGTTCTCCGAGTGTCTGCTTGGGTTTCCTCCGGGTGCTACGGTTTCCTCCCACAGTCCAAAGATGTGCAAGTTCAGTGGATTGGACATGCTAAATTGTCCCGTGTGTCTGGCAGTTAGGTGTGGTTAAGGGGATTGCGGCGGGGTGGTGGGCCGAGGTTTCAGAGGATCGATGCAAACTCAATGGGCAAAATGGCCCACTTCTGCAGTGTAAGGGTTCTATAAATTCTTATGGAAATATATATATCCTGGTGTTCCACATTTCACTGCTGCACTGCAGTCATGTGGCAATTAGCAGTGTCACCAGCCACATGGAGCGTATGTCCTGCTGGGAAGTCTGGAGATCAAGGAGATGCGCTTGTTTTGGGAAAAGTTTATTATGGTACTGCTCCCGAAGAGGGTGGGTGGATCTCTGCCTGCTTAAGAACTGGTGCCTTGTCACCAGGGAGACCGACCACCCCAGATTTCCAGGCGTCATCACATTTATGAGGTGCTCACATCTGGGGTGCTGTTTATTACGTATTTGTGGATGTGTGACGGCGCTCCCACACTATCGCAGACTCAAAAGCTTCCCCTCCCCTGCTCTTAGAGACCCATCTCTTCTACCCACAGTCTCATAGTCTTCCTCATGCTCTCACAGACCAAGCCGTTCCCCAAGCTCTCACAGACCTGAACCCACCCTGATCTCACAGACTCATTCCACCGCTACCCATAGCGGGATGTGACGCTGCCACTGCCCCCCACCCCCCACCCCCAGCTCGTACAGACCCACCCTCACTCTCACAGACCCATCTCTCATATTTTCATAGACCAGCAGATTGACTTGCTGCAGAAGAAGCTCAGGACATTTTCCTGGGTCATCACCCACCTACTGTTAGAGTCTATCTTAGCCCTGCCGATGACACTTGGCTGACGAAGTGACAAGAGCTGGAGGCCAAGGTCACCACTCACCTGGGTGTTGGACAGAACTCATCTAATTGCTGGCCTACAGCATCGCACACTGATCATTTTCAACTAGTGGCCGCTATACTGTTGTACCACGTCATTTTGATCCATTCCCAGATTTGTCGCCAAGGTACAGGAGAAACTAGGTGACTACTTCCAGGACAGACGGACTTCATAATAGAAGATTTTCTGAGCCAGAGTGATCATAACTTGAGAGTTTCCCATTCAGTTTGAGGGGTGTGCAGTGTGTAGTGAGGCAGTGAGGCAGTGTGTGCAGTGTTCCTTTTTTGAGCTGAACCCTCCACCATCGCACCCTCCCCCATTGCAAGCTGCCATTTGAACTAGTCCAGGACTTCCCCTTGATGCTCTGTGGCAGAGCCTGTGATGTCAGTTTGATGGACTTGGCAAGCAGCCAATCAGTGTGTCAGGAATTCTGAGGGATCTCCTGTTCTCGCTTGCGATTGTAGAGCCATTCAGAACCTTCTGGAAGAACGGCGGTATGGAAAGAGGAAAAGATTCAGGCAGGAAGCCACTTGAAGGCACTTTCTCTCAACACTCCTATTTAAAAGACCGCTAGCAGTAGCCAAACCTGTGAAGAGGACTACTGGCTTGAAAGGCTTCCAGCAGGTTCTCCACCAGGTTTGTAACTGTTTAATCCTCTGTCTGAATGGCTGGGAAAAGCCCAGTCTGAGAATTACCTTGACAATACATCTAGAATCTCTGCACAGAGATCAGGCTCGACAGCTTTCACCATAGAAAGCATCCTATCGGGCTGCATCACAGCCTGGTATGGCAACTGCTCGGCCCAGGACCGCAAGGAACTTCAGAGAGTCGTGAACACAGCCCAGTCCATCACACAAACCTGCCTCCCTTCCATTGACTCTATCTACACCTCCCGCTGCCTGGGGAAAGAGGGCAACATAATCAAAGACCCCTCCCACCCGGCTTACTCACTCTTCCAACTACTTTCATTGGGCAGGAGATACAGAAGTCTGAGAATACGCACGAACAAACTCAAAAACAGCTTCTTCCCCGCTGTTACCAGACTCCTAAATGACCCTCTTATTTACTGACCTCATTAACACTACACCCTGTATGCTTGCTTCAACCGATGCCGGTGCTTATGTCATTACATTGTTTCCCTTGTGTTGCCCTATTATGTGTTTTCTTTTATTCCCTTTTCTTCCCATGTATTTAATGATCTGTTGAGCTGCTCGCAGAAAAATACTTTTCACTGTACCTCGCTACACGTGACAATAAACAAAAAGACAGACTGGACATAAGGGCCGGGATTCTCCAATCCTGCGGCCAAGTTCTGACGCGGGCGTGAAAAGTGGCGTGAGCCACTCCGGCGTCAACGGGCCTCGCCTGGCAGCTATCTACCCCTTCCTATGGGCGAACACAGCACCGGAGTGGTCTCCGCAGCTCCAGAGCCCGAAAGCCGGCGCGACTTTGCGCATGCGCCCCACGGCCAGTGCGGGTTTGCGCATGCACGTGAGTTTCTGTCTCCGCGCCGGCCCCCGGGCAATATGACGGAGCCCTACAGGGGCCCGGCGCGGAGGAACAGAGGCCCCCACAAAAATAGACCGCCCGCCGATCGGTAGGCCCCGATCGCGGGCCAGGCCACCGTGGAGGTCCCCCCCCCCCCCCACCAGGACGGCCCCCACAGACGGAGCTCCACGGCCCTGCCATGTGGGACCATACGTAACCCACGCCTGCGGGACTCGGCCGAACTCGGCGGGCACTCGGCCCATCAAGGCCCAGAGAATCGCTGGGCGCTTTCAATGGCCCCCAACTGGTGCGTCGGCGATCCCGCGAGCAGGGCCGGCCCAAGGCACCGGCAACTCGGGCAGTCGCCCGGGGCGCCATGTGCTAGGGGGCGCCAGAGACTCGGGTCCCCCGCATGCGCAGTTGGGCCGGTGCCAACCAGCGCATGCGCGGTGGCCGCCCTCCCCCAGGGCTGCCCCCTCCGCCCCCCTCCGTCCGCCCTCGGCCCCGCACCCGCGCCTCGGGCCCGCCCCCCCGCCTCAGCCCCCCGCCTCGGCCCCTCCCCGCCTCGGGCTCGCCCCCCCCCCGCCTCGGGCTCGGCCCCCCCCCGCCTCGGGCTCGGCCCCCCCTCCCGGCCCCCCCCCCCCACCCCCTCCCGCCCCCCCCCCCGCCCCGGCCCCGGCCCCCCCCCGCCCCGGCCCCCGGCCCCCCCCCCGGCCCTGCCCCCCCCCCCGGCCCCCCCCCCCCCCCCCCCGAAGGGCGCCGAAGTTCAGCTTGCCCGGGGCGCCAGCAACCCTAGGGCCGACGCTGCCCGCGAGCACCCGTAAATCTGCGCTGGAGAATCGGCGAGCCAGTGTCGGGGCAGCTTGGAGCAATTCTCGCCCCCCCCCCCCCCCCACAGGGATTCTGCGACCCGAGGCGTGGGATCAGAGAATCCCGGCCAAGATCTGCCGTAAATTCTCAAGTATAGAGCTCCAGTGTTATCTTGGGGAGGCAGAGGCTCCATCTGGTGGTCAAACAATAGAATTTCACCGACCTGAATCATCTGTGCAAATCGATTTCCCGGAGGGTCACTTTCAGAGAAGACCAGCACCTACAGAGACCACAACCTCGGCAGCAAAGATTCATCTGAAACCTTTTTCTCCCATTCCCGTTATTTTAATCCTACCTCTACCCCTTCACCGTGTGTCTGTCTTATGTGTATCTGAGTGGAGGATGGATGCGGGTTTTAGGAATAGGTAGTCTAGTAAACTATCATTCCATTATATGTTCATATTTTACTTGTTATAAATAAAGTTTGTTAATGTTTTAATTATAAATCTGATGCCTGTAACTCATTGCAGCAGTCAAGGGTTAAAGATCTCGGGAAAATACCCAAATTATTGTTTAATTCAGTTATGAACTCCGGGGTCTGTGGGGCTGGAACTGGCTGTAGGGATGAGTTGAGCGTTTGAGTTGACCTTGATAAGTGGTTGGGGGGGGGGGGGGGGGGGGGAATCCTTAACAAGGTTCATGTGTATTTGGATAAATTATAAATAGAGTCAGCCAGTCAGACGATGACTAGAGAAGACCCAGTAGTGAACTCCTGGAGCTGTACATGATAGTTAACTTGAGAACCAAAATAATTTGTATTTTTCCCTGCAACTCAGCATAGACTCTTTGTTGCCCCTTACAAAAGCCAGTTAGGGGCAGCACGGTGGTGCAGTGGTTAGCACTGCTGCCTCACGGCGCCAAGGTTCCAGGTTCGATCCCGGTTCTGGGTCACTGTCCGTGTGGAGTTTGCACATTCTCCCCATGGTTGTGTGGGTTTCAACCCCACAACCCAAAGATGTGCAGGGTAGGTGGATTGGCCACGCTAAATTGCCCCTTAATTGGAAAAAATTAATTGGGTACTCTAAATTTATTTTTTTTAAAACAAAAGCCAGTTAGCCTAGCACCTGACATTGCAAAAATGCTGAAATCCGACGTTAAGAAAAGAGTGGCAGGACATTAGAAAATCAAAACACAGTCAAGAGGCGTCAACATGGAAGTGCAAATGTGTTAGGCCTCATCTGGCAACTGAGTCCAGTTCTGGGCACCATAATTGAGGAAAAATGTAAAGGCATTGGAGAGTGTACAGAGGAGGTTCACAAGATTATTCCAGGGAACTAAGCAGTACTGTGGCATAGTGGTTAGCACTGCTGCCTCACGGCACCGAGGTCCCAGGTTCGATCCCGGCTCTGGGTCATTGTCTGTGTGGAGTTTGCACATTCTCACCGTTATTTGCGTGGGTTCCGCCCCCACAACACAAAGATGTGCAGGGTAGGTGAATTGGCCGCAATAAATTGCCCCTTAATTTTTCCTTGGATAAAAGAAAGCTGAGAAGAGACTTGATAGAGGTTTTTGTGAGGGCCACGAAGAATCCAGAGTTGTAGAATAGAAAGGAATAACATTTATTTACAATAACATTTTATATATATATATATATTTAATATATATTATGTCTATACAACAGCAGCAGTAACTCCCTTGCTGCTCACTCCTCTCTTGCTGGTTCCAAACTGGCCAGCTATATTTATGCAGGGACCTGCTAATGATTTCTCTGCTCCCGCCTCATTGGGGAAGCTCATGCTCCCTAAGGATTGTGGGATTTCCATTAGTCCCCAGCCAATGGTAAGCAGGCAGGTTATAACAGAGGTATTCAAGATCCTGAGGAGTGTGAACAGGATAAATAGTGAGAAACTGTTCCCTCTCAAGAGTACAGAGGGAACAGATTCAAAATGTTAGCAAAAGGAGTTAAAGCGATGCTAGGATAGGATTTTTCACCCATAGGTGGTTGGAATCTGGAACCTGGTGGAGGCTGGTTCAATTTGAAAAGAAAGAATGTGCAAGGTTACGGGGGCAAGGCAGGGGAGAGAGTAGGTAGAATGCTTTCAGTGAGCCAGTGGGTCGAATGGTCTCCTTCTGCAATGTAAAGATTCTGTGCTGTGTTCCACAAATTTATTAGAGTTCTTTGAGGATGTAACAAACAGGGTGGAGAAAGGGGGACCAGTGGTGTATTTTGATTTCCAAAAGATATTAGATCAGGTACCATGTATAAGGTTACACCACACGATAAGAGCTTGCTGATGTTGGCTGCAATGTATTAACATGGATAGTGGATTGGTGAATGAACAGGAAACCGAGTCGGGGTAAGTGGATAATCTTCAGATCGGCAAATTATGATTAGGTGGAATTCCAGTGCTGAGACCTCAACTATTTACAATCAATATTAATGACTTAGATGAAGGAACAGACTGTCTTGTAACCAAATGTGCTGATGTCACAAAGATAGGTAGTAAAGTAAGTTATGAGGTGGGAACAAAGAGTCTGCAAAGAGATACAGGCAGGCAGGTTAAGTGAGTGGGCAAAAATACAGCAGATGGTGCACAATGTGGGAAAATGTCAGATTGTCCAGGAAGAATAGAAAAGCAGATTATTTAAATGGGGGGAGACTTCAGAATGCTGCAGTACAGAGAGGTCTGAGAGTCATTGTACTTGAATCTCAAAACATGATCATGTAGCTGCAGCAAGTAATTGGGAAGGTAAATGAAATGTTGGGCTTTCTTGCAAAGGGAATAGAGTATAAAGGTAGTGACGTTTTGTAGCAACTGTACAGAGCATTGATGAAACTTCACTTAGAGTACTGTATGCAGTTTTGGTCTCCTTACTTATGAGGGGATATGCTTGCATTGAAAGCAGCTCAAGAAGGTTCACTGGACTAATGCCTGGGGTGAGGAATTTCTCTATGAGAAAAAGTTAAGCAGGTTGGGCCTAGGCACATTAGGGTTTAGAAGAATGGGAGGTGATCATGGGCAGCACGGTGGCACAGTGGTCAGCACTACAGCCTCACAGCGACAAGGACCCTCGTTTGATTCCGACCTCGGGTGACTGGCTGTATGGAGTTTACACTTTCTCCCCGTGTCTGCGTGGGCTTCCTCTGGGGGCTCGCACCGTCCAAAGGTGTGCAGGTTAGGTGAATTGGTCATGCTAAATTGCTGCAAGTGTCCAAAGATTAGATGGGGTTACGGGGATACGGGCCAAGGTAGAGTGCTCTTTCGGAGGATCAGTGCATACACGATGGGCCGAATGGCCTCTTTCTGCACTGTAAGGATTCTAAGGATCTTATTGAAACATATAGGATTCTGAAGGGGTTTGGTATGATTTGAGAGGATGGTTCCCCTCATGGGGGAATATAGAACTAGGTGCAATAAGGGGTCTCCCATTTAAGATAGAGTTAAGGAGGAATCTTTTCTCTCAGAGGGTTACTAATCTTTGAACTCTCTTCCCCAAAGAGCAATGGCGGCTGGATCATTGAACATATTCAATAAAAAGTCTTACAACACCAGGTTAAAGTCCAACAGGTTTGTTTCGAATCACTAGCTTTCGGAGCATTGCTCCTTCCTCAGATGAATGAAGAGGTTGGTTCCAGAAACATATATAGAGACAAAGTCAAAGATGCAATACGATACTTTGAATCAGTCTCGCAGCAGACACGGAGGAATTCATCAGGTGAAAGAGGCTCTGGGAGTTCTTCCATAGACCCCAAGAGGCCGACAGTGAACCCAATGCGAAAACCAATGAACCGGACCAGCAGACCGAGAGATCTGCGGTGCGGCAACCGAAAAGGAGTCGAATTGGAACCCTCCGGAAGGCCGCTGCCCTAGACTCGACATGTATGCTCAAGCTGTCAGGCGTCGGGTCAATGCCACATTCATCAGTCACATTCCAAGACAGCCCCGAATGTCATCCAAGCACAACACAACGCCATCCGCGCTCTCAAGACCAACCGCAACATCGTCATCAAACCAACAGACAAAGGAGGGGCCACCATCATACTGAATAGAACGGACAAAGAAGTGTAACGACAACTGAACAACCAGGAACACTACAGACAGTTACCCGCAGATCCGATCAAGGAACTCACCCGCCAACTCAAAAGACCGATCAAGATGTTGGATCCAGAACGTCCGAGCACCTTACATGCTCTCATCCCACATACTCCCCGCGTTGGAGATCTCCACTGCCGTCCAAAAATGAACAAGGCCAACACACCAGGCCGTCCTATTGTATCAGGCAATGGGACCCTGTGTGAGAACCTCTCTGGATACATCGAGGGGTCTTGAAACCCATCGTACAAGGAACGCTCAGCTTCTGTCGCGATACGACGGACTTCTTACAGAAACTCAGCACCCATGGACCAGTTGAACCAGTGTTATGGGCCAGGGTTTAGAGGACCCCAAAGTGTATCATGGAGTTCACCTGATACACAACTTTTAATAGATTGTGGTATGGGGAGCACACGGCCCACTCTACAGGTGTGGTACAGCAGAAATGGAAAAGTATTTTTTAAAGCAAAACAATGTTTATTCTATGAACTGAAGTTAACCTTTTTAAAACATACAGTGAGCATCTTAGCAACCATCAATTCAAATACGACCCCCAAAGACTACAAAACTAAGTAATCCTTTAAGCGTTCCTTTTAACATCCATACGATTTAAAAACAAAACCTTTAACAGAAGCACATCAGGTTAAAGTCACTCCTGAAAACATTTATAATTCTGAATTCACCAAATGATCAAGAGATAGTCTTTTCTTGGCAGAGAGAACAGCAGTACAGCTGCTGTGTCTGGCTTCAGCTTCAACACTGAAAACTAAATTAAAACACCCTGCAGCCTGCTCAAAAATGAAAGTAAAAAGCTGACAGGCAGCCCAGCTCCACCCACTCTCTGACATCACTGCAGCAATAAACACCCATTTCTTAAAGGTACTCTCACTACAGATATTTAGATACACACCCATTTATAAACACCCATTTTTTAAAGGTACTCTCACATGACACCGGGAACATTCCTCATCACAATGGATGTCTCGGCACTCTACACCAGCATCCCCCATGACGACGGCATTGCTGCAACAGCCTCAGTACTCAACGACAACTGCCAATTTCCAGACGCAATTCTGTAACTCATCCACTTCATTCTGGATCACAATGTCTTCACCTTCGACAACAAGTTCTTCATCCAGACGCACAGAACAGCCATGGGGAACAAATTTGCACCTCAATATGTCAACATCTTCATGCACAAGTTTGAACAAGACATCCTCACCGCACAGGACCTTCAACCGATGTTATCCACCAGATACATCGATTACATTTTTTTTCCTTTGGATTCACGGTGAAGAATCACTGAAATGACTACACGATGACGTCAATAAGTTCCATCCCACCATCAGACTCACCATGGACTACTCTCCAGAATCGGTTGCATTCTTGGACACACTCATCTCCATCAAGGATGGTCACCTCAGTACTTCGCTTTACCGCAAGCCCACTGATAACCTCACGATGCTTCACTTCTCTAGCTTCCACCGTAAACACATTAAAGAAGCCATCCCCTATGGACAAGCCCTCTGTATACACAGGATCTGCTCAGCCTTCAGAACAGTGACCACGACACCACACAACCCTGCCATGGCAATCTCTGCAAGACAGTCCAGATCATCAACATTGGTACTACCATTACACGTGAGAGCACCACCCATCAGGTACGTGGTACATACTCGTGCAACTCAGCCAACGTTGTCTACCTCATACGCAGCAAGAAAGGGTGTCCCGAAGTGTGGTACATTGGCGAGACCATGCAGATGCTGCGACAACGGATGAACGGATGAACGGACATTGCGCGACAATCACCAGGCAGGAAGGTTCCCTTCCAGTCGGGGAACACTTCAGCAGTCAAGGGCATTCAACCTCTGATCTTTGGGTAAGCGTTCTCCAACAGGGCGGCACGGTAGCATTGTGGATAGCATAATTGCTTCACAGCTCCAGGGTCCCAGGTTCGATTCCGGCTTGGGTCACTGTGTGGAGTCTGCACATCCTCCCCGTGTGTGCGTGGGTTTCCTCCGGGTGCTCCGGTTTCCTCCCACAGTCCAAAGATGTGCAGGTTAGGTGGATTGGCCATGATAAATTGCCCTTAGTGTCCAAAATTGCCCTTAGTGTTGGGTGGGGTTACTGGGTTATGGGGATAGGGTGGAGGTGTTGACCTAGGGTAGGGTGCTCTTTCCAAGTGTGGGCCGATTCGACTCGATGTGCAGACTCGATGGGCCGAGTGGCCTCCTTCTGCACTATAAATTCTATGATAAACACAGAATCGCCAAGCAGAAACTTACAGCCAAGTTCCGCACATATGAGTACGGCCTCAACTTGGACCTTGGATTCATATCGCATTTCATTCAACCCCCATCTGGCCTGGGCTTGCGAATCCTATGAACTGTCCTGGCTTGAGACAATTCACACCTCTTTAACCTGTGATTATCCCTCTCTCCAGTTGCTCCTCCTGGACCTGTAGACTTAATTACTTGCAAAGACTCGCATTCAAAGTATCATATTGTATCTTTGACTTTGTCTCTATATATGTTTCTGGAACCAACCGCTTCATTCACCTGAGGAAGGAGCAGTGTTCCAAAAGCTAGTAATTCGAAACAAACATGTTGGACTTTAACCTGGTGTTGTAAGACTTCTTACTGTGCTCACCCCAGATTTCTGATTGACAAGGGGGGGGGTCAGGGGTCATGGATGACAGACAGAAAGTGGTGATAGGGCCACATTAAGATCACTCGCGATCTTATTGATTGATGTAGCAGGCCTGTGGACTAGTGGCCTACTCCTGCTCGTTGCTTATTTTCTTTCTAATTAAGGGGCAATTTAGCTTGACCAATCCACCTACCCTCCACATCTTTTGGGTTGTGGGGGTGAGACCCACGCAGACATCAGGACAATGTGCAAACACCACACGGAATTCTCCTGTTTCTTATGAGCTTATTTCTTCTCTTGCCTCTTGGTCTTCCTAAATCCCTTTTCCTCATATTCACTTTGTGGCATGAGTGTGATAGGGTATGACGATTGGGGTTGTGTGCAGTGGGAAAGCAAGTGTTGTTGTAACCACTTGCATTAAAAATAACTCCCATAAATACCTAGCAATCCTGTTTACCTTGCTGCCCAATCTATTTGTGTTGTCATGAAGGGAGAGAGTGGTTGAATTTTGATAAGACTGACTTATGTTTCTCAAAACCAGATTGTGTATTATCAGTTTTCACGAAGTTACGAGCGGCAGACCTTCTTGGATTTTGAAGCCATTATTTATCCACACACACAATCCTGGAAAAGGTTTTGTCACTACCACACACACAAGAAAGATACAGTAAGAGAAATACATGTGAAAACCTAACAGCACAGCTAACAATTCATCTGAATATCAGAGCCAGTGAGAGGGGTTCTTTCACCCGGTAGTTAAAATCCAGGAGAGTCCAGAGAGCTGAAAACAGGATTTTGTGGAGTTTTCTGCAAAATAAGGGATGCAGAGCAAGTTGAGAAAGGCAGCCTTAGTAATACTTGTCACCAGAGGACCAATTAACTTTTCCAGGTGAAGTTAGAATATTTTGGGTAACAAGTTTCGAGGAAGCTTGAAACTTTAAACCTTGTGGCTTGGTCAAAAGGCCAGATGGCCAGATTTTGGCAATGCTGCTCGTGCCTTTTGCAAGCAAGGCTTTCAGAAAGGAAGGAGTTTTGGTCAGATGACAGCTAGCCATTGATATATGATGTGAAGCATTCCACAGTCTGTTCACACAAATTAAGTAGCTTCCACTTTCCATGGTCAAAACCAACGACATAATATGGAGGGAGTTAGGAGTTCTTGGCGCTTTCTTGCTCTCAACCAGTTTGGGGAGCTCCTCTTTGTTACCTGGCAATTCTGGTCATAGGGTATCTGGGTCTTCATTGTCCTTGCTGGTTTGGAGTCAGTCTGGTAGGGGCAACATTCCACAAGACTGTGGTCATTCTCATCCACTTTTAAAATCTTCCAGAAGCTTGGCCAGTTTTCTATCAATTCAGTTCAAAGCAGAGTGCGAGCTTGGCATTTGGACTGGCTTTTACTTTGACAAGAGGGTATTTTTAGACATTAGACATTACATTGGAATTATTTTTAAAACTCTATTACCATTATTTACTGGAGAGGTTAAAATCTTCAGTACTGGTTGTGAGAGACAAGCTACCAATTGTAACAAGACACCCCAAGGACACAATTGCCTTTGGGGTAGTCCTCAGGCAAGAACTTCACACAGCTCTCAAGACCTATAATAACAATGTGGGACATTCTACCATTTGCTCTCATGTCAGGATGTCTGTAGGTAATGGAAGGGACACAATATCACATATTGCTGTTTGTATATTGTTGTATCCATACCTTGAGAGGATGCATGGATTCCCGACAGGGTGGGTGATTGATAGCCACACACCAGACATCGGACCACCGATATAAATAATTGTAAGACAACATATTGTACTGTTTGGATATCACAATTAAGTATGCAAACACTTTTTGTGATTGGTTAAGTATTCTCATATACTATGCATGATGTAAACCAAATCAATAGTCATGATTGGACATAGAAAGCTAATAACAGCTAATTTCCTGTAACTCAATCTGACGTATAACTGTCTGTATAAGGCGGGAATCACGGCTGTCTGGTGTGCGAGCTGTAAATGCCACCAGTCCAGTTATAACTGCAATAAAGGTCTTGTTTATAACTCCAAGAGCCTTCGTCTGGTTGCTCACGAGTCTGAGGGTGAAGTACACTATAGTCGAAAAGCTGTACAATTTTCTACACTGGACTCTGCTACATGGAAATGAGCTAACTGTTAGGTGTGAATCTGGTAAGTTCTACTCTATCCCTAAAGTTTCAAACAGAACCAACCTGGTGATGAAGTTAATGAAATATACATAAATGAATAATTTAATTAAGTAATTAATTGTTTAAACCTCATTAACATGGCAGAGCAGGTAACGTGTCATGGCTGCTAATGTGGGAGCTCCTGTACAACATTGTGGTCTAGGGAAAGTAAGTGTTTGCAGCATGAGGAGCTGCGGCTCAGAGTCATTGAGCTGGAGGCTGAGCTGCAGACTCTGCGACACTGAATAATAATAACCTTTTATTGTCACAAGTATGAAGTTACTGTGAAAAGCCCCTAGTCGCCACATTCCGGCGCCCGTTCGGGTAAGCTGGTACGGGAATTGAACCCGCGTTGCTGGCCTTGTTCTGCATCAGAAACCAGCTGCCTAGCCCACTGAGCTAAACCAGCCTTTCAGGAATGGGGAAAAGTTACCTGGATGCTTGTACCAGGAGGCAGTCACACCTTTGAGGGTAGGGTCTTCTGATTTGGTCAGTGGTCAGGGACAGGAGAGTGTGGCTGTGAGGCAGGTAAGGGGACCCAGAGAAGAGGTGTGTCAGCCTGTCCATTTGTCCAGCAGGTTTTAGGTTCCCTCAGCTTGTTTTGATGACAGTGGAAGCTGCAGAGTGGATGGGCTGACTGGTCACGGCACCGTGGCACAGGAAGCCATTCAAGTAGGGGGAGCGCAGAAATATGTAGTGGTAGTGGGGGCCAGTATAGTCAGGGGACTATACCGTTGACACTGTTCTCTGAAGCAAGCCAAGAGTCCAGGTGGCTGTTTCCTGCCCGGTGCCAGGGTTCAGGACATCTGCTTCAGGTTGAAGAGGAACTTGCACTGGCATGGTCCATGTAGATAACAACGACATAAAAGAGGACAAGGAAGGTGATTCTGCATAGTCAGTATGAGAAGCGAGGCACCAAATTAAGAAGCAGAACCTCAAAAGTAATAATTTCTGAGCCACGTGCAAATTGACACAGAACAAATAAGATCAGAGAAATGAACATGTGGCTCAAAGACTGGTCTGGGAGAAATTGGTTCTGCATCGTGTCGAACTAGCACAATTACTGGGGAAAGTGGGATTTGTACCATTGGAACAGGCTACATTTAAACCATGCTGGGGCAGGGGTAGCACGGTGGCGTAGTGGTTATCACCAGGTTCGATCTGAGCTCCGGGTCTCTTTTTGTGTGGAGTTTGCACATTCTCCCCCTGTCTGCATGGGTCTAACCCCCACAACCCAAAAAGATGTGCAGGGTAGGTGAATTGGCCTCGGTAAATTGTCCCTGAATTGGAAACAAAGAATTGGGTACTCTAAAAAAATTTAAATAATAAAATAAATTTAAAATATTTAGACGGATCGTAAAAGTTTCTTCACATATTTAAATCAGTAAAGAGTTAACAAAGTGAGCATTGGTCCAATAGAAAATGAGGAATGATGATGGAAAGCGGGGTTATGGCAGATGAATTAAACTAGTATTTTACAAAGTCCAACGAGGGAGGAACTCAGGAAAATTGCATTCACCAGGGAAGTGGTATTGAGAAAATTGTTGGGTCCATGTGCTGACAAATTGCCAGGTCCAGATGGACTTCGCCCTTAGGTTTTGAAAGAAGTAACTAATGAGATAGTTGATGCATTGGTTATCATTTTGCAAAATTCCCTAGATTTGAGGAAGTTTCCATTAGATTGGAAGATAGCAAATGTAACTTTTTTATTCAAAAGCTGAGAGAGACAGAAAGCAGAAAACTATAGGTCAGTTAGCCGAACATCTGTCAGAGGGAAACTGTTAGAAGCCATTACTAAAGATGTTATAGCAAGGCACTTGGGAAAAAATTAAGGCAATCAGGCGGAGTCAACTTGGTTTTGTGGCAAGGAAATCTTGTTCAACTAACTTATTGGAGTTCTTTGAAATAGTCACATGTGCTGGATATACTATACTTAGATTTTAAGAAGGCATTTGATAAGGTGCCACAACAAAGGTTATTGCAGAAATTAGCTCATGGTGTAGGGCAGTGTTTTTCAGACATTTTTCCCTGGCACCCACTTTTGCAAACAGGCTGACCTTCACGAGGCATGTCACATTTGTTTACCTTTAATGCAAAAGGGGAGCCCACTTGCTCCTCGCAATCTCACTTGAATCAGGTCCAAAAGGAGGAGAGGGCAATGTGCATATCAAGTGCCAGTTTATTTGTGCAGTCATTTTTATGAAAACGGAAAATCCAATCTCGCACATCTAGTTTATTGTGAAGGGCAATAGCAACAAAATGCTTGTTTTACTCACCCTTGGATACTCCTGGGAGATGCTACTCCAGAATGCTGGCAGCCTCATGGACTTTTGGCATGTTTATAATGTGGTTATAGCAAGTCAGGTACAGCAGCTTAGTATTTTAATTTGAAGTCAACTGCAAGTTAATAACTGACTCTAGGGTCTTAACCAGAAAAGGAATTTTTCACCCACTACATCTCTTTCAAAATCTGTTTCTTCTCTCATTTGCCAGTACTTCTCTGCATATAACACATATGTGCTTTGCATCCTTATTTGCATTGGCACAAAGCCATACCTAAATAAATCATCTTTACACTTCTTTGTTCCCGAGTTAAGTTTCTTCTTTGTAGGCTGTTAACCAAAGACCCTGGCATGATGTACAGAGATAACACTAGCACTGCTCTGTCCTGCCCTGGACTCTCCTGAGCACCTCTCTCCAGCAGATTCAGTTGTGAGATGCTGCCCAGTAGGTATATTGCCTGTTTGTGTCTCTGGCCGTCTCTTACTTTTAAGAAAACGATCACCTTCAGTTATCTTGCCAGCAGCTAGAAAATGGAAGCAGCTCTACTCCATGATTTGGCACCAAAATCACGCACGTACAGGACGCTTGATGTCAAGTGTACATGCAGGTGCATGACCTGCTCTCTGGTGCTGCTTCTGGCGGGAAGAGTGCACACAGGTTGAGTGAGTGGGCAAAGTTTTGACAAATGGAGTATAATGTGGGCAAATATGAAATTGTCCACCTGAGCATGAAGAATAAAGAAGTTTATTATCTAAATGGTGAGAAATTTCAGAGCTGAGGTTCAGAGGGATCTAGGTGTCCCAGTGCATGAATCACAGAAGTAAGTAGGAATGCAAATTCAATGTTATTGTTTATTGTGAGAGGAATAGATTACAAAATTAGGGTGGTCATGCTTCAGGGCACGAATGAGATTACATCTGGAGTATTGTGTACCGCACTGGTTTATTATTTAAGGAAATATGTAAATGCATTAGCAGTTTAGAGAAGGTTTACTAGACCCTCCAGGAATGGGCGGTTATCTTATGAGGAAAGATTGGAGGTTAGGTTTCTACCCAGTAGAGTTTCTACCCAGTAGAGTTCAATGGGTGACTTCACAGCGCCAGGGTCCCAGGTTCGATTCCCCGCTGGGTCACTGTCTGTGCGGAGTCTGCACGTTCTCCCCGTGTCTGCGTGGGTTTCCTCCGGGTGCTCTGGTTTCCTCCCACAGTCCAAAGATG
Source organism: Scyliorhinus canicula (assembly GCF_902713615.1). NCBI lineage: Eukaryota > Metazoa > Chordata > Chondrichthyes > Carcharhiniformes > Scyliorhinidae > Scyliorhinus > Scyliorhinus canicula. The sequence goes on along the minus strand of NC_052158.1, from coordinate 65,307,399 downwards.
TGCAGGTTAGGTGGATTGGCTATGCTAAATTGCCCTTAGTGTGCAATATGCTAGGAGGGTTTGTAGGGGTTATTGGGTTACGGGGATAGGGTGGAAGTGAGGGCTTAAGTGGGTCAGTGCAGACACGATGGGCTGAATGGCCGCCTTCTGCACTGTATGTTCTATGTTAATGGGGAGCGAGCAGGAATGTGGGATTGAAGTTACAATCAGATCAACCATGATCTTGTTGAATGGTGGAGCAGGATTGAGAGGTCGAGTGGTCTAATCCCTCTCCTTCTTTGTGTGTTTCTAGTTGGCATTTCAAAAGAACTGTGACATTTGATTGCATAAGTTAATTTGTTAAATGATCGTCATAGGAATGATCATGAAAGGCAAGGCCAGATTCAGTGTCTCAATTGCCCTCAAGAACATGGTGGAATCGCTAAAGTTGGTGTGTTGTAGGTGAATACCTACATTGCCATTAGGTAAGAGCTCCAGGATTTTGACCCAGTGGTGATTAAAGAGCAGCGATGAATTTCCAAATCAGGATGAAATATGACTTGGAAGTGATTGTCCTCGTTCTTCTGAGTGGTAATGGTTGTAAGTTACTAAAATGCTGTCGAAGGAGTCTTGGTATTTCCAGTGCACCTTTGTAGATGGTGCACACCGCTGCCATTGTACATTGGTGAAGGTGGGAATGAATGTTTATGGTGGTGGCTGACGTGCCCCTCAAGAAAGTTGCTTTGTCCTGGATAGTGATGATCAGTGATGATCCTCTTGAGTGTTGCCGGAGCTGCACATGCCTGTTGCATCCAAGCAAGTGAAGAACATTGCATTACACTCCTGACTTGTGCCTGGTAGAAAGATTTTGGGGAGTCAGGCGAGTCGCTTGCTGCAGAATACCCTGCCTCTAATCTGCTCTTGTAGACACAGTAGTTATGCGAGTGATCCAGGATGTTGGTGGTGGGGATTCAGTAATGGTAGTACATTAAATGTATTAGATTCTTTCTTGTTGGGATATGGATATTGCCTGGAAGTTAAACAACTTGAATGTTATTTGCCACTGATCTGCTCAATCCTGAACGTCCAGAATCAATGACCATGAAACAGTCTTTTCCTGAGAAATTGTAAATAGAACTGCACACCAATATAAACTAGCTGGGTTTAATGTGCTCTTTTTGCACAATAGGTTCAATGTAATGTTACCTTTCACTGAATCACATTTGCTGCTGCATGACTCTACAACTGGATGGAGTTGCATATCCCCACTACATAAACCCCACAGCATCTTCAATACACGGAGGCACTTGTCTTGCATTTCAGGGGAAACACCAGATGGTTCATTTGTAATGCAGTGCAAGTCTGGCTTACAGCACACTTTCTTGTGTCACAGTTATTTCCTGTGACATAACATCTTGTTAGTAGTGTACTTCCTGATTCAGTGGTGGTGTCCCCGTCGGAGATCAATTCGAGTTTACATTTTGAGTCGAGCTTTTGACACCACACCGCACAGATTAGTCCATAACAGTGGAATGTGAGGAATGGGGAGGAACGTTTGGAGTTCATTGTAAATTGAAAGAATCAGAGGAAATAAAAGGGAAGTTATGCACACATGAGAATGGAAGAGGCAAGTAACAGGATGCCGGAGGAATCAGTGCCAAGGCCACCGCTGTTTGTGGTGGTCACAATTAGGATGACCAAAATCAAGCTGTTGGAAGGTTCGGATTGAGGGAAGAGGGAAAAAATGGCCTAACAAGCAAAAAATGCTTTTCTGGAGTTTGGGGAAAAGTTTGCCTTTCTTTAGTCATACCATTGAATATTTTAATTTCCCATCAAAATATTGCTCATTTCATTCTCACCCACACCAGGATCTACCACCTCTTTGATATCCTTCTCTTTACTAAAGGTCACTAGAAAGGACTCAATTTTATGATCAGCTTCCAAATTGATATTCTTCTCGGAGGTGGGGGGCTTACTGATAGAAAATATTTTCTGTTTGATCTAATATAAAGAAATTCTCATTCTCTTTCTTTCCCATATCCCACTTTCCCATATTCAATCTCTTATATTCCCTTTCAGTTTGATCATTGTTGGAGTCCTTATAAGTCCTATTGTTCAATTTTAATTGCTTCTATTTATTTGTGGCACCTTAAAAGCATTAGTATTTTCCTTTATTGCTGCAATTTTGTTTTAAAACATTCCAGTTGTTCCAGTCTGCATGGCTTTTTTCCAAGTCACTCAGCCAGCTTGTACATCTCTATAAAGTCTGCCTCCAACTAATCTAAATTTTCTCCTTTAACTTACCCTATTGCAATCTCTACTGCCAAAGCGCTCACCCACATTCAGCTTAGCAACCTAATCTATTTATTGACCCAATCGTACTATCATGCTATGCTACCGCCCTTGTAGGCCTATGAAACAGGCAATACGGATTTAAACTGGGACTTAAACCACAGGAATTGTAGTTAAGATCAGAGAATCAGATTAAAATAAAAAGGATAATCTTTAAGACAAGAGATAGGATAAAACAAGGAATATAGTTAACTTGTAAAAAGTAAATTTAGTGTACCCAATTCAATTTTTCCAATTCAGGGGCAATCTAGTGTGGCCAATCCACCTACCCTGCACATCTTTGGGTTGTGGGGGCGAAACCCACGCTAACACGGGGTGCAAATTCCATACAATGACCCAGAGCCGGAATCGAACCTGGGACTTCGGCGCCATGAGGCAGCAATGCTAACCACCATGCTGCCTGGAATATGGTTAAGTTGAAGGGACAAAGGGCAGCACGGTGCCGCAGTGGTTAGCTCTGCTGCTTCACGGCGCCGAAGTCCCAGGTTAGATCCTGGCTCTGGGTCACTGTCCGTGTGGAGTTTGCACATTCTCCCCGTGGAAGCGTGGGTTTCGCCCCCACAACCCAAAGATGTGCAGGGTAGGTGGCCATGCTAAATTGCCCCTTAATTGGAAAAATAATTGGATACTCAAAATTTATTTTTAAAATGCAAAAAGGACAAAGCAGAACTGAAAAGTGCTAAACTGAGGCACGGACTATATATCGAATGGAATTTATTCAAAATGAAAGTGAATTGAGAGCCAAGGTGATATGGCGGGGTTTATCAGAACTATAGAATCAAAGCAAGTTTCAGCATGGAGATTGTGCCACCTTTCCCCAGTGTGTTTCCTCACCGTTTCCCAGCACTTTCCCTGTACCTGTCTGCTTTGTCTCAACTGCTGAATCAATTGACATAGCAAGAGATCCTGGGGTTTAATCTGAAATGAAGAAGTTCTGTGACAAAACATGCTCAATCTGTTCTGGGAGAACTTCATTTGAAATATTGGTTGGGAAGAGAACACACCTGAATGGTACTTCCATTCTCCCAGGTTGTGTTTCAGTTCATTCCAAGATGCAAAGATTCCTCAACAAATTAGATTTAGGAAAATCTCACAGCAATGTGAGATTTCAAAGAGCACATGAAGGGTGGATTTCAATGCTTTTACCGTAACCCCAAAATACAGGATTTTAAAATTCGTTCACATCGCTGGATGGCGCTAGTACCCACATTCATTAAGTTAGCACCAGGAAGACCTTTGTTTCCAAAACAGTGATGTTCATGTTGAAAGCATCGTTTGATCTGAACATCAGATTCTGCTGGAGCTACTCCCCCTCAAACACACCTGGCAAATTGAAATTAAAATCTGTCCGACTCCCCACTAAACTGCAGACCTGTGGTCCCAGCCTCAATCCCAGCCTGTTGCTCTGGGTAGGGTTGTTGCTCTCAACTGAGGTGGCAGTCGGATTGAGGGGCAGAGTTAGCCTTCTACCTACCTACCCACCTTGCTTGCTGTGTAACCCCTTCCTGCTGAATTTTGGATGATGCCCCAGACATCAATTAAGCCACCACCACTCTTGGCCTCTGTTTACACATCAAAAATAACACAATGGATTCAAATTCAACAGAAGTTAATGCCTTCAGTATAGAGAGACACTTGTGCATTTGGTGGTGGCTCTCCCACACTCAGTTGCCTGTAGTATGTTGTTGAAGCTCTGGTTTAGAACAGGGTTTTTCGAAGTCAGGGTTGTGACCCGCGGATGGGTCGCAGGCGGGTGTCAGGAGGGTCGCGGAATGATCGGGCGCACCGTCCTTGTCGTGGTCCCAATCGCAGGAGGAGCGCCCGTCTTTTAACTTGAGAATGGCGGCCAAGTTTGAAAACGTACGCGGAAGCAGGCAAGTCAGCAGGGTGGAGAGATTAAGTTAAATGTCTGCGGCTCGGGGCTCACCCCGGTTTGTGTGGAGACATCAGAGTAACAGTTGGTGCTCGGGAGGTTTTGTGCTTGCTGTTCGGGGTGAGTGTGACCTGGCGACTGAGGGGGAGGTGAGGCTGCTCTATCCCCACAGTCGGAAGATTCTCCCCTCCACCCTGACTTTGTGTATATTTTGATCCAATTCCACGTGCACCTGCGCCCAAGGATCGATGTGTTGCAAGTCCCTCTTTCTGAGACTTAGGACTCCCCTCTTATGGTATAAACCAAACTTTAAACCCGGAAATATTTATAGCTTATTTTGATATTCGCGCCGGATAGCATAATGTTTGGAGAATGGCAGGCTGCCGTGTTGCACCTTCTTGAGCATTTAAATTATATGTCACAAGGCGAAAATGCTATCTTGAAGAAATCGATCATTTTTGAATTTGTTTTTTAAATTTAGAGCACCCAATTAATTTTTTCCAATTAAGGGGAAATTTAGTGTGGCCAATCCACCTACCCTGCACATCTTTGGGTTGTGGGGGCGAAACCCACGCAAACACGGGGAGAATGTGCAAACTCCACACGGACGGTAACCCAGAGCCGGGATCGAACCTGGGACCTCGGCGCCGTGAGGCAGCAGTGCTAACCACTGCGGCGCCATGAGGCAGCAGTGCTAACCACTGCACCATCATGTTGCCCTTCATTTTTGCATTTTGACGTGAATTATAATGGAAAAATAATGAACTTTTAACGTTAGATTGCAGTACCAGCTGAAATAATGCTCTTTACTATTGGCTATGTTGTGATCTCTGATGCCTATCCACCCAAAATAAAATACTTACTGCAAATTTTTTTTTAATGGAATGGCGGCCACTGCCACCTTTCAAATGAAAATAAATGTGGCTTTGTGAAGTTTTCCCAGAAAGAAGCAGAGAGGAGGTCACGCATGCACACTTGGCGTTAAGCACCTTCCAGGTTTGTGCTTTTGGCGCCAAATCACAGAGCAGAGTTGCTTCCATTTTTCAGCTGCTGGCAAACAAAGCAAGTCAACTGTGAAGGTCAATGGTTTTCTTAAAAGTAAGAGGCGGCCAGAGACTCAAACAGGCATTTTCTTACAACAGGATCTCCACAACAGAATCTACTCAACAGAGCTGCACAGGAGAGTCCAGGGCAGGACTGGTGTTCGCTCTACACACAGCTCCGGGGCCTCTGGTCAACAGCCTACAAAGAAGAAAGTTAATTCTGGAAAAAAGCAGTATAAAGAGTATTTCTTGAAGTATGGTATTGTCCTTCATGAGGACCTTCATGTACAAGGTTGGATTTTTCATCGTCGCGAAGATGAAGACGTTACAAACTGGCTTAAGTCTGCACCTGATATACGCATTGTTCTCTCCTCCTTTACACCTGATTCAAGTGAGGTCGTGAACACCAAGCAGGCTCTCGTTTCACATTAAAGATAAGCAAACTTGGCGTTTGTTACGAAGGTGGACAGTTCAGTAAAATAGAGCTCGTTTACAAAAGGTGCCAAATGACCTCTTTGACTGCCATAGATCATTGCTGTGGCTTGCACAAATCTACCTACAAGGATCAACTTAGTTTCTCTTCTGACTTTAAAAATATCCAATTAAGGGGCAATTTAGTGTGGCCAATCCACCTGCCCTACACATCTTTGGGTTGTGGGGGTGAGACCCTCGCAGACACGGGGTGAATGTGCAAACTCCACATGGTCAATTACCCAGAGTAACCGGGTCCTCTGTGCCGTGAGGCAGCAGTGCTAAACACTGCGTCGACGTGCCGCACCTCTTTAGATTTCTTTTGAACAGAATCAAACTTCAACTGGGATCCGACATCCTCACTTTAATAAAACAATAAGGAGATAATGTCCCATGAGAATTAAAGGTTTCAGTTTGCCGAAAGTGAAGAAAAATTTGACATAGAAAATATCCAACATCTGGACATCTGAATCAGAAAAGAAGATTTTTCCTTCTGGTGATTCCAGTGTATGGAATGTGCTACTGATTGATTCTGGATTCGAAACTAATCCAAAGATTTATCAGGTTTTTTGAAGTCACTAGCCTGGTTGAGCTTCAGCCCATTGCCTCTTCGCCGTCACTCTTTGTACAAGTAGTCCATGGCAATGGGAAGCATCGGCGCCAATGTTCAGTGGATGAGCATCAAGGAGAGCTGTAGTGTAGAAGAAGCTGGTGCTAGTACTGAAAGCTTCTTTTGGTCTGAATATCATCAAGGATCTGCTGGAGCTCCTCATCCTCAAATCTACCTTCCAAGCTGAAATTCAAGAATGCGAGAATGGTGGGGGTTAAGAAGGTGAAAAAGGAAGACATAAATATATTGCAATCACCACCGCAGGTAGTACAACAAAACCATCTATTCCACAAGTATATTTAAACTTGCCAGACCCTGAAGAAACAGATCCAATGGAGCGCAAACAGGATTAATGACCCAGACCCATTGGTTTCAAGCTCAGTATAGTCCATTCATAGAATGAGCGTGGGTTTCCTCCGGGTGCCTCCTACAGTCCAAAGCTGTGTAGGTTAGGTGGATTGGCCATGATGAATTGCCCTTGGTAACCAAAAAGGTTAGGAGCGGTTATTGGGTTACGGGGATAGGGAGTGAGGGCTTAAAGTGGGTTGGTACAGATTCGATGGGCTGAATGGCCTCCTTCTGCACTGTATGATCTAAGTAATGCATTCCTACACATATTCCAGTAACCACCTCGGAAAGAGGGCATTGTTGAGTTCAGGTGGGGACATAATTAAGATGAAGACTGACCACTCAAGCAGAGCACAGAAGCTGCTGCAACCAAGTGTACGAATCAATGACCAAGGAGGGGAGTAAAAATTATTTCAAGGCAAAGGGTCAATCAGGAATTAGTGCAGTTGGCCATGTCTGTTTGGTGATGAGAGTTGACTCAAAACTAAATCCCCTCACTGCTTTATTACTCTGGAGCTGACTGACTTATGTTCTTTTAAGTTGGTCTAACTGTGAAAATTGAGATGGTCAAGTTGCCACAATTAACTGCAACCACTGTAAACTTTTTTTTCTTTCTTTTCTTTTAAATTTAGTGTACCCAATATGTACCCAATACATTTTTTCCAATTAAGGGGCAATTTAGCATGGACAATCCACCTACCGTGCACATCTTTGGGTTGAGGGGATGAAACCCAAGCAAACACGGGGAGAATGTGCAAACTCCACACGGACAGTGACCCAGAGCCGGGATCGAACCTGGGACCTCGGCACCAAGAGGCAGCAATGCTAACCACTGCGTCACGGCTGCCCTCAACCACTGTAAACTTAACGGACCACACAGACAGTAACCCAGAGCTGGGATCGAACCTGGGTCCTCGGCACTGTGAGGCAGCAGTGTTAACCACCGCGTCACCCCAATACTGGTCTCTAAAGAGCTAGTGAAGCAGCAGATTCTGAAAGCATCTGCCTATCTAAAAGCGAAGCAAACTCAGAGTTTGCTGCTGGCACAGAGAAGACAATGTGACCAATGACAAGGGTCCATCAGCTTGTGGATCATGAAATGATCATAAGCCTTGTCGTGGAACCGCAAACATAGAACATGCAGTGCAGGAGGCAATTCCGCCCATCGAGTCTGCATCGACCCACTTAAGCCCTCACTTCCACCCTATCCCTGTAACCCAATAACCCCTGCTAACCTTTTCTTTTTGGTCACTAAGGGCAATTTATCATGGCCAATCCACCTAACCTGCACGTCTTTGGACTGTGGGAGGAAACCGGAGCACCCGGAGGAAACCCATGCAGACACGGGGAGAACGTGAAGACTCTGCACAGTGAGTGACCCAGAGGTGAATCGAACCTGAGACCCTGGCACTGTGAAGCCGCAGTGCTAACCACTTGTGCTACTGTGCTGCACCTAAAAATTCCATCACCAGCCGTGGTGGGATTCGAACCCGGGTTCCCAGATCATTATCCTGTCTCTGGATTGTCTCTGGTTTACTGGCCCACTATCCCTTCGCCTCCCCTAATGCATTAATTATCAATGGGCTTTCCAGGGATTTCACTCTGGAAAATAAAAGTTTGACAGAACACAATGTATTTTACCTGGCAGAAAATGGCCTCAAGCAACAGGTTTTCAAAATCTGCGCTGTAGTTCATGACTTATCGAACTTTTAAAGCAAAGCATAATCACATGTTTAAATTGTGTCCCAAGATGAAAGATAGTTGATAAACCAATGGAAAACTATAAACCATAAGCATTTTATGAACCTGTCTTGGCAATCAACAAAAACCTTGCATCCTTTTGCTGGGTTGTCTTCAATTCCTTTTGCCTTTCATTGGCAATAACCCAGTTATTGGAAAATAACATTAAAGCATTACGAAAGTCACCATCTCAGACAGGTAGGGCACTGACCTGGGAATGAGAGCTTTGGCCTCCTCGGCCGTTTCAGGACACAGGTTGGCCAGACTGGCCAGCTCAAATTTGTGCAATTTCTTCTGTAGCAGCAGACTACAAGAGAAAACGGGAGTTATACTTCAAATAAAACCGGCACATGAATTCACACACAACTCAGTCTCTCCACAATAACCCCTTGCCCCCTTTGGACTCGACACAACCTCATTTCCACTGAGCCGAAAGGTCCTCTGTGGATTTTGCAGATTCATTTATCTGGCTGATTGGGACATGTTTCTCCATTGCCTCGCAACAACAGAGAGAGGATGGGTACTGTGGCATCTGGCAGCATCAACCAGGAACAAGTTTGTAACATGACTGACATACATACACAGAAAATGGTTTGATTTGATATGTATTATTAAAGGAAAAATTAGAAATTCAGCAGGGCACTTCATCGTTCTTTATTCTTTCATGGCATGTGATTTGACTGTTGCCCATCCATAATTACTCTTAAATGGAGTGTCTCGCTTGGCCATTTTAGAGGGCAGTTAAGAGTCAACTACATTGCTGTGTCTGGAGTAGGCCCATCTTCTACCCCGAAAAGCCTGCTCATCCTAGCCACTGCATTGTGGCTGGTTTAGAATGGGCAGATTACCTTTTTTAAAAAAAATATTTTTCTTAAGGTATTTGAAAACTTTTATAAAAATAACATAGACAATGACATCAACATGGTATAATAAACCCCATCCCAATCTTCACAAACCCCAACCATAAAATAACAATCCCCCCCCCCCCCCACCCAACTTGGAATACTGCATCTGCTGACATTTTAATCCTCCCCGAGAAAACTTTGAGTCCCTCCACATTAACAAGATCGGGCTACCAAGGAGGCAAAGGCCATGGTCAGCCTCTTTCGCCCCCTGAACTCCCGGCTCTTCCAACACTCCAAAGATTGCTACCTCCGGACTCGGCACCACCCGTGTTTTTAGCACCGTGGTCATTGCCTTAGCAAAACCCTGGCAAAACCCTCTAAGCTTTGGGCATGCCCAAAACATGTGGACATGATTTGCTGGGCTTCTCGCGCACCTCACACGCCTATCCTCCACCCCGAAAAACCTGCTCATCCTAGCCGCTGTCATGTGTGCCCGGTGGTCGCTAATTTATTGTTTCTCTTTTGTACACTAATTTATTGTTTCTCTTTTGTACATACGGGGGGGGGGGGGTTCTGTTCTTTTTGTTCTTAGAATTTTGTGTTATTGTTTTCTTTTCTGTGAAAATTTGAATAAAATTTTTTTTATTTTTTTTTAAAGTGTGCCTGGTGGACTACCTTAACTTGTATCAGGCTAAGCCTAGCACATGATGAGGATGTATTAACCCTGCTCAGGGAATCCGCCCATAGACCAACCTCTATCTCTCCGCCTAGCTCGTCCTCCCACTTGCCCTTAAGCTCCTCCACCGGAGTTTCCTCCGCCTCCGAAAGTTCCTGGTAAATACCTGAACCCTTCCCCTCTCCCACTCAGGTGCTGGAGACTACTCTATCCTGAATCCCCCCGTGGCAGCAGTAGTGGAAAGGCTGGCACCTGTCTTCTCAGGAAGTCTCGCACCTGCAGGGTGCGCCCTGCTGGCAATTCAAATTTATCCTCCAAGATTTTCAAGCTGAGAAAGCTCCCATCTATAAATAGATCCCTTATCCTTCTAATTCCTGCCCTTTGCCAGCTCCGGAACCCACCATCTAGCCTACCTGGCACAAACCTATGATTATTATAAATCGGGGTCCAAACCGATGCTCCCTCCACTCTCTTATACCTCCTCCATTGCCCCCAGATTCTCAGAGCCGCCACCACCACCGGACTTGTGGAGTATCGGGCCGGCGAGAACGGAGGAGGTGCCGTTATCAGTGCTCCCAAACTGGTGTCTTTGCATGATGCCGCCTCCATCCGCTCCCATGCCTATCCCTCCCCCACTACCTAATCATGGCTATAATAGCCGCCCAGTGGTAATTGCAGAAGTTCGGCAGTGCCAACCCACTCTCCCCCCGACAGCGCTCCAGCAATACTTTCTTCACTCGCGGGGTTTTACCCGCCCACACAAAGCTCAAAATAACCTTATTCACCTGCTTGAAAAAGGCCTTTGGGATGAAGGTGGGGAGGCACTGAAAGACAAACAGATATCTGGGGAGGACCGTCATTATGGGCAGATTTCCTAAAGGACACGAGGGAACCAGATGGTTCAATCGATAAACAATTGATGAGCGTTGACATGGCTGCCATTACAAAGACTAGCATTATTTTTCAGATTTATTGAATTTAAATTCCACTAGCTGCTGTTCATTTGCCTAGCTCTCTGGTTCAGTAGTCCAGCGACATTGCCACTACACCATCATCTCCCCCACAACGATGAGGGATTCCTCTAGACTTAGAAGCTGGAGCCACAAAGAGATTAGGTGAAGAAATAAGGGTTCATCTTGAGTAAGCACAGAGAAGCTGGAGCAAGAATTGATTAGCGTACATGTGTTCTTGTTTCGCAGTCATAAATAAGATTATTGATGAGAGACAAACTGCTTTAGGGATCATTAAAAAAATCACTGAGGCAAGTAACTAAATGCCACTAGATACCGAGGAACATTTCCTCGTGAATCTCAGTTGCTCAGTGGCTGATTCTAGGGTATAAATGTAAGAGTATGCTAGTCTACGTGGGCAGTTTGAACTTACAAGACCAGTGGTCAACGTCAGGGCATCCGAAGTTTCATCCTGAGGTCTAGCTGCTGATAATTAATAATAACAATCTTTTATTGTCACAAGTAGGCTTATATTAACACCACAGTGAAGTTACTGTGAAAAGCCCCTGGTTGCCACATTCCGGCGCTTGTTCGGGTACACAGAGGGAGAATTCAGAATGTCCAAATTACCCAACAGCACGTCTTTCGGGACTTGTGGGAGAAACCCGGAGCACCCGGAGGAAACCCTGCGCAGACACGGGGAGAACGTGGGAATCGAACCTGGCACTGTGAAGCAATAGTGTTAACCACTATGCTGCACAGATTATTGGTTTATAAAATTCTACAGCATGCGGCCCATCATGTCTATGCCAACTCTATGAAGGAGTTATCCAATTAGTTCTTGTCCCCATGCTCTTTTCTAAAGCCATGTTGTTCATTTTCTTCTTCAAGAATATTTATTCCATGCCCTTTTGAAGGTTTCATGTCATTACAATGACTGATGGATCAATGCAAAGGCAAAAGCCTTCCTTTCTTAAAGCCTTGACGTTGCTAGCCCTACATACTTGGGCAGAAGTCAAAATCAAACAGGATAGTTCTGTATGGAAATCCACATGTACTGACCTCCTGACACTGGCGATAGTCTCCCTGTTTTTGAAACGGCTGAATCTGGCTGTGTAGTTTAATGTTTTCATGAAGACCTCAGAGAGCTCCTGTTCGTCCTCCGCACTCTCATTCTGCTGCTTCCTGTGCTCCAGCAGCATGTGGACCTCAGAGTTCAACAGGGTCTCGGAGCTTTCAAATTCTGAAAACACAAAAAACATCCAACTGAAACCAATCCTTCACTCAGCGGTCCCACAATAACTCTCCTAACAAACCACTTCCCTGTACGGTACTCTGGTAGAGTGCTGGAGCCCCAATGGAGCACCTGGCATCAGGTTTACAGCTTCTGTTCCAGTGTCTTGTTAAACATGCACAATAACAGTGTTGTACACAGGTTAAGGGGGGTACAATCAAAGGATGAAGTCATCAGGTCACACACATGCCCCTAACACCGCCCACCTGCCCTCCCCTCCCAACTCTCCCATTAGTGTTTGCTGGGCAACAGATGAGACATACACTTGGGAATGGGCAGAAAGCAATTCAGCTGGAAATGAAAACGGTCCGAGCGAGAGAATGGAAGAATTTTTATCATGTCCCAGGATGGTACACAATTTTCTTTACATTGTTCATTACCAGATCGTTCCATCCATCTGCTGTCACGTCCTCACTGGCAAAACATTTAAGGAGAATGAACGTTCGGAACTGTATCTGACATGAATAAAGGCAAGTGCTGGGCTCGTTAAAATCACCATTCTGGATGAGGTGCTTTATTGGATCTCAGTATTAGCACAGACACCCAGGTTCAGCAGGCATAGTTCCAAGTCGGTGGGGAGGGGGTTGCTGAGGGGGAGATGGAGGTTCTTGGGAAAGGAAAGTGGTATTGGTGATGGGGCAGAGAGGTTGCAAGGGAGCATCAGTGGGGAGGGGATGGGGCAGAGGGTGCGCCAACTTCCCCCTCGCTACCACTCCATCCTCCAAAGTCCTCCTTCCCCCTTGATCCCCCAACCTCCCCCAAAATATTCCCTTCCCCCCCAAAATGCCGTTCGATTGCCCCTTCACTTCAAAAATTATCCCACTCACTCTTCAGCCCAAAATCCACCTCGCTCCCTCCCAGCCAGACCCCTCCTCGCTCGCTCCCTCCCCACCAGACCCCTCCTCGCTCCCTCCCCGCTAGACCCCTGAAATGAAAATCGCTTATTGTCACGAGTAGGCTTAAATGAAGTTACTGTGAAAAGCCCCTAGTCGCCACATTCCGGCGCCTGTCCGGGGAGGCTGGTACGGGAATCGAATCGTGCTGCTGACCTGTTTGCTCTGCTTTAAAAGCCAGCGATTTAGCTGAGAGAGCTAAACCAGCCCCTCCTCGCTCCCTCCCCGCGAGACCCCTCCTTGCTCCCTCCCCGCCAGACCTATGTATCTATGTCAGACCCCTCCTTGCTCCCTCCCCGCCAGACCCCTCCTTGCTCCCTCCCCGCCAGACCCCTCCTTGCTCCCTCCCCACCAGACCCCTCCTCGCTCCCTCCCCGCCAGACCCCTCACTCCCCTTGCCAGATACCCCTCACTCCCCAAGCTAGATCCCCTGCTCATCCCTCAAGAACCCCCTCACTCTCCCCCACCAAGATCCCCTGCTCATCCCTCAAGAACCCCCTCACTCTCCCCCACCAAATCCCCCTCGCTCCCCCTCGCCAGATCTCCCTCGCTCCCCCTGCTAGATCCTCCTCGCCAGATCCCCCTCACTCCTCAAGCTAGATCCCCCTTGCTCATCCCTCCAGACCCCACTCACTCTCCCCCACCAAATCCCTCTCTCCCCCTGCCAAATCCCCCTCGCTCCCCCTGCCAAATCCCCCTCGCTCCCCCCTCACCTTGCCCCAAAACCCCCTCATTCGCCCTACATTTCCCCAAAGTCCCATCACCGCCACCCACCTTGACCCCAAATCCCTCTCGCTCCCACCCACCTTGGCCTGAAAACCCCCTTGCCCCACCACCTTGCCCCCAAACCCCTCATTTCCACACACCTTGCCCCCCAAACCCCCTCATTTCCACGCACCTTGCCCCCAAACCCCCTCATTCCCACCCACCTTGCCCCCAAACCCCCTCATTCCCACCCACCTTGCCCCCAAACCCCCTCATTTCCACCCACCTTGCCCCCAAACCCCCTCATTCCCACCCACCTCACCCCAAACCCACTCATTTCCCCTTCCTTTCCCCCAAACCCTCTCATCCCCCTAACCTTTCCCCCAAATCGCTCCGCTCATAGAATTAAACCCCCTAAAGTCCCGACAGCGCTGAAGTTGGCCATTCAGGCCATCAAGCCTGCACCGACCCACTGAGAAAATACTATCCATAGTCCAATCACCCACCCTATTCCCATACCCCCACCTAACATTTGGTTACTAAGGGGCAATTTATCATGGCCAATCCACCTAACCTGCACATCTTTGGACTGTGGGAGGAAACCGCAGCACCCGGAAAAAACCCAGTCACCCCCTCACTGCCCCTTGTTCCCCCAAATACCCCCACTCTACCTTCCCCTAAATCCCCCCTCGCTCCCCGTCACCCCCTCTCGCCTCCCTCCGCCGGCTACCTCCCTTTGTCCCTCGGTACCTTTCGGAAACACCAGCTGGGAAGCGTCCTCCTCTACATCTCCGACCCGGGCTTCACTCCCGCAAGCCGCCATTGTTGGCCCTCGCTGACCCGGAAACAGACCCAGTACTGGAGACGCATGCGGATTAGCTCAATGCAGCCTTGCAGTCGCCATTTTTGATACTGGCGGAACCTGTTTGCGGAATGGACTGGGGAAAGTAGTGTTGCGTGGGACCGACATTCTTCCTCTTCTGGAATGAGGAACGCAACCTGTTTCCTGATTCTAAATGACTGTGTAGCTTGAGTCCATAAAGAAGGATAACGTTTCTTTTTGCATGGGTAATCTATCGAAATCCCGTAATCATTCGTCCTATACATCCAGGTCCTGCTGGATTGGTTGCACGTTGTGTAACATGTGTAAACTTGCATCGCGCTGACTCCAGAAACTGTACTCCTATGTCATTCCAGTCTGGGGATTTAGCTAACTGACAGCCTGGAGATCACGGTTTTGGAGACGGTATTGAAAAGGTTTAGGAAAATAGTTGCAACGATAAGGGACCTTCACTTAGATTGGAGAGCACAGTAAGAAGTCTTACAACACCAGATTAAAGTGCAACAGGTTTGTTTCCAATCACTAGCTTTTCGAGCACAGCTCCTTCCTCAGGTGAATGAAGAGGTGGTGTTGTAAGACTTCTTACTGTGCTCACCCCAGTCCAACGCCGGCAGCTCAACATCTTAGATTGGAGAAACTGAGGTTTGTTCTCCTTCGAGAAGGTTTGAAGGAGATTTGATAGAGATAATATAATAATAATAGCTTATTGTCACAAGTAGGATTCAATGCAGTTAGTGTGAAAAGCCCCAAGCGTCCACATTCCAGCACCTGTTAGTGGAGGCCGGTACAGGAATTGATGCCGCGCTGCTGGCATTGTTCTGCATTGCAAGTAAGCTATTTAGCCCATGGTGCTAAACCAGCCCTGTTGTAAATCTTGAGGTGTTTAGACAAAGCAGATGCGAAGAAATTGTTCCCTTTTGGCGAAAGGGTTGAGAACCAGACAACTGATCCAAGATGATTGGCAGAAAAACATGGGGAAGAACATTTTTATGCAGCAAGTGGTTAGGCTCAGGAATGCACCTGAGAGTGTGGGGTAGGCAAATTCAATTGTGGATTTCAAAAGGAAACTGGACATGAAGGGAGATATTTTAAAAAGCAGCGCGGGAAGGGCAGAGGAGTGGGATTAAGTAAACAGGCTGAATGGTCCCTTTCTATGCTGTAAACATTCTATGATTGTACAGGCTCCGAACTTAACAGTGTCAAAGAACAAAGAAAAGTACAGCACAGGAACAGGCCCTTCGGCCCTCCAAGCCTGCTGTGCTGCCCGTCTGAACTAAAATCTTCGGGGTCCGTATCCCTCTATTCCATCCCCAATTCTAGCAGTTACTATTCGTAGCCACCCAAAGGAGAGTCAAACAAAAAAGAAAAAACATGCATTTAGAATCACAGAGTGGCTACAGTGCAGACCATTTGGCCCGACAGACCTGTGGCAACTCTCTGCAAGAGCAGTTCACTCGGCTCAAACCCTTGTCTTCTCCCCGTAGACCTGCAAATATTTTATCTTGAGAAATGATCCAGTTCTCTTGGGCATGGTAGCACAAGTGGATAGCACTATGGCTTCACAGCGCCAGGGTTCCAGGTTCGATTCCCCGCTGGGTCACTGTCTGTGCAGAGTATGCACGTTCTCCCCGTGTCTGCATGGGTTTCTGGTTTCCTCCCACAGTTCAAAGACGTGCAGGTTAGGTGGATTGGCTATGCTAAATTGCCCTTAGTGACCAAAAAGGTTAGGGGGGGTTATTGGGTAACGGGGAGAGGGTGGAAGTGAGGGCTTAAGTGGGTCGGTGCAGACTCGATGGGCCGAATAGCCTCCTGCACTGAATGTTCTATGTTCTTTTGAAAATCATGACTGATTCTGCCTCTACCACATTTTCAGGCAGTCCATTCCAGACCCAAACCACTCGCTTTGTAAAAAAAGATTTTCCTTCATGTCGCCGTCGCTTCTTTTGCCGATCACCTTAAATTGGTGTGCTCTGGTTCTCTATCCTTCCACCAACAAGAATAGTTTCTCAGGAGAGAGAGGGATACAAAATGGAGAGGGAATAACAGATAAATCACAAGAACGTGAGAATTAAGAGGCAGAGTGGACCATTTGGCCCTTTGAGCCTGCTTCATTTGATAAAATCATAGCTAATCTGGTGGTGGCCTCAATTCCACTCTCCTGTCTGCCTCCCAGTTACCCTGAACCCCCTTGTCAATCAAAATCTATCTAACTCAGCCTTGAATGTATTCAATGACCCAGCCTCCACTGCTCTCTGGCTAAGATGCCACCTGGGCACCGCCAGCCTGGCACTGTGACAATATCCCCTGCCAGACTGGAAGTGCCACCTGGGCACCCTGGCAGTGCTAGGCTTTCTGGGTGCCAAGGTGCACAGGTGGCATCAGCAGTGCTAGGATACCACTCTGCATAGAGGCCTCCAATCACCTGAGAGACCCCCCCACAAAAAAAGTGCCATTCCACCTGGTTAACCTTTGTGGAGACAGTGCTAAACAGAACCCAGCCAGGGTCACTGAGGCAAGGGGATTCAATCCCAGGCGCTGGGTAGATCAGGCGTAGACACATTCATCGTGAGCCTAACTGTTCACGTTAGATCTTGTGAGGTCTGACGAGCTGGGTAAATCTCACGAGAGGCCTCTTGTTGGATTTTCCGGCCAAATCACGTCCTGAGTCGGGTGTGGCCATTTGATCGTGTCCCAAAATTGTACACAGTACTCCTAACGTGTAACACTTTTCCACTTTTATATTCTCTTTGTAGACTTTTTATTGTCTTCTTTTCCAAATATCTTTGTGTCATACATTCAGTCCCTTCATTCAAGTCATGTATATAGATTGTAAATAGTTGAGGACCCAAAAATAATCCATTTATTTCGACTGTTTCATTCAGCAAACCAATTCTCTATCCATACTCATGTATCATCCCTGGCACCTTGGGCTCTTATGTTGTTACATAATCCTTGATGAGGCACGGTATTCAATACTCTTTGAAAATCCAAGCGCACCACATCTTCAAGTTCTCCCTTATCCACCTTGCTTCTCACTTCCTGAAAGAACTCTAATAAATTAGTCAGCCACCATTTCCCGTTCACAAAACCACATTGACTCAGTCTTAATCATGGATTCTAGCATTTTCCCCATAACAGAGGTTAGGCTAACTGACCTATAGTCTCCTGCTTTCTGCCTTCCTCCTTTCTTGAACAGAGTGTTACATTTGTGGTTTCCAATCTTCTGGGACCGTTAAAGAATCTTGGGAATTTCGGAAGATCACAACCAATGCATCCACTATCCCTGCAGCCATTTGGAAGCAGGCCATCAGCTCCAGGGGACTTGTCAGCCTTTAGTTCCAATAGTTTTCCCGGTGTCTTTTCTGTAGTGATTGTTTTAGGTTCCTCCCTCTCCTTTACCTCTCGATTTTCAAGTATTCTTGGGAATAGCAGAGATAGAGAGGGGGGATGGATAGAAATGGGGAAGGAATAACAGAGAAAGAAGGGGGGATAGAAACAGAGGGAATAACAGAGAGAACAAGGGATAGATTTGGAAAGGGAATATCAGAGAGTGTGAGGACAGGATTGGAGCGGGGATAACAGTGGGAGGAGGACAGCAGTGGATAGAGAATGGCAGTGCAGCACCACACTGGTGGGTATATAGGGGTGGTCTGCTTATGGTGGGTGCCTCCGTTCTCCGGAAGGACGCCACTGTGCAGCAACTCTTAGGCACGACTGCATTCTCGGAGCGAGGAGGGGGGCACATGTTGGGCCAATGGGGCATAGATGAGTGGAGGGGGGGGGGGGGGGTGGATGCAGGATGCATAGGAGGGCAATAGGGTATAGGAGCTGTAAAGAGGGAAGGATGATGAACAAGTGGGGGAGCAATGGGGCATGAAGGGGGGAAAAGGAAGGGCAACGATGGCAGGGAGGGGAGATTGAAGGTGCAGCCTGTAAGTGGGGAAAATGAAAATGTAATAAATATACTCGAAGTTCTCCTGGAGGTGGGCTCTCCTCTCTGTATGGCCACGCATACAGCCACGAGATGGGGAAGGATGAGGTCCACATGGTAATGGGGATATCAACAGTGATGGGTCGGGAAGGAGAGCCACCCAAACAATGGGATTGAGGGTTGCTGGGGGAGGCTGGAGAATAATCAGAGGGAGATCGGCCATGAGGTTCCAGGAAAGTTGGAGGGACTTGAACACTGACAGTGGAAGGGTCAAAGCTGCACTCAATATAAAAATAAAGTACCACCATCTTGAATCCACGAAGTAATGGCAAATTTGTCAAAGTTTGAAATTAAAACTGGAAAAGATTCAACACAGGTGGGTCTGAGGCAGTGTGGGCAGCCTTCACCCCATATCCTTTGATCCCTTTAGCCCCAAGAGCTGTATCTTATTCCTTCTTGAAAACATACAATGTTTTGGCCTCAACTACTTTCTGCGGTAGCAAATTCCACAGGCCGATCAATCTCTGGGAGAAGAAATTTTTCCTCATCTCAGTTGCAAATGGTCCACCCTGTATCCTCAGACTGTGACCCCTGGTTCTGAACACCCCCGTCATCAGGAACATTCTTCCTGTATCTATCCTGTCTAGACATGTCAGAATTTTATACCTCCTCATTTTTCTGAACTCCAGTGAATATAATCCTAACCGATTTAATCTCTCCTCATTTGTCAGTCCCACCATGCCAGGAATTAGTCTAGTAAATCTTCGCTTCGCTCTATCTATAGCAAGAACATCCTTCCTCAGTGAGGAGACCAAAACTGCACAGAATATTCCAGGTGTGGCCTCACCAAGGCCCTGTATAATTGTTGCAAGACATCCCTGCTTCTGTACTCGAATCCTCTCGCTACAAAGGCCAAGCTACCATTTGCCTTCTTTACGACCTGCTGCACCTGTATGTCTACCTTCAGCGACTGGTGTACGTGGTGACCCAGGTCTCGTTGCACATTCCCCTCTCCTTATAGCTGTTCAGATAATAATCTGCCTTCCTGTTTTTGCTACAAAATTTGCTACACATTTATCCACATTATACTGCATCCGCCATGAATTTACCCGCTGACTCAACTTATCCAAATCACATTAGTGAATTCTAGTCGATTCAATAATGTTCCTCATAACATGGAAATAGCAATGCAGCTGGGATTGCTGGCCTGCAATTACTTCATTGACTGACAAAGCTGTGAAATGAGTTGGCACTAACCTGCTGGTGAAGCTTCTCTCCCACACATAGGCAGAATTTTAATTGACAACATCACATGGTTTTGGGTGTGGGCAGGATTTAAAGTACAGAAAGTGATATTATTCTGGGAACCCGATTCTGATTGAACGCAGGTGGATTTGCAAGTGAGTGGGGACCACCTCGCCCCGAGGAGCTGTGTGGTAAATCGTTAAAATACAGAAAAAGTCAAATAATTGGGGATTTAACCCAGGATGCGGAGATAAATAGCCATTTCTACAGGATTGCCAAACTGTGTGCAACTTGCCAGGTCAATGAAATGAGAGCACAGCAAGAGTAATTGAGCACAAAACTGACAGGCTGGGAAGTCTTTAAAGAGTGAAATTGCCAAGCTTGTGGTCAGGATTAGTGAAAGACTTGTGTTCACAAAATTGTTCTTCAATTGTGAATGCACTGCCTTGAACTTCCAATTATTGAGATGTAATTTTCCCTGCTTGGACTTTACTCACCTTTCTCACAATTACCCTGCTGTCAGCCTTCAGGAACATTAGGAATAGAAGCAGGAGTTGGCCATTCAGCCACACAAGTTTGCTGGACCATATAATATGGCTGATCGGTTTGTGGCCCCAACTCCAACCCCATACCCTCTTGACTCTCTTCAATCAAGAAACTATCTAACAGCTTTTAAAATATTCAATGAATCTGCCTCCATGACCTTCTGGGGAACAGAGTTCAACAGACTCGCGACCCTCTGAGAAGAAAACAATTCTCCTCAGCTTCATCTTAAATGGGAGGCCCCTTATTTTTAAACTGTGTCCCTCCAGTTCTTGTCTCTCTCACAAGGGAAAACACCCTTTCAACATCCACCCTGTCAAGTCCCCTCAAGATCTTTGCTGTTTCAATTCTTCTGAACTTCAACAGGCCCAACCTGTCCAACCTTTTCTCATCGGATAACCCACCTCATTCCAGGAATCAATTGAGTGACAGATGAACCTTCTCTGAATTGCTTCGAAGGCACTGTTTCTTAAATATAGAGACCAAAACTGTACACAGTACAGAAGCAACTGTAGTAAAACTTCCCTACTTTTATATTTAATTTCTCTTACAATAAACAACAGCATTCCATTTGCCTTGCTAATCACTTGCTATACCTGCATACTAACCTTTTGTGATTCATTTACAAGGACGCCCAGTTTCTCTGTACTTCAGACTTCTGCAATCTCTCTCCATTATTACGACACCCTGGCCTGGCGCAGGGTCAATTCCAGCCTCATTTGACCCAAAGTCACAATCAAATTAACTAATAATTCTTAGAAACATACCCGAAGTCTTTGACCCTTGGCTTCCCAATAATTACAGTCACCAGGTTTGTAAATTAAAACACACTTACTTCTTATTTATAAAATAACTATCACGAAATATGCAGCAAATACAACTGGTTAACTATTATCTAATTCCAAATCCCTCACTTTAATTTGCTCCCACCCTCTATACATACGCACACACAAAAAACAGGCACACACAGAGGGAAGGAGATGGGTGAAAGTAATAAGCAAAAGGAAATAGAGTCTTTGTTTCAGATGGTTGTCTTCAAGCAGACTTGCCTTCAAAGTAAGCTTTCAGATCCTGGTGTCTGTTTGCAGCCTGTAATGGTTTTACTGTAGACTCATTCAGGTTCTCTGTAGATTCAGAAATACAGCAACTCACAGACTTTCAGGAGAGATAATAGAGAGAAAGTCCTTCCCCTGAGTGTCCAGGATTTTAGCTGGGCTCCTTGGGTCTCTGAAAATCATTCCACTCAAGTAGGACCCAATCACCTGTTACTGGGCAGAATACGGCCTTTAGACCACCAGCCAATCGAACCAAGTCCCCCCTCATCTCTCGGGTGCCGGGAAGTCTGGGTCTTGCTGTCCAAAGCGAGCAGCACCATATACTATGTTGCAACTTCTTGAATCCCTCATTCTCTCTGCTGCTTGACTTAAAGATACAAGTCCATTAAGCATTCATGGATCAAAAATGATAACAGCAAAATAAAGAAAGGGGAAATAAGGGAATCAATAGGAAGGACCCTTTCAATATTCAACTAATGTGCTGCCTTTTATTCTGCCTGCCAAACTGGATAGGTTTGCACACATGATACTCTATCTTCTAAATTTCTGCCCACTCACCTAACCTATCTATGCTCTTTGTTGATTCCTAATTGTCCTCTTTACAACTTACTTTCCTAACTACCTGTGCCTCATCAGAAAACCTAGCAACCATACATTCAAGTCATTGATATACTATTGTAGTCAATGAGGAGTCCAGAAAAGGTACATCCAAAGAAGTTAATTTCCTCCTCACAGTTAGGAAATACAGCAACTAAGCAACACTCCAAGTCCCAGCCAGGACTATCCTGAGATGTCAGCTCCCTCTGAGGTTGGCTCTTATCTTGGGGAATTGACGAGCCTCTCTGTTGAGCTTTGCCCCTCAACGGGGGGTGCATATTCCACGAGCCCCACGGGGAGATCGATCGGATCATTCCCGTGTGTCTCATGGGGGCTGTAACATTGCAAATAGTTGAGGCCTCAGCACTGATACTTGTGACACTCCGCTCGATACATCATGCCAACCCAAAAATGATCCCTTAACTTCTGTTAACTACCCAATCGTCTATCCACACTAATGCAATACCCCCAACACCATGAGCTCTTATTTTGTGTAGTAACCTTTGATGTGGCGTCTTATCTTTCGGATGAAATGCACTACATCCACAGATTCCCCTTCGTCCATGTTGCTTGTTATCTTCTTAAAACACTATAAGAAATGATTCAAACACAATTTTCCTTTTCCAAAACCCTGTTAACTTTTTCTTATTGCATTAAGATTTTCATTTTTAAATTTTAAAAATTTGTTATAAATTTAGAGTACCCAATTATTTTTCCCAATTAAGGGGCAATTTAGCGTGGCCATTCCACCTACCCTGCACATTTTTGGGTTATGGGGGTGAGACCCATGCAGACACAGGGAGAATGTGCAAACTCCACACGGACAGTGACCCAGGTCCAGGATCGAACCCGGGTCCTCGGCGGAGTGAGGCAGCAGTGCTAACCACTGTGCCGCCCCGCTTTGAGATTGTGGTCAGGTTCTCCATTATAATCTCCTTCATGATAGATTTCCCTGTGGCAGATGTTAAGCTAACTGGCCTGTCATTTCCTGTTTCCCTGCTACATTGAATGGAGGTGTTACTCTCGCTATTTACTAATCTGAAGGGAGCTTGCCAGAATCTAGAGAATTTTGGAGATTTAAAACCAATGCATCAACTATCTCAGCAGCTTCTTTTAAGACTTTAGGAATGAAGTCCATCAGCACCTGGCGACTTGCCAGCTTTTAATTTGAATAATTTTCTCAGTACTCTTTCCCTGGTGATTGTAATTGCTTGAAGTTTTTCTCTCCCTCTTACCTCTTGATGCATACTTATTTTTGGGATGTAACTTGTATTATGTACAGTGAAAGACAGATGTAAAATATCTGTTCAATTCATCCGCCATATCCTTATTTCCCTTTATTAATTCCCCATTCTCACTCTCCACAGGACTAACACGGTACTTACTCTTTTCCTTTTTTAAATACCTGTCAAAACTCTTACTGTCTGTTTTTATGTTTCTAGCTAGTTTTCTCTCATATGCTAATTTCTTCCTTTTTCAAGCCATTATTTGCTGTTTTTTATACTATGTTCTGCCTTCTAAACTGCCACTAATCTTTGCAGAACTGCACGATTTGGCTTTCAATGTGATACTAAGTTTATAGTATTAAGAAATTGTCCCTAAAACAGGCATGAACTCATCTTACAGGCTACCTTTGACAATCTGATTTGCCCAATCTATATGTAGATTACCATCATCCATCATGATTGCCACACCTTTCTCACAAGCCCCCATTAGTTCTTCTCTATACCCCATCCTACAGTATGGTTATTGTTCAGGGACTATTAAAGTTTTAAAATAATCTGCTGCTTTTTATTCTTCCTGCCAAAGTGGGTAAGTTCACATTTGTGCACATGATAGTCGATCCTCAAAACACTCCAGCACCTCGGCCAGGTTCTGTAGGTGCTCCTGGTCGGACGAGCCCGTGATCAGAACGTCGTCGAGATAGACTGCCACACAAGGCAGGTCTCGCAGGATGCTCTCCATTACTCACTGGAATATTGCACATATTGAGGAAACCCTCGAGGGCAGGGGGGTGTATTCATATAGCCTCTCTGCATGTTCATGGTAACAAAGCACCTGGACCCAGGGAGCCAGGACCAACTGGAGGTAAGCGTGACTCATGTTGTGTTTTGTAAGCATGCGCCTTCCGCTGAACTTCGCATAAAGGTCCTAGATCCGGGGAACCGGGTCACGGTCCAGTCGAGACACACGGTTGACCGTCATTTTATAGTCACCAAACAAGCATACTGCTCCATCCGGTTTCATGACTGGGACGGTTGGCGCTGCCCAGTGGGAGATCTGTCCCGGCCGGATGATGCCTAAGTTCTCCATCCGGTCCAACTCAACGGCCACTTTGGGTCGTAAGGCGTACAGGACAGGTCGGGCACAGAAGTAGCGCAGTCGCGCCTTGAGGTCCACACTTATTTGGGCCACGGCTTCTTTTATGGTGCCCAAACCATCCTGGAATACCGATGGAAACCTTGTCAGAACTCCCTCAAGGCCATATGGGTGCATGCGGCGCACCAGCTGCCAACCTAACCGCATGTGGCATAGCCAGTCATGCCCCAACAAGCTCCGACCGTTCACGTGGACCACCACCAGAGGAAGGTTTGCAGACTGTTGGCCATACTCGATCGGAATCGTTGAAGTGCCTGCTATTGCCAGCGGTTCCCCTGGATAAGTGACCAGCCTTGAATTGGTATTCAACAAGGTCAGCGAAAGAAGGGCAGACCGAATGCGGTCGAACTGGCTACCCCAGTGTCGAGTTCCAAATTGGGTCTTGTGGTGAATGTAATACATATATGTATATACGATAATTCACACTGTCTTTGTAAGCGCTGTAGTGCTATCCTACCACTAAGGGGAGTAGCTCTGGGAGTACTCAGGAACATGTACTGGGCTCCACCCTTGGCTCCGCCCATGACTCCTCCCCCTAGTGCAGCTGTATAAATACCTTGTCCAGAGTCAGCCTGAGTTCACTACGAGTTCATCAACGGGTAACAGGCTGGCTCTGAAGTAAGTCGATTAAAGCCTAGATTCATATCGGAAACACGTGTCTGGTGAATTGATGGTTCCATCAATTTAATCGACTTAAGAACAGTAAAGATCGATTATGGAATCGGCCCTCAAGCCCGCAGGATGCAGAGGCTAAAGAAATCTTCTCCCACTGGATCCGGTGCTTCAAGGCCTACCTCGCAGAAGCGAGCACAGCCGAAACGACAGAGGACCAGAAGCTAAGTCTACTGCACGCGAGGGTGAGCCACAGAATCTCTACGAAACTAAACTCGGCCAGTTCATATACTGCGGCGCTAGCAGTTCTCGATAAAATTTATGTAAGGCCTATTAATGAAGTTTACGCTCGCCATGTGTTCACGACTCGCTGCCAGCGGCCTACAGAATCACTCGCCGAATTTCTAAGGGAACTCAATAATTTGTCCAATGACTGTAATTACCAAGCGGTTACCGCGGCTGAACACAGGGAATTGGCGGTACGCAATGTTTTTGTAGCGGGCCTCAGGTCTAACTATGTGCGCCAACGACTGCTGGAAAAGGGGGCCCAGGACTTAGAAACGACTGTGGAAGCTGCTACCACGATGGAGGTCTCCTTCCGCAGCCTTAACTCGTTCCTCACGGACCCCGTGACCCAATCATGGGCCCCCCGACCAGCGACTCCCCCAGGCCTGTGCTACGCGGCCGCCCAGCCACCATGCTGCCCCAGCCAGCCACTATGCTGCTCCAGCCAGCCACTATGCTGCTCCAGCCTGCCATTTCTGCGGCTAGAACCAGCACCCGCGACAGCACTGCCCGGCCCGCAACGCGACCTGCAGCAGCTGCGGGCGAAAAGGCCTTTACACAAGAGTGTGCCTCGCTAAAAGGGCCCCAGCTTCCAACTCCCCAGCGACTCGAAGTAATCGCTCACCTCACTCGCAGGCCGGCGGGGCCTGAAACGCTGCGGCCTATGCCCCGACTCCGCCCCCTCCAGCCACGTGCGATCCATGGGGGCCACCATCTTGGAAAACCTCCACCACGCGGCCGGCCATGTGCGACTCATGGGGGCCGCCATCTTGGACGCCATCTTCCTCGCCGCCCGCCACG